>NC_086446.1:80334456-80940081 GCF_028390025.1 Pseudophryne corroboree | reverse complement strand
CGAAGCAGACGCTTATCCTGTCAGCACTACGAGGGATACAACCTCCCGCCCTTTGCTGAGGGATAATGTCTGCTGATCTACCTAGTGCAGATATGTGAAGGACGGGCGAGCCGCCAATTGATAAAGCTAAATATTTATCGTATATAAAACACTTCAAGAGGTCTAAGAACACTGTACGCTATCTACGTAAGAAGTACCGTAAGGGTACGCAAGTTGCGTAGCGATCGCTCAACCGTAGTCGAGACGCTCAAGCGTCACGTTCGCTTACGGCCCAGTGATCACAGGCAGGCACGCTATTGGCTGCCGACTAACGTAATGATTCGCTATAGCGTAGCGTACGCTCGGGACCACGAGGAGATCACCAGCGGTGCAGACGCTTACAACGTTTAAACCTTTATATCTATACCTTTAACACTGAGATACACAGTATACCTTAGTGTAGAGACAGAGTGTAAGTGCAACCTGGTGTAACCTGATTAACTACAAAGCTGCTTGAGCGTCACCGACGCTCAGAGAATACTTAACACTATAAAGAATACACAGTTACCTGGGCTTAGGGTCCAAAACCTATTATATGTATTATAACTATTATACTTGCAAAAGGAATCACAGTACAAATGATACACTACAATATAACATAGACTAACTAACCAGATAACTACACAGGAAATACAATACAATACAATTAAAGGAATATACGAGAGAAAGAGTAGGGAGAGAGAGAGAGAGATGGCTCACAGTAAGACAATATGATTACGGAGAAAACTTACGCACAAGGGGAACGATCGCATGCGCCTCGATATCCAGCTCCTGATTATCAGCAATGAGAACCGTTGATGAGAGTGAATCTGGATATGGTCGGCCTGCCTATTTATGCCCCACACACAATACAATTCAATGGTCCCTACAATCTCATTGTCCATTGGACACAGGAATTCGGCTTCGCATTATAACAAAAGGTCATAGGTTGATTCATACAGGTGGGCTGTGACTGTTTCCAACTGTTCAGGTGGGTGGGATACTGGGTTTCCCGCCGCATGACTAAGTAAGAACAAATAATAGTAAATGGACATAAACTTCTTATGTCCATAACTATTCGCACGAGCGATTAATCCGCTCCAAACCAACACCGGAATATTGCTATTTAAATACTCTTCCGATGGGTACCAAACACTACTGTATGACCCCTGTTAGACCCTTCGTACAATACAAAGAGGAATCTCTCCGTTCAGGAACATGCTATGTTAACCAAACTTTCAGAATCTATCAAAGGGACCATGATCTATAAAATACCTTATTAGTGAAAATATGTAACGATTGAGTCGCACACTACGACTACACAAACTTTACCGTAAATACGCATACCGAGCACCAGCGGGTGCACGCAACAGCGGGTATGCGCACTCACGGGAGAGCGCACGCATGCGCAGCGCGGACCTGAATGAGGTGCAAATATGGCAGTGTGCATAGAGATATTTTTCTGACTTTGACAAAAGGTACAACCGCTAAGAAAAAATTACACAATAGCATTGTTTACTTTAGGCGCGAGATGGTAGCCACACGATAATAGCACAAATTGCTCAGTGTCCAAGATTTAGTTTGAATAAATCCTTTTTTACTGTATTACCTCTGGTACTAAGGCTGTTTATCTGACTGAAAGTTAATTTTCTGTACAGAAAAACCAAAGTGTATTTGAGTGAACGAGCGTGAGTGTGCAAACAATAAAGGTTTTGTGGACCCAGGGAATTCGGGATCCCGTAGGAGACCACACCAGGTGAGTGGACACTTGGTGGCGTGAGAGTGGCTTGCTCACGTTAACATTGATTAAAGTACAAAGGAGCAAGGTAGTAGATATCACAGACCAAAGGTCAGCGAAGGTTTAGAGTACCGCAGACCAAAGGTCAGCGAGGTTTTTGTTTAGATACCGCAGCCCAGTGGGTTGCCGAAGAACCCATATAGGCCCGTTTAGATTTGCTCCGGCTGAAGGTTTCGCAGCCTGAACAATCGATTCCATTGGTCGTACGGCGGATAAGTAACAGTTACCTATACGCTGTGCGATTGGACCGCGCGTTCGTGGGTGCAATACTTAGCGCAACGTGATACCCTTTTTACAAGCTTTGCGTAAAATCGCGGGATCATTAGCGCTGGGTGTAGCATACGCAAGCGTGATTTGTGTCAAAATTTTTTTGTTTTAAGGGAGTTTCGCTGGTCACTCAGGAAATCTCCAACAACCAATATTTACTGGAAAGGGTAAGTCACTCCCAGATACTTTCAGTGAATAGAGGTTACACAGGGGCCCTAGGTTGGGTACATTGCCTGCGCTATCAACAGTGTACGGTAGTATTGGCCAACATGGGCGTGAGTGGGTGAGAGCACTCGTTGAACTTTCACCGTTGCCTTATATTGAGTATTTTGTTTTTTTGTAGGAATTTGCTGAGAAGGCAATACCTGCAAAATATGGGGGCCAGTTGCTCAAGTAAGGGACAATCAACCAGGGTTCAGGTTGATATTCCGCGGCCCAAGGGGTCGGCGAGGTACATAATGTGTGAGAAGTATGGATCACACACAGAGGTTTATGCAATGAATGGGAACGTATGACTGCGGAAGATAGGGAACCATTCGCTAGGGTAGGCAGTTTTGAACCAGAGGTGTTGCAGAATTTAAGGTTTAGGATATGTCTGATAAAATCCCAAAAGCAAAGGGTCAAACACACAAACTGTTTACATTTATGGCAGCAAGAGGGTGATATACAGAGGGAACTAGCTCACGCAGCCGGTTCCAAACCTAGCAGGAAACTGATTGTAACCGCATCAGCACCACCGTATATTACAGGGGAGAAAGTGGCTACAGACAATAGCATACTGATATATGGTAAGAGTGAGCTTAATAAATGTATTAATGCTAACCCGTGCAAGTTGTATCCCATTTTAAACTTCCCTCAGGACTGCGAGCAAGAAGATGAGCCCAGCACGATATCGGCACTCTCTCTAGCAGCCACCATGCAAGACACCCAAGTGGGCACGGCACAACCTGTAAGAGCAGTAGCAAAGGCCCCTAGCGGAGGGACAGGTGAGGTCATGTCCACAGGTAAGTACGGTACCGTACATTATGCAGAAACAATAGCACCTCAGATTGTAGAGTCAACACAAAATGATGTAATTGATCTAAATCCTGTCAGGGTGATCGCAGTCCCCAATGGGAAGACTGACGCACAGGGAATCACTCACATCAGGAACATTGGTATGCATTGTCCTTGGTCCCGGACAGAATTGAGGACAATTATGTCTGAATTTCCCGATCCAAGAAAGGATCTAGCCGCATGTCAGAGGTTTATTAGAGAATTAGGTAACGCCACCGAACCCACAAACAAAGATTGGCGAACAGTGCTATGGGAATGTTTACCCTCCAATATTGACCCCGTGAAATTCATTACTGATTGTAAATTGGACGTAGAAGTACCTCTCACTGATGAATACACTCAGGAGAATGTACGACAGAACAAGCTACAATTAGGAGTATATTTCCCTACTGTTGTCAAATGGAATAAAATATTTTCTCTGACGTCCTAGTGGATGCTGGGAACTCCGTAAGGACCATGGGGAATAGCGGCTCCGCAGGAGACAGGGCACATCTAAAGAAAGCTTTAGGATCACCTGGTGTGCACTGGCTCCTCCCCCTATGACCCTCCTCCAAGCCTCAGTTAGATTTTCTGTGCCCGACGAGAAGGGTGCACACTAGGGGCTCTCCTGAGCTCTTTGTGAAAGTTTTAGTTTAGGTTTATTATTTTCAGTGAGACCTGCTGGCAACAGGCTCACTGCATCGAGGGACTAAGGGGAGAAGAAGCGAACTCACCTGCGTGCAGGGTGGATTGGGCTTCTTAGGCTACTGGACATTAGCTCCAGAGGGACGATCACAGGTTCAGCCTGGATGGGTCACCGGAGCCGCGCCGCCGGCCCCCTTACAGAGCCAGAAGAGCGAAGAGGTCCGGAAAAATCGGCGGCAGAAGACTTTCCTGTCTTCAGATAAAGGTAGGCGCACAGCACCGCAGCTGTGCGCCATTGCTCTCAGCACACTTCACACTCCGGTCACTGAGGGTGCAGGGTGCTGGGGGGGCAGCGCCCTGAGACGCAATAAATCGTTAGAAAACCTTTTATGGCTAAAATAAATGCATCACATATAACTCCTGGGCTATATGGATGCATTTAACCCCTGCCAAAACATACAAGAAAACGGATGATAAGGACGCCGAGAAAGGGGCGGAGCCTATCTCCTCAGCACACTGGCGCCATTTTTCCTCACAGCTCAGTTGGAGGGAAGCTCCCTGGCTCTCCCCTGCAGTCACTACACTACAGAAAGGGGTTAAAAAAGAGAGGGGGGCACAAATTAGGCGCAGTATAAACAATACAGCAGCTATAAAGGGAAAAACACTTATATAAGGTTATCCCTGTATATATATAGCGCTCTGGTGTGTGCTGGCAAACTCTCCCTCTGTCTCCCCAAAGGGCTAGTGGGGTCCTGTCCTCTATCAGAGCATTCCCTGTGTGTGTGCTGTGTGTCGGTACGTTTGTGTCGACATGTATGAGGAGAAAAATGATGAGGAGACGGAGTAGAGTGTCTGTAATAGTGTTGTCACCCCCTGGGGGGTCGACACCTGAGTGGATGTACTGTGGAAATTGCGTGACAGTGTCAGCTTTGTATAAAAGACAGTGGTTGACATGAGACAGCCGGCTACTCAGCTTGTGCATGTCCAGACGTCTCATATAGGGGCTCTAAAGCGCCCGTTACCTCAGATACAGACGCCGACACGGATACTGACTCCTGTGTCGACGGTGAAGAGACAACCGTGATTTCCAAATAGGGCCACACATTGCATGATTGAGGCAATGAAAAAAGTTTATACTTTTCTGATAATATGAATACCACCAAAAAAAAAAAGGGGTATTATGTTGGTGAGGAAAAACTTCCTGTAGTTTTCCTGAATCTGAGAAATAAAATGCGTGGGTTTCCCCCCGATAACAATTGATAATTTCTAAAAAGTTATTGGCAGTATACCTTTTCCCGCCAGAGGTTAGGGTGCGTTGGGAAACACCCCCTAGGGGGGATAAGGCGCTCACACGCTTGTAAGAACATGGGCTCTACCCTCTCTTGAGATGGCCGCCCTTAAGGATCCTGCTGATAGAAAGCAGGAGGGTATCCTAAAATGTATTTACACACATACTGGTGTTATACTGCGACCAGCAATCGCCTCAGCCTGGATGTGCAGTGCTGGGTTGGCATGGTCGGATTCCCTGACTGGAAATATGATATCCTAGATAAGGACAGTATATTATTGCCTATAGAGCAATTAAAAGATGCATTTCTATATATGCATGATGCACAGCGGAATATTTGCCGACTGGCATCAAGTATAAGTGCGTTGTCCAATTATACCAGTAAAGTGGTCAGGTGATGCGGATTCCAAACGGCATTTGGAAGTATTGCCTTAAAAGAGGGGATGTACCCCAGGTCGCCTCTCAAAATAAGACGCTGTATTATCAGGCGCAGGCCTGGTTGGCAAGCGGACAAAAGGGTTCCTCTTTTCTGCTCGTGACAGAGGGAGAGGAAAATGGCTGCAGAGATCAGCCAGTTCCAAGGAACAGAAACTCTTTTCCGCCTCTGCCAAGCCCTCAGTATGACGCTAGGGCTTTACAAGTTCAGGCACGGTCGGGTCCCGTTCTCAATGAATTTCAGTGCGCAGTGGGCTCACTCGCAAGTAGACCCCTGGATCCTTCAGGTAATATTTCAGGGGTACAAATTGGAATTCGAGACGTATCCCCCTCGCCGTTTCCAAAGGTCTGTTTTACCGACGTCTCCCGCTGACAGGGAGGCAGTTTTGGAAACCATTCACAAGCTGTATTCCCAGCAGGTGATAATCAAGGTACCCCTCCTGCAACAGGGAACGGGGTATTATTCCACACTATTGTGGTACCGAAGCCAGACGGCTCGGTGAGACCGATTTTAAAATCTAAAATCTTTGAACACTTGCATACAGAGGTTCAAATTCAAAATTGAGTCACTCAGAGCAGTGATTGCAAACCTGGAAGAAGGGGACTACATGATGTCTCGGGACATCAAGGATGCTTACCTTCATGTCAAAATTTACCCTTCTCACCAAGGGTATTTCAGGTTATGGTACAGAACTGTCACTATCAGTTCGGACGCTGCCGTAGGGATGGTCCACGGCACCCCGGGTCTTTACTGAAGTAATGACCGTAATGATGATATTCCTTCGAAGGAAGGGAATTTTAGTTATCCGTTACTTGGACGATTCCCTGATAAGGGTAAGATCCAGGGAACAGTTGGAGATCGGTGTAGCACTATATCAGGTAGTGTTGCGGCAGCACGATTGGATTCTCAATATTCCAAAATCGCAGCTGGTTCCGACGACTTGTCTTCTGTTCCTAGGGATGATCCTGGACACAGTCCAGAAAGAAGGTGTTTCTCCCGGAGGAGAAAGCCAGGGAGTTATCCGACAGGAACCTCCTAAAACCGAACCAAGTCTCAGTGCATCAATGCACAAGGGTTCTGGGTAAAAATGGTGGCTTCCTACGAAGCAATCCCATTCGGCAGATTCCACGCAAGACTTTCCAGTGGAACCTACTGGACAAATGGTCCGGGTCGCATCTTCAGATGCTTCAGCGGATAACCCTGTCACCGGGGACAAGGGTATCCCTCCTGTGGTGGTTGCAGAGTGCTCATCTTCTAGAGGGCCGCAGATTCGGCATTCGGGACTGGGTCCTGGTGGCCAGGGATGCCAGCCTGCGAGGCTGGGGAGCAGTCACACAGGGAAGGAATTTCCAGGGCTTATGGTCAAGCCTGGAGACATCTCTTCATATAAACATTCTGGAACTAAGGGCCATTTACAATGCCCTAAGTCAAGCGAAACCCCTGCTTCAGGGTCAGGCGGTATTAATCCAATTGGACAACATCACGTCAGTCGCCCACGTAAACAGACAGGGCGGCACGGGAAGCAGGGGGGCAATGGCAGAAGCTGCAAGGATTCTTCGCTGGGCGGAAAATCATGTGATAGCACTGTCAGCAGTGTTCATTCCGGGAGTGGACAACTGGGAAGCAGACTTCCTCAGCAGACACGACCTTCACCCGGGAGAGTGGGGACTTCACCCAGAAGTCTTCCACCTGATTGTAAACCGTTGGGAAAAACCAAAGGTGGACATAATGGCGTCCCGTCTAAACAAAAAACTAGACAGATATTGCGCCAGGTCAGGGGACCCTCAGGCAATAGCGGTGGAGGCTCTGGTAACACCGTGGGTGTACCAGTCAGTGTATGTGTTCCCTCCTCTGCCTCTCATACCAAAAGTACTGAGAATCATAAGAAGGAGAGGAGTAAGAACTATACTCGTGGTTCCGGATTGGCCAAGAAGGACTTGGTATCCGGAACTTCAAGAGATGCTCACGGACGAACCGTGGCCTCTACCTCTAAGAAAGGACCTGCTCCAGCAGGGGCCTTGTCTGTTCCAAGACTTACCGCGGCTGCGTTTGACGGCTTGGCGGTTGAACGCCGGATCCTGAAGGAAAAAGGCATTCCAGATGAAGTCATCCCTACCCTGGTCAAGGCCAGGAAGGACGTAACCGCAAAACATTATCACCGCATTTGGCGAAAATATGTTGCGTGGTGGGAGGCCAAGAAGGCCCCTACAGAGGAATTTCAACTGGGTCGTTTCCTCCATTTCCTGCAAACAGGACTGTCTATGGGCCTAAAATTAGGGTCCATTAAGGTTCAAATTTCGGCCCTGTCGATTTTCTTCCAAAAGGAACTGGCTTCAGTGCCTGAAGTTCAGACATTTGTAAAAGGGGTACTGCATATACAGCCTCCTTTTGTGCCTCCAGTGGCACCTTGGGATCTCAATGTTGTGTTGAGTTTCCTAAAGTCACATTGGTTTGAACCACTCACCACTGTGGACTTAAAATATCTCACATGGAAGGTGACGATGCTGTTAGCCCTGGCTTCAGCCAGGCGTGTGTCAGAATTGGCGGCTTTATCATATAAAAGCCCTTATTTAATATTTCATTCTGACAGGGCAGAATTGAGGACTTGTCCTCAATTTCTACCTAAGGTGGTTTCTGCATTTCACATGAAGCAACCTATTGTGGTACCTGCGGCTACTAAGGACTTGGAGGATTCCAAGTTGCTTGACGTGGTCAGGGCCCTGAAAATATATGTTTCCAGGACGGCTGGAGTCAGAAAATCTGACTCGCTGTTTATCCTGTATGCACCCAACAAACTGGGTGCTCCTGCTTCTAAGCAGACGATTGCTCGTTGGATTTGTAGTACAATTCAGCTTGCACATTCTGTGGCAGGCCTGCCACAGCCAAAAATCTTAAAATGCCCACTCCACAAGGAAGGTGGGCTCATCTTGGGCAGCTGCCCGAGGGGTCTCGGCTTTACAACTTTGCCGAGCAGTTACTTGGTCAGGAGCAAATACGTTTGTAAAATTCTACAAATTTGATACCCTGGCTGAGGAGGACCTGGAGTTCTCTCATTCGGTGCTGCAGAGTCATCCGCACTCTCCCGCCCGTTTGGGAGCTTTGGTATAATCCCCATGGTCCTTACGGAGTTCCCAGCATCCACTAGGACGTCAGAGAAAATAAGAATTTACTTACCGATAATTCTATTTCTCGTAGTCCGTAGTGGATGCTGGGCGCCCATCCCAAGTGCGGATTGTCTGCAATACTGGTACATAATTATTGTTACCAAAAAATTCGGGTTATTGTTGTAGTGAGCCATCTTTTATAGAGGCTTCTCTATTATCATGCTGTTAACTGGGTTCAGATCACAAGTTGTACAGTGTGATTGGTGTGGCTGGTATGAGTCTTACCCGGGATTCAAAATCCTTCCTTATTGTGTACGCTCGTCCGGGCACAGTATCCTAACTGAGGCTTGGAGGAGGGTCATAGGGGGAGGAGCCAGTGCACACCAGGTGATCCTAAAGCTTTCTTTAGATGTGCCCTGTCTCCTGCGGAGCCGCTATTCCCCATGGTCCTTACGGAGTTCCCAGCATCCACTACGGACTACGAGAAATAGAATTATCGGTAAGTAAATTCTTATTTTCCATAAGACAAAAAGAAGGTGAAACAGCTTCTGAATATTTCCATCGAGCACTGCAAGAAATGGCTAGATACACTGGGGTCGATGACATTAAGGAAAATATACATCATAGAGAGGTAGCTGTGTCAGTATTAAAGGACGGGTTAAAAGAAACATTGAGAACAAGGGTACAAATCACTCAACCTAATTGGAGAGGTATCTCAGTGGATGCATTAAGAGAGTCCGCTATCGAGCACGATCGGAACATCATTAAGCACAGCTAGTCACAGGGGAATAAGCTGATGACAGTAAGTATAAAAGCCCTTACAACGAAGCCGCATTAGCCGAAACCCCAGACCCCTGATGGTAAGTCGTATGTAGTAAAATGTTATAACTGCCAGAGGGAAGGACATTATGCACGGAACTGTAATTATAAAGGCACACATAAGGTATATCGACCCCCTAGACCAGAACATGAACCACATTATGATACACATAGTAGGGATCAGGTATCGCATAGGAGGAGTTATGAGCCACATGCAGGGGAAACAAGGAGGTACCCACCTAGGAGGGACTGGCAGACCTCTGAAAATTCTCAGCTACCCCCCTCACATATTGTAGCTGCCAGCGCGCTGCGAGAGGGTCACAACATGCAATAAGGGTTAGGCCACACCTGTAGTCTGCAGCCAGTGAAGTTGATTGCTAGCTTTGGTAGTGAACCTGAGGTCACAGTTGATGTAGCTGGTAGATCACTACCTTTCCTTGTAGATACAGGGGCGGCCAGGTCAGTGTTAAATTCAACGGTAGGTATGAAAACCACAGGTAAAACAATTTCAGCAATGGGAGTAACAAGAATAGTGCAACACTACCCTTTAAGTAGACCAGCGGAGATTACGATAGGGCCTTTGCAGACCAAGCAATCCTTTTTGCTAGCTGCATCGGCTCCGACTAATCTACTTGGGAGAGATTTATTGTGTAAGATGAGGTGTGTCATATATTGTACTCCTGAGGGTGTCTTCTTAGATATACCCGAGAATCACATTAAGGAAGTGCAGGATATGTTAGATACACCACAAAGGTTAAGGTCACACTCTGCTGTTATAGACAGGTGTCCATCCAAGGTAGAGGAAATGATCTCCCAGATACCAGAATCCCTCTGGACCAAAGATAGACAAGACACTGGATTGATGGCGAATGTAGCTCCTGTAGTAGTGCAAGTAAAAGATGGTAGGATAGCTCCAAAAATCCCACAGTATCCTCTGAAACCAGAGGTGGAATTAGGAGTGTACCCAGTCATAGAGCGCTTGCTACAACAGGGCATCCTAGTTAGGGAGGGGTTACAGGCTAGTGCAGGATCTAAGGGGGATAAATAAGATCGTTGAGAGACAATTCCCCTTAGTGCCAAATCCAGCTGTCATCCTTATGCAAATTCCCCCTACTGCGAAATTTTTCACTGTCATTGACCTCTGTTCTAGTTTCTTTTCGGTCCCTCTGCACCCTGACAGCCAATACCTGTTTGCCTTCACATACAGGGGAGTACAGTACACCTGGACTCGCCTACCCCAAGGTTTCATTGACAGCCCAAGTATTTTCTCCCAGACTTTGCATGACTGTTTACAATCCTTTCAGCCTGAGAGCGGGTCAGTATTAATACAGTATGTAGATGACTTACTGCTGCGTTCTTATTCACTCGAATCGTCCTTGAAAGACACGAAACAGCTTCTGTTTCACCTTTTTAATACGGCACACAAGGTTTCAAAGGATAAGTTGCAGCTGTGCCAGACCAAGGTAAAATATTTGGGACATTGCTTGACACAAGGACTTAGACACCTCATACAGGCGATTCGCGACATGACTCTGCCACAAACCCAGCAGCAGATCCGCACTTTCCTTGGAATGTGTGGGTACTGCCGAAACTGGATCCCAGGGTTCTCCATACTGGCTTTACCTTTGCAGGAAATGGTCTCCTCAAACAAACCAGATCGGATCTCTCACACAGATGAGTCCGAACTGGCATTTGAGAGATTTAAATAATGTCTATCACAGGCACCTGCATTAGGCATGCTAGATTATGGGAAACCCTTTGAATTGTACGGTACGGAAAGTGCTGGGTGTGCGGCAGGTGTCCTAACCCAGAGACATGGTGATGCCAGCAGGCCGGTAGCTTACTACAGTGTACAGTTGTTAGGTGCCGCGGTACGCGGTGCAGCTCGGTCTGCTTCCGAGCAACGCTCACGGCCGCCACACCTCCCTCCCTGCCCGCCCGGCGCCTAGCAACGCCAGGACGCCATGCGTACTGTAGCCGCCGGGTACCTGGCAACGCTAGGACGCCGGGCGTTCACAGCCGCTGGGTCCATGGCAACGGGGATGCCACTGGCGGACGGCGTTCCCCGTTGCCAGATAAAATTGATTAGTTGTTCGTGCAGCAGGGCAGCTGCACGGCAACTAGTAATTAGGGTCTGGGGGCTGGTCTTGCTGGCCCTCCTGTCATTGGCCAGCAGGGCCTTGTTATGGGAGCCAGCACACTGCAGCCTCGCCGGTGATAGCTTCCTGTATGCTGTTCCTACCTTGCAACGTTTGTTTCTGGTCAGCTGTATCTGGTCGATCCTGCTCCCTGTGCTCCTGAGTCCTGGAGTTCTGAAGCCGGTCCTGGGAATCCTTCCAGTCCAATTTAACCTGTTGCAGTCATCTGGGGTTTCTCGCTTATTGGGGTTCTCTCCCGGTTTCGTGAGTAGCGGATTCTGCCGCGTGTTGCGGCCTAGGCCGCTTAGTCCTTGCGTTTATTTCTCTAACGTCCTAAGTGGATGCTGGGGACTCGGTAAGGACCATGGGGAATAGCAGCTCCGCAGGAGACTGGGCACAACTAAGAAAGATTTAGGACTACCTGGTGTGCACTGGCTCCTCCCTCTATGCCCCTCCTCCAGACCTCAGTTAGAATTTTGTGCCCGGCTGAGCTGGATGCACACTAGGGGCTCTCCTGAGCTCTTAGAAAAGAAAGTAATATTTAGTTTTTTTATTTTCAGTGAGATCTGCTGGCAACAGACTCACTGTTACGAGGGACCTAGGGGAGAGAAGCGAACCTACCTGCTTGCAGCTAGCTTGGGCTTCTTAGGCTACTGGACACCATTAGCTCCAGAGGGATCGAACACAGGCCCAGCCTCGGTCGTCCGGGCCGCCGTCCCCCTTGCAGAGCCAGAAGACGTTCCTGGAAATCGGCGGCAGAAGACTTCGGTCTTCATTAAGGTAGCGCACAGCACTGCAGCTGTGCGCCATTGCTCCCCATGCACACCACACACTCCGGTCACTGATGGGTGCAGGGCGCTGGGGGGGAGGGGCACCCTGGGCTGCAATAAGAGTACCTTACTTGGCAAATTACCACATAATATAGTCATTAAGACTATATATGTGTAAAATCCCCTGCCATAACTCCATAAAAAAGCGGGAGAAGTCAGCCGGAAAAGGGGCGGGGCTATCTCTCTCAGCACTCTGGCGCCATTTTCCCTCACAGCTCCGCTGGAAGGACGCTCCCCAGGCTCTCCCCTGCAATTTCCAGACTTCATAGGGTAAAAAAGAGGAGGGCACTAAATTTAGGCGCAATCTGTATAATATTAGCAGCTATAGGGGAAAAATCACTGTGTGTAGTGTGAATCCCTACATTATATAGCGCTCTGGTGTGTGCTGGCATACTCTCTCTCTGTCTCCCCAAAGGACTTTGTGGGGTCCTGTCCTCAGTCAGAGCATTCCCTGTGTGTGTGCGGTGTGTCGGTACGGCTGTGTCGACATGTTTGATGAGGAGGCTTATGTGGAGGTGGAGCAGGTGCCGATAAATGTGATGTCACCCCCTGCGGGGCCGACACCTGAATGGATGGACATGTGGAAGGAATTACGTGACAGTGTCAACTCCTTACATAAAAGGTTTGACGACATAGCAGATGTGGGACAGCCAGCTTCTCAGCTTGTGCCTGCCCAGATGTCTCAAAAGCCATCAGGGGCTCTAAAACGCCAGCTACCTCAGATGGCAGACACAGATGTCGACACGGATACTGACTCCAGTGTCGACGACGATGAGACTAGTGTACATTCCAATAGAGCCACACGTTACATGATTACGGCAATGAAAAATGTGTTGGACATTTCTGATATTACCCCAGGAACCACAAAAAAGGGTATTATGTTTGGGGAGAAAAAACTACCAGTGGTTTTTCCTCCATCTGAGGAATTGAATGAAGTGTGTGAAGAAGCGTGGGCTTCCCCCGATAAGAAACTGGTAATCTCTAAAAGGTTACTAATGGCGTACCCTTTCCCGCCAGAGGATAGGTCACGTTGGGAAACATCCCCTAGGGTGTATAAAGAGCTCACACGCCTGTTAAAGAAGGTGGCACTACCGTCTCCGGACACGGCCGCTCTAAAGGAGCCTGCTGATAGGAAGCAGGAGGCTATCCTGAAGTCTGTATATACACACTCAGGTATTATACTGAGACCAGCTATTGCTTCAGCATGGATGTGCAGTGCTGCAGCTGCGTGGTCAGATTCCCTGTCAGAAAATATTGATACCCTAGACAGGGACACTATATTGCTAACCATAGGGCATATTAAAGACGCAGTCTTATACATGAGAGATGCACAGAGAGATATTTGCCGGCTGGCATCTAAAATAAGTGCAATGTCCATTTCTGCCAGGAGAGGATTATGGACTCGGCAGTGGACAGGGGATGCAGATTCTAAAAGGCACATGGAAGTTTTGCCTTACAAAGGTGAGGAGTTGTTTGGGGATGGTCTCTCTGACCTAGTTTCCACAGCAACAGCTGGGAAGTCAACATTTTTACCCCATGTTCCCTCACAGCCAAAGAAAGCACCGTATTATCAGGTACAGTCCTTTCGGCCTCAAAAAGGAAAGCGGGTTAGAGGCGCGTCCTTTCTGCCCAGAGGCAGAGGTAGAGGGAAAAAGCTGCAACATACAGTCAGTTCCCAGGAACAAAAGTCCTCCCCCGCTTCCTCTAAGTCCACCGCATGACGCTGGGGCTCCACAGGCGGAGCCAGGTGCGGTGGGGGCCCATCTCAAGAACTTCAGCAATCAGTGGGCTCGCTCACGGGTGGATTCCTGGATTCTACAAGTGGTATCTCAGGGGTACAAGCTGGAATTCGAGACGTTTCCCCCTCGCCGTTTCCTCAAATCTGCCTTGCCAACAACTCCCTCATACAGGGAGGCAGTGCTAGAGGCAATTCACAAGCTATATTCTCAGCAGGTGATAGTCAAGGTACCCCTCCTTCAACAAGGACGGGGTTACTATTCCACAATGTTTGTGGTACCGAAACCGAACGGTTCGATGAGACCCATTTTAAATTTGAAATCCTTGAACACTTATATAAAAAGGTTTAAGTTCAAGATGGAATCGCTCTGGGCGGTTATTGCAAGGCTGGACGAGGGGGATTACATGGTATCACTGGACATCAAGGATGCTAACCTGCATGTCCCCATTTACCCTCCTCACCAGGAGTACCTCAGATTTGTGGTACAGGATTGTCATTACCAATTCCAGACGTTGCCGTTTGGTCTGTCCACGGCACCGAGGGTATTTACCAAGGTAATGGCCGAAATGATGATACTCCTTCGAAAAAAGGGAGTTTTAATTATCCCGTACTTGGACAATCTCCTGATAAAGGCGAGGTCCAGGGAGCAGTTGTTGGTCGGGGTAGCACTATCTCGGGAGGTGCTACAACAGCACGGTTGGATTCTGAATATTCCAAAGTCACAGCTGGTTCCTACGACACGTCTACTGTTCCTGGGGATGGTTCTGGACACAGAACAGAAAAAAGTGTTTCTCCCAGAGGAGAAAGCCAAGGAGCTGTCATCTCTAGTCAGAGGCCTCCTGAAACCAAAACAGGTGTCGGTGAATCACTGCACGCGAGTTCTGGGAAAAATGGTAGCTTCCTACGAAGCAAGTCCATTTGGCAGGTTCCATGCAAGGATCTTTCAGTGGGATCTGTTGGACAAGTGGTCCGGATCGCATCTTCAGATGCATCGGCTGATAACCCTGTCTCCAAGGACCAGGTTGTCTCTGCTGTGGTGGCTGCAGAGCGCTCATCTTCTAGAGGGCCGCAGATTCGGCATACAGGACTGGGTCCTGGTGACCATGGATGCCAGCCTTCGAGGCTGGGGGGCAGTCACACAGGGAAGAAACTTCCAAGGACTATGGTCAAGCCAGGAGACTTCCCTACACATAAATATTCTGGAACTGAGGGCCATTTACAATGCCCTAAGTCAGGCAAGACCCCTGCTTCAAAACCAGCTGGTACTGATCCAGTCAGACAGCATCACGGCGGTCGCCCATGTAAACCGACAGGGCGGCACAAGAAGCAGGATGGCGATGACAGTAGCCACAAGGATTCTCCGATGGGCGGAAAATCATGTGTTAGCACTGTCAGCAGTGTTCATTGCGGGAGTGGACAACTGGGAAGCAGACTTCCTCAGCAGGCACGACCTCCACCCGGAAGAGTGGGGACTTCATCCAGAAGTCTTTCAGCTGATTGTAAACCGTTGGGAACGGCCACAGGTGGACATGATGGCGTCCCGCCTCAACAAAAAGCTAGAAAGATATTGCGCCAGGTCGAGAGACCCTCAGGCAATAGCTGTGGACGCTCTAGTGACACCGTGGGTGTACCAGTCGGTTTATGTGTTCCCTCCTCTGCCTCTCATACCCAAGGTACTGAGGATAATAAGAATAAGAGGAGTAAGAACTATACTCATTGTTCCGGATTGGCCAAGAAGAGCTTAGTACCCAGAACTGCAAGAAATGATCTCAGAGGACCCATGGTCTCTGCCGCTCAGACAGGACCTGTTGCAGCAGGGGCCCTGTCTGTTCCAAGACTTACCGCGGCTGCGTTTGACGGCATGGCGGTTGAACGCCGGATCCTGAAGGAAAAGGGCATTCCGGAGGAAGTCATCCCTACGCTGATTAAAGCTAGGAAAGAAGTGACCGCAAACCATTATCACCGCATATGGCGAAAATATGTTGCGTGGTGTGAGGCCAGGAAGGCCCCAACGGAGGAATTTCAGCTGGGCCGTTTTCTGCACTTCCTACAGTCAGGGGTGACTATGGGCCTAAAATTGGGTTCCATTAAGGTCCAGATTTCGGCTCTATCGATTTTCTTCCAGAAAGAACTGGCTTCACTACCTGAAGTTCAGACATTTGTTAAGGGAGTGCTGCATATTCAGACCCCTTTTGTGCCTCCAGTGGCACCTTGGGATCTTAACGTGGTGTTGGATTTCCTAAAGTCGCATTGGTTTGAACCACTTAAAACCGTGGAACTAAAATATCTCACGTGGAAAGTGGTCATGCTGTTGGCCTTGGCTTCGGCCAGGCGTGTGTCAGAATTGGCGGCTTTGTCATGTAAAAGCCCTTATCTGATTTTCCATATGGATAGGGCGGAATTGAGGACTCAACCCCAATTTCTTCCTAAGGTGGTATCAGCTTTTCATTTGAACCAACCTATTGTGGTGCCTGCGGCTACTAAGGACTTGGAGGATTCCAAGTTGCTGGACGTAGTCAGGGCCCTAAAAATGTATGTTTCCAGGATAGCTAGTGTCAGAAAAACTGACTCGCTATTTATCCTGTATGCACCCAACAAGCTGGGTGCCCCTGCTTCAAAGCAGACTATTGCTCGCTGGATCTGTAGTACGATTCAGCTTGCACATTCTGCGGCTGGACTGCCGCATCCTAGATCAGTGAAAGCCCATTCCACGAGGAAGGTGGGTTCTTCTTGGGCTGCTGCCCGAGGGGTCTCGGCTTTACAACTTTGCCGAGCAGCTACTTGGTCGGGGTCAAACACATTTGCAAAATTCTACAAGTTTGATACCCTGGCTGAGGAGGACCTAGAGTTTGCTCATTCGGTGCTGCAGAGTCATCCGTACTCTCCCGCCCGTTTGGGAGCTTTGGTATAATCCCCATGGTCCTTACGGAGTCCCCAGCATCCACTTAGGACGTTAGAGAAAATAAGATTTTACTCACCGGTAAATCTATTTCTCGTAGTCCGTAGTGGATGCTGGGCGCCCATCCCAAGTGCGGATTGTCTGCAATACTTGTATATAGTTATTGTTTAACTACAGGGTTATTGTTGAGAGCCATCTGTTGAGAGGCTCAGTTATTTTTCATACTGTTAACTGGGTATAGTATCACGAGTTATACGGTGTGATTGGTGTGGCTGGTATGAGTCTTACCCGGGATTCCAAAATCCTTTCCTTATTGTGTCAGCTCTTCCGGGCACAGTATCCTAACTGAGGTCTGGAGGAGGGGCATAGAGGGAAGAGCCAGTGCACACCAGGTAGTCCTAAATCTTTCTTAGTTGTGCCCAGTCTCCTGTGGAGCCGCTATTCCCCATGGTCCTTACGGAGTCCCCAGCATCCACTACGGACTACGAGAAATAGATTTACCGGTGAGCAAAATCTTATTTTTGTACTGGTGGTTTTGCGGAAGTTTCCGCTTTTCACTGTCCTCCCCGGTACATGCCGGTGCCGTGTGGCGGTGGAAACAGTGGTATCTTTTGTTGTTCTTTTCCTTTGGCGGCGTGCCGCGTATATATTTAGTTTTAGGGTTGTTAGTAGCCCCTAGCCTTCTGTTTGCTTTAGTTAGAGGTCCCCTTGTTATTATCCTGTCTCGGTTCACGCCTTGTCTCACTCTAAGACCTGGGGGCATCGGAGTTGGGCAGATCTAATCCGCCCTTCAAACGCGGCTGCCGTGGGCCCAAGAAACCATAGTCACTCAGGCGTGAACTGACCACATGGGTTAGAAAATGGAGGTAGGATGCTAGGGGCTATTTCCGTACCACACCTTATTTCAGCGTCACGTCCTAGTGCTCTGGACTCACTACGCAACATCTCTCTAGTTCTGAGCACCAGGAACGTAACATTATCACCGGCTACAAAAAATAAATATATATAATGAGTTATTTGTATTTGGTGGGCCTTGAAATTCGGCCTCATGAATCCGGCAGTATTAGGACCGAATCCCAGCCAGCTTTTGGCCAACCAGATTCAGGAACTAACTCAGATGGTTCAGGATCTTACTCTTCGGGTGAGATCGCAGGAAGATCTTTTGCGAGCCTCCCCGAGTATGATTCCAGAACCAAAGATGCATCTTCCTGACCGTTTTTCGGGTAACCGAAAGGATTTTTTTAATTTCAAGGAAGCTTGTAAGCTTTATTTTTGTTTAAGGCCCCGATCCTCTGGTCCTGAGTCTCAATGGGTCGGGATTGTGATGTCATTACTACAAGGCGATGCGCAAACCTGGGCTTTTGGGCTAAAAGCCGATGATGTTGCCTTGCTATCTGTAGATGCCTTTTTTAAGTCCTTAGGCCTTTTGTATGATGACCCTGATAGAGAAGCATCGGCTGAGAGCCACCTGCGTGCACTTAAGCAAGGGAAAAATCCAGCAGAGGCATATTGTACCGAGTTTCGCCGTTGGTTGAACGACTGTAGCTGGAATGACCCGGCCCTGCGCAGTCAGTTTCGCCTCGGTTTGTCTGAAGTTATTAAAGACAGTCTCCTTCAGTACCCTGCTCCAGAGACTTTAGACAAACTTATGGAGCTTGCTATTAAAATTGATCATCGTCTCCTGGAGCGGAGGGCTGAAAGAGGAGCTAGAGGACTATGTGTGTATACTTTCCCTGAGGACGTCGAGGAGCCCATGCAAATGGGTCTCTCCCGGCTGTCCCCAGAGGAAAGAACCAGAAGGCTAAATTCTGGTCTCTGCTTGTATTGTGGTGGCAAGGGACATATTGCTCGTAATTGCCCGAATAAGCAGGGAAACGCTCTGACCAAGTGAATTGTGAGGGGGCTCACTTGGGTCTGCAAATGATCTCCTCTAATGATTCCTTATTAGTTCCTGTAAAAATTTCCTTTGGTAGTCTCAGTTCGTTGGTGTCGGCCTTCGTCGACAGTGGAGCTGCGGGAAATTTCATGGATCTTGGTTGGGCTCAGGCTTTGGGCGTTCCACAGATACCTTTGGATAAACATATCACCATGCACGGCTTGGATGGTGGTCCGCTTTCTAATGGGCTAATCACTCACCGCACACCTCCAGTACAACTGACAGTGGGGGCCCTACATTCGGAGAAAATCGAGTTTTACCTAACCCATTGTCCAGCAGTCCCCGTAGTTTTGGGTCACCCCTGGCTTGCCTTTCATAATCCCACCATAGATTGGCGGTCTGGGGAGATTTCCTGATGCGGTCCCTTTTGTGTTAAGGAATGTATTTCCCGTCCAGTCTGGGTTGCGGCTGTCACCCCAGAATTTATTCCTTTGGAATATCAGGACTTTGCCGATGTTTTCTCCAAGTGTAATGCGGATATTCTTCCCCCTCATCGGTCCTATGACTGCGCCATTGACTTAGTTCCCGGTGCCTCTTTGCATAAAGGGAGACAATATGCCCTGTCTGGTCTGGAAACTACGGCAATGGATGAGTATGTACAGGAGAGCCTGAAGAAGGGCTTCATTAGGCCCTCGAAATCTCCATTGAGTGCAGGGTTCTTTTTTGTTGAGAAAAAAGATGGGTCGCTCAGACCATGTATTGATTATCGGGCTCTGAATAAGATTTCTGTTAAAAACACCTACCCCTTCCAACTGATTTCGGTACTATTTGATCAGCTCCGTACTGCCGTTATCTTTTCCAAAATCGATCTTAGAGGGGCTTACAATCTCATCCGAATAAAATCTGGGGATGAGTGGAAGACGGCTTTCAGCATACAGTCGGGACATTATGAATACCTGGTGATGCCGTTTGGGCTGTCTAATGCTCCTGCTGTATTTCAAGATCTCATTAACGACGTCCTTCGCGACTTTCTAGGAAAGTTCGTAGTCGTTTATTTAGACGACATTTTGATTTACTCTGAGACCTTTGAACAACATATTACCCATGTGCGACTGGTCCTTCAGAGGTTACGGGAAAATCATTTGTACGCCAAACTGGAGAAATGTGATTTCCACATCACAGAAGTGTCCTTCCTGGGGTACATTATTTCTCCAAAGGGGTTTTTCATGGAACCAAAAAAACTCCAGGCAATCCTAAATTGGGCACAACCCACGAACTTAAAAGCAATCCAGCGCTTTTTAGGGTTTGCAAATTATTATAGGTGTTTTATTCATACCTTCTCAGATTTGGTTGCTCCTATTGTGGCATTGACTAAAAAAGGAGCGGACCCTTCCAATTGGTCGCCTAAAGCCAAGTCTGCCTTCCTGGCCTTGAAACAGGCCTTTGTCTCAGCTTCAGTACTCAGACACCCTAACCCGGATCTCCCCTTTATTGTCGAGGTAGATGCCTCAGAGGTTGGAGTGGGGGCTATCCTTTCTCAGGAAGACCCGGAGTCTCGGGAATTACACCCATGTGCCTTCATGTCCAGAAAATTCTCCTCCGCAGAATCCAACTATGATGTTGGTAATCGAGAATTGTTGGCAGTTAAATGGGCTTTCGAGGAGTGGAGGCACTGGCTGGAAGGAGCAAGGCATACCATTACTGTGTTTACTGACCACAAGAACCTGCAGTATATTGAGTCAGCTAAACGGCTTAATGCTCGACAGGCACGTTGGGTGCTGGTTTTTACTCGTTTCAGGTTTATCATCACCTTCAGGCCCGGTTCCAAGAATACGAAAGCCGATGCCCTGTCACGTTGTTTTCTTCTGGTTCACAATAACCACCTGGCTACTACCCCCATAGTCCCATCGTCTGTCATCCAGGCTGGCCTCACACAGGATTTATTTACACAGCTAGTCCAGCTTCAGCAGCAGGCTCCCAATGTCACTCCTGCATATCGTCTCTTCATCCCTGAATTTCTGAGAGGCACTCTTCTAGCTGAGTTTCATGATAATAAGGTTTCTGGTCATCCGGGTATCACTAAGACCTTGGAGTTAATCTCTCGCTCAGTGTGGTGGCCTAATCTTTCTAAAGATGTAAGGGAATTTGTCTGTTCCCGTCAGGTTTGTGCTCAGTACAAGGTATCTCGATCGTTGCCGGTCGGGCAACTCATGCCTCTAGCCGTTCCGCTCAGGCCATGGTCACATATATCCATGGATTTTGTGGTGGACCTTCCTCTTTCAGCTGGGTTCCGAGTCATTTGGGTGGTAGTAGACCATTTTAATAAGATGGCCCACTTCATTGCTCTTCCCCGATTACCCTCCGCTCAAGGGTTGGCAATTTTGTTTCTCCGCCATGTTTTTAGGCTCCATGGTTTACCCATGGATATTGTCTCTGATCGGGGACCACAATTCATTGCCCGTTTCTGGAAACGTTTTTGTGCCTCATTAAATATGAAACTCTCTTTAACATCTGGGTACCATCCACAGTCTAACGGACAAACTGAACATTTTAATGAGTCGTTAAAACAGTATTTACGGCTATATTCGGCCAAACTTCAGAATGATTGGTCTGAATTTCTTCCTTTGGCCGAGTTTGCCTATAATAACTCTTGTCATTCTTCCACCAAGGAGTCCTCATTCTTTTCGGTCTTGGGCTTTCATCCTAGAGCCAATTCTTTTTACCCTCATTTTCCAGTCTCTTCATTGACCTTAACTTCCCGTCCCAGAATGATTTGGAAAAAGGTGCACCTTGCCCTTAAGAAGTCTGCCTTCCGAGAAAAAAAAATTTCTGATAGGTTCCGACGTCCATGCACTTTTAAGGTGGGAGATAAGGTGTGGTTGTCAACCCGCAACATCAAGCTCCGACAACACTCGGCTAGATTGGGACCCAAATTTATTGGACCATTCCTTATCGTTAAGAAGGTCAATCCAGTTGCTTTTCGGCTACGCTTGCCTAAATCACTCAAAATTGGCAATACTTTTCACTGTTCTCTTCTGAAGCAATATATTTCTTCTAGGAGATTCCCTCGGAAGACTTCCCAGGGTAGACCTCCGGTGGATGTTCAAGGGCAACAAGAGTTCCTGGTGGAGAAGGTTTTAGATTCCAAAGTTTCTCGGGGCCGGCTTTATTTTTTGGTTCACTGGAAACGCTATGGCCCAGAAGAAAGGTCTTGGGTCCTGGATAACAATATACGTGCCCCTAAACTTAAGAGATTATTCTTTCAGGAATTTCCTCAGAAACCCGGCTTTAGGGGTTCTTTAACCCCTCCTCAAGGGGGGGGGGGGGTACTGTTAGGTGCCGCGGTCCACGGCGCCGCTCGGTCTGCTTCCGAGCGACGCTCACAGCCGCCGCACCTCCTTCCCTGCCCGCCCGGCGCATAGCAATGCCAGGACGCCGTGCGTACTGTAGCCGCCGGGTCCCTGGCAACGCTAGGACGCCTGGTGTTCACAGCCGCTGGGTCCCTGGCAACGGGGACGCCATTGGCGGACCGCATTTCCCATTGCCAGATAAAATTGATTAGTTGTTCGTGCAGCAGGGCAGCTGCACTGCAACTAGTAATTAGGGTCTGGGTGCTGGTCTTGCTGGCCCTCCTGTCATTGGCCAGCAGGGCCTTTTTATGGGAGCCAGCACACTGCAGTCTCGCCGGTGATAGCTTCCTGTATGCTGTTCCTGCCTTGCAACGTTTGTTTCTGGTCAGCTGTATCTGGTCGATCCTGCTCCCTGTGCTCGCGAGTCCTGGAGTTCTGAAGCCGGTCCTGGGAATCCTTCCAGTCCAAGTGAACCTGTTGCAGTCATCTGGGGGTTCTCGCTTATTGGGGTTCTCTCCCGTTTTCGTGAGTAGCGGCTTCTGCCGCGTGTTGCGGCCTAGGCCGCTTAGTCCTTGCGTTTATTTTGTAATGGTGGTTTTGCGGAGGTTTCCGCTTTTCACTGTCCTCCCCGGTACACGACAGTGCCGTGTGAGGGTGTGGACAGTGGTATCTTTTGTTGTTCTTTTCCTTTGGCGGCGTGCCGCATATATATTTAGTTTTAGGGTTGTTAGTAGCCCCTAGCCTTCTGTTTGCTTTAGTTAGAGGTCCCCTTGTTATTATCCTGTCTCGGTTCACGCCT
Organism: Pseudophryne corroboree; assembly: GCF_028390025.1. Classification (NCBI taxonomy): domain Eukaryota; kingdom Metazoa; phylum Chordata; class Amphibia; order Anura; family Myobatrachidae; genus Pseudophryne; species Pseudophryne corroboree. Next base: position 80,917,041 of record NC_086446.1, on the reverse strand, counting down.
TATCTCACTCTAAGACCTGGGGGCATCGGGGCAGACCTAATCCGCCCTTCAAACGCGGCTGCCGTGGGCCCAAGAAACCATAGTCACTCAGGCGTGAACTGACCACACGGGTGAGACAATGGAGGCAGTGTCAGAGACGGTTTTGTTTGTGTCCCCGGAGGGGGCGCTAGTGGGTCAGTGGAGGTAGGAGGAATGAAGTGAGGAGGCAGTATGGGATTTCTGCGCATGTGCACAATGTAGTTTATTAATAACAGAAAGTCCAGATAATAATTATGCAGCAGAAAGTAAAACAAACGAATGCAATGGAAATAGCAATGGTAACGGCAATGGTAATAGCAAATGGTAAACTGAAAGTCTATGGCAGAGTTTGTAATATGGAAGTGAACCGGAATGGTTAAAACGTGGAGCCAGCAGAGATGGAAATAATAGTAGCAAACCTGGTAGCAACGCAGGAGACTAGGTGTTAATGTCCACTGTGCTTTTGGAGAAGCACAATCAGCTTGCAGGCTGAATCACAGGTGAGTTGTTAGAATGCACCTGGATAGGGAGTCTCTACTTGCTGAAGGCTGGAGCACACTGCAGGTGTAGAAGGTGTGAAGCCAGAAAGGTATTGCTGTGATGCTGGTGCTTGTAGTTCCACGGGGTAACAGGTACAGGAGAATATCCAGGAACACGGAGGAACAGGAGAATATCCAGGAACACGGAGGATTAGGAGAACATCCAGGAACACGGAGGAACAGGATAACAGGTCCAAACACACGAGTCGCAGGAGTGACACAAAGTTCAGGACAACCTCTGACTCACCCAGCAGCTCCTGATATACCCCCTGACCGGCAGGCATTGGCTGGAGTGAGACAAGGGGGTGCGGCCAAGCTCCGGATTGGCCGCCGCACTTACACTGGGGAATACTGTCATGGCGGCGCCCATGCCGCGGCCCGGCAGGAACGCGGCGCGCTCACACGCCCGTTGACTCCAGGGGCGCTTCCAGGCCTGAGGGTGCATCCACGAGCAGGGAGACAGGTGACAGCAACGTGCAGTGACCCCAGACGGAGTCCGCTCCGGCGGACCGACATAACAGCGGTGAGTCGATTCCTGACAGTACCCCCTCCTTTATGGGTGGGCACCGAACACCCACGTGGCTTGGAAGGATGAGACCTGTGGAAAACACGGACCAACCTGGGAGCGTGGACATCAGCAGAGTTCACCCAACTCCTCTCCTCAGGACCATAGCCGGCCCAGTCGATGAGATATTGCAGACGACCATACCGGTGACGGGAGTCCAGGATCTTCTCTATCTCGAACTCTATGCCCCGCTGAGTTGGAATGCTGGGGCCAGCTGGAAGAGCTCTTTGGAAGCGATTCAGGACTAATGGTCTGAGGAGAGAGACATGGAAAGCATTAGGAATTCGTAATGAAGAGGGTAACTTGAGCTTGTAAGCCACAGGATTAAGAACTCTTTCGATGGAGAAAGGACCGATGAAGCGTGGTGCAAACTTCATCGAAGGCACTTTAAGACGAAGATTCCGGGTGGATAGCCAGACTTTATCCCCTGGTTTCAAGCTAGGAACTGCACGTCTCTTGCGGTCGGCAAAGAACTTGTACCGGGCAGAAGCCTTTTTGAGTGAAGTATGAATCCTTCTCCAAATTGTCGAAAACTGACTGAGGACAGTAGTGGCAGCAGGAACATCGATGCTAGGAAGGTCTTGAAAATCAGGAACACGTGGATGTTGCCCATAAACAGCGAAGAACGGAGTAGTGTCAGTAGCTGTGTGGTAGCGGAAATTGTGAGCGAATTCAGCCCACGGGAGCAAATCCACCCAGTCATCTTGGGAAGATGATACGTACAGTCTCAGGAAAGTTTCCAACTCCTGGTTTACCCTCTCTGTCTGCCCATTCGTCTGAGGATGATATGCTGACGAGAATTTGAGATGGACCTGTATGGCAGAACAGAGAGCTCTCCAAAACCTTGCCACAAACTGGACTCCACGGTCAGATATTATTTCAGTGGGTAGTCCATGTAAACGGAAAATCTCCCGCAGGAAGATTTGAGCCAGTTTTGGAGCTGAAGGAAGTCCTTGGAGTGGAACAAAATGAGCCATTTTGGTGAATCTGTCGACCACCACCCAGATGGTGTTGTATCCTTGGGAGGAGGGAAGGTCAGAGACGAAATCCATCGACAGATGTGACCAAGGACGGCTGGGGATGGATAATGGCTGTAGTTGACCTGCTGGAGACTGACGAGGAGTCTTGTGCTGCACACATTTAGGACAAGACGCTACAAAGTCTTTGATGTCAACTTTCATTTTCGGCCACCAGTATGTCCCGGAGAGAAATTTAAAAGTCTTTAGGACACCAGGATGCCCAGTAAACTTAGACTGATGGGCCCAAGACAGCAACTTAGAACGGAGTTCAGGAGCAACAAAAATCTTACCAGGAGGCGGAGCTGGAGAAACTTGTGATGAGGCAAATGCCACAGGATCCAGGATGGAGCGTGGTACTGAATCGGACATCTCGTCCTCGGATTCCATGGATCGAGACAGGGCATCTGCTTTGGTATTCTGAGAACCTGGGCGGAAATGGAGCTTAAAATTAAAACGGGAGAAGAACATAGCCCATCGGGACTGGCGAGGATTAAGGCACTGAGCCGCCTTCAGATAGAGCAGGTTTTTATGATCAGTATAGATGTTAAATGGAAACTTCGCCCCTTCCAGGAGATACCTCCATTCCTCAAGGGCCAGTTTAATCGCCAGAAGCTCTTGATCTCCGATGGAATAATTAATTTCTGCAGGAAGAAATTTGCGGGAAAAGAATCCACAGGGATGGATCTTCCCGTCAGCTCCTATCTGAGAGAGAACAGCTCCCACTCCAACTGTGGAAGCATCCACCTCCAACTCGAATGGCTTATCAACATCAGGCTGTAACAAAACTGGTGCGGTCATAAAAGCCATCTTGATTTTTTGAAACGCAGCCAGGGCATCTTCTGACCAGTTGGAATGATCTGCCCCTTTTCGAGTTAAGCTAGTAATAGGAGCAATGAGAGTTGAAAAGCCTCGGATGAATTTCCTATAATAATTGGCAAAGCCCAGGAATCGTTGAATGGACTTGAGAGTGTTCGGAATGGACCAATTGGCAATGGCTTCCAATTTTGCAGGGTCCATCTGGAGATCCGATCCAGAAATTATATACCCCAGGAAGGGTATAGAGGCAACTTCAAAGGTGCACTTAGACAACTTGCCGTAGAGACGGTTCTCACAAAGACGTCGGAGAACTTCACGGACTTGGAGACGATGAGAAGAGAGGTCTTGAGAGAAGATGAGGATATCGTCCAGGTAAACAACGAGATATTTGTACAGAACGTCACGGAAGATTTCATTAACAAAGTGCTGGAACACTGCTGGAGCATTGCTCAACCCGAATGGCATTACCAGGTACTCGTAATGGCCATCCCGAGTATTGAAAGCCGTCTTCCATTCATCACCGCTGCGGATTCTGATGAGATTATCGGCACCGCGGAGATCTAACTTGGTGAAGATGCGGGCTCCTTTGACCCTATCAAATAACTCGGTAATAAGAGGCAACGGATAGCTGTTCTTAATGGTAATGTCATTAAGTCCCCGGTAGTCAATACATGGACGTAGTCCTCCATCTTTCTTTTTAACAAAAAAGAAGCCTGCCCCAGCAGGTGATGATGAAGGACGGATGAATCCTTTCTGAAGGTTTTCTTTGATGTAATCACTCATCGCTTCAGTCTCAGGAACAGATAACGGGTAGGTGCGCCCCCTAGGTGGTTTTTTGCCAGGAATGAGGTCGATGGGGCAATCCCACTCTCTATGGGGCGGTAGGACATCAGCGGCCTTTTCGCTGAAGACGTCAGCGAAGTCTTGGTAGGCCGTAGGAAGAGTAGACGGGGTCTTGATTTCAGAAGTCTTGACAGGAACAACTTGGGCTAAACAAGACTGACGGCAATGTGACCCCCAAGCAGTTAGCTGTAATGTAGCCCAATCAATCTGCGGGTTATGTAGCTGGAGCCAGGGCATACCTAACACAATCTCCTGAGTTGCCTGAGGAATAACTAAAAACTTTATTAACTCAGAATGCAGGAACCCAACCCCCAGTATCACTGGCCTGGTTTGTTGAGTGATATACCCCTTAGAGATACGACTACCATCTACTGCCGTAATGTAGACTGGACATGGAAGTTCATAGACTGGCAGATGAAACTTGTCTACCGCAGCTTGAGTGATGAAATTCCCCGCTGCACCACAGTCTACCAACGCAGTTGCAGATTGGAGTCCAGCCGCCGTCTCCAAGGTCACAGGAAGAATGAGATCTTGGGTTGAAGGAGCTTGCTTGAAAGATCCCAACTTGACTCCTCCCTTACAAGTCAGGATCTGGCGTTTCCCGAACGCACTGGACAAGAACTTATTTGGTGACCTGCTGCCGCACAGTAAAGACACAGTCTCTCACGGAGTCTCCTTGACCGCTCCTCAGCAGATAAGCGGGACCTATTAATTTGCATAGGCTCATCAGAAGGTGGAGGCTGCAACTGTACAGGAGGTACCATTCTTGGTTTGCGACACTCAGCACGAGCACGCTCATTGTTGCGTTCGCGGATGCGAGAGTCCAACTTGATACATAGGGATATTAGCTCGGGTAATTGCTCAGGAATATCACGGGTCGCCAATTCATCTTTTATCCGATCCGAGAGTCCATGCCAGAAGGCTGCTACCAAGGCTTGGTTATTCCACTGGATCTCTGCGGCTAGCGTCTGGAACTGGATGACGTATTGGCCCATACTGCGAGTCCCTTGACGGAGCTGGAGAAGATCTGCGGAGGCTGATGTTGCACGACCCGGTTCATCGAAGATGCGTCTGAAGATGGAAACAAACTCGGCATAGTTGTTCATCAACGGGTCGGCACGTTCCCACAGAGGAGACACCCAGCTCAGGGCTGATCCAGAGAGCAGTGAAATGATATAAGCAACCTTGGATCTTGGCGTGGGAAAATTGTGAGGTAAAAGTTCAAACTGGACTTCACACTGGTTGAGGAACCCACGGCATAACTTCGGACTGCCATCATACCTGCTAGGCACAGGCAAGTGCAAACGGGATACAGGAGCAGATGCAGCCGGAGAAGAAGAAGAACCCCCAACACTGGCATGTGCAGGGGTAACAGGAACTGGAGGTGCAGGCGCACTTAGCAGAGATTGTTGTAACGTATCAATCCGGGAGGACATCCCTTGCAGAAACTGGAATATCTGCTGCTGCACAGCCTCTTGTCCATCCAAACGGGAGACCAGATTTTGTAAGGCCCCTGACCCCACACTCTGACCACCGTCCGAGTCCATCGGTCCTGAACTTACTGTCAGAGACGGTTTTGTTTGTGTCCCCGGAGGGGGCGCTAGTGGGTCAGTGGAGGTAGGAGGAATGAAGTGAGGAGGCAGTATGGGATTTCTGCGCATGTGCACAATGTAGTTTATTAATAACAGAAAGTCCAGATAATAATTATGCAGCAGAAAGTAAAACAAACGAATGCAATGGAAATAGCAATGGTAACGGCAATGGTAATAGCAAATGGTAAACTGAAAGTCTATGGCAGAGTTTGTAATATGGAAGTGAACCGGAATGGTTAAAACGTGGAGCCAGCAGAGATGGAAATAATAGTAGCAAACCTGGTAGCAACGCAGGAGACTAGGTGTTAATGTCCACTGTGCTTTTGGAGAAGCACAATCAGCTTGCAGGCTGAATCACAGGTGAGTTGTTAGAATGCACCTGGATAGGGAGTCTCTACTTGCTGAAGGCTGGAGCACACTGCAGGTGTAGAAGGTGTGAAGCCAGAAAGGTATTGCTGTGATGCTGGTGCTTGTAGTTCCACGGGGTAACAGGTACAGGAGAATATCCAGGAACACGGAGGAACAGGAGAATATCCAGGAACACGGAGGATTAGGAGAATATCCAGGAACACGGAGGAACAGGATAACAGGTCCAAACACACGAGTCGCAGGAGTGACACAAAGTTCAGGACAACCTCTGACTCACCCAGCAGCTCCTGATATACCCCCTGACCGGCAGGCATTGGCTGAAGTGAGACAAGGGGGTGCGGCCAAGCTCCGGATTGGCCGCCGCACTTACACTGGGGAATACTGTCATGGCGGCGCCCATGCCGCGGCCCGGCAGGAACGCGGCGCGCTCACACGCCCGTTGACTCCAGGGGCGCTTCCAGGCCTGAGGGTGCATCCACGAGCAGGGCGACAGGTGACAGCAACGTGCAGTGACCCCAGACGGAGTTTGCTCCGGCGGACCGACATAACAGCGGTGAGTCGATTCCTGACAGGTAGGATGCTAGGGGCTATTTCCGTACCACACCTTATTTCAACGTCACGTCCTGGTGCTCTGGACTCACTACGCAACATTTCTCTAGTTCTGAGCACCAGGAACGTAACAACAGTTGGACACCGTAGCCCGGTCTCTCCCCACATGCTTGCGAAGTGTTGCAGCGATAGCTTTGCTAGTGAGTAAAAGCGAAGACGTAGTGTTAGGACACAACCTGACCATCCATACACCTCATGCAGTGTCAGCCTTACTGAACTCTGCCCAAACCAGACATGTCTCATTAGCACGGTTTACAAGATGGTAGTTAGCACTAATGGCCCCTGTAAACATCACCATAAAGAGATGCAGCGCACTAAATCCTGCAACTTATCTGCCAGGTGTGCCTGGACAGGCACAAAGGGTGGAGGATGAGAATGATGGTGAAGGAGGATTTAGTATAGACACTGGCACACATGATTGTATGGAATATCTGAACCAAACTTTCACTGCAAGACCCGACATTAGTGACAACCCACTGGAAGTTGTAGATTTAACTTTTTACACTGATGGTAGTTGCCACAGACAGACGGACTTGGGAGACTTGTGTACTAGATACGCAGTCATAGATGACAGAGGTATCATAGAAGCCGAGCCCCTGGGCCTCAGGACTCTGGACAGATGGACAGGGTAAGCCAGTAGCCCCCAGAGCATATCTTCCAAGCTTAGCTGAGGCGGCACACGGTCTGACTCATCTGGGCAAAGAGAGTATGTGTAAGCTGGTGAGAGCCTACTGGTGTGCGCCAGGATTCTCTTCTCATGCGGGTAAGAGAGCAATGACATGTCTTACCTGCTTGAGGAAGAATATTGGAAAGTCAATACCAACAGAACCATCCCATATCCCGCCAACAGACGGCCCTTTTCAGGTAATACAGATTGATTTCATACAGTTACCACCCTGCAGAAATTTAAAATATGTGTTAGTCTGTATTGATGTGTTTTCCAATTGGGTAGAAGCATTCCACGCTGCCACAAATACTGCTACGTTCACTGCAAAGAAAATTGTGCAGGAATTTGTGTGCAGATATGGTATCCCTAGGATAATTGAAAGCGATAGGGGTACCCATTTTACAGGTGAAGTCTTTCAGGTTATGTGCAAACTGATGGGAACTAATAGCAAGCTGCATACTCTGTACCGCCCACAGGCGAGTGCGAAGGTGGAAAGAGTAAACAGCACTATTAAGAACAAGCTGAGCAAAGTGATGGCTGAAACTAGATTGTTATGGCCAGAAGCTTTGCCACTTGTATTGTACAGCATCAGAACCACTCCCAGGTCCCCCCTTAACCTATCACCCTTTGACATTCTTTTTGGTCGACAACCCCATGTAATGATTGATCCCCAGGATGATTTGAAATGCAATAATGAGGTGACTGTAAAATATTTGGTTAAAATGAGCCAGAAGCTGGGGAATCAAAACAGAAATCTAAAGCAGGTGATTCCTGACCTACCGAACAGTAATTGTCATGACATTGAACCTGGGGATTATGTAATGATTCGAAATTTTCTACGCTCAGATTGCCTTATTGACAGGTGGGAAGGACCGTACCAAGTCTTACTAACCAGCACGACAGCATTAAAGGTTGCCGAAAGAGAGACTTTGCTCCACTCGTCCCACTGTAAGAAGGTCACTGACCCAGAGAGAACCCGTGACAAAGAGCAGAGTGTAGAGAACATCGTATCACTGGAGTGTCTGTTCCGGGAAGGTTGAGAGGCAGGACTGTTGTCACGGCACCTGAGCACGTAGAACAACAAGACCAGAGGCAGTTGTCGCACCAATTTTCTTTTTCCCTTTTATTATTTTCTCCATCTCCCATTACCCTCCTTTCCTCCACCTTCTTGTTCCCTTTTCTCTCCCCTTAACAAGATGTACTTACCCCAAGAGACTGCGTTCCGGGTTTTCCTGTTGACCCTGTTGTTGACCAGAGCAGTCTGTTTCGGTGAGAGTACCAGAGAGGTCGAGAAAGGATCTGGAATGGGTTCTGATGGCAAGGACGGATTTGTAGTATTCCAAGAGCAACACATCCATCGAGCAAAGGCGAGTATCAGAAAACGATCTGGTAGTCAGGAAACTAGGAGGCACTGTGAAGGGTTATTGGCTGAGGAAGATTGCATTTGTAGAAATTGTGAAAACATAGTTGAGGATGGGTGCATCCAGAGATGCCAGTCCAGCCTTAATATCAACATGGACCGTCATCCATTGAGTGATTACCACTCACTAGTGGGTAAGGTTTTAAACCAGACAGAATGCTGGGTGTGCTCACAAGTACCTCAAGGTCAGAGCAAGTCAGGATTAGTACCATGTCACGGGGACTGGGTTTTGTGAATCCGGAATTGTGGCGTGCGGTTTGGTATCGGTGACTTTAGGCAGGATTAGCCGAGCAGGTTGAATGAGAGTCTTTTCATAGAGCTTTAAAGGAGGTTCCACAGGTGTCCTAGCTGTTTACTTGTTTGGAGCGGTTGCGTCGGCAGGATCTGTACGTCTGTGGACGAATGTCTGGCAGAAACCCGAATAGGTAGACTGTAGACTGGGGTAACTGAGACTCGCTGAGAGGGATTGTGACTCGGAGAGGTCAGCATACGAGGAGAAATAACCGGGTGTAGATCCAGAAATCCAGGTGAGAACTCAAGGAACAGGATGCTTTAGAAGCAATGCTGTGGAGCACAGGGAACTAGCACACACAAGGCTGTGTGAGAGACGTTGCACTGGCAATTTGCTTACCCAGAAATCCCTAGATTTTTACCTGCAGACTGTTTCCCATTGGTTTTGCAAACCTTGCAGGTGACTGAGTGTTTTAGATTAGCTGACCCTTCCAAGGCAGCGACGCCCATCCCGGACCTCTGCAGCTGGAAGTTGCACAAATGTTTGCTGCTGCCTCTGAGCCCTCTCCTCCCAGACATGCCTGCAAGTTGTGCCCCTCGCCAGCAGCCCGCACCCCCACTGGAGGGACCGCGCCAGAGCATCCGGACAGGTAAGTACCGCTGGTCCCGGAACCCGATCCGCCGAACCATGACATTACCCCCCCTTTTAGGGATGGCCACTGGACAGCCACCAGGTTTGCTGGAATTTTCTTCAGGGAACTTGTGAAGTAAAGTGGGAGCATGAACATCCAAAGAATCCTCCCAGGAACGCTCCTCAGGACCGTAGCCCTTCCAATACAGAAGATATTGTAGACGTCCATGTCTTACTCGGGAGTCAAGGAGCTTCTTGATCTCGAATTCAATACCACGATCCGTGACAACCTTTGGAGAGCGAGGAAGGATCTTACAAAACTTGTTTAACACTAAAGGCTTCAAAAGAGAAACATGAAAGGCTGGGAAGACTTTCAGGTCCGGGGATAACTTAAGCCTATTAGTTACGGAATTGATGATTTGTTCAACTGGGAAGGGCCCAATGTAGCGAGGTGCGAACTTCATAGATGGAACACGTAACCTTAAATTGCGCGTAGAGAGCCAGACCTGATCTCCAACTGCCAATTTAGGTACCACCCTTCTCTTCTTATCAGCCCAGAACTTATAGCGAGCGGAGGCTTTTTGTAGATTTTGGTGAACTTTTCGCCAAACTACGGAAAGTCTCTTGAGAGATTCCTGAACCACAGGAAGATCTTGAGCTGGTAAAGCCAGGAACTGAGGAACTCGAGGATGGATGCCATATACGGTATAGAAAGGGGTATGACCTGTAGAAGAGTGGTAGGAGTTGTTGTGAGCAAACTCTGCCCATGGTAGTAGTTCTAGCCAGTCGTCTTGAGAAGAAGAGACATGAATTCTGAGGAACATCTCCAAGTCTTGATTGACTCTCTCTGTACTTCCATTGGTTTGAGGATGATATGCCGTTGAGAATTTTAACTGTACCCGTAGGGCGGCACAGAGAGCCCTCCAGAATCTAGCCATGAACTGGACTCCCCGGTCAGAAACAATTTCGGACGGAAGACCGTGGGACTTGAAGATCTCTGCAATGAAAAGCTGAGCTAACTCGGGCGCGGTGGGAAGACGAGCCATCTTAGAGAAGCGGTCTATGATTACCCAAATAGTAGTAAATCCTTAAGAGGGTAAATCCGTGATGAAGTCCATAGAAAGGTGGGTCCATGGCACCTTAGGAATAGTTAGGGGTATAGCTCTCCCGCTGACCGAAGACGAGGGATCTTATGCTGTGCACACTTGGTGCAGGAGGCGATATAAGAGGAAACATCAGACTTCAGTGCAGGCCACCAATACGAGCGTTGGATAAGGTTGGTTGTCTTATAGACTCCAGCATGACCGGAAAACCGAGAGGTATGGGCCCAGGTCAGTAATTTCTTCCGAAGGTGAGGAGGTACGAACACTTTTCCCAATGGAGGCTGTAGTTTAGTGGAGGAGAAGTTCCGAGACTCCAATACAGGCTGAGGAGAAGGAGAGTCGTTGGAATCCTCAGAGGAGTAGGATCGGGAGAGAGCATCTGCCTTCTGGTTTTGAGAACCAGGTCGAAAGGTTAGGGAGAAATGAAATCTTGAGAAGAACATTGCCCATCGGGCTAGACGAGGATTCAAACACTGAATATTCCTGAGAAAGATTCAATTCTTGTGATCAGTGAAAATAGTGATAGGAAACTTAGCCCCCTCCAAGAGATACCGCCACTCTTCCAATGCTAACTTAACAGCCAGTAGTTCTTGCTCTCTTATCGTATAGTTCCTTTCTGCTGGTAAGAACTTCTTGGAAAAGAACCCGCAAGGATGAAGTTTGTTGTCATTCAGACGTTGGGAGAGAACTGCTCCCACAGCATCGGCCGAAGCATCTACTTCTAAAACAAAGGCTTTATTGACATCGGGTTGCCTCAACACTAGAGCTGTAGTAAAAGCCTGTTTTAATCGTTGGAAAGCTTCGTCTGCAGATGTTGACCATTCTCTGGGATTAGCCTCCTTTCGAGTGAGAGCGGTAATAGGTCCCATTATAGAGGAGAATCCTTTGATAAATCTCCGGTAGATATTTGCAAAACCCAAAAAGCGTTGGATTGCTTTAAGGGTGGTGGGTTTGGACCAATTTAGAACCGCTTGTACCTTGGCTGGATCCATCTCTAATCCTGAACCAGATATTATGTAGCCGGGGAAGGGCATGGAGGATTGTTTGAAAAGACATTTTTCCAATTTGCAGTACAAATGATGTTGGCAAAGCCTCCGCAGCACCTCTTGGACTTGAGAACGGTGATCTTTCAGGTTGGTCCAGAAAATTAGTATGTCATCTAAATAGACTACTACAGAACTATAGAGTAAATCACTGAAAATGTAATTTACAAAATTTTGGAAAACTGCTGGTGCGTTGCTAAGCCCGAAGGGCATGACTAAATACTCTTAAGTGCCCATCACGAGTGTTGAACGCCATTTTCCATTCGTCACCCGCTCTAATCCCCTGAGGTCCAACTTGGTGAAGACAGAGGCACCCTTAACCCGGTGAAATAGCTCTGAGATCAAGGGCAACGGGTAACGATTTTTTTTATTGTTATGTAGTTCAGACCCCGGTAGTCGATGCAGGGACGAAGACTGCTATCCTTTTTTTGGATGAAAAAGAACCCCGCACCAGCTGGAGAGGTAGAAGGCTCAATAAATCCTCTAGCTAGATTTTCCTTGATGTATTGCGACATGGAGTCGGTCTCAGGGGCCGATAGAGGATATATTCACCCTCTAGGAGGAATCTTTCCCAGAATCAGGTCAATAGGGCAGTCCCAGGGTCTGTGGGATGGTAAGACTTCTGCTGCCTGTTTGCTGAAGACATCAGAGAATGAGGAACACTGAGACGGAATTTGTGGTAGGATCTCCAGTTGGCTCTTATTCACATGTTTAACACTGGTAAGACAACCAGAAAAGACAGAAAAATTGGAACTGCGCTTATCATTCAATTAAAGATTTTATTAATTCCCACAATAAAAAAATGTATATATAAAATGTATATACCTATACAATTACCGGCCGGATTTCATATATTGCACAGATCACAAAAATATATATGTATAGCATTTAGTGCCTCTATAGCGCATAACTATTCTATACAGATAAATTTTCTCCTAAAAACATACATTAAAACATTAGTGGACATAAGGGAACTCCACTAATTAAAATAACTGCCTTTAGGTGACTCCTATAACATTGCAGGCGTCCCTGCAATGTAAGGTAATTCGTATACTGTCCGTTTGTTTCTAAGACAGAAAGAGATTAGTGGGTTAATGCTTCCGTCACTTATTCAAAACTGTCCCAAAGATCATGGGTTAGCAAAGCAGTATTGTTAAAGCAATATTGATAAGCTTATAATATGTCCTTCCTTTTGGCACCAGAGTGTCACAGCTGCCTCTGAGTGAGATGTTATAAAACTCAGGTATAAGAGCATCCCAAAAATCGTCGGTCAGCAAAGCAGTATTGTTTGTGCAATTATGTTAAGCTTATGGTATGTCCTTCCCTTTAGCACTAGGGTATATCAGCTGTCTCTGAATAAGATGTAATATAACTCAGATAGGGGAGCGTACTCCCTATTCCCCCTTTAAACAATACTGCTTTGCTGACCGACGATTTTTGGGACGCTCTTATACCTGAGTTTTATAACATCTCACTCAGAGGCAGCTGTGACACTCCGGTGCCAAAAGGAAGGACATATTATAAGTAGGGATGTGCACCGGAAATTTTTCGGGTTTTGTGTTTTGGTTTTGGGTTCGGTTCCGCGGCCGTGTTTTGGGTTCGAACGCGTTTTGGCAAAACCTCACAGAATTTTTTTTGTCGGATTCGGGTGTGTTTTGTATTCGGGTGTTTTTTTCAAAAAACCCTAGAAAACAGCTTAAATCATTGAATTTGGGGGTCATTTTGATCCCATAGTATTATTAACCTCAATAACCATAATTTCCACTCATTTTCAGTCTATTCTGAACACCTCACACCTCACAATATTATTTTTAGTCCTAAAATTTGCACCGAGGTCGCTGGATGACTAAGCTAAGCGACCCAAGTGGCCGACACAAACACCTGGCCCATCTAGGAGTGGCACTGCAGTGTCACGCAGGATGGCCCTTCCAAAAAACACCCCCCAAACAGCACATGACGCAAAGAAAAAAAGAGGCGCAATGAGGTAGCTGTGTGAGTAACCTAAGCGACCCAAGTGGCCGACACAAACACCTGGCCCATCTAGGAGTGGCACTGCAGTGTCACGCAGGATGGCCCTTCCAAAAAACACCCCCCAAACAGCACATGACGCAAAGAAAAAAAGAGGCGCAATGAGGTAGCTGTGTGAGTAAGCTAAGCGACCCTAGTGGCAGACACAAACACCTGGCCCATCTAGGAGTGGCACTGCAGTGTCACGCAGGATGGCCCTTCCAAAAAACAATCCCCAAACAGCACATGACGCAAAGAAAAAAAGAGGCGCAATGAGGTAGCTGTGTGAGTAACCTATGCGACCCTAGTGGCCGACACAAACACCTGGCCCATCTAGGAGTGGCACTGCAGTGTCACGCAGGCTGGCCCTTCAAAAAACTACTCCCCAAACAGCACATGACGCAAAGAAAAAAAGAGGCGCAATGAGGTAGCTGTGTGAGTAAGCTAAGCGACCCTAGTGGCCGACACAAACACCTGGCCCATCTAGGAGTGGCACTGCAGTGTCACGCAGGCTGGCCCTTCAAAAAACTACTCCCCAAACAGCACATGACGCAAAGAAAAAAAGAGGCGCAATGAGGTAGCTGTGTGAGTAAGCTAAGCGACCCTAGTGGCCGACACAAACACCTGGCCCATCTAGGAATGGCACTGCAGCATCACGCAGGATGGCCCTTCCAAAAAATACTCCCCAAACAGCACATGACGCAAAGAAAAAAAGAGGCGCAATGAGGTAGCTGTGTGAGTAACCTAAGCGACCCTAGTGGCCGACACAAACACCTGGCCCATCTAGGAGTGGCACTGCAGTGTCACGCAGGATGGCCCTACCAAAAAACACTCCCCAAACAGCACATGACGCAAAGAAAAAAAGAGGCGCAATGAGGTAGCTGTGTGAGTAACCTAAGCGACCCTAGTGGCCGACACAAACACCTGGCCCATCTAGGAGTGGCACTGCAGTGTCACGCAGGCTGGCCCTTCAAAAAACTACTCCCCAAACAGCACATGACGCAAAGAAAAAAAGGCGCAATGAGGTAGCTGTGTGAGTAAGCTAAGCGACCCTAGTGGCTGACACAAACACCTGGCCCATCTAGGAGTGGCACTGCAGTGTCACGCAGGATGGCCCTTCCAAAAAACACTCCCCAGTCCCCAAACAGCACATGACGCAAAGAAGAAAAAAAGAAAAAAGAGGTGCAAGATGGAATTGTCCTTGGGCCCTCCCACCCACCCTTATGTTGTATAAACAGGACATGCACACTTTAACCAACCCATCATTTCAGCGACAGGGTCTGCCACACGACTGTGACTGAAATGACTGGTTGGTTTGGGCCCCCACCAAAAAAGAAGCAATCAATCTCCCCTTGCACAAACTGGCTCTACAGAGGCAAGATGTCCACCTCATCATCATCGTCCGATTCATCACCCCTTTCACTGTGTACATCCCCCTCCTCACAGATTATTAATTTGTCCCCACTGGAATCCACCATCTCAGATCCCCGTGTACTTTCTGGAGGCAATTGCTGCTGGTGAATGTCTCCAAGGAGTAATTGATTATAATTCATTTTAATGAACATCATCTTCTCCACATTTTCTGGAAGTAGCCTCGTACGCCGATTGCTGACAAGGTGAGCGGCGGCACTAAACACTCTTTCTGAGTACACACTTGTGGGAGGGCAACTTAGGTAGAATAAAGCCAGTTTGTGCAAGGGCCTCCAAATTGCCTCTTTTCCCTGCCAGTATACGTACGGACTGTCTGACGTGCCTACTTGGATGCGGTCACTCATATAATCCTCCACCATTCTTTCAATGGTGAGAGAATCATATGCAGTGACAGTAGACGACATGTCAGTAATCGTTGGCAGGTCCTTCAGTCCGGACCAGATGTCAGCACTCGCCCCATACTGCCCTGCATCACCACCAGCGGGTGGGCTCGGAATTCTGAGCCTTTTCCTCGCACCCCCAATTGCGGGAGAATGTGAAGGAGGAGATGTTGACAGGTCGCGTTCCGCTTGACTTGACAATTTTCTCACCAGCAGTTCTTTGAACCCCTGCAGACTTGTGTCTGCCGGAAAGAGAGATCCAACGTAGGTTTTAAATCTAGGATCGAGCACGGTGGCCAAAATGTAGTGCTCTGATTTCAACAGATTGACCACACGTGAATCCTGGTTAAGCGAATGAAGGGCTCCATCCACAAGTCCCACATGCCTAGCGGAATCTCTCTGTTTTAGCTCCTCCTTCAATGCCTCCAGCTTCTTCTGCAAAAGCCTGATGAGGGGAATGACCTGACTTAGGCTGGCAGTGTCTGAACTGACTTCACGTGTGGCAAGTTCAAAAGGTTGCAGAACCTTGCACAACGTTGAAATCATTCTCCACTGCGCTTGAGACAGGTGCATTCCACCTCCTTTGCCTATATCGTGGCCAGATGTATAGGCTTGAATGGCCTTTTGCTGCTCCTCCATCCTCTGAAGCATATAGAGGGTTGAATTCCACCTCGTTACCACCTCTTGCTTCAGATGATGGCAGGGCAGGTTCAGGTCTTTTTGGTGGTGCTCCAGTCTTCTGTACGCGGTGCCTGCACACCGAAAGTGGCCCGCAATTCTTCTGGCCACCGACCGCATCTCTTGCACGCCCCTGTCATTTTTTAAATAATTCTGCACCACCAAATTCAAGGTATGTGCAAAACATGGGACGTGCTGGAATTTGCCCAGATGTAATGCACGCACAATATTGCTGGCGTTGTCCGATGCCACAAATCCACAGGAGAGTCCATTTGGGGTAAGCCATTCTGCGATGATCTTCCTCAGTTGCCGTAAGAGGTTTTCAGCTGTGTGCGTATTCTGGAAAGCGGTGATACAAAGCGTAGCCTGCCTAGGAACGAGCTGGCGTTTGCGAGATCCTGCTACTGGTGCCGCCGCTGCTGTTCTTGCGGCGGGAGGCAATACATCTACCCAGTGGGCTGTCACAGTCATGTAGTCCTGAGTCTGCCCTGCTCCACTTGTCCACATGTCCGTGGTTAAGTGGACATTGGGTACAACTGCATTTTTTAGGACACTGGTGAGTCTTTTTCTGACGTCCGTGTACATTCTCGGTATCGCCTGCCTAGAGAAGTGGAACCTAGATGGTATTTGGTAACGGGGGCACACTGCCTCAATAAATTGTCTAGTTCCCTGTGAACTAACGGCGGATACCGGACGCACGTCTAACACCAACATAGTTGTCAAGGCCTCAGTTATCCGCTTTGCAGCAGGATGACTGCTGTGATATTTCATCTTCCTCGCAAAGGACTGTTGGAAAGTCAATTGCTTACTGGAAGTAGTACAAGTGGTCTTACGACTTCCCCTCTGGGATGACCATCGACTCCCAGCAGCAACAACAGCAGCGCCAGCAGCAGTAGGCATTACACTCAAGGATGCATCGGAGGAATCCCAGGCAGGAGAGGACTCGTCAGAATTGCCAGTGACATGGCCTGCAGGACTATTGGCATTCCTGGGGAAGGAGGAAATTGACACTGAGGGAGTTGGTGGGGTGGTTTGCGTGAGCTTGGTTACAAGAGGAAGGGATTTACTGGTCAGTGGACTGCTTCCGCTGTCGCCCAAAGTTTTTGAACTTGTCACTGACTTATTATGAATGCGCTGCAGGTGACGTATAAGGGAGGATGTTCCGAGGTGGTTAACGTCCTTACCCCTACTTATTACAGCTTGACAAAGGCAACACACGGCTTGACACCTGTTGTCCGCATTTCTGTTGAAATACTTCCACACCGAAGAGCTGATTTTTTTGGTATTTTCACCAGGCATGTCAATGGCCATATTCGTCCCACGGACAACAGGTGTCTCCCCGGGTGCCTGACTTAAACAAACCACCTCACCATCAGAATCCTCCTTGTCAATTTCCTCCCCAGCGCCAGCAACACCCATATCCTCCTCATCCTGGTGTACTTCAACACTGACATCTTCAATCTGACTATCAGGAACTGGACTGCGGGTGCTCCTTCCAGCACTTGCAGGGGGCGTGCAAATGGTGGAAGGCGCATGCTCTTCACGTCCAGTGTTGGGAAGGTCAGGCATCGCAACCAACACAATTGGACTCTCCTGGTGGATTTGGTATTTCGAAGAACGCACAGTTCTTTGCTGTGCTTTTGCCAGCTTGAGTCGTTTCATTTTTCTAGCGAGAGGCTGAGTGCTTCCATCCTCATGTGAAGCTGAACCACTAGCCATGAACATAGGCCAGGGCCTCAGCCGTTCCTTGCCACTCCGTGTGGTAAATGGCATATTGGCAAGTTTACGCTTCTCCTCCGACAAATTTCTTTTAGATTTTTGAGTCCTTTTTTTACTGATATTTGGTGTTTTGGATTTTACATGCTCTGGATTATGACATTGGGCATCGGCCTTGGCAGACGACGTTGATGGCATTTCATCGTCTCGGCTATGACTAGTGGCAACAGCTTCAGCATGAGGTGGAAGTCGATCTTGATCTTTCCCTATTTTTGGAACCTCAACATTTTTGTTCTCCATATTTTAATAGGCACAACTAAAAGGCACCTCAGGTAAACAATGGAGATGGATGGATACTAGTATACTTATGGATGGACGAGCGACTGCCGACACAGAGGTAGCTACAGCCGTGGACTACCGTACTGCGTCTGCTGCTAGTATAGACTGGATGATAATGATTCAAAATATATATATATATCACTACTGCAGCCGGACAGGTATATATAATGATAATGACAGACCTGCTGGACACTGTCAGCACTGCAGACTCCTAAAGTAAGCTACTAGTATCAAGAAGATAGAAAAAAAAAAAAACCACGGGTAGGTGGTATACAATTATGGATGGACGAGCGACTGCCGACACAGAGGTAGCTACAGCCGTGGACTACCGTACTGTGTCTGCTGCTAGTATAGACTGGATGATAATGATTCAAAATATATATATATATATATATCACTACTGCAGCCGGACAGGTATATATAATGATAACGACGGACCTGCTGGACACTGTCTGTCAGCACTGCAGACTCCTAAAGTAAGCTACTAGTATCAAGAAGATAGAAAAAAAAAAAACCACGGGTAGGTGGTATACAATTATGGATGGACAAGCGACTGCCGACACAGAGGTAGCTACAGCCGTGGACTACCGTACTGCGTCTGCTGCTAGTATAGACTGGATGATAATGATTCAAAATATATATATATATCACTACTGCAGCCGGACAGGTATATATAATGATAATGACGGACCTGCTGGACACTGTCTGTCAGCACTGCAGACTCCTAAAGTAAGCTACTAGTATCAAGAAGATAGAAGAAAAAAAAACCACGGGTAGGTGGTATACAATTATGGATGGACAAGCGACTGCCGACACAGAGGTAGCTACAGCCGTGGACTACCGTACTGCGTCTGCTGCTAGTATAGACTGGATGATAATGATTCAAAATATATATATATATCACTACTGCAGCCGGACAGGTATATATAATGATAATGACGGACCTGCTGGACACTGTCTGTCAGCACTGCAGACTCCTAAAGTAAGCTACTAGTATCAAGAAGATAGAAAAAAAAAACACGGGTAGGTGGTATACAATTATGGATGGACGAGCGACTGCCGACACAGAGGTAGCTACAGCCGTGGACTACCGTACTGTGTCTGCTGCTAGTATAGACTGGATGATAATGATTCAAAATATATATATATATATCACTACTGCAGCCGGACAGGTATATATAATGATAATGACGGACCTGCTGGACACTGTCTGTCAGCACTGCAGACTCCTAAAGTAAGCTACTAGTATCAAGAAGATAGAAAAAAAAAAAACACGGGTAGGTGGTATACAATTATGGATGGACGAGCGACTGCCGACACAGAGGTAGCTACAGCCGTGGACTACCGTACTGTGTCTGCTGCTAGTATAGACTGGATGATAATGATTCAAAATATATATATATATCACTACTGCAGCCGGACAGGTATATATAATGATAATGACGGACCTGCTGGACACTGTCTGTCAGCACTGCAGACTCCTAAAGTAAGCTACTAGTATCAAGAAGATAAAAAAAAAAAAAACCACGGGTAGGTGGTATACAATTATGGATGGACGAGCGACTGCCGACACAGAGGTAGCTACAGCCGTGGACTACCGTACTGTGTCTGCTGCTAGTATAGACTGGATGATAATGATTCAAAATATATATATATATCACTACTGCAGCCGGACAGGTATATATAATGATAATGACGGACCTGCTGGACACTGTCTGTCAGCACTGCAGACTCCTAAAGTAAGCTACTAGTATCAAGAAGATAGAAAAAAAAAACCACGGGTAGGTGGTATACAATTATGGATGGACGAGCGACTGCCGACACAGAGGTAGCTACAGCCGTGGACTACCGTACTGTGTCTGCTGCTAGTATAGACTGGATGATAATGAGATAAAATTAAAATATATATATATCACACTAGTACTGCAGCCGGACAGGTATATAATGTAATGACGGACCTGCTGGACACTGTCTGCAGAATGCGTTTATAAAAACACCACACGACAAGTGTTTAACTTTTTCAGGCAGACAATCACAATATACTGGTGGTCAGCAGACAATCACAATATACTGGTGGTCAGTGGTCACTGGTCACGTCAGTCACACTGGCAGTGGCACTCTGGCAGCAAAAGTGTGCACTGTACTTAAAAATATGTACTCCTGCTATAACTGCTCCCCAGTCTCCCCCACAATTAAGCTGTGTGAGCAGTGAGCACTCAGCACAATCAGATATACAGTATTACATATAATGATGCAGCACACTGAGGCTGAGCACAGATATGGTATGTGACTGTGTCACACTGTGTATCATTTTTTTTCAGGCAGAGAACGGATTGATTAAACTGGTGGTCACTGGTCAGTGGTCACACTATCAGCAAGTAGTACTCCGAGTCCTATATGCTCCCCAAAATTTGTAAATCAAGTGTCTCTACTAGTTACTCTCTAGTCGGAGAGGACGCCAGCCACGTCCTCTCCCTATCAATCTCAATGCACGTGTGAAAATGGCGGCGACGCGCGGCTCCTTATATAGAATCCGAGTCTCGCGATAGAATCCGAGCCTCGCGAGAATCCGACAGCGGGATGATGACGTTTGGGCGCGCTCGGGTTAACCGAGCAAGGCGGGAGGATCCGAGCCTGCTTGGACCCGTGTAAAAAAAGCTGAAGTTCGGGCGGGTTCGGATTCTGAGGAACCGAACCCGCTCATCACTAATTATAAGCTTATCAATATTGCTTTAACAATACTGCTTTGCTAACCCATGATCTTTGGGACAGTTTTGAATAAGTGACTGAAGCATTAACCACTAATCTCTTTCTGTCTTAGAAACAAACGGACAGTATATGAATTACCTTACATTGCAGGGACGCCTGCAATGTTATAGGAGTCACCTAAAGGCAGTTATTTTAATTAGTGGAGTTCCCTTATGTGCACTAATGTTTTAATGTATGTTTTTAGGAGAAAATTTCTCTGTGTAGAATAGTTATGCGCTATAGAGGCACTAAATGCTATACATATATATTTTTGTGATCTGTGTAATATATGAAATCCGGCCGGTAATTGTATAGGTATATACATTTTATATATACATTTTTTATTGTGGGAATGAATAAAATCTTTAATTGAATGATAAGCGCAGTTCCAATTTTTCTGTCTTTTCTGGTTGTGTTTAAGTGGTGGCAGAGGAACCAAGCCCCAGGAACATGCGGCTAACATTCGATTTAAACATTAGCGCCCAATTCTGTGTTTTTCTTTTTGCTATATAAATACTGGTAAGACAAGTTTGAGCACCTGACTCTCCCCAGGCCAAAATTTGCATATTCACCCAATCGATTCTTGGGTTGTGCTTTTGGAGCCAAGGAAGTCCCAAAACTATTTCATGAGTAGCTATTGGAATGACTAAGAAATTAAGTAACTCCTTATGGAGAGCTCCTACACATAGCTGAAGGGGAAGAATCTGGTGGGTAACTACTCCACTGCAGATTCGACTTCCATCTACAGCGGAAAGGGCAATTAGTCGGGAAAGCTCAACTGTAGGAATCCGTAGTCGCTGTACCACATCTGCCGTGATAAAGTTTTCAGCAGCTCCCGAATCTAGGAGAGAGAAAAACCCTTTAGAACCCTGTGGCAGGCCCAAAGAAACCTCTAGGACAGGCTCAGAACGAGATGGAGACGATGTCACCACTCCTAACCTAATGTCTCCTCTTCTGGTTAGGAGCGCTAGTTTTCTGGATGCTGGGTGCAAGAGGATACCAAATGTCCTGAACCTCCGCAGTATAGGCACAAGTTCTCCCTGCGCCTTCTCTGGCGCTCCTCTGGCGAGAGACGAGCCCTATTGATCTGCATAGACTCATCCTGGGACGCTTCAGCTGACACACTCGAGGAAGAAGGCGGAGGAGGACGGAACCTTGGGCGCTCCCCACGATTCTTCTCTAACTGGCGCTCTCTAAAACGAAGGTCAATCTTGGTACAAAGGGAAATCAAGTCGTCTAATTTGGGCGGAAAGGTCCCGAGTAGCCAACTCATCCTTGATTTTGTCAGACAGACCTTTCCAGAAGGCCGATACTAGAGCCTCCTCATTCCACCGTAATTCTGAAGCATAGGTCTGGAATTGTACTACATACTGTCCCACAGACCGGTCTCCCTGCCGGAGGCGCATTATCTCGATTGATGCCGACGTGGTTCTTCCGGGCTCATCGAAATTTTTTCGTAAGGTAGCGATGAATTCATCATATTTGTCAAGTAGAGAATCAGCTCTCTCCCACAGGGGTGACACCCAATCCAGGGCTGGACCGGCCAGGAGGGAGACGATATATGCTACCTTTGCCTTCTGTGATGGGAAGTTAAAGGGCTGTAAAGAGAAATGAATCTCATACTGGTTTAAGAACCCGCGTCACATCTTCGGGTTCCCGTCGAATTTGGTGTGCGTCGGTAGTCGTAGGAATGAAGGGGAAGCTACCATAGGAACTGGGGCGGTCGGCACTTGCTGAGTCTCCGGACGTCGACCAGTGGCGACATGAGCAATGTCGGCTTGCATGGAATCCTGGCGGGTAGCCATCCCTTGAATAAATTGAGCTAATTGACGCTGGGATTCCTCTAGACTCTCCAGACGAGCTGCTATGCCCTGCAGAAGATCCGTACCGGAACCATGAGCACCCTCCGGATCCATAGGGCCAGTGCAAACTGTTACGGGAACTGGGTTTTGTGAATCCGGAATTGTGGCGTGCTGTTTGGTATCGGTGACTTTAGGCAGGATTAGCTGAGCAGGTTGAATGAGAGTCTTTTCATAGAGCTTTAAAGGAGGTTCCACAGGTGCCCTAGCTGTTTACTTGTTCGGAGTGGTTGCGTCGGCAGGATCTGTACGTCTGTGGACGAACGTCTGGCGGAAACCCGGATAGGAAGACTGTAGACTGGGGTAACTGAGACTCACTGAGAGGGATGGTGACTCGGAGAGGTCAGCATACGAGGAGAAATAACCTGGTGTAGATCCAGCAATCCAGGTGAGAACTCAGGGAACAGGATGCTTTAGAAGCAATGCTGTGGAGCACATGGAACTAGCACATACAAGGCTGTGTGAGAGACGTTGCACTGGCAATTTGCTTACCCAGAAATCCCTATATTTATACCTGCAGACTGTTTCCCATTGGTTTTGCAAACCTTGCAGGTGACTGAGTGTTTTAGATTAGCTGACCCTTCCAAGGCGGCAACGCCCATCCCGGACCTCTGCAGCTGGAAGCTGCACAAATGTTTGCTGCTGCCTCTGAGCCCTCTCCTCCCAGACATGCCTGCAAGTTGTGCCCCTCGCCAGCAGCCCGCACCCCCACCAGAGGGACAGCGCCAGAGCATCCAGACAGGTAAGTACCGCTGGTCCCGGAACCCGATCCGCCGGGCCGTGACATACCATACCCATTAGCAATAGATGAGGTACTCGAATTACGGGGTGGGAGAAATTTAATATTTCTAGGCCCCCTAGTTTGAAGCTCCACCAGTACCATGTAGATAGATCCTTAGTATGTTTCAACATTTCCAATTCCCGAATGCCGGGAAATTGGGAGGTGACATGGAATAACCAAACCATGGCATTTTCGCACAGAGCTGATAGGATACCCTTAGACTCTGAACTTATACGCCAAATAGCCGACAGTAAAGGTATTTTCGGTATAGGTATAGGTATACTCTAGGAAGCAAGACCATGCGGGTTGGAGAAGTATCACCCGGGTACTGTGCGCATATCATACAGCCTGATACGTGTACTGAACAGATGAGAGAACTAGGGATTGGGTTTTTCACTTGGAAAGTTTGCAATATGGTAATGTCATATTCTGTCCCATATGTTCTCCCCGATGATACCTATTTCATATGCGGGAGGAAGGCTTATAAGTGGCTTGCCCCAAACTCAGAGGGATTGTGTTACATTGGAAGAGTGTTGCCAGAAGTTATAACCATAACCCATGATAAGATGAAAGACGTTCACTGCAGTGCTCAAGCTCCTTATACTCATATTCACTATGAACACATCGTTAAGAGACACCTCATAGATAGAACAGTGCACGCAGCCTCTGATTTAATCCACGAATCCACCGGGATTCAATTCCTACTCACGCTAGACATCACCCGCACCGCCAGAGGAGTTATAAATTATAGGTATATCCACGCGCTAGCGAACCTGATAGATAATATCACCGAGATGTATGATGACACCTTCAGGTACACAGGAAGGGAGTTGCAAGCTTACAAAACGGAACTGATCCAGCACAGGATGGTCCTCAATTATATCACAGCAGTGACAGGCGGGTACTGTGTCACTTTGGCAACTCAGTATGGTGTGAAGTGCTGCACGTATATTACAAACAGCACTGATGATCCAACCGAGGTCATAGATCAAAAGATGGACGATATCTTGCAGTTGAAGTGGGAGTTCCAAAGGAGACACAACCTTACCCTTACTGCTGTGAGTAATGAACTGACCGGCTGGGTCTCATGGTTGAACCCACGCAATTGGTTCTCAGGTTTAGGAGAATGGGCTCAAAATGTTTTCTCTAACGTCCTAGTGGATGCTGGGACTCCGTCAGGACCATGGGGAATAGCGGGCTCCGCAGGAGACAGGGCACATCTAAAAAAGCTTTTAGGTCACATGGTGCGTACTGGCTCCTCCCCCTATGACCCTCCTCCAAGCCTCAGTTAGGTTTTTGTGCCCGTCCGAGAGGGTGCAATCTAGGTGGCTCTCCTAAAGAGCTGTTTAGAAAAGTTTTTTTTTAGGTTTCAATCTCAGTGATTCCTGCTGGCAACAGGATCACTGCATCGAGGGACTTAGGGGAGAGATTTCCAACTCACCTGCGTGCAGGATGGATTGGAGTCTTAGGCTACTGGACACTTAGCTCCAGAGGGAGTCGGAACACAGGTCAGCCTGGGGTTCGTCCCGGAGCCGCGCCGCCGATCCCCCTTACAGACGCTGAAGAGACGGCAGAACGGAGGTCCGGAAAGCAGGCGGCAGAAGACTCCTCAGTCTTCTTGAAGGTAGCGCACAGCACGGCAGCTGTGCGCCATTGTTGTCACACGGCTCACTGACTCAGTCACGGAGGGTGCAGGGCGCTGCTGGGGGCGCCCTGGGCAGCAATATAATTACCTTTAGTGGCAAAATAAATACATCACATATAGCCATTAAGGCTATATGTATGTATTTTAACCCAGGCCAGTTTCTTAAAAACCGGGGAAAAGCCCGCCGAAAAAGGGGCGGAGCTTATTCTCCTCAGCACTCAGCGCCATTTTCCTGCTCAGCTCCGCTGGTGAGGAAGGCTCCCAGGTCTCTCCCCTGCACTGCACTACAGAAACAGGGTAACAAAGAGAAGGGGGGCATAAATTGGCGATATTTATATATTAAGAGCGCATATATAGTAAACAACACCTTCTAGGGTTGTTTATATACATTTATAGCGCTTTTGGTGTGTGCTGGCAAACTCTCCCTCTGTCTCCCCAAAGGGCTAGGGGGTCCTGTCTTCGATTAGAGCATTCCCTGTGTGGCTGCTGTGTGTCGGTACGTGTGTGTCGACATGTATGAGGACGATGTTGGTGTGGAGGCAGAGCAATTGCCGATGATGGTAATGTCACCCCCTAGGGAGTCGACACCGGAATGGATGGCTTTAGTTATGGAATTACGTGATAATGTCAGCACATTACAAAAGTCAGTTGACGAAATAAGACGCCCGGCTAACCAGTTAGTACCGGTTCAGGCGTCTCAGACACCGTCAGGGGCTGTAAAACGTCCTTTACCTCAGTCAGTCGACACGGGTACCGACACAGATGAATCTAGTGTCGACGGTGAAGAAACAAACGTATTTTCCAATAGGGCCACACGTTATATGATCACGGCAATGAAGGAGGCTTTGCAGATCTCTGATACTGCTGGTACCTCAAAAAGGGGTATTATGTGGGGGGTGAAAAAACTACCTGTATTTTTTCCAGAATCAGAGGAATTGAATGACGTGTGTGATGAAGCGTGGGTTAACCCCGATAGAAAACTGCTAATTTCCAAGAAGTTATTGGCATTATACCCTTTCCCACCAGAGGTTAGGGCGCGCTGGGAAACACCCCCTAGGGTGGATAAGGCGCTCACACGTTTATCAAAGCAAGTGGCGTTGCCGTCTCCTGATACGGCCGCCCTCAAGGATCCAGCAGATAGGAGGCTGGAAACTACACTGAAGAGTATATACACACATACTGGTGTTATACTGCGACCGGCAATAGCCTCAGCCTGGATGTGCAGTGCTGGGGTAGTGTGGTTGGATTCTCTGACTGAAAATATTGATACCCTGGATAGGGACAGTATTTTATTGACTCTAGAGCAATTAAAGGATGCTTTCCTTTATATGCGAGATGCTCAGAGGGATGTTTGTACTCTAGCATCAAGAGTAAGCGCGATGTCCATATCTGCCAGAAGAAGTTTATGGACGCGACAGTGGTCAGGTGATGCGGATTCCAAGAGGCATATGGAAGTATTGCCATATAAAGGAGAGGAATTGTTTGGGGTCGGTCTTTCGGACCTGGTGGCCACGGCAACTGCCGGCAAATCCACTTTTTTACCTCAGACCCCCTCCCAACAGAAAAAGACACCGTCTTTTCAGCCGCAGTCCTTTCGCTCCTATAAAAAGCGACCAAAAGGACAGTCTTATCTGCCGCGAGGCAGAGGAAAGGGTAAGAAAGGGCAGCAAGCAGCCCCTGCCCAGGAACAGAAGCCCGCCCCGGCTTCTACAAAGCCATCAGCATGACGCTGGGGCTTTACAAGCGGACTCAGGAACGGTGGGGGGTCGACTCAAGATTTTCAGCAATCAATGGGTTCACTCACAAGTGGACCCGTGGGTCCTGCAGATAGTATCTCAGGGTTACATGCTGGAGTTCGAAAGGTCTCCCCCTCGCCGGTTCCTAAAGTCTGCTTTACCAACGTCTCCCTCAGAAAGGACGTCGGTTTTGGAAGCCATTCACAAGCTGTATTCTCAGCAGGTGATAGTCAAGGTACCCCTCCTACAACAGGGAAAGGGGTATTATTCCACACTATTTGTGGTACCGAAACCGGACGGTTCGGTAAGGCCTATTCTAAATCTGAAATCCTTGAACCTGTACATAAAGAAATTCAAGTTCAAGATGGAGTCACTCAGAGCAGTGATAGCGAATCTGGAAGAAGGAGACTTCATGGTGTCCTTGGACATAAAAGATGCTTATCTACATGTCCCGATTTACCCCTCACACCAAGGGTATCTCAGATTCGTGATACAAGACTGTCATTATCAGTTTCAAACGCTGCTGTTTGGGTTGTCCACGGCCCCTCGGGTCTTTACCAAGGTAATGACCGAAATGATGGTTCTTCTACGAAGAAAAGGCGTATTAATTATCCCTTACTTGGACGATCTCCTGATAAGGGCAAAGTCCAGAGAACAGCTGGAAGTCGGTGTAGCGCTAACACAAGTAGTGTTTCAGCAACACGGGTGGATTCTAAATCTTCCAAAATCTCAATTGACCCCGACAACACATCTGCTGTTCCTGGGCATGATTCTGGACACGGTTCAGAAAAAGGTATTTCTCCCGGAAGAGAAAGCAAGGGAGTTATCCGAACTTGTCAAGAACCTCCTAAAACCAGGAACTGTGTCAGTACATCAATGCACAAGAGTCCTGGGAAAGATGGTGGCTTCGTACGAAGCGATTCCATTCGGCAGATTCCATGCACGAACATTTCAGTGGGATCTGCTGGACAAATGGTCCGGATCGCATCTGCAGATGCATCAGCGGATAACACTGTCACCGAGAACAAGGTTGTCTCTCCTGTGGTGGTTGCAGACTGCCCATCTGTTAGTGGGCCGCAGATTCGGCATACAGGACTGGGTCCTGGTGACTACGGATGCCAGCCTACGAGGTTGGGGAGCAGTCACAAAGGGAAGAAACTTCCAGGGCGTGTGGTCAAACCTGGAGACGTCTCTTCACATAAATATACTGGAGCTAAGAGCGATCTACAATGCTCTAAGCCTGGCAAAATCGCTGCTTCAGGGTCAGCCGGTGTTGATCCAGTCCGACAACATCACGGCAGTCGCCCACGTAAACCGACAAGGCGGCACGAGAAGCAGGAGTGCAATGGCAGAAGCTGCAAGGATTCTGCGCTGGGCGGAGAATCATGTCGTAGCACTCTCAGCAGTGTTCATCCCGGGAGTGGACAACTGGGAAGCAGATTTCCTCAGCAGACACGACCTTCACCCGGGAGAGTGGGGTCTTCATCCAGAAGTTTTCCACATGATTGTGAACCGTTGGGAAAAACCAAAGGTGGACATGATGGCGTCTCGCCTCAACAAAAAATTGGACAGGTATTGCGCCAGGTCAAGAGACCCTCAGGCAATAGCTGTGGACGCTCTGGTAACACCGTGGGTGTACCAGTCAGTGTATGTGTTCCCTCCTCTGCCTCTCATACCAAAGGTACTGAGAATTATACGGAAAAGAGGAGTAAGAACAATACTGGTAGCTCCGGACTGGCCAAAAAGAACTTGGTATCCGGAACTTCAAGAGATGCTCACGGAGGATCCGTGGCCTCTACCTCTAAGAAGGGATCTGCTTCAGCAGGGACCTTGTATGTTCCAAGACTTACCGCGGCTGCGTTTGACGGCATGGCGGTTGAACGCCGGATTCTAAAAGAGAAGGGCATTCCTGAGGAAGTTATTCCTACTTTAATTAAAGCCAGGAAAGAAGTGACCGCACAACATTATCACCGCATTTGGAGAAAATATGTTGCGTGGTGTGAGGCCAAGAAGGCTCCAACGGAAGAATTTCAATTGGGTCGATTCTTACATTTCCTGCAAGCAGGATTGTCTATGGGCCTCAAATTGGGGTCCATTAAAGTTCAAATTTCGGCCTTATCAATTTTCTTCCAGAAGGAATTGGCGTCAGTGCCTGAAGTACAAACTTTTGTCAAAGGTGTACTACATATACAACCCCCAATAGTGCCTCCAGTGGCACCGTGGGATTTGAACGTGGTTCTAAATTTTCTCAAATCTCATTGGTTTGAGCCTTTAAAATCGGTAGATTTAAAATACCTTACATGGAAGGTAACCATGCTGTTGGCCCTGGCTTCAGCCAGGAGAGTTTCGGAGTTGGCAGCTTTGTCATACAAAAGCCCATATCTGATATTCCATTCGGACAGGGCAGAATTGAGGACACGTCCTCAATTTCTCCCTAAGGTGGTTTCGGCATTTCACTTGAACCAGCCTATTGTGGTGCCTGCGGCTACTAGCGACTTGGAGGACTCCAAGTTACTGGACGTTGTCAGAGCATTAAAAATATATATTTCAAGGACAGCTGGAGTCAGAAAATCTGACTCGTTGTTTACATTGTATGCACCCAACAAGTTGGGTGCTCCTGCGTCTAAACAGACGATTGCACGTTGGATATGTAGTACAATCCAACTTGCACATTCTGTGGCAGGCCTGCCACAGCCTAAATCTGTAAAGGCCCATTCCACAAGGAAAGTGGGCTCATCCTGGGCGGCTGCCCGAGGAGTCTCGGCATTACAACTTTGCCGAGCAGCTACGTGGTCAGGGGAGAACACGTTTGTAAAATTTTACAAATTTGATACTCTGGCTAAAGAGGACCTGGAGTTCTCTCATTCGGTGCTGCAGAGTCATCCGCACTCTCCCGCCCGTTTGGGAGCTTTGGTATAATCCCCATGGTCCTGACGGAGTCCCAGCATCCACTAGGACGTTAGAGAAAATAAGAATTTACTTACCGATAATTCTATTTCTCATAGTCCGTAGTGGATGCTGGGCGCCCATCCCAAGTGCGGATTGTCTGCAATGCTTGTACATAGTTATTGTTACAAAAATCGGGTTATTACTGTTGTTGTGAGCCATCTGTTCAGAGGCTACTTCGTTTGTGTTATCATACTGTTAACTGGGTTCAGATCACAAGTTGTACGGTGTGATTGGTGTGGCTGGTATGAGTCTTACCCGGGATTCAAGATCCTTCCTTATTGTGTACACTCGTCCGGGCACAGTACCTAACTGAGGCTTGGAGGAGGGTCATAGGGGGAGGAGCCAGTACGCACCATGTGACCTAAAAGCTTTTTTAGATGTGCCCTGTCTCCTGCGGAGCCCGCTATTCCCCATGGTCCTGACGGAGTCCCAGCATCCACTACGGACTATGAGAAATAGAATTATCGGTAAGTAAATTCTTATTATCATGAGTGTAGGAAAGTTTCTCCTTTGTATCCTGGGAGTCGTCATAATTATTGGCTTGATATTTAGGTGTGTTCGAATTTTAACGCGGCGCAAGCGCAGTACAAAATTGATGAGTTTAAGGAGTGGGGGCATTGGTACAGCAGCAGATTTAATTTATGACCCATCAATAGAGACAATGTTGTGATAAGACGTGATTCCACGGCCCGTTTCTTTCACCTGTTTCTCCTTTGTTTCCCCTCAGCAAAAATACACCCATCCGGAAAAGACTTCAATTAACACCCAAGAATGATTACGCAAATGTTATGTGAATGTATTTTTGATATGTTACTTATCTTCATCTCTACAACCTTCAGGTAGTGACACACATAGTCGACAGGTGATATCCACATATTAGCATTCACATATGTTCCCCCTCCATGTATCATCAACTAAATGTGCACCCCATTTGTTGGATCAAGAAGCCGAAAAGAGCTCGGTAGTGTTTGTTGGCCAACTTACAGACCCTTAATACAGGATAAGAAGGATTTAATGTATACTTCGCAATACCTCGAAGCTTATCTAGAACATATATGGCACGATGATACATGTCCCTCAGACATGGATTTCATACATACATGCTTTTACTATCCCACTAGGTCATACATTTCCCACCTACACCTCTCCTCCGACCATCCAATCATCTGTAGATATTGTATAGTATATTTTTCTGTTTAATGTTTAGATAGTGGCAGTTATTGTTGACTGCCAAAGGGTGGACTGTCAAAGTCTAAAATATTGTAATGCATACACCATGTACTAACCCCATACACATGCCCGCTGCATGTGCACTTGTTCCGCCGTGCGTGCACATATCCGCAATTTGCGTATGATCGCTCCCGCGTTCCTGTGCGTGGTATGGGTATTTACGGCGGGGTTTGTGAGCGCATAGAGGGTTATCAGAACATTACATATTTAACCCAAATAGTGCACATTTTACACATAGCCAACCCGCACCACATCAGCAGTTTAAATTATTCCAGGGATAAGGGATTCGCCTTTGCATGATAGGAAGGGACAGACTAAGGTTAGAAGGTGATGTCTAGTATCCAGCTGTAGGGTATTTTAAGGGTAACATTCCGGTGTTGGTTAGAGAAAAGATCGCATGTTCCAGCGTATAGTTATGTGCAGAAGTAGAATATAGATATAAACTGTATTTACTGTATATTATGTATGCAGCAGGAATCCAGAGGATACCACCCCCAAGAGCAGTTGAGAAAGACATCGCCCACCTTTTCAAATCAACCTCTGACCTCTCCTGTAATGTAAAGATGCATCCCTGTGTCCAATGGACAATGAGATTACAGTAACCATTGTATTGTGTATGGAAGTTGTGTATAAAAAGCCCGTTGTTGCCTGGCCGGACATGGTGGGGGTGACACGGTGACAGAACACGGGGGGGTGACACAGTGACAGAACACGGGGGGTGTGACACGGTGACAGAACACGGGGGGGGGGTGACACGTTGACAGAACACGGTGGGGGTGACACGGGGGGTGTGACACAGTGACAGAACACGGGGGGGGTGACAGTGACAGAACACGGGGGGGGGGGGTTATACGTGTCAGAACACGGGGGTGACATGGTGTCAGAACACGGGAGGGGTTGGTACAGCGAGAGCTAAAGATCTCTCCCCCAAACCTAAAAACAGACTGACTCCACTGCCTGCACACCCCTTTCTTTCTCTCACTCACTTTTCCCATTAACTTTACTGATCTGGCTGGCTGGCAGTGGCAGGAAGGATGGATCTATGCTGTACAAGTCTGGCTCTTGTCCCGTGTAGCTCCGCCCCCTGAGGTCCCGTGTAGCCCCACCCCTCCTCTGCACGTAGCTCAGCCCCTTTTCGGCTGAACCCAGCCGTTGTCACTGGGGACTCTGGAGGAGGGAGGAGGCTGCTACAACGCAGCAGCAGGGGAGAGAGGCGCTGCCGGCAGCTTGGAGGTACTGCAGCTCAGAGCAATGACAAGCAGCTCAGCCGTTCGGGCGCTTGTCATTGCTCGCTGGCGGGAGGCAGTGGGCCGGACAGGATCGGTTTGCGGGCCGCATCCGGCCCGCGGGCCGTATTTTGCCCACCCCTAGCCTAGATGCTCGTTCCCGGAGCCGCGCCGTCACCCCCCTTGCAGAGTCAGAAGTCAGTAGCCGGGTGAGTAGAAGAAGATCAGAAGACTTCAGTGACGGCAGAAGATTTCAGTGACGGCTTTGAGGTACCGCACAGCGGGTGCGCTGCGCGCCATGCTCCCACATACAAAGCGCCACTGCAGGGTGCAAGGCGCAGGGGGGGCGCCCTGGGCAGCATAAAACCTCATAAGCGACTGGCATAAGAGTATACAGTGCCTGGGCACTAAATACAGACCCCCACCAGTATAAATATATAAAAATAAGCGGGACTGAAGCGCGGCATTAAGGGAGCGTGGCTTAGCCCTCACAGCTCTAACCAGCGCCATTTTCTCCTCACAGAGATGCTGGTCCTTCCAAAACACTGCTGTACAGATCAGAGGGAAAAACGAGGGGGTGGGGGGGGCACAGTTGTTTGGTGCAATATAAGTTAAACATAAAAGCACACTATATCATGAGCGCTGTGGAAATGAGCTGGTAAACTCCTTCTGTGGTTCCGTGACAGAATGTACTGGGATCTATCCCTTATAGCCAGTTTAATGTCGGTGGGTGTTTGGTACACGTGTGTCGGCATATCTGAGGCTGAATGCTCTGCCACAAAGGCAATGACTATGTCGGCGCTGTTGACTCCTAATAGTACTTGGTACATGTAAATAAATGTCATGTTACATGCATCTAAAAAACATATCCAAAATACGACCATATCTTACACATGACACTGCTAAAACTCTAATCCACGCTCTCATTATCTCCCGCATTGATTATTGCAATAGTCTCCTAACTGGTCTTCCCAAAACAAGACTCTCACCACTACAATCCATTCTGAATGCAGCGGCGAGGCTTATCTTCCTCGCTAGACGTTCATCGTCTGCAGATCCACTCTGTCAGTCCCTCCATTGGTTACCTGTACTCTACCGCATTCAATATAAAATACTTTTACTCACACACAAGGCCATTAACCAAACTACACCAACGTACATCACTTCGCTTATCACAAAACATCTCCCAACCCGACCTCTGCGCTCTTCACAAGACCTGCGTCTCTCATCCACACTCATTACTCGCTCCCACTCACGACTGCAGGACTTTCATCGGGCTGCACCCACCCTGTGGAATGCCCTACCACGCACAATAAGACTCTCCTCTAGTCTCCAAACCTTCAAGCGTTCCCTCAAAACTCACCTCTTTAGGCAAGCGTATCAAATTCCTGAACCGCCCACATAACTTTCATAAACCTTCCTATCAAATTACATCCACTCTGTACAGTCCACACATATCCTCACATGTCTTCTCATTCTATGCAATAGATAGCACCTTTCCTTGTGTACATATGCCTATTTCCTTATAGATTGTAAGTTTGCGAGCAGGGCCTTCCTACCTCTATGACTGTTATCACCCAGTTTATTATTGTTATTTCAAATTGTAAAGCGCAACGGAATTTGCTGCGCTATATAAGAAACTGTTAATAAATAATAATAAATAATGTCAACATGTCAGTAGAGGTATATTTTTCCCAAAAGAAAACTATATGGGAGACACCAACAATATCTGACTGTGTGGATATTAACATGATAATGTGATGCATATCAGAAAGAACTATACCTATATATATTTATATGTATGTATGGTAAAGTTACATAGGTCTGTGGCACGATCACAGACGCGATAATATTTATGGGGGGAGTCCTATTTATAGAATTGATTTCTCTCAGACGCCTTGGGATCGCAAAATTTTTATTTTGCCCAGTTACTACTCCTGAGATCGACTTGAATAATGTTTCTTATGTCGACCATAATGTTTCCTGATCAGATCCACAAAATCGGCATTCAGTACCTGTTCATACACATTGGAACGTATTAACGTCACTAGGGACCCTGCTGTTCCTGACAAAAAGGATATATGTATATATATTAGATATATATATATATATATATATATATATATTTCTCTGACGTCCTAAGTGGATGCTGGGACTCCGTAAGGACCATGGGGAATAGCGGCTCCGCAGGAGACTGGGCACAACTGAAGAAAGCTTTAGGACTACCTGGTGTGCACTGGCTCCTCCCACTATGACCCTCCTCCAGACCTCAGTTAGAATCTTGTGCCCGGCTGAGCTGGATGCACACTAGGGGCTCTCCTGAGCTCCTAGAAAAGAAAGTATAATTTTAGGTTTTTTATTTTTAGTGAGATCTGCTGGCAACAGACTCACTGCTACGAGGGACTAAGGGGAGAAGAAGCGAACCTACCTGCTTGCAGCTAGCTTGGGATTCTAGGCTACTGGACACCATTAGCTCCAGAGGGATCGAACACAGGACCCGACCTCGATCGTTCGGTCCCGGAGCCGCGCTGCCGTCCCCCTTACAGAGCCAGAAGCAAGAAGTTGGTCCGGAAAATCGGCGGCAGAAGGCTTCGGTCTCTGCAGCTGTGCGCCATTGCTCCTCATGCACACCTCACACTCCGGTCACTGATGGGTGCAGGGCGCTGGGGAGCGCCCTGAGCAGCAATATTAACACCTTGGCTGGCAAAAAATCACAATATATAGTCCCAGAGGCTATATATGTGAAAAATACCCCTGCCAGAATTCCATAAAAAAGCGGGAGAAGTCCGCCGAAAAAGGGGCGGGGCTATCTCCCTCAGCACACTGGCGCCATTTTCTCTTCACAGTGCAGCTGGAAGACAGCTCCTCAGGCTCTCCCCTGTAGTTTTCAGGCTCAAAGGGTTAAGAAGAGAGGGGGGGCACTAAATTTAGGCGCAATATTGTGTATACAAGCAGCTATTGGGAAAAATCACTCAGTTATAGTGTTAATCCCTGCATTATATAGCGCTCTGGTGTGTGCTGGCATACTCTCTCTCTGTCTCCCCAAAGGACTTTGTGGGGTCCTGTCCTCGGTCAGAGCATTCCCTGTGTGTGTGCGGTGTGTCGGTACGGCTGTGTCGACATGTTTGAGGAGGAAGGTTATGTGGAGGCGGAGCAGATGCCGATAAATGTGATGTCGCCCCCTGTGGGGCCGACACCAGAGTGGATGGATAGGTGGAAGGTATTAACTGACAGTGTCAACTCCTTACATAAAAGGCTGGATGACGTAACAGCTGTGGGACAGCCGGCTTCTCAGCCCGCGCCTGCCCAGGCGTCTCAAAAGTCATCAGGGGCTCAAAAACGCCCGCTACCTCAGATGGCAGACACAGATGTCGACACGGAGTCTGACTCCAGTGTCGACGAGGTTGAGACATATACACAATCCACTAGGAACATCCGTAGCATGATCTCGGCAATAAAAAATGTGTTACACATTTCTGACATTAACCCAAGTACCACTAAAAAAGGGTTTTATGTTTGGGGAGAAAAAGCAGCCAGTGTTTTGTTCCCCCATCAGATAAGTGAGTGAAGTGTGTGAAGAAGCGTGGGTTCCCCCGATAAGAAACTGGTAATTTCTAAAAAGTTACTGATGGCGTACCCTTTCCCGCCAGAGGATAGGTCACGTTGGGAGATATCCCCTAGGGTGGATAAGACGTTTGTCAAAAAAGGTGGCACTGCCGTCTTAGGATACGGTCACTTTGAAGGAGCCTGCTGATAAAAAGCAGGAGGCTATCCTGAAGTCTGTATTTACACACTTAGGTACAATACTGAGACCTGAAATTGCCTCAGCATGGATAGTGCTGCTGCAGCATGGTCTGTTACCCTGTCAGGACAGGGATACTATTTTGCTAACCATAGAGCATATTAAAAGACGTCGTCTTATATATGAGGGATGCACAGAGGGATATTTGCCGGCTGGCATCCAGAACTAATGCAATGTCCATTCTGCCAGGAGGGTATTAGGGACCCGGCAGTGGACAGGTGATGCTGACTTTAAAAGGCACATGGAGATTCTGCCTTATAAGGGTGAGGAATTGTTTGGGGATGGTCTTTGGGACCTCGTATCCACAGCAACAGCTGGGAAGAAAAATTTTTACCTCAGGTTTCCTCACAGCCTAAGAAAACACTGTATTATCAGGTACAATCCTTTCGGCTTCAGAAAAGCAAGCGGGTCAAAGGCGCTTCCTTTCTGCACAGAGACAAGGGAAGAGGGAAAAGCTGCACCAGACAGCCAGTTCCCAGGATCAAAAATCTTCCCCCGCTTCCTCTGAGTCCACCGCATGATGCTGGGGCTCCACAGGTGGAGCCAGGTGCGGTGGGGGCGCGTCTCGGGAACTTCAGCAACCAGTGGGCTCGCTCACAGGTAGATCCCTGGGTTCTGCAAGTAGTATCACAGGGATACAAGCTGGAGTTCGAGGCGACTCCCCCTCGCCGTTACCTTAAATCAGCCTTGCCTGCTGCCCCCGGAGAAAGGGCAGGTAGTACTGGCGGCAATTCACAAGCTGTACTTCCAGCAGGTGATAATCAAGGTCGGGGTTACTATTCCACAATGTTTGTGGTACCGAAACCAGACGGTTCGGTGAGACCCATTCTAAAATTTAAATCCTGGAACACTTATATACGAAGGTTCAAGTTCAAAATGGAATCGCTCAGGGCGGTTATTACAAGCCTGGAAGGGGATTACATGGTATCACTGGACATCAAGGATGCTTACCTGCATGTCCCCATTTACCCTCCTCACCAGGAGTACCTCAAAATTGTGGTACAGGATTGTCATTACCAATTCCAGACGTTGCCGTTGGTCTGTCCCCGGCACCGAGGGTATTTACCAAGGTAATGGCCGAAATGATGATACTCCTTCGAAAAAAGGGAGTTATAATTATCCCGTATTTGGACGATCTCCTTATAAAGGCGAGGTCCAGGGAACAGTTGTTGGTCGGAGTAGCACTATCTCGGGAAGGGCTACAACAGCACGGCTGGATTCTGAATATTCCAAAGTCGCAGCTGGTTCCTACGACGCGTCTACTGTTCCTGGGTATGGTTCTGGACACAGAACAGGAAAAGTGTTTCTCCCGGAGGAGAAGGCCAAGGAGTTGTCATCTCTAGTCAGGGACCTCCTAAAACAAATACAGGTGTCGGTGCATCAATGCACGCGAGTCCTGGGAAAGATGGTAGCTTCTTACGAAGAAATTACATTAGGCAGGTTCCATGCAAGGATCTTCCAGTGGGATCTGTTGGACAAGTGGTCCGGATTGCATCTTCAGATGCATCAGCTGATAACCCTGTCTCCAAGGGCCAGGGTGTCGCTGTTGTGGTGGCTGCAGAGTGCTCATCTTCTAGAGGGCCGCAGATTCGGCATACAGGACTGGGTCCTGGTGACCACGGATGCCAGCCTTCGAGGCTGGGGGACAGTCACACGGAAGAAACTTCCAAGGACTATGGTCGAGTCAGGAGACTTCCCTACACATAAATATTCTGGAACTAAGGGCCATTTACAATGCCCTCAGTCAGGCAAGACAACTGCTTCAACACCAGCCGGTGCTAATCCAGTCAGACAACATCACGGCGGTAAACCAACAGGGCGGCACAAGAAGCAGGATGGCGATGGCAGAAGCCACAAGGATTTTCCGATGGGCGGAATATCATGTGTTAGCACTGTCAGCAGTGTTCATTCCAGGAGTGGACAACTGGGAAGCAGACTTCCTCAGCAGGCACGACCTCAACCCGGGAGAGTGGGGACTTCATCCAGAAGTCTTCCAAATGATTGTAAACCATTGGGAAAGGCCACAGGTGGACATGATGGCGTCCCGCTTCAACAAACAGCTAAAAAGATATTGCACCAGGTCAAGGGACCCTCAGGCGATAGCTGTGGACGCTCTAGTGACACCGTGGGTGTACCAGTCGGTTTATGTGTTCCCTCCTCTGCCTCTCATACCCAAGGTACTGAGAATAATAAGAAGGAGAGGAGTAAGAGCTATACTCGTGGTTCCGGATTGGCCAAGAAGAGCTTGGTACCCAGAACTTCAAGAAATGATCTCAGAGGTCCCATGGCCTCTGCCGCTCAGACAGGACCTGTTGCAGCAGGGGCCCTGTCTGTTCCAAGACTTACTGCAGCTGCGTTTGACGGCATGGCGGTTGAACACCGGATCCTAAAAGAAAAGGGCATTCCGGACGAAGTCATTCCTGCGCTGATTAAAGCCAGGAAAGATGTAACTGCAAAACATTATCACCGCATATGGCGGAAATATGTTGCTTGGTGTGAGGCCAGGAAGGCCCCAATGGAGGAATTTAAGCTGGGTCAATTTCTTCACTTCCTACAGTCAGGGGTGACTATGGGCCTAAAATTGGATTCCATTAAGGTCCAGATTTCGGCTCTGTCGATTTTCTTCCAGAAAGAACTGGCTTCACTGCCTGAAGTTCAGACTTTTGTTAAGGGAGTGCTGCATATTCAGCCCCCTTTTGTGCCTCCAGTGGCACCTTGGGATCTCAATGTGGTGTTGGGTTTCCTAAAGTCACATTGGTTTGAGCCACTTAAAACTGTGGATTTAAAATATCTCACGTGGAAAGTGGTCATGCTGTTGGCCTTGGCTTCGGCCAGGCGTGTGTCAAATTGGCGGCTTTGTCATGTAAAAGCCCTTATCTGATTTTCCATATGGATAGGGCGGAATTGAGGACTCGTCCCCAGTTTCTCCCTAAGGTGGTATCAGCTTTTCATTTGAACCAACCTATTGTAGTGCCTGTGGCTACTAGGGACTTGGAGGATTTCAAGTTACTGGACGTAGTCAGGACCTTGAAAATATATGTTTCCAGGACGGTTAGAGTCAGGAAAACTGACTCGCTATTTATCCTGTATGCACCCAACAAGCTGGGTGCTCCTGCTTCGAAGCAGACTATTGCTCGCTGGATATGTGGCACAATTCAGCTTACGCATTCTGCGGCTGGACTGCCGCATCCTAAATCTATAAAAGCCCATTTCACCAGGAAGGTGGGCTCTTCTTGGGCGGCTGCCCGAGGGGTCTCGGCTTTACAACTTTGCCGAGCTGCTACTTGGTCAAGGTCTAACACTTTTGCTAAATTCTACAAATTTGATACCCTGGCTGAGGAGGACCTTGAGTTTCCTCATTCGGTGCTGCAGAGTCATCCGCACTCTCCCGCCCGTTTGGGAGCTTTGGTATAATCCCCATGGTCCTTACGGAGTCCCAGCATCCACTTAGGACGTCAGAGAAAATAAGATTTTACTCACCGGTAAATCTATTTCTCGTAGTCCGTAGTGGATGCTGGGTGCCCATGCCAAGTGCGGTTTGTCTGCAATACTTGTATATAGTTATTGTTAACTAAAGGGTTATTGTTGAGCCATCTGTTAAGAGGCTCAGTTAATTTTTCATACTGTTAACTGGGTATAGTATCACGAGTTATACGGTGTGATTGGTGTGGCTGGTATGAGTCTTACCCGGGATTCAAAATCCTTCCTTATTGTGTCAGCTCTTCCGGGCACAGTATCCTAACTGAGGTCTGGAGGAGGGTCATAGTGAGAGGAGCCAGTGCACACCAGGTAGTCCTAAAGCTTTCTTTAGTTGTGCCCAGTCTCCTGCGGAGCCGCTATTCCCCATGGTCCTTACGGAGTCCCAGCATCCACTACGGAATACGAGAAATAGATTTACCGGTGAGTAAAATCTTATTTTATATATATATATATATATATATATATAGATATATATATAGATATATGTGTGTATAGGTGAATTTGAAGGTATATTTATGTGTATATATATATATATATATATATATATATACACACATACAACTCAGCAGGTGCCAGCTCTCCCATTAACTCCTAATAACGCACAGGATGCCCGCATGTGGAAGTTTCAATAAATAGGCAGGTTTGTGCGGCACTCACGGCGACTTTCAATAAGCAGACTTTAGACAGCAAGAAGTTAGCAACGTTTCAATGCTTTGATAAGCTGAAGGCTGCATAAGCCTGAGGCCATATAAGCGATCAACTTTTTGTGATTGGTTGTTAAATGACTAAGCAGTTGCTAGGCAGATCAGTTTTCCCGGTTGGTTTTTTCCTATTGGTTTAAGGGGTTGTGCATCAGGATGAAGAGGAGGGTCTTAGGTTAGTATATAGGGGGTGGCCATCTTGCTAGACTCCCTCTTGCCTTTCAGTTTATGCCCCAGGAAGGATAAGTACTATTGCTTATTTTCACTGCCTGTAAATTGTTTTTTTTTTTTTTTTTTTGAATTTCATTTGCCTTCTCTAGGGCATTATACAGTGCTGTGCCCCCTCTCTGCGTGTCATTGTCTACTTTTGCAGATTCTCCCCCCTCTGCCATGCCTCGTCCAAAACGTGCAGCTCCCCCCCCCCCCGGCGCCTCGTGGATGCGGGGAGCGCCTTCCGCTCCCGCTCCCCGAGCGTTACGCCACAGAGAGGACTTCCCCCTGTTTCAGACAGGCGGCGGGGACGGGCAGTTACAGCCCGCTCCCCTGCCGCACGGAGACGGGCGGCCAGCGGCCGCTCGTCACGTGGTGCCGATGCGCGCGGCTCGGCCGGGCCGCGCGTCCCGGCGCTCGCAGCGGGACGGGCCTCTCCTCTCCCTCCTGCCTCGGGCGTCTGCAGCACTTCCCCTCCGGCGGCCGGCGGCCGCTCTGCACGTGGCGCGGGTGCGCGCGGTCCGGCTGGGCCGCGCTCCCCGGCGCCTCCCGCGGGCGAAACGACTTCCCTCCCTCCTTCCATAAGTGCCTCCGGCCCTCCTCCTCCATCCCCGCGGTCGGCTCTCGGCGGCGTCCTGGGGGCACAAGCTGTGCCGGACGGCCGCGGCAGAGCTGCGGGGGGCGAGGGGGGGGTCAATATGCAGCTGGGGGATATGAGCCCAGGGCAGCGGGTAGCGGCTCCCGCTGTCCCCGGGACAATACAGGGCCCCATACTACCCCCCCTCCAGCGGGGGGTTTAGCACACCGCACCTCAATTTAAATAATATTGGGCCGTTTGGGCCTAGTGTCGCCGGGGCGGGGGACGTGGCAGCGGCGGCCGCCACATGGCAGGGTTTTCCCCCGGCCTCGGTGGCCTGCTCGGGCTCCTCCTGGGTGTCAGACGCCCCGACGCCATTAACGGAGCCCCCGCTCGTCGGTTTTCAAACCCCTCTCCACGCCCTTCCCGGTCCTTTTCAGTTTGGGTCCACACAGACATCCGTCTCGGCGGCTTATATGACGCCC
This sequence comes from Pseudophryne corroboree, assembly GCF_028390025.1. Classification (NCBI taxonomy): domain Eukaryota; kingdom Metazoa; phylum Chordata; class Amphibia; order Anura; family Myobatrachidae; genus Pseudophryne; species Pseudophryne corroboree. Next base: position 80,875,596 of record NC_086446.1, on the reverse strand, counting down.
GGCGGGGCGCTTTCGGTAGCAGCGCAGCAAGGCTTCGCGGGGAGCCAGTCCTTCCCCGGGGGTTTTGCGTGGCCTCCGGCTCCAGCATTCCCCTTAGCCGCCAGCATGCCTTCCATGGGCTTCATGACGGTGTCCGGCACACAGTTTTCCCCGCACGGGGCCAGCGCGGGCGCCGGCGTGCAGTCCACGTGGTCGGTCGGTGGCCCCCGAGTCGCGGTGCCCTTGCCGGCCTTTGCGGGCCTGCAGTCAGGGCAGGCACCGGGCGGTGGGTATCAGGTGGCACAGAGTTGGCCCCCTCTCGCGGCGCCCCCTCAGTTCCTTCCGGCGTCATACGGATGGGCGGGGGCGGGCTGCTGCCCGCCGCATACGGCGTGGCGGCCGTCTTACCCCGTGAGTTTCGGTGCAGTGAGCGGGTCAGCCTTTACGCAGTCGATCGGGTACACCTCGGCGGGGGCCCCCTCCCTGCAGCTGCCGGGCGGCCATCCGCCACGGAAAGGGACGGGCTCTCCGCCTCCGCATTTGCGGACAAGTGTTAATGATGTTCTGGTTCCCCCGGTGCCGGTTGTCCCCTCTTTTTCTCCCTTGCAGGTTCCGTCTAATTCAGGGGCTACGCCCGTCACGAGGCGAAGGTCACGGACAAGCGCGACTGCGAACGTGGAGGTACGGCCATCAGCGGAGGCGGGTGCAGCGGACGACGCGGTTCCGGGTCCTTGAAACTCCGGTGAGCTAAATATTCCTTTACACGTTTCAACTTGTAGTTCCTCGTCTTCTAGCAGCGTATCATCCGGCTCTCCGCGGCGCCCGCGTAAATTAGCTAGGCTCATCGCGCGGCGAATGGCCAAGGAGGCGCACAAGGTGGCCGCTCCTGCGCAGGTGGTCCCCTCCGACCCTCCCCGTTACGGCGAGATGGAACATTGCGCCAACACGGCAGTGACAAGAGGGGTTCGTAAGCGCATGCGGGAAAAAATACGTAAGGGGAAGTATGTAGACATATTCACCCTTACAGAGGAAATGCGGCAGGGTTTTGACGCGGCCAAGAAACCGGGTGGTATTGGGGAAAATGCGTTTCGCAATTTTCACCAGTGGCTGCGTGGGTTTTTGGTGTTCATGGCTTGCTACACGGAATCGCGTCCCGCGGAGTATGCCAACTTGGTGAAATATTTGTTTTTAGTACACGATATGTACTTAAAATCCAAGGGTTCCGCGTGGCGGGATTACGACGAGAAGTTTCGTCGCAATCAGGATGGCAACCCCATCCTGCCCGCGGGTTTTAAGGATGTTGAGGTGTGGTTGGAGGTCACGCAGCAGGTCAAACCCACCCCGGACGTCACGGCCAAGAAGCCCGGGGCGGCCGGGGCGGTGGCTTCTCGATTGACGGGAAAAGGCAAGTGCTTTGCCTACAACGACGGCAAATGCGGCAAAGGAACGGGCTGTCGTTTTCGCCACTCATGCAGGTTGTGCGGAGCCAGTCACCCGGCCAAGGAATGCACCGCGGCGACAGGCGGTAAGCCTGCCGCTTCCACCGAGGCCGGTGGAATTGGCAAGTAAGGCCTTCTCCCCGATTATAGTTCCCGAGTTGCAGCGCTGGCTTACCTTGTACCCCGATGAGTCGGCGGCATCGTTTCTCTTGCAGGGCTTTCAGCACGGTTTTCGTTTGCCAATCCCGGATTCGGTGTATGTGGTTGCACGCCAGAATTTGAGATCGGCTCGGGAATTCCCGCAGGAAGTCCGGCGGAAGGTTGACGGGGAGATTGGGCTGGGGCGCATGGCTGGGCCCTACGCCCTTTCCCCGTTGCCCTCCTTGTGCATTTCCCCAGTAGGGGTAGTGCCCAAGAAGGCCATAGGTAAGTTTCGTTTGATACAGCACTTGTCGCACCCGCCGGGGCTGTCGGTCAACGACGCTATCCCGGAAGCCCAATGCAGAGTTCGATATCAGTCGTTTGACGACGCGCTGCGATTAGTGCGGGATTGTGGTCCGGGGAGTCTGTTGGCAAAATTGGACGTGGAGTCGGCCTTTCGGCTACTCCCGCTACACCCAGATTCCCTGCGGTTTCTGGGTTTCAAAATAGGGGGCGAATTCTACGTCGATCGGTGTCTCCCCATGGGTTGCTCTGTCTCCTGCGCCTACTTTGAGTGCTTTAGCACGTTTTTGCACTGGTGCGTCCAGACCGCCTCCGGGCAGATGGGGGTGGCTCACTACCTGGATGACTTTCTTTTTGTAGGCCCCGGAGACAGTTCGGTCTGTGGGGACATTCTCTCGGTGGCCAGGTCGTTATTCTGCGCTTTAGGGGTACCGGTTGCGCAGGATAAGTGCGAGGGTCCTTGCACTTGTCTTAGCTATTTAGGTATCGAGATTGACACGGTAGGGGGGTGCTGTCGCTTGCCCGAGGATAAGGTGCGGAAACTATTGGGTTTGATTACAGACTGTTTAGGAAAACGCAGGGTTCGGCTTAAACAGGTGCAGTCCTTGCTTGGTTCTCTCAATTTTGCGTGTCGGATTATCCCCATGGGTAGGATTTTCTGTCGCAAACTTGAGCGGGCCACCGCGGGGACGGTTCGACAGAATCACTCCGTGTACCTTTCCCGCGAGATCAAGGATGATTTGCGGATTTGGGTCTCGTTCCTGGTGTCCTTCAACAGGGAAGTGTTGTGGCCCGCTCCTTGTTGTTCCAGTAAGCAGCTGCAGTTGTTCACGGATGCTTCAGGCAGTCGAGGTTTCGGCGCGTTCTTCGCTGGCTCATGGTGCGCTGCGGCCTGGCCGGCATCTTGGGTAACGCGTGGGTTTACCAAGAACCTGCTTCTGCTGGAATTGTTCCCGATCTTAGTGGCGCTTGAGTTATGGGCCGGACGGTTCGCAAATAGGGACATTTTGTTTCTTTGCGACAACTTAGGGGTAGTGCATGCGATTAATAACCAGCGTTCCTCATCTCCGCAGGCGCTGCGATTGCTAAGGCATTTAGTGTTGGTTTGTTTGCAGCGCAATATTAATTTTAGGGCTCGCCACGTACCTGGAGTTGACAATGGAATTGCGGATGCATTGTCCCGGTTCCAGTTTGACAAATTCAGGACGTTGGTTCTGGGAGCGGAGGCAGAGGGGTTACAGTGCCCACCTTCTGTCTGGCAGATGGCCGAAGCGGTTTAACGGCGTTGGCCAGGTGTGCACTGGCTCCCTCTACGCTACGAGCGTATGATGCTGCATGGCGGGATTGGTCAGCCTTTCAGAGTAGGTACGGGGTAGCAGGTGAGTCCTCGGCCGACGCCCTGTTGACCTTTGTTTGGGAGCATTACCAAAACGGTAGGTCAAAAGCGGCCATGGCTACTGCCCTTGCGGGCATCGCCTTTCACTCGCGACTCCACGGGACAACGGACCCCACGGGGTCGTTTGTCCTTTCCAGAGCGCTGAAAGGTTGGGCTAGGTTGCACCCGGCGCCTGCGGATTCACGTAGGCCTATAACGTTGCAGCTGCTAGCGGAATTGCTGCGTGTGCTACCTCGGATTGCGTCCTCGGAATTTGAGGTGGCATTGTTTAGTAGCGCGTGTGCCCTGGCCTTTTTCGGGGCTTTTCGGGTGAGCGAGCTAGTGGCGAGCAGCAAGGCGTCCCGGGAATCGGGTCTGCTCTACGAGAATGTGCGCTTGCAGGAGGGCCTGTTGCTCTGTAGGATTGTGCGGTCCAAGACAGATCAAACAGGTCGGGGTCGCTGGTTGTCCTTGGAGGCTCAGGGAGGTATGGGCGTTTGCCCGCTGCGGTTGACGCAAGAGTATGTGCGGTTAAGACCTCCGGGGGGCAACCAGTTGCTGGTGCACGCGCAGTTGGACCCTCTGACAAAGTTTCAGTTCTCATCGGTGTTCAAGAAATGTTTGACGGCGTTGGGCTTGCAGGAGGCGGACTTCGGTACTCATTCCTTTCGGATTGGGGCGGCTACCCATGCGGCGGCCGCTGGTTCATCACCAGCGGCTATTCGGGAGTTGGGTCGCTGGAAGTCGGCCTCCTATAAGTCCTATGTCCGTATAGATAAGTTATAAGTGCGCCTGTTGCGCTAACCCAAAAACGTGTTTACTCGTCGGTTTTTGAACGCTTACCGTTCAGGAATCGAGGGTGTGAAGCGAATTTTTAAAATTTTTCCTCCGAGGGGGCCTAATTTCAATTGGCTGTTCTACCAAGGTCCACGGGAGGTTTTTTGAGTTTTCTCCTTCACTTGGGTTTTATTGGTTACGTTGTGTTTAAGTTACAGATTATGTGCATAATCTGACATTAGGATATTTTCTTTTACAGCTGTCAGCAATTTTGGAGACCACATATGGATGGTTGGTCATTCATATGTTTTTTGGGCGGAGAAACATCCCATGGCATCTAGGGCGACTGAGATTTTTGGGTCCCGGCAATTTAGATGGTTAGGTGTTAGGGGCATGTTATGGGGTGATTTGTTGCGCGTCCTTTTTTCTAGGGAGCGCCGCTGGGGTCGCCCCAGTTGTATTATCATTCATCTGGGTGGTAATGATCTGGGCCGAGTTAAAGGCATAGACTTGATTTTGTCTATAAAGGCGGATGTGGTGGCGATACGTTGTCACTGGCCTGGGGTATGCATTGTCTGGTCGGAAATGGTGCCCCGTTTCCATTGGCGTGGTGCGGTGCGTTTCTCGGCGCTGGAGAAAGCACGCAAAAAGGTGAACTCGACGGTGTCTCTGTTTGTCAAGGCCATAGGCGGAGTGGCAATTAAGCATCCTCTGCTGGTGCTGCGGAACAGGCAGTTCTATAGAGACGATGGGGTTCACCTTTCTCCGGAAGGAGTGCAGTTTTTTCTGGAAGATATTTTCGGTCTTTTTCGTTAGAGCTAGTTAGTTTCTGGTTGGTTAAGGTTCTGTTTGCGGATGGCGGTGGCGGTTTGGAAAACCTTGGTGGCGGGAAATCGCTGCCAACCAGCTGTCACACAGGCATAAGTGGTCATTGTGGGGCTCCCTCTTTAAATGGACGGCAGGTGTGTCCTTTTCTTGCGGTTGGACATTTAGACGTTCCCCTGCGGGAACCGAACGTTTGCCAGAGAAAGAGGGGTAAGGCCAGCACAATGCGGGTTATGCGGGAAGGAGGCGGGGTATGTGTACTCCCCTCCTTGGTTTGGTGGTTTGTCATCTAGGTGACGGGTGCTGGTGTTTGGCAGCGGTTTTCTGTTTGCCATCCTCCAAACTAAAGTTAATATATATTCAATTCAATTCTAATTCGGCCTCAATTATTAGTTTAAAGAGTTGGTCAGCGATTAATAAACATCGTCTGACCTTTAACTCCAGCTACTGTGTCCGTGTCTTTATTTCAGTGTGTGGTGTGGTTTTATTTAGTGATAAGCTAGCTTAAGTAAAAGGTTTATGTAATCACAATAAAGTTATGAGCGGCTTAGATAAGCTGAAGGCTGCATAAGCCTGAGGCCATATAAGCGATCAACTTTTTGTGATTGGTTGTTAAATGACTAAGCAGTTGCTAGGCAGATCAGTTTTCCCGGTTGGTTTTTTCCTATTGGTTTAAGGGGCTGTGCATCAGGATGAAGAGGAGGGTCTTAGGTTAGTATATAGGGGGTGGCCATCTTGCTAGACTCCCTCTTGCCTTTCAGTTTATGCCCGCCCGCCCTCCCAGAATGCGTCTACGTTTTTTGTTCTTGCTGTGGGCTATTGAAAGCCAGATTGGCGGGAAATCGCTGCCAACCAGCTGTCACACAGGCATAAGTGGTCATTGTGGGGCTCCCTCTTTAAATGGACGGCAGGTGTGTCCTTTTCTTGCGGTTGGACATTTAGACGTTCCCCTGCGGGAACCGAACGTTTGCCAGAGAAAGAGGGGTAAGGCCAGCACAATGCGGGTTATGCGGGAAGGAGGCGGGGTATGTGTACTCCCCTCCTTGGTTTGGTGGTTTGTCATCTAGGTGACGGGTGCTGGTGTTTGGCAGCGGTTTTCTGTTTGCCATCCTCCAAACTAAAGTTAATATATATTCAATTAAATTCTAATTCGGCCTCAATTATTAGTTTAAAGAGTTGGTCAGCGATTAATAAACATCGTCTGACCTTTAACTCCAGCTACTGTGTCCGTGTCTTTATTTCAGTGTGTGGTGTGGTTTTATTTAGTGATAAGCTAGCTTAAGTAAAAGGTTTATGTAATCACAATAAAGTTATGAGCGGCTTAAAGCATTTTCCTCAGGCTTACAAACAACAAAAGAAAGAACACTCACCTAAATAGCAGTAACACCTCCGTGCATGGCGCCATAAATCCGGAACCGGGATTGAGGCCCGCCCAGTGACGCTGACGTGGGTAAAACCAACGTCATCATTGTGCTCCCATCACCATAACAACACATCAACAAACATCGGTATCTGCACATGATAAAAATTCATCATCATAGAAACATGTATCCTTAGAATACATGCACATATCCATTTCATATATATGCAAATATCGGTGACAAGAGGCCTAAAATAAATGAATACCTATAGAGTACAATAAGTAGTTATACCATTTAATTACCCAGAATTACACAAGAATACAGAAAATCTATACCCTAAATTTACATGAAGCGGTTCAATCCTAATTGCTCATTGAGACCCCGCAGGGACACTGTGTCCAAACGCTGTATCCACTGAGTCTCTAATCTCAACAATTTGAGCCCTCTATTGCCCCCTCTGAGCGACGGCTGGACCTGATCTATCATCCTGTATTTCAGGGATGCTAGGGGGTGCCGTGCAGTGGCAAAATGTCTTGCCACTGGTTGGTCACTTTTACCAGTGGCTATGGCTGCTTTGATTGCAGACCTGTGGGCTGTCATACATTCCTTGAAAGCTCTCTCCGTTTTACCTATGTATGACAGCCCCCAGGGGCAAATTAATTGGTAAACCACATACCTCGAGCTACACATAAGCCGATGTCTAATGTGATATGTCCTGCCAGTATGTGGGTGTTAAAACGTACTACCAGAGATTAAATACTGGCAGGTGGTACAAGTGCATTTATAGCAGCCTTTCCTACCTCCAAAAAACGATGTCTGCTGTACTGGATTATGAACATCTGATTTGACCAGAATATCACGCAAGTTTTTTGCACGTTTATAACTGGGCATTAACCTAGTATGCTGCAACTGTAACTCTGGATCAGACTGGATCAGGTGCCAATGTTTTTTTAACAGACCCCCCAATGGAACGGCTGGCTGAGTTTAAATTATTCACCCATGAAATAACACTTTGTTGTTTTTTTTCTTTTTGTGCATGTAACAACATGCAACGGTCAAGTGCCATAACCTTACTTTTGGCCTGATCTAATAAAGTTGGACTGTATCCTCGGTTTAAGAATTTCTGATACATTTCTTCTATCTGATTGGCAGCCAATACTGGATCAGACGTAATCCTTTTCACTCGCAAAAACTGTGAATAAGGTAACCCATGTTTGAGGGGCAAAGGATGACTACTTGTAAAATGCAGTAAGTTATTTCTATCGGTGGGCTTTGAATAGAGTGAAGTGTTAATCTTATTATTAGCTATAGATATTTGTACGTCTAAGAATTGAATAGTGCTAGGTTCGATGGAATAAGGAAGTTTAATTGGGTGCTCTTTGGCTATCAATCGTGGCCATTAATAATTCTTTGGGGCCTCGCCAGATGACCAGCAGGTCGTCTATATACCTACAAAAAAATAAAATATACTGAGATATTTCTGTATCAACGAAAAACAACTCTTCCTCTACTCCAAACATGTAAATATTGGAGTACGATGGGGCCACGCTGGACCCCATAGCACATCCCCGACACTGCAGGTAATATTTACCGTCATACAAGAAATAATTCTTCAATAACGTCATTTCAAGCAGTTTGAGACAAAAGGGAATATCTGGTCCCTCATAATCTGGTTGGGCATTCAAGAATGAATCAACTGCTGCTAAACCCCCCCGCATGGGGGATGACCGTATATAAACTCTGTACATCAATTGTGCAGAGTAATGTATCGGTCGGCAGTACAGGTAAAGCCTCAAGACGTCTTAGCAAAGTGCTGGTATCCAATAAATACCTAGGCAGTCTCTGAATGTATGACTGGAAAATGTCATCCAGAAAAGTAGACACAGGCTGAAACAAAGACCCCCTGGCCGATATAATAGGTCGGCCAGGGGCTTGTTCAACCTTTTGTGTATTTTGGGTGTAGTGTAGAGTAGTGGTACTACAAGGTGTAGAGGAATAAGGGCGTCTTTCACATATAATGGAATAAGTCCAGCAGAGACTGCAGTGTCTAAACACTCCGTGAGTTCTCTAGTGTATTGTCCCATGGGGTCACTGGTCAGTCGGCGGTAAGTGTTGCCGTCACTGAGTTGAATTGAGATCTCTTCCTTATAGTCCTCCAAATATTGGATCACAAGGGCACTTCCTTTATCTGCAGGTCTAAAGATGAGATCTTTATTTGCTGCCAATTTACTGAGTGCTTCTCTTTGACCTTTAGTAAGGTTGTCACGAACTAAGGGGGGGTCACAGTCCTGCTCAACTAGCCGCATAAATGTACGTATTGACGCATTCGAAGACTGTGGGTCAAACGTCGACTTTGGTAGCAATTTCTTTCATTTTTCTGGGACCTTAACCTTTGATTCCTCATTCTGTGTCTTGGTTATAGTTCTTGACTTTGCAAAATACTCCTTGAGTTTGAGGGTCCTGTGAAGCTTGTATTTTTCAACTTTCTATTGTAACGGTTAGGGTTTGGATAATAGCACAAAAGACAAACCCTTACTCAGGACCTGTTGCTCAGTTTCATTGAGCTCATAATCTGAAAGATTAATTATCGGGCTGATTTGGCCTTCGGTGGTTTTGTGCCCCTGCCCCTTCCCCATCCTTTGCCTCATCCACTGCTTGCCACGTCTGGTGTGGGATCTCCATCTAGATCGTCTCGTTCCTTGGCTCTTGTAGTCACCCTTAAAGGGCCCCTGGCTTGAGATGACTGGGCATAAGAATCTTACTCACTGGTCGTAGAGGTATAATCATTGGATGAATCCTTTGGATGTTGTTTATCCTGGCGTCGGCGAAAAAAAGGTTTCCTATTCCCAATTATTACGCTGGTTGTCATTCCAACGATACACATTGTTGTTATCATAATCCTGATCCACTTTAATTTTCTTATCAGCTTTGAACTTGATTAAGTCTCTTTTGTACACTTGCAACTGGTTATTTAGTTTCTCATACCAGTTATTAACTGTGTCTGCTTCCAACGCAACTTTATGGGCAGTTTCCAATGTCATGATTTTCTCTTTAAGTATATTCATTTCTTTGGTACTCTGCTCTATAATTAATAACATCAGATCCATGGAACAGCGATTCATAATTCCCACCCATTTTCTGCAGAAGGTGGGGTCATGCCTACCTATTGTAGGTGAGTTCGTGATCCTCAGTCCCCGGGGGATTTTTTTTAGATCTATAGTATTCACTTAGGGGGTCATTCTGAGTTGTTTGCTCGTTATTTTTTTCTCGCAACGGAGCGATTAGTCGCTAATGCGCATGCGCAATGTCCACAGTGCAACTGCGCCAAGTAAATTTGCTATGCAGTTAGGTATTTTACTCACGGCATTACAAGGTTTTTTCTTCGTTCTGGTGATCGTAATGTGATTGACAGGAAGTTGGTGTTTCTGGGTGGAAACTGGCCGTTTTATGGGTGTGTGCAAAAAAACGCTACCGTTTCTGGGGAAAACGCGGGAGTGGCTGGAGAAACGGAGGAGTGTCTGGCCGAACGCTGGGTATGTTTGTGACGTCAAACCAGGAACGACAAGCACTGAACTGATCGCAGATGCCGAGTAAGTGTGGAGCTACTCAGAAACTGCTAAGAAGTGTCTGTTCGCAATTTTGCTAATCTTTTGTTCGCAATTTTACTATGCTAAGATTCACTCCCAGTAGGCGGCGGCTTAGCGTGTGCAAAGCTGCTAAAAGCAGCTTGCGAGCGAACAACTTGGAATGAGGGCCTTAGTGAGAAGCAGTGGTAATAAAACGGACTTTTACAGCGTTTACCAGTCATTCCACCCAGCGGCAAAGTTTTGCATCTTCTGCCATTGCCGCTTTACTCCTTGGTCTGCCCTATCGGCTTACTTACGCCACTGTTGTCAAGTCGTCCGACAGAACTACCACGGGCAGATCACGAAGAATATGTTCGTCGAAAATAGCTCATAATTCAAGAAAGCTTATTGCAGGCAAGCTTCCCAGCTTGACCTTTTCCTCTGGAAATACTTCCCTTGCAAGGACTGCACCTCAGCCCTGGAGATCTGCCTGCATGGACACCAGAATCTAATCCTGGATCCCGAATTTCGTCCCTCTAGGAGGTGAGAACCGAGCAGACTCCACCGGAGCAATATCCTGGCCATTAAGATTATGTTCCGGTGCATGTGCAGGTGAGACCCGGACCACATTTCCAACTGATCTCCTGAAAACTACTCTGGCATATAACTTTCTCACCGAGAAGGCCTATTAGGCCGCACCCATCCGCTTCATTAACGGAACATATTGATGGATTGTCACTGCTAATCTGATCAGACTCTGGATACTGAGACCTCTTTCCACAGGAAAACCACAGAACCTCAACCGTTCAGTATCCACTTTGATACCCACCTCCGACATCTGCGTGGTTGGGAACAACAGCCAATCCCTGTGTTGAAGAACAGTCAGAGAGAAACAACAATTTGCACCAGTTGTTTCTTGACCTCGCCTTAATCAGGAGAGTATCAGTACAGAATAACAATGGCTCTTACTATTGAAAGAGAACTATCATACCGCCATCACAACGGAGAATTCGCAAATACAATCCTGGATATCCAGCCATATAATCTGAATGCGGAATACAACGTATTTAAACCTCTTAGATTCTTTATATTTTTATTTTTCTTACGTCTTAGAGGATGCTGGGGACTCCGTAAGGACCATGGGGTATAGACGGGCTCCGCAGGAGATAGGGCACCTAAAAAGAACTTTGACTATGGGTGTGCACTGGCTCCTCCCTCTATGCCCCTCCTCCAGACCTCAGTTAAATCTTGTGCCCAGAGGAGAATGGGTGCACTGCAGAGAGCTCTCCAGAGTTTTCTGTGGAAAAATAATTTTGTTAGGTTTTTTATTTTCAGGGAGTCCTGTTGGCAACAGGCTCCCTGCATCGTGGGACCGAGGAGAGAGAAGCAGAGCTGGCTTGTCAAGTTGGGCTCTGTTTCTAAGGCTACTGGACACCATTAGCTCCAGAGGGAGTCGGAACACAGGTCTCTCCTGGGGTTCGTCCCGGAGCCGCGCCGCCGTCCTCCTCACAGATGCCGAAGATAGAAGCCGGGTGAGTATGAGAAGGCAGAAGACATCATAGGCGGCAGAAGACATCAGATCTTCATGTTCCCATTCACACACACAGAGCAGCACTGAAGGGTGCAGGGCGCAGGGGGGGCGCCCTGGGCAGCAATAAACTTCACATTTGGGCACTGACAAGGTAGATTAGGCTGCTGGGCAGTAATTCTACGATCCCCCGCCATTATCTATAAAAAAAATCACTGGGACCGAAGCCCGCCGTCGGGGGGCGGAGCTTGATCCCCAGCACTAACCAGCGCCATTTTCTCCACAGAAGCTGCATGAGGAAAACGCTGGCTCCCTGGTCTCTCCCCTGCTGAACATTCGGCCTGGAAAAAAGAGGAGGGGGGCATTTTGAGCGCAGTGAGTGGGAATCTGGTCATTTTATATATATATATATATATATAAAAGCGCTATATGGTCATATTTTTCCAGTGTTAATAAGCGCTGGGTGTGTGCTGGCATACTCTCTCTCTGTCTCTCCTAAGGGCCTGGTTGGGGTTTTGTCCCCTTATAGGTTAATCCCTGTGTGTGTGGGGTGTCGGTACGTGGTGTCGACATGTCTGAAGCGGAAGGCTTTTCCAAGGAGGAGGTGGAGCAAATGAGTGGTGTGTCCCCGTCGGTTGTGCCGACTCCAGATTGGATGGACATGTGGCATACAGTATGTTGAATGCAAGTGTGGCATCTTTACATAAAAGGCTTGATAAGGCTGATTTAGGGGGGACATCAGGGGGTCAATCCTCAGATTGGACCGACTCACAGGGCCCGTCGGGGTCTCAAAAGCGTCCCTTAACACAAGACACTACTACCTACACGGATTCTGATTCCAGTGATGACTATGACGAAGTAAAATTGCACCCTAGGGTGACTAAAACCATTCAGTGTATGATTGTGGCAGAAAGGGATGTGTTGCATATTGTGGATGAACCCTCTGTCCCCGACACAAGGGTACACATGTTTAAGGAAAAGAAACAGATTATTAACTTTCCCAGATCTCATGAATTAAATGAATTCTTTGGAAAAGCTTGGAAGACTCCGGATAAGAGACCGCAGATCCCCAAAAGAATTTATATGGCATACCCTTTCCCTAAGCAGGACAGGGAGATTTGGGAATCACCCCCCACTGTGGACAAAGCCCTGACGCGCTTGTCCAAGAAAGTGGCGCTACCATCTCCTGACACAGCAGCCCTTGCAGGACCCTGCAGATCGCAGGCAAGAAACTACCTTAAAGTGTATTTATTCTCAGACGGGTGCTGTGCTAAGACCGACAATTGCGTCGGCATGGGTGTGTAGCGCAATTGCAGTTTGGACAGATGAGCTGACAGATCAATTTGATAATATGAATAAGGATACTATATTCCTAACTCTAGCCCATATAAAATTTATGAGGGATGCTCAAAGGGACATTGGATGGCTAGCTTCTAGGGCCAATGCCATGTCTGTCTCAGCGAGAAGATCCTTATGTACTCGCCAAGGGACGGGTGATGCGGATTCCAAGAAACATATGGAAGTACTACTCTACAAGGGTGATGTATTGTTTTTGGGGATGGGCTGACGTACCTGGTTTCCACAGCTACAGCAGGTAAATCAAATTTTTTACCATATATTCCCCAACAGCAAAAGAAAGTAACACCCTATCAGATGCAGTCCTTTCGGTCGCACCAGTCCAAAAGAGGTCGGGGATCCTCTTTCCACGCCAGAGGGAAGGGCAGAGGCAAGAGAGCACCTGCTTCGGCAGGTGCCCAGAAACTAAAGTCCTCCCTGTCATGACTGTGGTTTTTGTGAACCCGGTGTTAGTGAAGTCTGTGCTGGCGACTGGAGGACTATGTGTATATTAGGCAGGTCTGTAGGAATCAGTGAGAAGAAGGAGCAATCCCTGACCGGGGATCGAACCCGGGCCTCGGCAGAGGGAGCCGTATCCTGACCACTGGATCACCAGGGACTCGAGGTTGATAGCAGGATGGTGAATGTACTGGATATAATGTCACAGGAGTAGGTGCTTGTGTACTCAAGGTTACTACGAAATAGGTTTCCTGTAGTTGCGCAGAACTGGGCTGATTACTGACGAGGTTGAGAACCGGTCTGGTTACTGGTGAGACTGGGAACTGCACTGTGAACCAGAATACTGGAATGCAACTGTAATCTGGGCTGGTACTGGATATAACTGGAAACGCAACTGTGAGTGCAACGATGACTGTGGCTATGACTTTAAGACAAGGCTGAATAACACGGCGACTGTGGCTTTAAGACCAGACTGTAGAAGACTGCGGCTATGGGTTGTAATACGAAACTGTAGAATGCTGCAGCTGTGCCTTTAAGACTGTAGTATACTGTGACTATGGCTTTAAGAGCAGACTGTAGAAGACTGCGACTGTGGTTTTAAAACAAGGCTGGATATCAATGATAACACAACTGTACAGCAGACTGGGTAGCAAAGAGCAGAGTTTTACAAGAACCAAAGTACAAATGTTACCTTAGGGAGTTCAGCTTCTAAGCTCACACATCGCTGTGAGTGTGACACAAGGAACTGGCCCAGTTTCTAACTCAGCCTCCTGATTTATACTTCCTGGTTCTTGGTGATTGGTGAGCAGGATTAGGTGATGCAGAGAGTCTCAGGCTGGCAGAGGATTGGACAACTCTGGGTCAGGTGAACAGTCACTGTCATGTGACTACTCCAGACTAGGCTGTGATATGGAGCGAGGCCTAGTAGGCCGAGAAAACACTGAAGCCTGAACTTCTGCAAACAGAGGATACTGGCTTTTAGGCCTAAACTTCAGATTGCTGAATTCAGACTCACACAGAAGATCACCACAGGTGGAGCTCGTTAACTATTACCTTCCAGGCACAGAACTCAGGAAACTCATGGTGCTGACAAGCTGTTTATCTCAGTGAGCAAAAACGGCACAGGATCCAGGACAGATGGCAGGGGTAAGTCACCAAATACGAGAACTACAGTCAGGATCGTGACAGTACCCCCCTCTTCAAGGGTGGACTCCAAACACCCATCTTTGGTCTTAGAGGAACTTGAGAAATTCATATAGAAGAACTTAGGACCTTCGTTGATGCCTCTTCTTCTTACGGGAACATTTGGTTTTGACCAGGGAGAGCGGAATCTCCTGTAAAGAAAAAACTTCCTTAGAAAACATGGGACCTCCCCTGAAAGAAGTAGCATCATAAACTGGATCAAATTCAGAGTCTGAGTCCAAGTCTATTGGAAGATACCAGTCTTCTTTGGGAGTAACTACATGCGTTTTGTAAGCTGCATTAACAAGTTCAGAACAACACAAGGAACTTGGAGTGGAATCAATGGAAACGTAACCAACTCTTGAATCATCAGGCTGTTGTCTTTGTACTGTTTTCCAATTCTTGGCATTCCTGAAATTCCTAATGTATTGGTTCATCAAGGCATTATCTTGCTCAGAAAGCGATGGGTCAGAAAACGGAGCATCGGCTGAATGTTCTGAAGACTGAGTGGAGGATAAAATTGGACTCAAGGAAACAGATGCCACTGAAACATTAGACTGAGGTACACATTCAGACATTAGGTCAATAGCCTTGGTATTTTTCTTGACTTTAGATGCTACAGCAGAATTATCCCGACATCGAGGAGATGAGATATTAGAATTCCCTGCGGAAGCTGTGGACTCAGTGCTGGAAGACAAGGAAACAGAGACAGACTGAAGTCTAATTTTAGAACTAGATGGTGGAAGTCCTTTACTGGGACCAACTGACAAAAGTTCTTTACTCGGACCAATGCTTGGAATCGGTTCGAGTCCAGATGGGCTTGAACGGACTGAAACTGGAGAAATCTTTGGCTGGACGAGGAGGACTGGATTGGATCCGAGGATACTTGAATTGGCTGGAGCCAAAGGAGACTGACCAGGCTGGTCCTGGAGTAGTGCTGGACCGGCTGGAACCGGGATGGAATGACCAGGCGGAGCCTGGAGTATTGCTGGACCGGCAGGAGCCCTTTCTTCATGGGGCTGAACTAAGGCAGGAGCCCCCTCTTCACGGGGCTGGGCTGAGGCAGGAGCCCCCTCTTCACGGGGCTGGGCTGAGGCAAGAGCCCCCTCTTCATGGGGCTGGGCTGAGGCAAGAGCCCCCTCTTCACGGGGCTGGGCTGAGGCAAGAGCCCCCTCTTCACGGGGCTGGGCTGAGGCAAGAGCCCCCACTTCACGGGGCTGGGCTGAGGCAAGAGCCCCCACTTCACGGGGCTGGGCTGAGGCAAGAGCCCCCACTTCACGGGGCTGGGCTGAGGCAAGAGCCCCCACTTCACGGGGCTGGGCTGAGGCAAGAGCCCCCACTTCACGGGGCTGGGCTGAGGCAAGAGCCCCCACTTCACGGGGCTGGGCTGAGGCAAGAGCCGCCACTTCACGGGGCTGGGCTGAGGCAAGAGCCCCCACTTCACGGGGCTGGGCTGAGGCAAGAGCCCCCACTTCAAGGGGCTGGGCAGCACTCTGTAGAGTCTCTGGCTGGGCAGCACTCTGTAGACTCTCTGGCTGGGCAGCACTCTGTAGAGTCTCTGGCTGGGCAGCACTCTGTAGAGTCTCTGGCTGGGCAGCACTCTGTAGACTCTCTGGCTGGGCAGCACTCTGTAGACTCTCTGGCTGGGCAGCGCTCTGTAGACTCTCTGGCTGGGCAGCGCTCTGTAGACTCTCTGGCTGGGCAGCGCTCTGAAGACTCTCTGGCTGGGCAGCGCTCTGAGGACTCTCTGGCTGGGCAGCGCTCTGAAGACTCTCTGGCTGGGCAGCGCTCTGAAGACTCTCTGGCTGGGCAGCGCTCTGAAGACTCTCTGGCTGGGCAGCGCTCTGAAGACTCTCTGGCTGGGCAGCGCTCTGAAGACTCTCTGGCTAGGCAGTGCTCTGAAGACTCTATGGCTGGGCAGCGCTCTGAAGACTCTCTGGCTGGGCAGCGCTCTGTAGACTCTCTCGCTGGGCAGCGCTTCCTTGTTCTTGGTGATTGGTGAGCAGGATTAGGTGATGCAGAGTCTCAGGCTGGCAGAGGATTGGACAACTCTGGGTCAGGTGAACAGTCACTGTCATGTGACTACTCCAGACTAGGCTGTGATATGGAGCGAGGCCTAGTAGGCCGAGAAAACACTGAAGCCTGAACTTCTGCAAACAGAGGATGCTGGCTTTTAGGCCTAAACTTCAGATTGCTGAATTCAGACTCACACAGAAGATCACCACAGGTGGAGCTCGTTAACTATTACCTTCCAGGCACAGAACTCAGGAAACTCATGGTGCTGACAAGCTGTTTATCTCAGTGAGCAAAAACGGCACAGGATCCAGGACAGATGGCAGGGGTAAGTCACCAAATACGAGAACTACAGTCAGGATCGTGACACTCCCCGGCTGCTCCAAAAACCACAGCATGAAGCTGGGGCTCCCCTGAGGGAGTCCGCACCGGTGGGGGCACGTCTTCGACTTTTCAGTCAGACCTGGGTCAGTTCGGACCTGAATCCCCGGGTGTTGGAAATAGTTTCCCAGGGTTACAAATTGGAATTCGAGGAGGTGCCCCCGCGACGATTTTTCAAATCGGCCCTTCCAGCTTCCACATCGGAAAGGGATGTAGTGCTAGCTGCAATTCAAACACTGTGTATACAGCAAGTGATAATCAAGGTTCCCCTGCACCAGCAGGGAAGAGGTTACTATTCAACCCTATTTGTGGTCCTGAAACCGGACGGTTCGGTCAGACCTATTTTGAATCTGAAATCCCTAAACCTGTACATAAGAAGATTCAAATTCAAAATGGAATCTCTCAGAGCAATAATAGCCAACATGGAGGAGGGGGAGTTTATGGTGTCTCTGGACATAAAGGATGCGTACCTTCATGCCCCCATATATGCCCCCCATAATGAATGCCTGAGATTCGCTGTACAGGATTGTCATTACCAATTTCAGACGTTGCCGTTTGGACTCTCCACGGCCCCGAGGATTTTCACCAAGATAATGGCGGAAATGATGGTGGTCCTGCGCAAGCATGGAGTCACAATTATCTCATACTTGGATGATCTCCTGATAAAAGCGAGATCAAGGGAGAAATTGCTGAACAGTGTGGCGCTCTCGTTGAGAGTGCTCCAGCAACACGGTTGGATTCTAAATCTACCGAAGTCACAGTTGATTCCGACAACTCGACTACCGTTCCTAGGTATGATACTGGATATGGAACAAATGAAGGTCTTCCTCCCAATAGAGAAAGCCCAAGACATACAGAACATGGTCAGAGACCTGCTAAAACCGAAAAGGGTGTCAGTTCACCAATGCACTCGAGTTCTGGGGAAAATGGTGGCGGCCTACGAGGCCATTCCCTTCGGCAGGTTCCATGCAAGGACTTTTCAATGGGACCTTCTGGACAAGTGGTCCGGGTCCCATCTGCACTTACATCGGAAAATAACTCTGTCCCCTCACCTCCTGGAGGGTCGCAGGTTCGGAATTTAGGATTGGATCCTGGTTACCACGGACGCGAGCCTCCGAGGATGGGGAGCGGTCACACAGGGAAAAAAATTTCAGGGTCTTTGGTCAGACCAGGAGTCCTGTCTACACATCAATGTGTTGAAACTCAGGGCCATTTACAACGGCCTTCGACAAGCAGAGAGTTTTCTTTGAAACCTACCGGTTCTGATTCAATCAGACAATGTCACAGCAGTGGCTCATGTGAACCGCCGAGGCGGGACAAAAAGCAGAGTCGCAATGGCGGAAGCCACAAGGATCCTTCGCTGGGCGGAAAATCATGTAAGCGCTCTGTCAGCTGTCTTCATTCCGGGAGTGGTCAACTGGGAAGCAGACTTCCTCAGCAGACACGATCTCCATCCAGGAGAGTGGGGACTTCATCAAGAAGTCTTTGCAGACGTAGCACGTCTTTGGGGAACTCCTCAAATAGACATGATGGCGTCACGCCGCAACAAAAAATTTCAGAGGTACTGCGCCAGATCTCGGGACCCTCAGGCAATAGCAGTGGACGCTCTGGTAACACCGTGGGGGTTCAAATCGGTCTACGTGTTTCCTCCTCATCCTCTCATAACAAAAGTGTTGAGGATCATAAGACGAAGAAGAGTACGAACGATACTCGTTGTCCCAGACTGGCCTCGAAGGGCCTGGTACTCGGATCTACAAGAGATGCTCACAGGAGATCTCTGGCCTCTTCCTCTTAGGGAAGACCTGTTGCAGCAGGGGCCCTGTGTATTTCAAAACTTACCGCGGTTCCGTTTGACAGCATGGCGGTTGAACGCCGAATCCTAGCGAAAAAGGGGATTCCGGAAGAGGTCATCCCTACGTTAATAAAGGCTAAGAAGGAGGTGACAATAAAACATTATCACCGTATCTGGCGAAAGTATGTGTCTTGGTGTGAGACCAAGAATGCACCTACGGAAGATTTTCATCTTGGTCGTCTTCTCCACTTCCTACAGACAGGAGTGGATATGGGCCTGAAATTAGGCTCTGTTAAGGTACAGATTTCGTCCCTCTCGATTTTCTTTCAGAAGGAATTGGCTTCTCTTCCAGAAGTCCAGACATTTGTAAAGGGAGTGCTGCACATCCAGCCCCCTTTTGTGCCTCCAGTGGCACCATGGGACCTGAACGTGGTGTTGCAGTTCCTAAAATCACACTGGCTTGAACCGCTTAACAAGGTTGAGTTGAAATTTCTTACCTGGAAGGTGGTCATGTTGTTGGCCTTAGCATCAGCAAGGCGAGTGTCAGAATTGGCGGCTTTGTCACACAAGAGCCCCTACTTGATTTTTCATGTGGATCGAGCTGAATTGAGGACACGTCCGCAATTTTTGCCTAAGGTGGTTTCTTCGTTCCATATGAATCAACCTATTGTGGTGCCTGTGGCTACAAGTGACCTGGAGGATTCCAGATCCCTGGACGTAGTCAGGGCCTTAAAAATTTATGTAGCCAGGACGGCTAGAATTAGGAAAACAGAGGCTCTGTTTATCCTGTATGCGGCCAATAAGATTGGCGCTCCTGCTTCGAAGCAGACTATTGCTCGCTGGATCTGTAATACGATTCAGCAGGCTCACTCTACAGCTGGATTGCCGGTACCAAATTCGGTTAAGGCCCATTCCACTAGGAAGGTGGGCTCTTCTTGGGCTGCTGCCCGAGGCGTCTCGGCTTTATAACTTTGCCGAGCGGCGACTTGGTCGGGGTCAAACACTTTTGCTAAATTCTACAAGTTTGATACCCTGGCTGATGAGGACCTAGCATTTGCTCAGTCAGTGCTGCAGAGTCATACGCACTCTCCCGCCCGATTGGATGCTTTGGTATAAACCCCAAGGTTCTTACGGAGTCCCCAGCATCCTCTAGGACGTAAGAGAAAATAAGATTTTAAACCTACCGGTAAATCTATTTCTCCTAGTCCGTAGAGGATGCTGGGCGCCCATCCCAGTGTGGAAACTCTGCAAGACTTGTATATAGTTGTTGCTTACATAAGGGTTATGTTACAATTGGAATCGGTCTTGGACCGTTAATGTAGTTTGTTCATACTGTTAATTGGTTATGTATGTTCCAGGTTACATGGTATGATTGGTGTGGGCTGGTATGAATCTTGCCCTTGGATTGCTAAATCCTGCCTTGTATTGTCCATCTCCTCTGGGCACAGTTCTCTAACTGAGGTCTGGAGGAGGGGCATAGAGGGAGGAGCCAGTGCACACCCATAGTCAAAGTTCTTTTTAGGTGCCCTATCTCCTGCGGAGCCCGTCTATACCCCATGGTCCTTACGGAGTCCACAGCATCCTCTACGGACTAGGAAAAATAGATTTACCGGTAGGTTTAAAATCTTATTTTTTTTAACAGGGACAGCAGAACAATGCCCTGAACCTGACGCACCTCTGGTATGGCGTCGCGGATTACCTCCCCTTTCAGAGGGGAAACGGCCAAATCTATTAGAAAAATCAGTGAGGGGGAACATCTGTAACTCCAGAATGTTCCCCTTTGGATTCTAGTATTAACACACAGGTCCTAGTCTATTTCCGGACAAACTGAAAAGTAGTAGATGAGTCCCCACCGGAGTGGGGTCCAGCCAGATAGACCCAGCGGCATGCGGTGGATGTGGTAGAAACAGAAAACGACATCCGCTTCTGCGAACCTAACAAGGCTGCAGAACTCTTACCTTTTCACCTTCCTGCACAGAAAAGGAAAAAAGAACGGTATCGAACCAGGTAAAGCGACTGCATCCCACCAGAGAATGCGCCACCAACCGTTGTGAAGGAGACTAACCCACGAAGTTAGAATTACAGCAGTATCCACCGGGATTGACTGAACTGAGGCATCCACAAACAGCGGTCCACCGTCCCAGGGAAAAACTCCAGTACCTCTCGGAGCCAGCCTCAGCATACTCCCTGTATACGTACAACTGCCTGCCGCAATGTTATAGAGAAGAACCAACAGAAGGAACATCCCCCACACACTGTAGGTTAATTCTATCAGATGCCCTTCCGAATATAAACACTCCCTCATGTGCATGTAATGCAAATAAGCCCAAAGCATAGAAATAAAATATCACTTAGCTTCCTGTATACGATCCATTGTGAGAGGGCCCCGTGTCGACCAGGAGTTGACTTTTGCAGTATTGTATCCGCGGCGGGAAAAGAATAAACACTCAGACTCCTTGAGAGGATCTGAGACCAACTCGTCACGGCCAACCTAGAGCTTCATCAACAGAGCGACCAGCACATGAGAAGGAATAATATTACTTCAGCATTCATTATAAATCATAAAATTAATATATAATGTAATACACAAATACACACAAATATATATATATAACATACATATAAGCGGATGGTCCAGAACCCTCGGGTTCCTATTGACATTAATGTGTTCGGAATGTGTATGACATGTACTGAATGCCCCAATTGTGGATCTAACAGGAAACCTATGGTCGACAGAAAAACCCAGTAGTCGTCGACAGCAGGGAGTATCTACCAGGTAAAATAACCATCATTCGACCTTGAGGGGTGCAAGGGGAGTATACGTAAATAATGTTAATAACACTCCCCCACATATACCACCTAGTCTGTGCACTAGCTACAGGCCCATGAAATCATACCATATATATATACCAATAAACATATATACGGCCATAAGGCAGCTACAGCATGTTTACACCCAGTAACAGGAGTTGGTGCCGAAAGGGTCACCCCCTCCCCCCCCCCCCCACTACTGTGTTTCCCATACAGTGTTTAATTTTGATAAGCATACAACTACCAACCTGCTGACTCTGCATTTATAGCATCAAGTACCAACAGGCGTCGGCAATGGGATACCCATAGCTGATAGAGTAGACACATGTGGACTCTGGTGGGTATGTTGACAAGGAACACACAAAGAGAATATGCAAAGCAATGATTATATGCCTCATTTCCAAAGAAAAATAGTGCTAAATGCATTATCACACTAAAAATTTGTGTGTCGCCCTGTTTACACAACCTTTTTGGCGGGGACAGAGAAAAAATGGCGCTGATCATTGCTGTGAGGGCTAAGCTCCGCCCCCTCTTTGGCGCGCTTCAGCCCCAGTGTAATATGTGTATAAACAGGACAGCGGACCGTATATAGCGTTAAAACACTATATACCTGCTCAACTAACATATATAATGCTGTCCAGGGCGCTCCCCCCCCCCCTGCGCCCTGCACCCATGTAACCGTCGGGTATGTGTGGGAGCAACGGCATGCAGCGGAATCGCTGTTGTATACTCGCGGGGGAACGTGGCCGGTGCCGGGGCCCAAATATGACTTGTGCCAGTGAGAAATAGAGACTCAGTAACTGCTGCCCAGGGCGCTCCCCCCCCCAGCGCTCTGCACCCTGTGAGTGCCGTTGGTGTGTGGGAGCATGGAGCGCAGCACTACCGCTGCGTTTACCTCCGTTACTGAACTCTTCTGCCGTCTGACGCCTTCTGTTCTTCTCACCCGGCTTCTTTCTTCTGGCTTCTGTGAGGGGGGTGACGGCGCGGCTCCGGGAACAAGCAGCTAGGCGAACCAAGTGATTGAACCCTCTGGAGCTAATGGTGTCCAGTAGCCTAAGAAGCAGTGCCCTTAACTAAGA
The DNA here is from genome assembly GCF_028390025.1 of Pseudophryne corroboree. Lineage (NCBI taxonomy): Eukaryota > Metazoa > Chordata > Amphibia > Anura > Myobatrachidae > Pseudophryne > Pseudophryne corroboree. The sequence goes on along the minus strand of NC_086446.1, from coordinate 80,853,250 downwards.
AGAAGTAGGTCTGCTTCTCTCTCCTCAGTCCCACGATGCAGGGAGCCATTACCTCCTCCCAATCCACTGTTATCCCGGACACGTCCTCTGAGGAGGATGGTGCATATACTGATCCCACAGACACTGACTCAGATGTTTCTGATTGGGAAGGGAAGTCATTGGTGGATGTCCCTGATCTGATTGAGACTATTAGGCTCATTCTTCAGGTGTCTGATGATCCTGAGCCTGAGGCTGTCTCTAAAAAGCCGGATAGGTTTAAACATAAGAAGGTGGTTAAACAAGTTTTATCTCATTCTGAAGACCTGGTTGACATACATCAGGAATCCTGGGAAAATCCTGGGACTAAATTCACACCAAATAAGAGACTGTTGGCTCGCTATCCTCTCCCTGCGGAGATATGTAAGAATTGGGAAACTCCTCCGCCTGTAGATTCTCATGTGGCGCGCATGGTAGTTTCCTCTGCTCTGCCAGTAACTACCGTCGCCTCTCTGAAGGAACAGACGGATAGATGTGTGGAGGTTTGTTTGAAAGCGATTTACACCCTAATGGGGGCTGTGCATAGGCCAATCGTTGCAGCAACATGGGCTGCTGAAGCTGTTGAGGCGTGGGCTCAGGAGCTTGAGGCGGAGCTGCCTTCCAACGCATCTGAGCATGCTCGACAATGTCTCTCTTATATTACCATGGCTTCTCTGTACCTTAAGGAGGCGGCCTCCGATGCCGGGGTGCTGGCGGCCAAGGTCACTCGAGGTTATGCGGTACCCTTCAAGTATCGCCCCCCTCATCGATTTTTCCTGACAGATGTTCCTCTGGACCCCGACAAAGGCAAACACTCTGCATTCGGTGGTACATTCCCTCCTGACCACAGGAGTGGTAGTACAGGTGCCTCTGGCTCAGAGAGGCAAGGGGTACTATTCACCGCTGTTTCTAGTCCCAAAACCGAACCCCGCGGCCCATTCTCAATCTGAAGTCCTTGAACAAGCATGTGCGGGTCTCCAAGTTTTGTATGGAAACTATGCGCTCTATTGTTCTGGCCTTGGAGCCTGGGGACTATATGGTCTCCCTGGACATACAGGATGCCTACCTGCATATTCCTATTGCAGTGTCTCATCAGCAGTACCTGAGGTTTGCGGTGGGCAACCTTTATTACCAATTTCGGGCATTACCCTTTGGTTTGACAACGGCTCCCCGAGTTTTCACCAAAGTAATGGCGTTCATGACGGCTACACTCCGCCATCAAGGGGTCAGGATCCTACCATACTTGGACGATTTGTTGATCCTGGCAAATTCCCCAGTACTTCTCCTGTGTCATCTCGATCTGATGGTCCAGTGCATCAAAGCCCACGGGTGGCTGATCAACTGGAAGAAATCCTCCCTGGTTCCTGCTCAGAGCATGTTACATCTGGGAGCATTATTGGACACTCACAACCAACGGTTGTTCTTGTCTCAGAAGAAAGTCCTGAAGCTTCAGGACAGGATTCGATGCTTCCTATCTCGTCCAAAAGTGTCGATACATTCGTCAATCCAAGTATTAGGTCTCATGGTGTCGGCTTTCGACATGGTGTAGTATGCTCAATTCCATTCTCGCCCTCTGCAGAAGTTAATTCTGATCAAGTGGGATGGCCTGCCTTACCGGATCAGATCTCACATGATCTCCTTGTCTCCGGAGGTCCGCCTGTGACTGAGCTGGTGGCTTCAGGACCAACGTTTGAGCAGGGGCAGTCCCTTCTGGATATCCAACTGGGTCCTTCTGATGACGGATGCCAGTCTGAGAGGTTGGGGTGCGGTGTTGGAACAACACTCTCTTCAGGGTCGGTGGACCAAGGTGGAGTCTCTACTCCCGATAAATATTCTGGAACTGCGGGCAGTGTTCAATGCGTTGACAATGGCCCAACATCTAATACAGAACATGCCTGTTCAAGTACAATCGGACAACTCCACCACGGTGGCTTACATAAATCATCAAGATGGCACTCTTCAGTGTGCAGAACACCATCTGCCGGCCATATCCGTGGTGTTCATTCCGGGGGTCCTCAACTGGGAAGCGGACTTTCTCAGTCGTCAGGACGTACACGCCGGAGAATGGAACCTCCATCCAGTGGTGTTTCAACTTCTCGTTGACAAGTGGGGCCTTCCAGATGTGGACCTGATGGCGTCTCGACACAATCACAAGGGTCCGGTCTTCGGAGCAAGGACCAGGGATCCTCAAGCAGCTTTCATGGATGCTCTGTCAATTCCATGGAACTTTCAGCTGCCATACTTTTTCCCTCCTGTGTCACTCCTGCCCATGGTAATACGGAAGATCAAGCAAGAAGGAGGAAACCAGATGGCACTGGTTCTCCGATCTTCAGGGCCTCTCGCTAGATCGTCCCCTTCTACTTCTACAATGACCAGACCTCCTTGTTCAGGGCCCTTGTGTTTACCAGGACTTGGCCCATCTGGGTTTGACCGCATGGCTCTTGAAGCTTCCGTCCTGAGGGCCAAGGGTTTTTCTGAGGTGGTCATTCAAACTATGTTGAAGGCCCGTAAGCCAGCTTTTCTTTGGATTTACCATAGGGTCTGGAACGCTTACTTTTCTTGGTGTGCGTTTCACGATCATGACGTTTTCAAGTTTAGCACGGCGAAACTGTTGGCCTTCCTATAACAGGGCCTGGACTTAGGCCTGCGTCTGGCCTCCCTCAAGGTTCACATTTCTGCCTTGTTGGTTTGGTTTCAGAGAAAGATTGCTGCCCTTCTGGATGTTCATACATTCACACAGGGCGTGTTGCGGATTCAGCTCCCTTATGTACCTCCTGTGGCCCCTTGGGATCTGTCGGTGGTACAGGAGGCCTTGCAAGAGTCGCCATTTGAACATCTTGCCTCTGCTGACCTTAAGTGGCTGTCCTTAAGTTGCTATTTTTGCTGGCTATTGCTTCAGATAGAAGGGTGTCGGACTTGGGTGCCTTATCCTGTAAGGTTATTTACCCAAGGTGGTGTCTTCATTCCACATTAACCTGGAGATTGTGGTTCCGGCATTTAATTCTCCTGAGTTGTCTTGCAAAGAGCGGTTTTTGGATGTGGTACAGGATCTCCATATCTATGTGAAGAGAACATACTCCATTAGGAAATCTGATTCTCTGTTTGTACTGTTTGGTTTTCACAAACGTGGCTGGCCTGCTTCCAAGCACACTCTGGCCAGATGGATTAGAATAGTGATTGCACATGCTTATGTACAGGCCGGTTGCCTGTCTCCTGCTACCATCAAAGCCCATTCTACTCGGTCGGTAGGACCTTCTTGGGCGGCCCACCATGGTGCGACCCTTGAACAATTGTGCAAGGCGGCTACGTGGTCCTCAGGGAAGACGTTTATAAGGTTCTATGCCTTTGATACTTCCGCCTCCCAGGATGCTTCCTTTGGACACCAGGTTCTTGTGCCCGCTACAGTGCATCCCCTCCCATAAGGAACTGCTTTAGGACATCCACGATGTTAATCCTTGTGGAGCCCAGTGTACCCTGCAGCAGAAAACGAGATTTATGGTAAGAACTTACCGTTGTTAAACCTCTTTCTGCGAGGTACACTGGGCTCCACAAGGTGCCCACCCTGACGCACATAGCTTCTTTGGGTTGGTGTGGCATAGCCGCTGACACCCTCTCCTGTGGTGAGTGTGTGGTGTCATTGGCTATGAGCGATTGTCGTCTCTAGTACCTGCTACTGCATTGGGCAGGTTAACGTAACTGAGCTCCTGTGCACGGAGGTGGGGTTATAGAGGAGGCGGTGCTGTGCATCTTGGGAACAGTCAAAGCTTTGAGCCTTTTGGTGCATTAGATCAAGATCCTACTCTACACCCCGATGTTAATTCTTGTGGAGCCCAGTGTACCTCGCAGAAAGAGATTTAACAACGGTAAGTTCTTACCATAAATCTCGTTATATACTGTATGACATACTGTAGCGTAATGAGACGCACACGTAAAGTAGTTCTTACGCTGTAGTTTAGTATTGTATTTTAATGGAGACCATGCGCATTCGTCATTTTAAAAAGTGACATCTGGTGGATGATCGCAGGTATTACACTCAAAGGTAACGCCAAACGCTCTGTGCGCCTCCCTACGACTAGACGCGCCCTCGCGCCCAGGCACGCTACGTATGCCTGATCGCGACTAACGCCTCAACCAGCCAAGATAATGGAGGACCCATCTGTATGTTGTATTCTCATATCTAAGTGCCAGTGTTTATACTGTTGATATTAGCAGGGTTTTTTTTACTATTCACTTCTTGCAAGCATAATATTTAGGACACATCGGCCTGATTGAGTCCAAATGTGGATAGATCTTGTGGATATCTGCAAACTGCATGTGTACTGTAGGGATATAGGTGGTCATTCCGAGTTGTTCGCTAGCAGATTTCAGTCGCTACGCGGTGATCAGGCAAAAAATCGTCACTTCTGCGCATGCCGTGCAATGCGCACGCGCATCGGGATCCCGGTCGCCAGAAGGCTGGCAGCGGTGCCAGGTCTATTCCCACTTGTGGGTGTCCACAACACCAATAGAGTGTGGTAGAACCATAGAGTGGGAATAGAACCTGTGGTGAGCCTAGTGAGTCGAGCCCACAGCATGGCGAGTGCATCGAGCCCGTAAGAGGCATTCTGGCAGCTGGGATCCAGGCATCGGTATTCTGACCGCCAGGATCCCATACCCAACGCGTACTGTAGAAAGCAATTGCAAACTACCCATCAGTGGCGGCTGCACCTGCTCATTTCCTGAACGACTTGTCTTCAAGGTTCATGTTTCAGTATCTTGCTCTCTAAGGGGGTAATTCTGAGTTGATGGCAGCAGGAACTTTGGGAGTCATTCCGAGTTGTTCGCTCGGTAAATTTCTTCGCATCGCAGCGATTTTCCGCCTACTGCCCATGCGCAATGTCCGCAGTGCGACTGCGCCAAGTAAATTTGCTATGCAGTTAGGAATTTTACTCACGGCTTTTTCATCGTTCTGGTGATCGTAACGTGATTGACAGGAAATGGGTGTTACTGGGCGGAAACTAGCCGTTTTATGGATGTGTGCGGAAAAACGCTAGCGTTTCTGGGAAAAACGCGGGAGTGGCTGGAAAAACGGGGGAGTGTCTGGCCGAACGCTGGGTGTGTTTGTGACGTCAAACCAGGAACGACAAGCACTGAACTAATCGCAGATGCCGAGTAAGTCTGGAGCTACTCAGAAACTGCTAAGAGGTGTGTAATCGCAATATTGCGAATGCGTCATTCGCAATTTTAAGAAGCTAAGATACACTCCCAGTAGGCGGCGGCTTAGCGTGAGTAAATCTGCTAAAATCAGCTTGCGAGCGAACAACTCGGAATGACCCCCTTTGTTAGCAGTTGGGCAAAACCATGTGCAGTGCAGGGGGGACAGATGTAACATGTGCAGAGAGAGTTAGATTTGGGTGGGTTATTTTGTTTCTGTGCAGGGTAAATACTGGCTGCTTTATTTTTACACTGCAATTTAGATTTCAGTTTGACTACACCCCACCCAAATCTAACTCTCTCTGCACATGTTATATCTGCCTCCCCTGCAGTGCACATGGGGGGTGATTCCGAGTTGTTCGCTCGCTAGCTGCTTTTAGCAGCATTGCACACGCTAAGCCGCCGCCCTCTGGGAGTGTATCTTAGCTTAGCAGAAGTGCGAACGAAAGATTAGCAGAATTGCGAATAGAAATTTCTTAGCAGTTTCTGAGTAGCTCCACACTTACTCAGCCATTGCGACCAGCTCAGTCCTTTTAGTTCCTGGGAGGTCATTCCGAGTTGATCGCTCGGAAGCAGATTTTAGCAGATTTACTCACGTTAAGTCGCCGCTTACTGGGAGTGAATCTTAGCTTCTTAAAATTGCGAACGACGTATTCGCAATATTGCGATTACACACTTCTTAGCAGTTTCAGAGTAGCTTCAGACTTACTCTGCATCTGCGATCAGTTCAGTGCTTGTCGTTCCTGGTTTGACGTCACAAACACACCCAGCGTTCGTCAGACACTCCCCCGTTTCTCCGGCCACTCCTGCGTTTTTTCCGGAAACGGTAGCGTTTTTCCGCACACACCCATAAAATGGCCAGTTTCCACCCAGTAATACCCATTTCTTGTCAATCACATTACGATCACCAGAACGATGAAAAAGCCGTGAGTAAAAATCCTAACAGCATAGCAAATTTACTTGGCGCAGTCGCACTGCGGACATTGCGCATGCGCACTAAGCGGAAAATCATTGCGATGCGAAGAAATTTACAGAGCGAATGACTCGGAATGACCCCTCTGGTTTGACGTCACAAACACACCCAGCGTTTGCCCAACCACTCCCCCGTTTCTCCAGCCACTCCTGCGTTTTGCAACTCGACCGCCTGCGTTTTTCCGCACACTCCCATAAAACGGCCAGTTTCCGCCCAGAAACACCCACTTCCTGTCAATCACACTACGATCAGCAGAGCGATGATAAAGCTTTGTTATGCCGTAAGTAAAATACCTAACTTTTGTGTAAAATAACTAAGCACATGCGCTCTGCGAACCTGGCGCATGCGCAGTAAGCGACTAATCGCAGTATAGCGAAAATCGGCAACGAGCGAACAACTCGGAATGACCCCCATGATTTTGCCCAACTGCTAACAAAGGGGGTAATTCCAAGTTGATCGCAACAGGAAATTTTTTAGCAGTTGGGTAAAACCATGTGCACTGCAGGGGAGGCAGATATAACAATTGCTCATCATTACTAGCCTGCAATCTCACCTACAGCCTACCTAGTGTGCATCATTACCAGCCTGCAATCTCACTTACAGCCTACCAAGTGCTCATCATTACCAGCCTGCAATCTCACTTACAGCCTGCCAATTGCGCATCATTACCAGCCTGCAATCTCACTTACAGCCTACCAAGTGTGCATCATTACCAGCCTGCAATCTCACCTACAGCCTACCTAGTGTGCATCATTACCAGCCTGCAATCTCACCTACAGCCTATCAAGTGCGCATCATTACCAGCCTCAGAGGCGGAACTACCGGCAGGGCAAGTAGTGCGTTGCACTGGGGCCCGCCTCTGTCCAGGGGCCCAAGCATGTAATGAGTCAAACTGACTCATTACATGCCGCTGTGCGCTGCGGGCAACCGCTGCCCGCAGCGCACAGCCGCCCACAGAGGAGAAGAGCAGCGGCACGGACGGGGGAAGGAGGAGGACGGAGGTGAAGGAGGGAGCCGCAGCAGCGCTTTGTTACTGGTGGAGGCGCTGCTGCTGCTGCCCCTCTGCTTCACTATAGGCTGTCTTCCGAGAACAGCCTATAGTGAAGCAGGGGGGCAGCAGAGGCAGCGCCTCCACCAATAACACAGCGCTGCTGCGGCTCCCTCCTCCACCTCGTCTACTGCCCGGGAATCGTCAAGCTGCACTAGGAGCCTGAGCCAGCGGAGAGGGTAAGTATGATTCTACTTTCTTTCTTTCTTTCTTTCTTTCTTTCTGTCTCTTTATTTCTTTATTTCTTTCTGTCTCTTTCTTTCTTTATTTGTTGGGACTGCCTGCCGCTATGTGTAAAAATGGGGGACTGCCTACCGCAATGTGTAAAAAGGGTGGACTGCCTGCCGCTATGTGTAAAAATGGGGGACTGCCTGCCGCAATGTGTAAAAAGGGGGGACTGCCTGCCGCAATGTGTAAAAATGGGGAATCTGCCTGCCGCAATGTGTAAAAATGGGGAATCTGCCTGCCACAATGTGTAAAAATGGGGAATCTGCCTGCCGCTATGTGTAAAAAGGGAGAATCTGCCTGCCGTAATGTGTAAAAATGGGGAATCTGCCTGCCGCAATGTGTAAAAACGGGGGACTGCCTGCCGCAACGTGTAAAAAGGGGGAATCTGCCTGCCGTAATGTGTAACAAGGGCACGCTGTCTGCCGTAATGTGTAACAAGGGCACGCTGTCTGCCGTAATGTGTAACAAGGGCACGCTGTCTGCCGTAATGTGTAACAAGGGCACGCTGTCTGCCGCTATGTGTAAAAAGTGTACGTTGTCTGCCGTTATGTGTAAAAAGTGTACGCTGTCTGCCGTAATGTGTAAAAAGGGGACGCTGTCTGCCGTAATGTGTAAAAAGGGGGACGCTGTCTGCCGTTATGTGTAAAAAGTGTACGCTGTCTACCGCTATGTTTAACAAGGGCACGCTGTCTGCCGCTATGTGTAAAAAGTGTACGATGTCTGCCGTAATGTGTAAAAAGTGCACGCTGTCTGCCGCTATGTGTAACAAGGGCACGCTGTCTGCCGTTATGTGTAAAAAGGGGACGCTGTCTGCCGTAATGTATAAAAAGGGGGACGCTGTCTGCCGTAATGTGTAAAAAGGGGATGCTGTCTGCCGTAATGTGTAAAAAGAGGAATCTGTTCGCTGTAAGGTGTAAAAGGGTCTCTACCTGGTGTAGTGGTGCTACTGTGCGGCGTAATTTGAAGAATGGAGACTACTGTGCACCGTTTTAGGAATTGGTATTATTTTGTGGCCACACCCCTTCCCCGCGAAGCCACGCCACTACGTATTTTTGCGCGCGCCTACGGCGCGCACTGCCCCTGTATTGCATGCAGGGGTGGGGCTCCGATGCCGTTTCTTGGACACAGTGCTAAAATGTCTAGTTACGGCACTGTTGCTAGGTATCCATTTCTCTGGCCCTGAGCAGGTCCCCCTCACCAGATCCTCTCCAGGGGTGAGGGGGTGGACTTGGATGGGATGTGTGTGGGGGGGGGGGGCCAAAGCATTTTGTCGCACCTGGGCCCACCGCTTGCTAGTTCCGCCACTGACCAGCCTGCAATCTCACCTACAGCCTACCTTGTGTGCATCATTACCAGCCTGCAATCTCACTTACAGCCTACCTAGTGTGCATCATTACCAGCCTGCAATCTCACCTACAGCCTACCTTGTGTGCATCATTACCAGCCTGCAATCTCACTTACAGCCTACGTAGTGTGCATCTTTACCAGCCTGCAATCTCACCTACAGCCTACCTTGTGTGCATCATTACCAGCCTGCAATCTCACTTACAGCCTACCTAGTGTGCATCATTACCAGCCTGCAATCTCACCTACAGCCTATCAAGTGCGCATCATTACCGGCCTGCAATCTCACTTACAGCCTACCAAGTGTGCATCATTACCAGCCTGCAATCTCACTTACAGCCTACCAAGTGCGCATCATTACCAGCCTGCAATCTCACCTACAGCCTACCTAGTGGGCATCATTACCAGCCTGCAATCTCACCTACAGCCTACCAAGTGCGCATCATCACCAGCCTGCAATCTCACTTACAGCCTACCAAGTGCGCATCATTACCAGCCTGCAATCTCACAGCCTACCTAGTGTGCATCATTACCAGCCTGTAATCTCACCTACAGCCTGCCAAGTGTGCATCATTACCAGCCTGCAATCTCACTTACAGCCTACCAAGTGCGCATCATTACCAGCCTGCAATCTCACTTACAGCCTACCTAGTGCGCCTCATTACCAGCCTGCAATCTCACCTACAGCCTACCAAGTGCGCATCATTACCAGCCTGCAATCTCACTTACAGCCTACCACGTGCGCATCATTACCAGCCTGCAATCTCACCTACAGCCTACCTAGTGTGCATGATTACCAGCCTGCAATCTCACTTACAGCCTACCAAGTGCGCATCATTACCATCCTGCAATCTCACTTACAGCCTACCAAGTGCGCATCATTACCAGCCTGCTTACAGCCTACCTAGTGTGCATCATTACCAGCCTGCAATCTCACTTACAGCCTGCCAAGTGCGAATCATTACCAGACTGCTGTACCAGGTACACTCTACAAGTGTGTCTCATTACCCAGTATTGATTCTATACCCAGTGCTACTCCATTACAAGCAGTATGCTCCAGGTACCCACTGCTCACTGGGGTATTTAATTATAATGGGTGCAGTGTGTGTGGTTCGCCTGGGGACCAGGGAAGCCCATACCGCACAACCTGCACCCATTTTCTCTTACGTCCTAGAGGATGCTGGGGACTCCGTAAGGACCATGGGGTATAGATGGGCTCCGCAGGAGACAAGGGCACTATAAAGAAACTTTAGAATGGGTGTGCACTGGCTCCTCCCTCTATGCCCCTCCTCCAGACTTCAGTTAGTTCCTGTGCCCAGAGGAGATTGGGTGCATTACAGGGAGCTCTCCTGAGTTTCTCTGTTTAAAGAATTTTGTTAGGTTTTTTATTTTCAGGGAGCACTGCTGGCAACAGGCTCCCTGCATCGTGGGACTGAGGAGAGAGAAGCAGACCTACTTAAGTGATAGGCACTGCTTCTTAGGCTACTGGACACCATTAGCTCCAGAGAGAGTCGGAACGCAGGTCTCCCCTCGCCATTCGTCCCAGAGCTGCGCCGCCGTCCTCCTCACAGAGCCGGAAGAAAGAAGCCGGGTGAGTATAAGAAGAAAGAAGACTTCAAAGGAGGCATAAGACTTCAGATCTTCTCTGAGGTAACGCGCAGCGCCATTGCTCCCACACACAACACACACTGCAGGCACGGAGGGTGCAGGGCGCAGGGGGGGCGCTCTGGGCAGCAATATTACACCTCTAGGACTGTCTAGTACATATATAGGCTGCGGATGCAGTATATATTAAAATCCCCGCCAGTATTACAAAATTGAGCGGGACCGAAGCCCGCCACTGGGGGGGCGGAGCTTGATCCCACAGCACTAACCAGCGCCATTTTCTCCATAGAGCACTGCAGAGAAGCTGGTTCCCCGGACTCTCCCCTGCTGGACAGGGCAGAAAAGAGGAGGGGGGGGGGGGGTTATTTGTAAGGCGCAGTGAGTGTATTATATACAGATAATTATATATAAAAGCGCTATTTATCTGGGAATTTTGTTTCCAGTGTGAGTTGGCACTGGGTGTGTGCTGGCATACTCTCTCTCTCTGTCTCTCCAAAGGGCCTTATTGGGGAACTGTCTCCATATAAATATATCCCTGTGTGTGTGGGGGTGTCGGTACGAGTGTGTCGGCATGTCTGAAGCGGAAGGCTCATCTAAGGAGGAGGTGGAGCAGATGATTGTGGTGTCTCCGTCAGCAACGCCGACACCTGATTGGTTGGACATGTGGAATGTTTTAAATGCAAATGTGACTTTATTACATAAAAAGATGGACAAAGCAGAGTCTAGGGAAAAAGCAGGGAGTCAATCCATGGCTTTAGCTGTGTCACAGGGCCCTTCAGGGTCCCAAAAACGTCCTCTATCCCAAATAGCAAACACTGATACCGACACAGATTCTGACTCCAGTGTCGACTACGATGATGCAAGGTTACACCCAAGGGTGGCCAAAAGTATTCATTATATGATTATTGCAATAAAAGATCTTTTGCATATCACAGATAACCCCTCTGTCCCTGACACAAGGGTGCACATGTTTAAGGAAAAGAAACCTGAGGTAACCTTTCCCCCATCTCATGAGCTAAACGAGTTATTTGAAAAAGCTTGGGAAACTCCAGATAAAAAACTGCAGATTCCCAAGAGTATTCTTATGGCGTATACTTTTCCTGCACGGGACAGGGTACGGTGGGAATCCTCGCCCAGGGTGTACAAGTCTTTAAAGCGCGTATCCAAGAAGGTGGTGCTACCGTCTCCAGACACGGCAACCCTCAAGGATCCTGCTGATCGCAGACAGGAAACTACTTTAAAATCTATTTATACACATACGGGTGCTTTACTCAGGCCGGCAATAGCATCGGCATGGGTATGTAGGGCAGTTGCAGCTTGGACAGATACCTTGTCAGCTGACCTTGATACCCTAGATAGGGATACCATTTTATAACTTAAAGACGCAGTCTTATATATGAGAGACACTCAGAGAGATGTTGGGCTGCTAGGTTCGAGAGCCAACGCCATGGCGATTTCGGCTAGGCGAGCCCTGTGGACCCGCCAATGGACAGGTGATGCCAACTCAAAGAGGCATATGGAGGTTTTACCTTACAAGGGTGAGGTTTTATTTATCTCGCGGACCTGGTTTCCACAGCTACTGCGGATAAATCTACTTTTTTGCCTTTTGTTCCGCCACAGCAAAAGAAAACTCCACAATATCAGATGCAGTCCTTTCGGTCGCATAAGTTCAGAAGAGGTCGGGGCTCATCCTTCCTCGCCAGAGGTAAGGGTAGAGGGAAAAGAACGCCTGCTACGGCTAGTTCCCAGGAGCAGAAGTCCTCCCCGGCTTCCACTAAATCCACCGCATGACGCTGGAGCTCCACTTAGGGAGTCTGCACTGTTGGGGGCACGTCTTCGACTCTTCAGCTAGGTCTGGGTTCTGTCAGACATGGATCCTTGGGCGCTGGAAGTTGTGTCCCAAGGCTACAAACTGGAATTCGAAGAGGTGCCTCCTCGACGATTTTTTAAGTCGGCCTTGCCAGCTGCTCCCCCAGAGAGGGAAATAGTGTTAGCTGCAATTCAAAAGCTGTGTCAACAGCAAGTGATTATCAAGGTTCCCCTAGTCCAACAGGGGAAAGGGTACTATTCAACCCTGTTCGTGGTCCCGAAACCAGATGGCTCGGTCAGACCCGTTTTAAATCTAAAATCCCTAAACCTGTACTTGAAAAAGTTCAAATTCAAGATGGAATCGCTCCGGGCAGTGTTCTCCAGCCTGGAAAGGGGGGGATTTTATGGTGTCACTAGACATAAAGGATGCATACCTTCATGTCCCCTTATATCCTCCTCCTCAGGAGTACCTGAGATTCGCTGTACAGGACTATCATTACCAGTTTCAGATGTTGCCGTTTGGGCTTTCCACGGCCCCGAAGATTTTCAACAAGGTGATGGCGGAGATGATGGTGCTCCTGCGCAGGCAGGGAGTCACAATTATCCCGTACTTGGACGATCTCCTGATAAAAGCGAGATCGAGAGATCAATTGCAGAAAAGCGTGTCGCTCTCCCTGAGAGTGCTACAACAGCACGGTTGGATTCTAAATCTGCCAAAGTCTCAATTGATCCCAACGACTCATCTATCATTCCTAGGCATGAATCTGACAACGGAATAGAAGAGTGTTTTTCTCCCAATGGAAAAAACTCAGGCCCTCCAGAACATGGTCAGAGACCTGCTAAATCCAAAAAGAGTGTCTGTTCATCAATGCACTCGAGTTCTGGGAAAAATGGTGGCGGCCTATGAGGCTATAGTCTTCAGCAGGTTCCATGCGAGGACATTTCAGTGGGACCTTCTGGACAAGTGGTCTGGGTCCCATCTACAAATACATCAGAAGACAAGCCTGTCCCCCAGGGCCAGGGTGTCCTGTGGTGGCTGCAGAGTGCTCACGTTCTAGATGGTCGCAGGTTCGGCATTCAAGACTACGTTCTGATAACCACGGACGCGAGCCTCCGAGGATGTGGAGCAGTCACACAAGGAAGGAATTTTCAGGGACTATGGTCAAGCCAGAAGGCTTGTCTACACATCAACGTACTGGAATTGAGGGCCATATACAACGGCCCATGACAAGCGGAAAATCTTCTTTGCGACCTACCGGTTCTGATTCAATCAGACAACATCACAGCCGTGGCTCATGTAAACCGCCAAGGTGGGACAAGGAGCAGAGTGGCAATGGCGGAGGCCACCAGGATTCTTCGCTGGGCGGAAAATCACATAAGCGCTCTGTCAGCAGTCTTCATTCCGGGAGTGGACAACTGGGAAGCAGACTTCCTCAGCAGACACGATCTCCATCCAGGAGAGTGGGGACTTCATCAAGAAGTTTTTGCAGAGATAACAAGTCATTGGGGACTTCCTCAAGTAGACATGATGGCATCACACCTCAAAAAGAAGCTTCGGAGGTATTGTGCCAGGTCAAGGGACCCTCAGTCAGTAGTGGGGGATGCCCTGGTGACACCATGGGTGTTTCAGTCGGTCTATGTGTTCCCTCCTCTTCCTCTCATCTCAAAAATATTGAGAATCATAAGGCGAAAAAAGAGTGCAGACAATTCACATTGTTCCAGGTTGGCCTCGAAGGGCCTGGTATTCAGATCTTCAGGAAATGCTCACAGAAGATCCGTGGCCTCTTCCTCTCAGGGAGGACCTGTTGCAGCAGGGGCCCTGCGTGTTCCAAGACTTACAGCGGTTACGTTTGACGGCATGGCGGTTGAACACCGAATCCTAGCTGGGAAAGGTATTCCGTAAGAAGTCATCCCTATGCTGATAAAGGCTAGGAAGGAGGTGACTGCGAAACATTATCACCGTATCTGGAGGAAGTATGTATCTTGGTGTGAAGCCAAGAATGCTCCTACGGAAGATTTCCATCTGGGCCGTTTTCTCCACTTTCTACAGACAGGAGTGGATATAGGCCTGAAGTTATGCTCCATTAAGGTACAGATTTCGGCCCTATCTATTTTCTTTCTGAAGGAATTGGATTCTCTTCCAGAAGTCCAGACTTTTGTAAAGGGAGTGCTGCACATCCAGCCTCCTGTTGTGCCCCCAGTGGCACCATGGGACCTTAACGTAGTGTTACGGTTCCTAAACTCTCACTGGTTTGAACCGCTTCAGATGGTTGAATTAAAATTTCTCACTTGGAAGGTGGTCATGTTGTTGGCCTTGTCATCAGCGAGGCGGGTGTCCGAATTGGCAGCCTTGTCTCACAAGAGCCCCTATCTGATTTTCCATATGGATAGAGCGGAGTTGAGGACTCATCCTCAATTTTTGTCCAAGGTGGTTTCATCATTTCATATGAACCAGCATATTATGTTGCCTGTGGCTACGGGTGACTTGGAGGACTCCAAGTCCCTGGATGTAGTTAGGGCCTTAAAAATCTATGTAGCCAGGACGGCTCGGGTTAGGAAAACAGAGGCACTGTTTGTCCTGTATGCAGCCAACAAAATTGGCGCTCCTGCTTCAAAGCAGACTATTGCTTGCTGGATCTGTAACACGATTCTACGGCTGGATTGCCGTTACCAAATTCTGTAAAGGCCCATTCCACTAGGAATGTGGGCTCTACTTGGGCGGCTGCCCGAGGCGTCTCGGCTTTACAGCTTTGCTGAGCAGCTACCTGGTCGGGTTCAAACACTTTTGTCTATAAGTTTGATACCCTGGCTGATGAGGACCTTGCGTTTGCTCAGTCGGTTCTGCAGAGTCGTCCGCACTCTCCCGCCCGGTCTGTAGCTTTGGTATAAACCCCATGGTCCTTACGGAGTCCCCAGCATCCTCTAGGATGTAAGAGAAAATAAGATTTTAAACCTACCGGTAAATCTTTTTCTCCTAGTCTGTAGAGGATGCTGGGCGCCCGTCCCAGTGCAGACTATTTTCTGCAAGGCTTGTATATAGTTATTGCTTAAATAAGGGTTATGTTACAGTTGAAATCAGTCTTTGCCTGATACTGTTTTGTTCATACTGTTAACTGGTGCGTATATTCCAGGTTATACGGTGTGGATGGTGTAGGCTGGTATGAATCTTGCCCTTGGATTAACAAAAATCCTTTCCTCGTACTGTCCATCTCCTCTGGGCACAGGAACTAACTGAGATCTGGAGGAGGGGCATAGAGGGAGGAGCCAGTGCACACCCATTCTAAAGTTTCTTTATAGTGCCCATGTCTCCTGCGGAGCCCGTCTATACCCCATGGTCTTTACGGAGTCCCCAGCATCCTCTACGGACTAGGAGAAAAAGATTTATCGGTAGGTTTAAAATCTTTTTTTTTTTTTTTTTTATAGTTACTCTCTGGAGTCCCACGCCGGCAGCAGCAGCAGCGCTGCAGAAATCACCAGGAAAATGGCACAGTGGTCATTTTCCTGGTGTTTCGCACATGTGCAGAAAGAAAATCTCAGGGAAAATGGTGCTGTGCAGAATTTTCTGTGCTGGCGCGGTTTGCATTCCATCTGCGGTTCTAGCACTTCTGTCGTGGCACGCTTGCATTCCAACAACCGGAAGCAGGTAGCGTAATGCCGCGGCCCAGAGATGTTGTACTGCTGACCGCCCACCCGGTTGTATGTATATACCTTTGAGTGTGTCTATGACTAGGTAAGAGAGGACTAGGTCTACCTGAAATTACAGCCGCTTTTGGGGTATTGTGAATACGTTTAGTGCCCTGCGAAGGATGATACAGCGCCACTTGTGGATTAAGATCTCAGTGATGAAAGTCGTATATTAAAAAGTTAAAGACACAAACACCTTGTTAAAGGTGTCTGCCACCCCTTAAGGTTGCAACACTAGTACAATGCTGCCTAAAAGATATATAGTAGGGGGATAAGGGTACCGGCGACTATTGTTGTGTGAGTATGCAAAAGGTTACTGTTAAAAAGTATGATTCATGAGCCAAAAAATCTAAAATTTGAACAAACAGTTTTAATAGCACATATAGATAAGATGCTTAAAAAGGTCATAAAACATCCAAAGACAAGTAAAAAAGGTAAAAAGATAAAAAGGTAAGGACTTAGCTTTTAAAATAGGCAAGGGGGTCACTGCAGGGAACCCAACGCGTTTCGTCACATCAGACTTCTTCAAAGGGTAGGGACAGAGTGAGATGGCATGCCTATTTATAGCCCCAGTGGTAACTGATATGGGTGTGTGATGACATCATTGGTCATGTGGTCAGAAAAAAGCAATCAAGGATATTTAACATAAGTATAATCAGGACATTACATCAGAGCATGGCCCCAGATAGTGTGGATCACAGTAGCCAGTTTTATGTGGAAAACGAGTGTTCATAGTTACTCCAAACGTTCAGAAGGACTTTAAAACAGTAAATTGCGGCACTTCCGCCACACTTCCGGTGACGGAGGTAGCGCGTCACGTGACCTCCGATACTTCCGCCCCACTTCCGGTTCGCTAGTGCGCATGCGTCGGCGGCGATCCGTGTACACCACGCATGTGCCTGTTGTCTTGTTTAGGATGGCAACAGACGTTCTTCTTGAGCTCAGGGAAAACTGTATGTCCATCAATAGGCGCATCATAGCGGCCATTTTGCAGGGGCTATGTTCCATAGGAAATACATGGATTACGGCGGCCATCTTTCCAGAGTTTAAGGAGGCTCAATGCTTGTAATTTTGCGGTATCCATGGCAATAGTCATATGTAAATAGAACAAGAGAAAACATGGTGAAATCTATGTAGTGGTCTTTTTTCATAGATATACAACTTATTAGTTTGAATAATCTAGATGGCCACACATATACAATGGTGCAAGATCTGGATCATAATTTGATGCATTTCTAACAATTAGTGAGGAGATGAGGAGTGCAGGATATAATATGGGAAATAGGCCCTCATTCCGAGTCGTTCGCTCTGTATTTTTCATCGCATCGCAGTGAAAATCCGCTTAGTACGCATGCGCAATATTCGCACTGCGACTGCGCCAAGTAATTTTACAATGAAGATAGTATTTTTACTCACGGCTTTTTCATCGCTCAGGCGATCGTAGTGTGATTGACAGGAAATGGGTGTTACTGGGCGGAAACACGGCGTTTTAGGGGCGTGTGGATGAAAACGCTACCGTTTCCGGAAAAAACGCAGGAGTGGCCGGAGAAACGGGGGAGTGTCTGGGCGAACGCTGGGTGTGTTTGTGACGTCAAACCAGGAACGACAAGCACTGAACTGATCGCAGATGCCGAGTAAGTGTGGAGCTACTCAGAAACTGCAAAGTAGTTTGTAATCGCAATATTGCGAATACATCGTTCGCAATTTTAAGAAGCTAAGATTCACTCCCAGTAGGCGGCGGCTTAGCGTGTGTAACTCTGCTAAAATCGCCTTGCGACCGATCAACTCGGAATGAGGGCCATAGTTCGTGCAAAAAGTGAACCATGTGCAAAGTGAGACTTTATACTGTTTAAAATACATATTTATTTGTTTAGTCCGGTATTTATAAGAATAAATAAACTTATATATTTACAACAACCTAATTAAACAGTATGAAGTCTCACTTTGCACATGGTTCACTTTTTGCACGAACTATTGCACCATTGTGGCCATCTAGATTATTCAAACTAATAAGTTGTATATCTATGAAAAAAGACCACTACATAGATTTCACCATGTTTTCTCTTGTTCTATTTACATATGACTATTGCCATGGATACCGCAAAATTACAAGCATTGAGCCTCCTTAAACTCCGGAAAGATGGCCGCCGTAATCCATGTATTTCCTATGGAACATAGCCCCTGCAAAATGGCCGCTATGATGCGCCTATTGATGGACATAGAGTTTTCCCTGAGCTCAAGAAGAACGTCTGTTGCCATCCTAAACAAGACAACAGGCACATGCGCGGTGTACACGGATCGCCGCCGACGCATGCGCACTAGCGAACCGGAAGTGGGGCGGAAGTATCGGAGGTCACGTGACGCGCTACCTCCGTCACCGGAAGTGTGGCGGAAGTGCCGCAATTTACTGTTTTAAAGTCCTTCTGAACGTTTGGAGTAACTATGAACACTCGTTTTCCACATAAAACTGGCTACTGTGATCCACACTATCTGGGGCCATGCTCTGATGTAATGTCCTGATTATACTTATGTTAAATATCCTTGATTGCTTTTTTCTGACCACATGACCAATGATGTCATCACACACCCATATATGTTACCACTGGGGCTATAAATAGGCATGCCATCTCACTCTGTCCCTACCCTTTGAAGAAGTCTGATGTGACGAAACGCGTTGGGTTCCCTGCAGTGACCCCCTTGCCTATTTTAAAAGCTAAGTCCTTACCTTTTTATCTTTTTACCTTTTTTACTTGTCTTTGGATGTTTTATGACCTTTTTAAGCATCTTATCTATATGTGCTATTAAAACTGTTTGTTCAAATTTTAGATTTTTTGGCTCATGAATCATACTTTTTAACAGTAACCTTTTGCATACTCACACAACAATAGTCGCCGGTACCCTTATCCCCCTACTATATAACGTTTAGTGCCCTGTTGCCATTATAGTTGGTATCAGTGTGTTGGCTTGTGATAGTGAACCTAATATCTCTGTATGATGATTAGGTAAAACTTTTTTCATTTTTATATATTTTTTGTCCTTGCCCTATGTTTTTTTTTCTTTTAACCAATCTTCTTAACTTTGTGCATATTCCAGTTTGTGTTGGCACTTTCAAAACATCCAATTTTGCTTTTGTCAAACATTCAAAGACCACTGGCAGGATGTAATGGAGTCCGAGATAGCCGAAGGTGTGGGTTACTGACCGAACTTGAACATTTTTTTAAAGCGGCCGTCATTTATAAGGCCTGGTTTTGCCTTGTAAATGGCTGCAGATTTAAAAAAATGTCCAAGTTTGGCCGGCATCCGACACCTCCGGCTAACTCGGACTCCATTAAATCTTGCTGAATGTGATGATTGTTAAAGCTAATGCATTGCAAATTGCTATCTTGACAGTCTTTCTTGCTAGATCATCAGTATATCTGGTCTCCTTCAATTTGGCAAGTATCATTGTTAGGCTGTAGTCCTTGATGTAGGTCAGGGGTGGGGAACCTGTGGCCCTCCAGCTGCTGCTGAACTACACATCCCAGCATGCCCTGCTAAAGTTTTAGCATGGCCAAATAGGAAAACTGTAGCAGGTCATGCTGGTATGTGTAGTTTAACAACAGCTGGAGGGTCAAAGGTTCCCCACCCCTGATGTAGGTGCTAACATTACTTAAAAATGCTGTTTCATTTTTAATGATAATAATGATAATATTGCCATTATACCGGCATTATTAGTTATATCGTCAGCTGTTATCGATTGTGAATTTACTTCTTATCTCTCCTCTTCATCAACAGGTAATCAACACTGCTGGATATCACTGCAAGCTAATTTTTGCTTTGAAATAATGTATGCATAGACAATCAACGCAGCAAGTTTATTTTTACTTTGAAATAATTTATTCTTAGGTGATCAACAATTGAACATTTTCATAGGTATAAGGCTTATGTGACTGAGCAAACTGCCTTGTGAAATTTTATTGTAGACAAATAGGAATTCTTACTATGGGGGTCATTCCGACCCGTTCGCACGCAGTGGTTCTTTGCTGCGGTGCAAACGGGTCGGGACTGCGGCTGTGCGCTGAAAGTGATCGCAGCGGCAATCGCTAGAAGATTGATGGTGGGGAGGCATACCAGGGCGTCTACTCACCGTTTTCCAGGCGTGGTGAGGCAAACGCAGGCGTGTCCAGGCGTTTGGAGGGCGGATGTCTGACATCAATCCCCGGACCTTCGCCGCTGGATCCGTCGCACAGGGTAAGTAGGTCTGACCCTGGTCTTGTTTTGCAGGAAACTTTTTTAGCATAGCAGGGCTGCACAAGCGATCGCAGCCCTACTATGCTAAAATACATTCCCCCATAGGCGGCGTCAAGTTGATTGCACGAGCCGCAAAAAGTTGCTACGTGCGATCAACTCGGAATGACCACCTGTGTGCAGATTGTAGACTAATTTATACCATGAGTTGATGTTTTTAAGCTCCAGTTGTCTGCCATTTTGGTTTGCTTTGCTTGCTTAAGTTAATTTATTACTAGTCCTTCATGTACTGGGAGGAATTTGTAATCATTGCATTCACATTGCACATTTCCATATTTAACTATCATTGTTAGACTCTAGGTCTTCGCTGTAGATGCTTCCAAATAAGTGCTTACTTAAAAGTTCTATTTGGATTTTAATGATAATCTGCATTATACCCGTGTTAAACCAAAGGAAAACAGAAGCTACAAATGTGAGTTTAGTAAATGCTATTTTAACACACCTACACCGTTACTGGATAAATTACATTGTGGCAAAATATAAATATATCTACTTTAGAGCCTTGCCTACACATGCCTCACACAGTTCCTTAACTCACACAACCTTTTGGACCTACTTCAGTCTGGCTTTCATTCTCAACACTCTACAAAGACAGCACTGACTAAGGTAGTTAATGATCTGGTCACGTTTAAGTCTAAAGGCCATTACTTACTACTTATTCTTCTAGATTTCTCTGCTGCTTTTGACAATGTTGACCACTATTTGCTCATACACACAGGGCCGTCTTAACAGCAGTGTAGGCCCCTGGGCACAGCAATGCAATGGGCCCCCTACCCATCCTCCAGCGGTAGGGGTGCTATCAACGGCAGGTTTGATGTCCCGTGGGTGTTCTCTCTTCCGCTCAGTATGTAGGACCTGGAGCAGTAATTTCTGCTAATTATTACTTAACTGCACAGATGGGGCTAAACTGTAGAAGGTGGTATTAGGCTGAATGAAGAAGCCCTGGTACATGACTTCCAGGGTGGTAGGGGGTGTTTAATACGTAGGGGAGGGGTGGATAGTGGAGTGGGCTTAATATTTATAATTTTTCAGTGGGAGGACAGCTTGCTTGACTGCAGATATCTCAAGTTCCTGAAAATATATTTCTTAGCTTTGAATGGGATAAAAAAAACTTGAGAGTCTCACCTTTCAGAAGGTTCTGGGGACTTGGGGATCAAAGTTCAGGAGCCAGAGCAATTCAACAACGCAAATCTAAAACTGCACATTAGGTTTGTGGAGCTGGAGCAGGGACCAGCTGCTTGAAGGCTGATATCTCTGGTTCTGGGCATAGTAGAGCCAAGCTGCCAGTGTCCATCAAAAGGGGAGAGTCACAGCTTTTGGGTTATACCCTCAGAAAAATTCGGAGTCAGACAGAACCCGAGATATCTGGCTGTCAAGAACAATTAACAGGCTTGGATGGGGACCACTGCTTTCAAGTCTGATATTTCCGGTTCCCCAGGGACGATTTAAAAAAATCTGGTACCCCTGGAAAGAGGGGACCCTCAGCTATCAGACTAGGGCCCTTATACTCCTGGGCCCTTGGGCAAGAGCCCATTGAGCCCATACAAAAAGACGGCCCTGCATACACACAGTACAATCACAAGGTCTTCAGGAAACAGGCCCTTCCTGGTTCAAATCCTTTCTAATTGGTCTTTCAGTGTTTGTTTCTCTGAATACACCTCTTCACTACCTCTATCAGTTGAAGTGCCGATACGCTCAGTCTTAGGCCCTCTGCTTTTTTTAATCTATGCCACATCTCCTGGCAAACTAGTCAGCTCTTTTGGATTTGATTATCATCTGTACATGAATGATACTTAGATCTACCAATCCTCCCCAGACTTGTCACCATCTGTAATAGTCTGTGTCACTTAATGCTTTTCTGCCATTTTATCTTGGATGTCATCTCACCACTTCAAACTTATTATTTCCAAAACAGAATTAATTATATTTCCAAAGGCCAATAGTAGTTACCAATATGATATCTCTATCACTGTTGATGATAACTCAACAATCAACCCCACCCAACAAGCTCACTGGCTAGGGGTCAGCCTTGACTCTGAACAGTCCTTTGTACATCAGATTAAATCTATACAACCATACAAAATACAACCATATCTTACATAAGACACTGCAAAAACTCTAATCCATGCACTCAACATCTGCGACACTGATTATTATAATAGTCTCCTAAATGGTCTGCCCAAAATAGACTCTATACTACAATCCATTTTGAATGCATCTGCAAGGCTGATCTTCCCTACTAAACATTCATTGTCTTCAGATTCACTCTGTCAGTCCCCCATTGGTTATTGATATTCTACCATATTCAATATATAGTTTATTCGGAAAGTATTCACAGCGCTTCACTTTTTCCACATTTTGTTATGTTACAGCCTTATTCCAAGAGGGAATATTCTACACACAATACCCCATAATGACAATGTGAAAAAGTTTTTTTTAGATTTTTGCAAATTTATTAAAAATAAAAAACTAAGAAATCACATGTACATAAGTGTTCACATCCTTTGCCATGAAGCTCAAAATTGAGCTCACGTGCATCCTGTTTCCACTGATCACCCTTGAGATGTTTCTACAGCTTAATTAGAGTCCACCTGTGGTAAATTCAGTTGATTGGACATGATTTGGAAAGGCACACACCTGTCTATATAAAGGTCCCACACTTGATAGTGCATGTCTGAGCACAAACCAAGCATGAAGTCAAAGGAATTGTCTGTAGACCTCCGAGACAGGATTGTCTCGAGGCACAAATCTGGGGAAGGGTACAGAAAAATATCTGCTGCTTTGAAGGTCCAAATAAGCACAGTGGCCTCCATCATCCATAAATGTAAGAAGTTCGGAACCACCAGGACTCTTCCTAGAGCTGGCTGGCTGTCTAAACTGAACGATCGGGGGAGAAGGGCCCTAGACAGGGAGGTGACCAAGACCCCGATGGTCACTCTGTCAGAACTACATCATTTCTCTGTGAAGAGAGTAGAACCTTCCAGAAGGACAACCATCTCTGCAGCAATCCACCAATCAGGCCTGTATGGTAGAGTGGCCAGACGGAAGCCACTTTTTAGTGAAAAGCACACGGCAGCCCATCTGGAGTTTGTCAAAATGCACCTGAAAGTCTCTCAGACCATGAGAAACAAAATTCTCTGGTCTGATGAGACAAAGATTAAACTCTATATCAACATTTTTAAAGGGCCCCTGCCCCCAATGCTTCCAGAGAGAGAATTCTCTGCAGCACTTGTTAATTATATGCCCCATAAAAGTGCACTACAGTAGTTCATTTTCTGAACCATAGTAGTGCCTTAGATAATATTATTCCCCATAGTAGAGCACTAGTTCCTGTTATGTTACATTGTAGGACTGTCAGTACAAATAATGACACACAGTACCCCCAATTCACATTATGACATACAGTGCCCCCAGTTCATATTATACCATACTATAGTGCCTCCATTTCATAGTACACCTGTATATGTGTCTCAGCCATGGGTATGTGTGTGTGTGTGTGTGTGTGTGTGTGTGTGTGTCTGTGTGTGTTTATATGTATGTATAGTGTGTGTGTGTGTGTGTGTGTGTGTGTGTCATGTTATGTATGTGTATGTGTGTCATATATAGATATTTATTTTATACACACACGCACATATATGTGATATATATATATATATATATATATATACATATCTATCTATCTATCTCCTATATATTTGCCTTGTCTGTGCTTGGCCCTCTAACGCTGGGCGGAGTCACAGGCACAGATCTGGGTGGCTGGATGCAGGCCAGGAACAGTCCCCTCCCTCGGTCTGCCCATCCCCGCCCAGTCCCCTTCCCATCTCCGCCCAGTCCCCTCTTTCCCTCCTCCCCGTACACTCCCTGCACCCTGGTGAGTTGTGACACTGCAGCCGATGAGTCTTGCCAGACAGTGCGGCTGAGAATGCTGTGGATGACCTCGGCCTGCCGCACCCGCCCCCCTCCCACCTGCGGCACCCACTCCTGCAGCGCCCCTTGCCCACCCGCGGCACTCCCTCCCTCACCCGCGGCACTCCCGCCCCCTCCCCCACCCATTGCACCCACATTTGCAGCACCTCCACCCTCCCCCACCCACGGCACTCCCGCCCCTCCCCCACCAGCGGCACTCCCCCACCCGCAGCACCCCCATACCCATCTCTCCCCCCCACTACACCCCTGCACCCTCCACCCCACCCGCCCCTACCCCACCCCCATACCCACCTCTCCCCCCCGCACCTCCCCCGCCCACGACACCCACAGCATCCACCACATCTGCCCCCCCACTCGCACCACACACCCACCCCCGCCTGCTGCACTCCCTCCCCCACCCACAGCACCCCCTACCCCACCCGCACCACCCCCGCACCTCCCCACCTCCCCCACCCTGCTACACCCCCGCACCCTACAACCCACCCGCCCCTCCCCAACCTGCGGCACCCACAGCATCCACCACACCAGCACCCACCCGCAGCACACGCCCTCCCCCGTGCGCTGCACTCCTGCCTACCCGTAGCACCCCCCGCACCTTCCTCATCCCCATACCCACCTCTCCCCCCGCTACAACCCCGCACCCTCCACCCCACCCGCAGCACCCACCACATCCCTCCCCCACCCACGGCACACGCTCCTCCCCCACCTGCAGCACTCCCGCCACCTCCCCCACCCATAGCACCCACAACCCACGGCACCCCCGGCTCCCCCCATACCCACCATTCCCCCCTCTACACCCCGCACCCTCCATCCCACCCGCCCCACGCAACCCCGCACCCTCCCACCGGCGGCACCCACACCTGCAGCACCCCCCGCCCCTCCCCCAGCTGCGGCACTCCCGCCCCCTCCCTCACCTGTTGCACCCCCGCACCTCCCCCACCCGCACCACCCACAGTATCCACCACATCAGCCTCGTGTCCCCTACCCCACCAGTAGCACCCGCAGTACCCCCCGTCCCTCCCCCATCCACGGCACTCCTGCCCGCAGCACCCCCCGCCCATTCCCCACCCGCGGCACCCAACACATCCGGCCCCCACCCCCGGCACATGGCCATTGTGTGCATAAATACACTGCTACCTGTCGCCATTGTGTGTATAAGTGGTGCTGATACCTGTGGCCATTGTGTGTATAAGTGACACTGCTACCAGTGGCCATTGTGTGTATAAGCGGTGCTGCTAAAAGTGGCCATTGTGTGTATAAGTGGTGTTGCTACCTGTGGCCATTGTATGTATAAGCGGCTCAGCTAGCTGTGGCCACTGTGTGTATAAGCGCCTCTGTTACCTATGGGAATTGTATGTAGAAGTGGCACTGCTACCGGGGGCCATTGTGTGTATAAGCAACACTGCTACCTGTGGTCATTGTGTATATAAACTGCTTTGCTACCTGTGGGCACGTTGTGTATAAACGTCCCTGTTACCTGTGGGTACTGTGTGTATAAGCGGCTCTGCTACCTGTGGGCACTGTGTGTATAAGCGTCTCTGCTACCTGTGGGCGCTGTGTGTATAAGCGGCTCTGCTACCTGTGGGCACTGTGTGTATAAGCGGCTCTGCTGCCTGTGGGCGCTGTGTGTATAAGCGGCTCTGCTACCATTGGGTATTGTGTGTATAAGCTGCCCTGCTACCTCTGGCCACTGTGGGATATGTGGCTCTGATACCTGTGGCCACTGTGTGTATAAGCTGCGCTGCTACCTGTGGGCGCTGTGTGTATAAGCTGCGCTGCTACCTGTGGGCGCTGTGTGTATAAGCGGCTCTGCTACCTGTGGGTATTGTGTGTATAAGCGGCTCTGCTGCCTGTGGGTATTGTGTGTGTATAAGCTGGCCTGCTACCTCTGGCCACTGTGTGGATACGCGGCTCCGTTACCTGTGGCTATTGTGTGTATAAGCGGCTCAGCTACCTGTGTCCATTGTGTGTATATGCGGCTTTGATACCTGTGGCCACTGTGTGTATAAGCTGCGCTACATACACTAGCAAAATATACTACACTATGTTATTCATTGTGCCCTGCGGCCACTCTTCACGCCCTCACAAAGGGCTACGTCCCCTTGACAATTGCATGCCCTTCCCCCTTGCAATATTTACCCAATAGCATAAACTTTTGTGAAGGTAATACTCCATATAATAATTATAGCACAGCTGAAGCCCGTGCAGGGGTTAACAGGTCGTAGTCTCTTGCAACGCTATTTTCTGTCTAACACCTTCCCTCTCTTTTATCCTCTCCCTACCACCCTGCCTCTCCCTATCCTTTACCCATCGCACAGCGTTTTTCTGTACATTCCCTTTCTCCCCCCCTACACCTGTCTACCTTTTCTCAACCGGAACCCATTTCTGTATGCCCTCTATACTGCCCTGCATTTCTGGTTCTGTTATCTACCGGCCTGCGTATGTTCAAAGACGTGCAGGGGTTAACGGGGCGTAGCCCCTAACGACGGTGTGAAGAGCGCCCGTAGGGCACGATGAATCACCTAGTGTATATATATATATATATATATATATATATATATACACTGCTCAAAAAAATAAAGGGAACACTAAAATAACACATCCTAGATCTGAATGAATGAAACATTCTTATTAAATACTTTGTTCTTTACATAGTTGAATGTGCTGACAACAAAATCACACAAAAATTATCAATGGAAATCAAATTTATTAAACCATGGAGGTCTGGATTTGGAGTCGCACTCAAAATGAAAGTGGAAAAACACACTACAGGCTGATCCAACTTTGATGTAATGTCCTTAAAACAAGTCAAAATGAGGCTCAGTAGTGTGTGTGGCCTCCACGTGCCTGTATGACCTCCCTACAATGCCTGGGCATGCTCCTGATGAGGTGGCGGATGGTCTCCTGAGGTATCTCCTCCCTGACCTGGACTAAAGCATCCGCCAACTCCTGGACAGTCTGTGGTGCAACGTGGCGTTGGTGGATGGAGCGAGACATGATGTCCCAGATGTGCTCAATTGGATTCAGGTCTGGGGAACGGGCGGGCCAATCCATATCATCAATGCCTTCATCTTGCAGGAACTGCTGACACACTCCAGCCACATGAGGTCTAGCATTGTCTTGCATTAGGAGGAACCCAGGGCCAACCACACCAGCATATGGTCTCACAAGGGGTCTGAGGATCTCATCTCGGTACCTAATGGCAGTCAGGCTACCTCTGGCGAGCACATGGAGGGCTGTGCGACCCCCCCAACGAAATGCCACTCCACACCACTACTGACCCACTGCCAAGCTGGTCATGCTGGAGGATGTTGCAGGCAGCAGAACGTTCTCCTTGGTGTCTCCAGACTGTCACGTCTGTCACATGTGCTCAGTGAGAACCTGCTTTCATCTGAGCACAGCGCGCCAGTGGCAAATTTGCCAATCTTGGTGTTCTCTGGCAAATGCCAAACGTCCTGCACGGTGTTGGGCTGTAAGCACAACCCCCACCTTTGGACGTCGGGCCCTCATTACACCCTCTTGGAGTCTGTTTCTAATCGTTTGAGTAGACACATGCACATTTGTGGCTTGCTGGAGGTCATTTTGCAGGGCTCTGGCAGTGCTCCTCCTGTTCCTCCTTGCACAAAGGCAGAGGTAGCGGTCCTGCTGCTGGGTTGTTGCCCTCCTCCACGTCTCCTGATGTACTGGCCAGTCTCCTGGTAGCGCCTCCATGCTCTGGACACTACGCTGACAGACACAGCAACCCTTCTTGCCACAGCTTGCATTGATGTGCCATCCTGGATGAGCTGCACTACCTGAGCCACTTGTGTGGGTTGTAGACTCCATCTCATGCTACCACTAGAGTGAAAGCACCGCCAGCTTTCAAAAGTGACCAAAACTTCAGCCAGAAAGCATAGGAGCTGAGAAGTGGTCTGTGGTCACCACCTGCAGAACAACTCCTTTATTGGGGGTGTCTTGCTAATTGCCTATAATTTCCACCAGTTGTCTATTCCATTTGCACAACAGCATGTGAAATTGATTGTCAATCAGTGTTGCTTCCTAAGTGGACAGTTTGATTTCACAGATGTGTGATTGACTTGGAGTTACATTATGTTGTTTAAGTGTTCCCTTTATTTTTTTTTGAGCAGTGTATATATATATATATATATATATATACAAAGAAGGATGTATTCGGCACTCCACCAAAGGTAAGGGTAACAACTTGCTCTGGTGCCCTGCTAGCAAAATAGCATACAACAGACGAGAATAGCCGTCACCCTCAGAGACTTTGTAAATAACTTGACAAAGCACAGCAGCTAGAGTTAACATTTCAGGATAGACTCCTTTTATCAAGACCAACTGCAAAAGTGAATTAAAAACATTTATATACATTACCAATGACCTCATGTGAACAGCGTCCTCCGGGATTCTCAGTGACGTCATGGGTGCGCGCCAGCACCGGCGACCCTGCATCCACGGGGGGCGGAGAAAATGCAAAGTGGAACCCATCACCATGGAAACCATGCTGCACAAGACAAGCAGTGGGGAAGCATTGGATATGTAAATACAGAAACGGGTAGACTATACAACAGATAGAGCACACATCTATATAGAAAAAACAGGTCTAGGTAACTTTCTTTACTAGTAGATAATATCGAACGTGCTATTAACTAGGTGACATGGGACATACTGACCCCAACTGATATAATAATCCATCCAGCACAAACCGGAATACAATAACCATATCAAAGTAGATGGAAATCACTGTATAGGGCACCACACAGCGAGAAATGACCAATTACACACTGTAAGAGTCCCTGTATGGAACACCACACAGTGATATATAACCATCACAAACTCTAAACTGGAATAAAGCTAAAAGTATTAGATGATGCCAGCTACAGAATTAAAGAAAACAAGTATATGATAAAATGTCATTCAAGCCCAGCGGTTTAACTGTTTGTAGGGTATAAATCCAGCGTGCTTCTTTCTGCAACAGGATTTTCCCCCGGTCTCCACCTCTTTTGGATTCTGGAACATCATCTATCCTCTCTTTAAATTGGCGAATGGCTTTACCAATATAAAGGAGTCCACATGGGCACTTGGTATTAGATGACAAAATGACTTGAACAGGTGAACGGCAATTTAATACTAATTTTTTTTATAATAATTTTTCCCCTGATCTCGGATAAAAAAATTGTCCTCTTTCTAGGCAACTACATGTGGTGCAACCCAAACATTTGTAGTTGCCTGGTTTACATGTGAGGAAATGTGTAGAAGTCGTTTTGCAGAGACTAGAGATGTCATTATGTACAATAGTGTTCTTGATGTTTCTGCCTCTGCGGAATGCTGGAACAATGGCCGAATCTTTTAATGTAGGTAGCGATTTATCATTCGATATAATGGGCCAAATATGCTTTGCTGAGCTGACTGTGTGAGCACTATTGGTAGAAAAGTCCTGTGCCCAACTGCTAACAAAATTCCTGCTGCAATCAACTTGGAATTACACCCTTTGACGCAAGAGGAAATTTCAGTGTTAAACAAGGGTCTATCTTATGTCCCAACGAACAGTCCCGATGCTTTTCGGAATAAAATTGACCTATACAAATTCGGACGTAGACTACGACTGAAAGAATACTTTGCGGGTGCCGAGCAGATGACAACTGGAGCACCTCCTTTGTATAAACCTTCAACCTTTGACCCGGTGTCTAACAACACAAATATCAAATGTTTCATCAATTTCATGAACAACTTATATGATGAGCCTTTACCAGTAAACACTATAAGTAAGGCCAATCTGTCTGCCGCAGAGCATACAGCCTTAAAAGCACTAGGCTCGTATACAGACATAGTTGGGGTCAGTATGTCCCATGTCACCTAGTTAATAGCACGTTTAATTTCTCTGACGTCCTAGTGGATGCTGGGAACTCCGTAAGGACCATGGGGAATAGCGGGCTCCGAAGGAGGCTGGGCACTCTAGAAAGATCTTAGACTACCTGGTGTGCACTGGCTCCTCCCACTATGACCCTCCTCCAAGCCTCAGTTAGATTTTGTGCCCGGCCGAGGTTGGATGCACACTAGGGGCTCTCCTGAGCTCTTAGAAAGTTATAGTCTTAGATTTTGTTATTTTCAGTGAGACCTGCTGGCAACAGGCTCACTGCAGCGAGGGACTAAGGGGAGAAGAAGCGAACTCGCCTGCTTGCAGCCGGATTGGGCTTCTTAGGCTACTGGACACCATTAGCTCCAGAGGGATCGACCGCAGGCCCAGCCTTGATGTTCAGTCCCGAAGCCGCGCCGCCGTCCCCCTTACAGAGCCAGAAGCAAGAAGATGGTCCGGAAAATCGGCGGCATGAAGACATCCTGTCTTCACCAAGGTAGCGCACAGCACTGCAGCTGTGCGCCATTGCTCCTCTCACACTTCACACTCCGGTCACTGAGGGTGCAGGGCGCTGGGGGGGGCGCCCTGAGGCAGCAATAAAAACACCTTGGCTGGCTAAAATACCTCAATATATAGCCCCTGGGGCTATATATGAGGTAAATACCCCTGCCAGAATTCCATAAAAAGCGGGAGAATAGGCCGCGAAAAAGGGGCGGAGTCTATCTCCTCAGCACACTGGCGCCATTTTTCCCTCACAGCTCCGCTGGAAGGAAGCTCCCTGGCTCTTCCCTGCAATCTACAGTACAGTAAGAGGGAAAAGAGAGGGGGGGCATTAAATTTGGCACTATATACAGTATATTTTATTGAAAAGCAGCTATTAGGGACATAACTCAATTAGTCCCTGTATATATATATAGCGCTCTGGTGTGTGCTGGCATACTCTTACTCTGTCCCCCCAAAGGGCTTTTGTGGGTCCTGTCCTCTGTTTGAGCATTCCCTGTGTGTGTGGAGTGTGTCGGTACGGCTGTGTCGACATGTTTGAGGATAATGATGTGGAGGGGGAGCAGATGCCTTTAGCAGGGATGTCACCCCCTGGGGGGCAGACACCTGAGTGGATGGTATTATGGCAGGAAATGAGTGCACGTATAGACTCCTTACATAAAAAATTTGACGACATGCCGACTGTGGGACAGCCGAGTCTTCAGCTCGTGCCTGTCCAGGTGTCTCAAAAGTCATCAGGGGCTCTGAAACGCCCGCTATCTCAGATGGCACAAGTAGATGTCGACACGGATACTGACACCAGTGTCGACGATGATGAGTCAAATTTAATGCCCGTTAAGGCCATTCACTGCATGATTGAGGCAATGAAAGAGGTGTTAAATATTTCTGATTTACATCCAGGTACCACAAAAAAGGGTATTATGTTTGGGGAGAAAAAACTACCTGTAGTTTTTCCCCCGTCAGATGAACTAAATGAAGTGTGTGAAGAAGCGTGGGCTTCCCCTGATAAGAAATTGGTAATTCCTAAGAAGCTACTAATGGCGTTCCCTTTCCCGCCAGAGGATAGGTTACGTTGGGAAACACCCCCTAGGGTGGATAAAGCGCTCACACGTTTGTCTAAAAAGGTGGCACTACCGTCCCAGGATACGGCCGCCCTTAAGGAACCTGCTGATAGAAAGCAGGAGGCGATCCTGAAGTCTGTATATACACACTCAGGCATTATACTTAGACCAGCTATTGCGTCAGCATGGATGTGCAGTGCTGCCGCTGCGTGGTCAGATAAACTGTCAGAAAATATTGACACATTAGACAGAGACACGATTCTGCTAACAATTGACCATATCAAAGACTCAGTCTTATACATGAGAGATGCACAGAGGGAAATCTGCCGGCTGGCATCTAAAGTAAGTGCATTATCCATCTCTGCTAGGAGATGCTTATGGACTCGCCAGTGGACTGGAGATGCAGATTCCAAAAGGCACATGGAAGTTTTGCCTTATAAGGGGGAGGAATTATTTGGGGATGGTCTCTCCGACCTAGTTTCCACAGCAACGTCTGGGAAGTCAGCATTTTTACCCCATGTCCCCTCACAGCCTAAGAAGGCGCCATTTTATCAGGTTCAGTCCTTTCGGACCCAGAAAAACAAGCGGGGAAAAGGAGGGTCTTTTCTGTGGAGAGGCAGATGCAGGGGAAAAAGGCTGCAGCAAACAGCAGGTTCCCAGGAACAAAAGTCCTCCCCCGCTTCCTCTTCCAAGTCCGCCGCATGACGGTGGGGCTCCACAGGCGGAGCCAGGTACGGTGGGGGCCCGCCTCATGAATTTCAGCGATCAGTGGGCTCGCTCACAGGTGGATCCCTGGATCCTTCAAATAGTATCTCAGGGATACAGGCTGGAATTCGAGGCGGCTCCACCCCACCGTTTCCTAAAATCCGCCTTGCCGATTGCTCCCTCAGACAGGGAGGCGGTGCTAGCAGCGATTCACAAGCTGTATTCCCAGCAGGTGATAATCAAGGTACCCCTACTTCAACAAGGCCGGGGTTACTATTCCACACTATTTGTGGTGCGAAACCGGACGGTTCGGTGAGACCCATTTTAAAATTTGAAATCCTTGAACACATACATAAAAAAGTTCAAGTTCAAGATGGAATCGCTCAGGGCGGTAATTGCAAGCCTGGACGAGGGGGATTACATGGTATCCCTGGACATCAAGGATGCTTACCTGCATGTCCCCATTTACAATTCTCACCAGGAGTACCTCAGATTTGTGGTACAGGATTGCCATTACCAATTCCAGACGCTGCCGTTTGGACTCTCCACGGCACCGAGGGTATTTACCAAGGTTATGGCGGAAATGATGATACTCCTTCGAAAAAAGGGAGTTTTAATTATCCCATACTTGGACGATCTCCTAATAAAGGCACGATCCAAGGAACAGTTGTTAGTGGGAGTAGCACTATCTCAGGAAGTGCTGCGCCAGCACGGCTGGATTCTGAATATCCCGAAGTCACAGCTGGTCCCCACGACACGTCTAATGTTCCTGGGAATGATTCTGGACACAGCCCAGAAAAAAGTGTTTCTCCCGGAGGAGAAAGCCAGGGAGTTGTCTTCTCTAGTCAGAGACCTCCTAAAACCAAAACAGGTATCGGTGCATCACTGCACGCGGGTCCTGGGAAAGATGGTAGCTTCTTACGAAGCAATTCCATTCGGCAGGTTCCATGCCAGAATTTTTCAGTGGGACCTGTTGGACAAGTGGTCCGGATCGCATCTTCAGATGCATCGCTTGATAACCCTGTCCCCAAGAACCAGGGTGTCTCTTCTGTGGTGGCTGCAGAGTGCTCATCTTCTGGAGGGCCGCAGATTCGGCATACAGGACTGGGTCCTGGTGACCACGGATGCCAGCATACGAGGCTGGGGGGCAGTCACAAAGGGAAGAAATTTCCAAGGCCTATGGTCAAGTCAGGAGACTGCCCTTCACATAAATATTCTGGAACTAAGGGCCATTTACAATGCCCTAAATCAAGCAAAATCCCTGCTCCTACACCAGCCGGTGCTGATCCAGTCAGACAACATCACGGCAGTCGCCCATGTGAATCGACAGGGCGGCACAAGAAGCAGGATGGCGATGGCAGAAGCCACAAAAATTCTCCGTTGGGCGGAGAATCATGTACTAGCACTGTCAGCAGTGTTCATCCCGGGAGTAGACAACTGGGAAGCAGACTTTCTCAGCAGGCACGACCTCCACCCGGGAGAGTGGGGACTTCATCCAGAAGTCTTCCAAATGATTGTAAATCAATGGGGTCGTCCACAGGTGGACATGATGGCGTCCCGCCTAAACAAAAAACTAGAGAAGTATTGCGCCAGGTCAAGAGACCCTCAGGCGATAGCTGTGGACGCTCTAGTGACACCGTGGGTGTACCGGTCAGTTTATGTGTTCCCTCCTCTACCTCTCATACCAAAGGTATTGAGAATAATAAGAAAGCGAGGAGTAAACACAATTCTCGTGGTTCCGGATTGGCCAAGAAGAGCGTGGTACCCGGAACTTCAAGAGATGATCTCAGAGGACCCGTGGTCTCTGCCGCTCAGACAAGACCTGCTACAGCAGGGCCCCTGTCTGTTCCAAGACTTACCGCGGCTGCGTTTGACGGCATGGCGGTTGAACGCCGGATCCTGAAGGAGAAGGGCATTCCGGAGGAAGTCATTCCTACGCTTATTAAAGCCAGGAAAGAGGTCACAGCAACTCATTATCACCGCATATGGCGGAGGTATGTTGCATGGTGTGAGGCCGAAAAGGCCCCAACGGAGGAATTTCAACTAGGTCGATTTCTGCATTTCCTGCAAGCAGGAGTAAATATGGGCCTAAAACTGGGCTCCATTAAGGTACAGATCTCGGCTCTGTCGATTTTCTTTCAAAAAGAACTAGCTTCAGTACCTGAAGTTCAGACATTTGTTAAAGGAGTGCTGCATATTCAGCCCCCGTTTGTGCCCCCCGTGGCACCTCGGGATCTCAACGTGGTGTTGAGTTTCTTAAAATCACATTGGTTTGAACCACTAAAAACCGTGGATCTGAAATATCTCACGTGGAAGGTGGTTATGTTATTGGCCTTGGCAGTGGCGTAACTAGAAATTTATCTCCCCCAAGCCAAAAAATTCTTTGGCGCCCCCCCCCCCCCCATCCCCCATAATTGGGAGCAATAAAGGGGTAAATATGCGCACGCCTAAGGCGCACGCAGCAAAAAGGGGGCGTGGCTTCGTTGGAATGGGCGTGGTTTCGTTTGAATGGGCGTGGCATTGCAGGAAAAGACTACCTTATACCCCAGTTTTGCAACCTGCACGCCCAGACGTTGGCCACCACAGGAAAGAAAAATAATCCTGATTCATGCCCCTTACATTATTTGTAATTTTTCCTCCTTATAGTAATGCCCAGTATACATTATGCCACATACTGCAATGGCCCTTAGACATTATGCCACACACAATAATGCACATGACACAGTATGCACACACCATAATGCCCCCGACACATTATGCCACACACCGTAATGCCTGTGACACATTATGACAGGAATCGCAATGCCCGTTATACATTATGCTACACACTGCACTGCCCCTGATACATTATAGCACATACAATGTCTGTGACACATTATGACACACACTGCAATGTCCGTGATACATTATACCACACACTGCAATGCCCGATACATTATAGCACATACAATGCCTGTGACACATTATGCCACACACTGCAATGACCTCGAGACATTATACCACAATGCCCGTGATATAGTATACCATACACCGTAATGCCTGTGACACATATCGCAATGCCCGTTATACCCTATGCCACACACCGCAATGCCCGTTATATATTATGCCACACTGCAATGACCCTGAGACATTATACCACATACCACAATGCCCGTGATATAGTATACCACACACCGTAATGCCTGACACATTATGACACACACCGCAATGTCCGTGATACATTATGCCACACACTGCAATGACCCTGAGACATTATACCACATATCACAATGCCCGCGATATAGTATACCATACACCGTAATGCCTGTGACACATTATGACACACACCGCAATGTCCGTGATACATTATGCCACACACCGTAATGCCCATTACACATTAAGTCCTACAGTAAGGCTTCTAATTACTTTTCAATTACCTGCTCGTTGTCAGGGGTTTCATGCACTGGGTGTCATGCTCGTTGCCAGGGGTTTCATGCTCTTGGTTCCATGCACGGTGCCAGGGGTTTTCATGCTCAGGGTGTCATGCTCGTTGCCAGGGGTTTCATGCACTGGGTGTCATGCACTGGGTGTCATGCTCGTTGCCAGGGGTTTCATGCACTGGGTGTCATGCTCGTTGCTAGGAGGTAGTCCTTGTTGCTAGGGCTGTGCTCCCAGTGCCACATATGTCCCCAGTGCCAGATATTCCCCCACGGTGCCAGGTACTCACATGCCCCCAGTGCCAAATATAGCCCCCCCATGTGCCAGGTACACATATACCTCCCCAGTGCCACATTATCCCCAGTGCCAGATATTCCCCCACAGTGCCACATATGCCCCCAGTGCCACATATGCCCCAGTGCCAGATATTCCCCCCCAGTGCCACATATGCCCCGTGCCAGATATTCCCCCCCCCAGTGCCACATATTGCCCCCCCAGTGCCACATATGCCCCAGTGCCAGATATCCCCCCCCCCGTGCCACATATGTCCCCAGTGCCAGATATTCCCCCCAGTGCCATAAATGTCCCCAGTGCCACATATGCCCCAGTGCCAGATATTCCCCCCCAGTGACACATATGCCCCAGTGCCAGATATCCCCCCCCCCCCCCGTGCCACATATGTCCCCAGTGCCCGATATTCCCCCCAGTGCCATAAATGTCCCCAGTGCCAGGTATTCTCCCCCCCCTCCCTGCCAAATATGCCCCCAGTGCCAGATATTCCCCCCAGTGCCATAAATGTCCCCAGTGCCAGATATTCCCCCCAGTGCCATAAATGTCCCCAGTGCCAGATATTCCCCCCAGTGCCATAAATGTCCCCAGTGCCAGATATTCCCCCAGTGCCAGATATGCCCCCTCAGTGCGTCGTCGTCCCCCCCCCTTCCTCCTCCGCCGCCGCCGGCGCTCCCCCGCTGTTAGGAGGGACACGGAGGGCACAGTGCGCGCCTCTCCTGTGTCCCTCCTGGGTCTCCGGCGGCCGCGGGTCACTGTAATAAAGGAAGTGCTCACGAACGGCACTTCCTTTATGAGACCCGCGGCCGCCGGAGACCCAGGAGGGACACAGGAGAGGCGCGCACTGTGCCCTCCGTGTCCCTCCTAACAGCAGGGAGGAAACGAGACCGCAGACTGACATGCGGACGCTCGTCCGCATGTCAGTCTGCACTAAATCAGTGGCGCCCCCGCAGCCCCTCGCCCCCAAGCCACCGCGAGGGCTGCGGGGGCAGTAGTTACGCCACTGGGGCTTGGCTTCTGCCAGGCGAGTATCAGAATTGGCGGCTTTGTCTTGTAAAAGCCCTTATTTGATTTTCCATATGGATAGGGCAGAATTGAGGACTCGTCCCCAGTTTCTCCCAAAGGTGGTGTCAGCGTTTCACCTGAACCAACCTATTGTGGTGCCTGCGGCTACTAGGGACTTGGAGGACTCCAAGTTGCTAGACGTTGTCAGGGCACTGAAAATATATGTTTCCAGAACGGCTATAGTCAGAAAATCTGACTCGCTGTTTATCCTATATGCACCCAACAAGCTGGGTGCTCCTGCTTCTAAGCAGACTATTGCTCGTTGGATTTGTAGTACAATTCAGCTTGCACATACTGTGGCAGGCCTGCCACAGCCAAAATCTGTCAATGCCCATTCCACAAGGAAGGTGGGCTCATCTTGGGCGGCTGCCCGAGGGGTCTCGGCTTTACAACTTTGCCGAGCTGCTACTTGGTCAGGGACAAACACATTTGCAAAATTCTATAAATTTGATACCCTGGCTGAGGAGGACCTGGAGTTCTCTCATTCGGTGTTGCAGAGTCATCCGCACTCTCCCGCCCGTTTGGGAGCTTTGGTATAATCCCCATGGTCCTTACGGAGTTCCCAGCATCCACTAGGACGTCAGAGAAAATAAGAATTTACTCACCGGTAATTCTATTTCTCGTAGTCCGTAGTGGATGCTGGGCGCCCATCCCAAGTGCGGTTTATCTGCAATACTTGTACATAGTTATTGTTAACTAAATCGGGTTATTGTTGAGCCATCTGTTGAGAGGCTCTATTGTTTCATACTGTTAACTGTGTTTCATATCACGAGTTGTACGGTGTGATTGGTGTGGCTGGTATGAGTCTTACCCGGGATTCAAAATCCTTCCTTATTGTGTACGCTCGTCCGGGCACAGTATCCTAACTGAGGCTTGGAGGAGGGTCATAGTGGGAGGAGCCAGTGCACACCAGGTAGTCTAAGATCTTTCTAGAGTGCCCAGCCTCCTTCGGAGCCCGCTATTCCCCATGGTCCTTACGGAGTTCTCAGCATCCACTACGGACTACGAGAAATAGAATTACCGGTGAGTAAATTCTTATTATTATCTACTAGTAAAGTAAGTTACCTAGACCTGTTTTTTCTATATAGATGTGTGCTCTATCTGTTGTATAGTCTACCCGTTTCTGTATTTACATATCTAATGCTTCTCCACTGCTTGTCTTGTGCAGCCGGGTTTCCATGGTGATGGGTTCCACTTTTGCCTTTTCTCCGCCCCCCATGGATGCAGGGTCGCTGGTGAGTGGCCATGATGTCACTGAGAATCCCGGAGAGCGGAGGACGCTGTTCACATGAGGTTATTGGTAATGTACAGATGTAGCCACCTTTATCTTGACCGATTCTCCGCCTAGACGGACGTTTAGTCACGCTAAGGCGATAGCTTAGCTTGCTGAGTTTAATCACAGGCAGTTGCGTTGAGGCGATTCTAGATACTCAGCATGCATTACACATCTCCACCACTGGGTGGCTCATGCTCCACTAACACAGTACTTTCGATCGTATAGCGGCGGATTAATCTATAGCTCTGGCAAATGGTCAGTGACGACTGTAATGTTAATAGATGGTGACCAATGGTCAGACGGTGAGAGTTCTCAATATAAATAAATAGTTTATACAGACACAAACGAACATGTTAAAACACTTGTGTATGCAGACGCAAGATTGTGTATAGAGACGCAACTAATTGTGTAAAAGGAAGTATGTACAATGCATAAACACTGTGCTTTTGAAATACATGTACAGTATGAGCGTCCGAGTTCACGTGACATTCACTTTATTATAATTTTTTTTCTTTGTTATACATTCAATGGAAGGGTGCACACAGGTTTCACATAAATCTTGTCTTGTAACCTGGTCGGAACTCCCTACCTGTCTACTGCATGAACTGTGCAGGCTCCCAGGGGGAAGGGAAAGTGGGATGGGGGTAGGGCGAGGCAGTGGAAAATACCATGTTCAAAGAACGGGCCAATACTGAAGGAGAGTCAGAATCCCCTAGCTAAAATATACAGGGTCGATAGGGATAAGCGAGGTCTATGCACATAACGATACACCAGACCTCATAGCATCACAAAGTGACAAAATGTCTGAGGCACATGAACCCCCGCCTTGTAGCATTATGTGCATAGACCTTGCTTAACCCTATCGCCCCTGTGTGTTTTAGCTAGGGGATTCCGACGCTCCTTCAGAACTGCCCCGAAGCCTGCAAAACCTATGCTGTCACTCGCTCCATAGCTGAGTGTTGACACAAGGCGGATGTTCATGTGCCTTGGACATTTTGTCACTTTGTGATGCGATGGGGTCTGGGGTATCGTTAAGTGCATAGACCTCGCTTATCCCTATTGACCCTGTGTATTTTAGCTAGGGGATTCTGACGCTCCTTCAGCATTCCCCCGTAACCTACAAAATCTGTGCTGTGACTTGCTCCATAGCCGAGGGCCTCCATGGGGCAAGGAGTCACAGGTGGTAGCCATTTCAATTGAGTCTGCCATGCTACAGAATTGTATGGGTACCATATGGTGCATAGAACCTTAACAGCACAACCGCTCCTGCAGCTTTGCCCTGGTTAATGTGAATAACTCCCTCCCTGTCTACTGTGTAGTGTACTAATTAGCACTAATAGTATTTTCTATTCGGGTACTAATTAGCACAAACAGCTACTTAGTACCCTAACAGAACATATTGTACAGAGATACTAAGTACGGTGATTTGGCATCCAGGAACTTAGGGAGGAGCTTTTATCTTTCTCCATTATACATAGAAAGATTAAACTTGCCGCTGTACGTTACAAGCTGTTCATGCAGCTAATTAGTACCCTAATAGAGCATACTGTACAGAGATACTAAGTACGTGGATTTGGCATCCAGTTAAAGCTGTTCGTGCTAATTAGTACACTAGTAGAACATACTGTACAGAGATACTAAGGACGGTGATTTGGCATCTAGGAACTTAGGGAGGAGCTTTTATCTCTCCATTATACATAGAAAGATTAAACTTTCCACTGTACATTACAAGCTGTTCGTTCTAATTAGTACACTAGAAGAACATACTGGGGACTTGGACTCATACAGTACTTGCATTTCAAAAGCACAGTATTTTCCACTGCCTCACTGTGAGGCAGTGGAAAATACTGTGTTCAAAGAACAGGCATAAACAAAACCATGGGGAACTTTGCGGTGCATCGTTATGTGCATAGACCTCGCTTATCCCTATCACCCCTGTGTATTTTAGCTAGGGGATTCTGACACTCCTTCAGCATTACTCCGTAGCCTGCAAAACCTATGCCGTTGCTCGCTCCATAGCTGAGTGCTGACACAAGGCAGGGGTTCACGTGCCTCGGACATTTTGTCACTTTGCAATGTGATGGGGTCCGGTGTATCGTTATATGCATAGACCTTGCTTATCCCTAGCTCCCCTGTGTATTTTAGCTAGGGGATTCTGACGCTCCTACAGCATTGCCCCGTAGCCTGCAAAATCTGTGCTGTTACTTGCTCCATAGCCGAGTGCCTCCATGGAGCTAGGAGTCACAGGCGGTAGCCATTTCAATTGAGTCTGCCCTGCTATAGAATTGTATGGGGTGAATTTACTAAGGTGGGAGATTTTTAGAACTGGTGATGTTGCCCATGGCAACCAATCAGATTATATATATTATCTGCTAGAAGCAGCTAGATAAATGGTAAGTAGAATCTGATTGGTTGCCATGGGTAACATCACCAGTTCTAAAAATCTCCCACCTTAGCAAATTTACCCCCATGTGTACCGTCTGGTGCATAGAACCTTGACAGTAGAAACTCTCCTGCAGCTTTGCCCTGCTTTATGTAAAACTTGTGTTTTGTCAGTTTGCTACGCGATCGAGCTCGGTGTAACGTAATGTGCATAGACCTCGCTTACCACTATCGCCCCTGTGTATTTTGGCTAGGGGATTGTGACGCTCCTTCAGCATTGCCTCGTGGCCTGCAAAACTTATGCCATCTCTCACTCCATATCCGAGTGCTTCCTGCCACGTGGTGGGGGTTCAGAGGCGGTGTCCATTTAGCCAGTGTGCTATGCGATCGAGTCCGGTGTACCGTAATGTGCATAGACCTCGCTTATTCCTATCGCCCCTGTGTATTTTAGCTAGGGGATTGTGACTCTCCTTCAGCATTGCCCCATAGCCTGCAAAATCTGGACTGTTACTTGCTCCGTGGCCTAGGGCTTCCGTGGGGCAAGGAGTCATAGGTGGTAGCCATTTCTACTGAGTCTGCCCTGCTACAGAATTGTATGTATACTGTAAGGTGCATAGAACTTAACAGTAGAATCGCTCCTGCAGCTTTGCCCTGGTTTATGTGAATAAAAAAAAAATAAAGTGTCTGGAAAAAACTAACATGCATTCGTACTTTAGGAATCGAACTCGGGACTCTGAGTATAGGAAGCGGAACACTTCACCACTTCGCCGCAGACAGATGAATAAATCCATTGGTTTTGATTATGCTGTAATGGCTACGGGATTAGGACGCTAACATACTGTACAAAATTCCTAATTTCAAGAGGCAATAGTGAACTTCTAACACGTCCATTTGCGACAGTGTACACTACTGGTTTTATGTTGTTTTGTCTGCAGGACTTGGACGCTCACATATTCATAAAGTACTGTAGATGGATCATATACTGTATGCTGTACTATTTGCGTCTGTACTGTATATACTGTATTAAATAATGCAGCGCAATGAGTATTTACTGTATTAAATAATGCAGCGTAATGAGTATTTACTGTATGCAGCGTAATGAGACGACTTAGTAAAGTAGTCCTTATTATATATTTCAGTATTGTATATTTACGGGAGACGACACGCATGCACAGTGGTGATTGTAAAAAGCGACATCTGGTGGATGATCGCAGGTATTACATGTAAAG
This sequence comes from Pseudophryne corroboree, assembly GCF_028390025.1. Taxonomy (NCBI): domain Eukaryota; kingdom Metazoa; phylum Chordata; class Amphibia; order Anura; family Myobatrachidae; genus Pseudophryne; species Pseudophryne corroboree. Next base: position 80,811,356 of record NC_086446.1, on the reverse strand, counting down.
GTAACGCCAAACGCTCTGTCTGCCTCCGTGCAATTAGGTACGCCTCTCTGTGACTAGGCGCACCTCCCTAAGCCCCGGTACGCTGCGTATGCTCGATCGGGACAAACGCCTCAGCCAGTCAAGATAAAGGTGGCTACATCTGTATATAAATGTTTTTAATTCACTTTTGCAGTTGGTCTCGATTAAAAGGAGTCTATCCTGAAATGTTGACTCTAGCTGCTGTGCTGTGTGAAGTTATTTACAAAGTCTCTGAGAGTTCTGGCTATTCTCGTCTGATATATATATATATATATGAGTGTGTGCATGCATATGCAATCCATTTTATCGGCACCCTTTATTGTAAAGTCCTGTGCGTGCTATACACATGTCTGTATACATCTATAAGTGCGAAAGCCCTCACTGACTGACTGACTGACTGACTCATCACTATAAATCTCTTATTACCCGATATGTTAGGAAGATGAAATGTAACATAGGTATTCTGCAGGTGGGAAATAGGAACACTACATCATGAGAATGTCAAAGAACCTGATAGCGGAGGACCGGACCGGGAAGCACATGCGAATATTCTCATGTATGTACATTGACAGTAGCCATTTACTCTGTTGTATTGTAGTGCATAATTTGTATTGTTAAACCCCCTTTCAGATATATTACTCTGTGGTGTCGGAGCCCAGTGATTAACTGCAAATCGGTGTTGTGTCCTCATTTCCTTGCTAGGGTTTAAAGTGTATTACATTGCCTAACTGTATAAGGTTCAAAAGTGTATTAATAAGGTGTGTACGCGCTGCGGGTACTTTGTACCGTCAGCGCTGCATAAGGTTTAAGGTATAATATTATTGCATTACATTACTAAGAAGGTTTAAGGTGTAACATCATTGCAGTGCTTTGCTGCATAAGGTTTAAAGTATATCTCTGGGTGTGTGCATGCTGTGTGTAATTTGTACCCCGGGGCGGCGTTTGTACTCTAAGTCCAAACAAGGTATGGGACTCTGTATGCAAATAGCGTACAAAGTACGTAGCGTGTGTACTAAGTTCAGCGGCTCCATGGTAAAAGTGTGTTTTAAGGTATAGCTTTCTGTTTTAATATAAAATCGACATGGTCAAATGGGGCTCGTCCGGGATATCACGTTATTAATGATGCACTGTACATTACAAACGCGGCTGTGATCGACCGGCTAATGATGGACGCATCGCAAAATGCTGATGAATCACATCCACGTGTATTGAGTTGTGTTATTAGTAAGATGCTGATATGAAATTTAAGGGACAATTCGTTTCTCATAATATTTAAGATGCTAAAATGTATTTTTATTGTTGCAAAACAAGGTTCAAATGAGTCATATTGTGTTTGATTCAGATTGGATTGCTTATCTGTTAAGTAGGGTTAAAAGTACATTTAAAAGTTGTTGCAATAGCCTTGATATAGTGTGTTTTTTTAACTCAGGCCTAAAATAACTGCAGGGGCTTGCATAGTGTGTGATTTCTTTGTGACAAAGGAAGCCGCATGGTCTGTCCTCCATTTTGGACTAACCACATGGCCTGTCCACCATTTTTTGTAACCCTCATGGATGTGGAAGGGGGAGGAGCAGTGGCCATGTTGGGAAGGTCATTTTTCTAAATGGCTGATTTTCACTGCCCGGAATAATCAGCTCTCCTTGGTCAAAAAATAATAATCACCATTTATGAGTTACCAATGCATTTATTTAACCCATGCCATAGTCAATTACAAATAGTTTCAGCTGGGCCTAGTGAAAAGTTAATAGTAAGATGAATACTTGATTTAAGAAGTACACACAGATATAGAAAAAAAAGTTTTTTTTCTTTTACCTCTAAGATTCAGTTAACTCTGCTTGCTATAAGATCGCCATTGAAATGCAAATTAACCTGTGTAACTGCTTTTTCCTAGCAGTGAAAAAAACCACCTTTACAGGCAGCCAATAGCACATAGCATTCATATGCAAATTAGAAGCACTTAATAGGTAAATGAGTCTCAGGAGACCAGTGAATGGTACATATATATAATATTATAATTATGTGTGTGTTTATATCAATGTATGTTCTGCAAGATGGCTATCCAATCTGAATCATACCATTTGAATTATTGATTATTGCTAGATTCATTTTAGAACTATGTGAAAACCGGAAATATTTGGTGCTATATAGTTAAAAATAAAATAAATATTTAAGGAAGTAAGTGTAAGACACACATGCAGTCTGGCCTAGTTGTAAAGGTTTATACAGAAGAAACTGTGTGTTGTGTTAAGTGAGCGATTATAGTTAATATTGCTCACATTGATAGAATTGTGTGATTTGTGCTATTGCGGACGTACGGTTTTGTACACGTGTCTCGGACAAAGTACAAGACTGCGTATGCAGCGTAAGACACGCACGATCGCGTGTTTACGCAAATTGCGAAAGAAGTACGCTCGCTACATTAGCACAAATTGCTCAGTTTCCAAGATTTAGTTTAAATAAAACCTTTTTTACTTTATTACCTCTGGTACTAAGGCTGTTTATCTGAATGAAAGTAAATTTTCTGTACAGAAAAATCAAAGTGTATTTGAGTGAACGAGCGTGAGTGAGCAAACATAATAAAGGTTTTGTGAACCCAGGGAATTTGGGATCCCATAGAGGTGGTACACCAGGTGAGTGGAGACTTGGTGGCGTGAGAATAGCTGGTTCACGTTAATATAAATTGAAGTACAAAGGAGCAAGGTAGCAGAGTACCACAGGCAGAAGGTCAGCAAGGTTTAGAGTACCGCAGACCAGAGGTCAGCGAGGTTTTAGATTACCGCAGCCCAGGGGGTTAACGAAGATACCCATTTAGTTTTTTATTGATACGCTTCGGCTGAGGTTTCGCAGCCTGAAAAATCGATTCCAGTGGTCGTACGGCGGATAAGTAACAAGTACCTATACGCTGTGCGATTGGACCGCGTGTTCGTGGGTGCAATATTTAACGCAACATGATACCCTTTTACGAGCTTTGCGTAAAAACGTGGTATCATTAGCGCTAGACATAGCATACGCAAGCGTGATTTGTGTATAATAAAGGTTTAGGGAGTTTTCGCTGGTCTCTCTCAGGAAATCTCCAACGACTTGTATTTACTGGAAAGGGTGAGTTATTCCCAGATACTTCCAGTAAATAGAGGTTACACAGGGCCCTAGGTTGGGTACATTGCCTTCGCTATCGACAGTGTATGGTAGTACGGGCCAACGTGGGCGGTGAGTGGGTGAAAGCACTCTGAGAACTTTCACCGTTGCCTTATATTGAGTATTTTGTTTTTTTGTAGGATTAGCCGGGACAGCAATACCTGCAAAATATGGGGGACAGTTGCTCAAGTAAGGGACATGCAACCAGGGTTCAGGTTGACATATCGCGACCCAAAGGGTCAGCGAGGTTCATAATGTGTGAGAAGCATGGACCACACGCAGAAATTTTGTGCAATGAATGGGAACATATGACTGCAGTAGATAGGGAACCATTCCCTAAGGTAGGCAGTTTTGAACCAGAGGTATTGCAGAATTTAAGGAGTAGGATATGTCTAATAAAATCCCGAAAACAAAGGATTAGACATACAGATTGTTTAAATTTATGGCAGCAAAAGGGCGATATGCAAGGAAAATTAACATATGCAGCAGATTCCAAACCTAGCGGGAATGAGAACACAAACACACCATTGTCGACACAGGTCAAAGGAGAACAGAAGGATACAGTCAATGATACATCCGTAAATGATAGTAATATGAAAGAGCAATGTATTAACCCTAACTTTTGCAAAATGTATCCTGTTTTGAAGTCTCTCCAAGGTTTTAGGTCACAGGGAGATGAAGGATTCAGCTAAATCGCAGCTCTCCTCCAAGCAGTCATCTTGCAGGAAACTCAGGTGGGGCCTGTCCAACCAGGTAGTGCAGTAACAGTATTCCCCAATGAAAGAACTGGTGAGGTCACAGCCACCGGTAAGTATGAGACAGTCCATTGCACAGAAACAACAACACCACACAGTAAACAGATTAGGAACGGTACGGTAGGATTACACCCTGTCTTGGAAATAGTAACTTCCAATGGGGGAACCGATAGACAGGAAGTAGTACTCACCAGGAATAATGCAATGTATTGCCCGTGTCCCAGAGATGAGCTGCGGTCAATCATTTCAGAATTCCCCGACCCTCGGAAGCATTTAGCCAAATATCAAAAGTTTATCAGAGATCTGGGTAATGCGTATGAACCGACAAACCAACATTGGCGGACATTCTTGAAAGTGTGCCTACCCCCTAATATTGACACCCAAAAATTCATCACTGATTGTAGATTAGAATCGGATAGTCTTATGACTGACAAACTCACTCAGGAGAACTTAAAACAAATTAACAGGCAACTAGAGTTGTATTTCCCCACAACTGTTAAGTGGAGAAGAATTTTCTCTATAAAGCAGAGGGAAAATGAAATGGCATCTGAATATTTCCATCGGGCCCTGCAAATAATAGATAGATACATAGGGGTATCGGATGCAAAGAACGATGAAAATTACAGAGAGGTGACTGTCTCTGTGCTGATGGACGGACTCGATAAGACAGTAAGGGACAGAGTACAAACCTCTTTGCCTGGTTGGAGAGGGGTCACAGTAGCTTGCCTTAGAGAGTGCACAATTGAACACCATAGGAATATTGCTAGGCGTGGGAAACTGCAAGAGGAGAGGCTGAGGATTGAAAGTATGCAGACTCTTACACCAAAGTCTCATCAGCCCAAGCCCCAAAACCCTAGTAGTAACAAAACACAGAGTATGTTACAATTGTAAACATAAAGGACATTTTGCTAGAGATTGTAAGAGTAGTACAGCACATAGCCAATATAGACCCCTAGACAGAATAAACAAGCCACGTTATTAAACACATAGACGGGATCAAGGGACATATATTAAGGAATCACGAGCCATATATATATATAAAACACAGATTCGGTTAATGGGAAGAACAGAATAAATGCAACTTTACCCTTTTGACAGAACTTACTGGGATTAGGAGGAGGCCTCTAAACTTCTGCTTCTCTCTCTAGCAGAAGTGACCTCTAAGTAACTTAACAGGAGTTTTGTTAGAGATGGTATACATATAGAGTGCTCCCACCCAGGAAGCACAAAATATGTTAAAAACCCACGAAGACTAATATTGCATTTCACTGTTTTAGAAGCATGTCCATCACAGGTAGAGGAAATTATCTCAAAAATACCGGGTTCCCTATGAACTTAGAATGGACAGGACACTGGATTGATGGCTGGGATAGTCCCAGTAGAGACATGACACACAGAATTTTTTTTAAAAGGGAACAGACTGATTAGAGAATCATTCCCCGTAGTGCCCAATCCAGAAGTCAAACTTTGTAAAAATCTTCTTTGTCTTTACAAACTTACCTCTTACTAAACTCTGTGATTTATCTTCAAAGTTTCCTCTTTATTTCTTACGTTCACTGACAGGATTACAGTTCAAACGTCACATGCCTACTCGGTCTTTTCAGAGTTCTGCCCAAACCCAGTATATCTCACCAGCACAGGGACACCAGTATCAGTGTGCCTGGTCATGCACAAAGGGTGGAGAATGGATATACTGGTGAAGGTAGACTGTGCATAGATACCATATACATGATGGTGTGACAGCCTGATGGTGAACGCAAATCTGACAAATTTTCTTTTTATTATTTCCCCTCTCTTCTCACTTCCCAAAGATCACACAACTGATAATACACAACAGTTAAACAGATTTATGTTCCCTACAGAAAGGTTGCTGACCCGGAGAGAACATCGTATCACTGGAGTGTCTGTTCCGGGAAGGCTGAGAGGCAGTACTGTTGAGACGGCACCTGAGCGCGGAGAACAAGACCAGAGGCGGTTGTCGCACCAGTTTTTCTTTTTTATTATTTTCTCCATCTCCCACTACCCTCCTTCTCTCCTTCCCTTTCCTCCCCCTTCTTGGTTCCTTTCTCTCCCCTTAACAGGGTGGACTTACCCCAAGAGACTGCGTTCCAGGTTTTCCTGTTAATCCTGTTGTTGACCAGAACAGTCTGTTTCGGTGAGAGTCCCAGAGGGGTCAAGAAAGGATCTGGAATGGGTTCTGATGGCGGGGACGGATTTGTAGAATTCCAAGAGCAACACATCACTCGAGCAAAGGAGAGTATCAGAAAACGGTCTTGTAGTCAGGGAGCTAGGAGGCACTGTGAAGGGTTATTGGCTGAGGAAAATTGCATTTGTAGGAATTGTGAGAACATAGTTGAGGATGGGTGCATCCAGAGATGTCAGTCCAGCCTTAATATCAACATGGACCGTCATCCATTGAGTGATTATCACTCACTAGTGGGTAAGGTCTTAAACCAGACAGAATGTTGGGTGTGCTCACAAGTACCTCAAGGTCAAGTCAAGTCAGGATTAGTACCGTACCCTTTAGCAATAGATGAGGTACTCGAATTGCGGGGTGGGAGACCGGTGGACAAGAAATTTAATATTTCTAGGCCCCCTAGTTTGAAGCTCCACCAGTATCATGTAGATAGATCCTTAGTGTGTTTCAACTTTTCCAATTTCCAAAAACCAGGAAATTGGGAGGTGACATGGAATAATCAAACCATGGCATTTTCGCACAGAGCTGATAGGATACCCGTAGACTCTGAACTTATACGCCAAATAGCCAACAGTGGAAGGTATTTTCGGTATAGATATACTCAAGGAAGCAAGACCATGCGGGTTGGAGAAGTATCACCAGGGTACTGTGCGCATATCATCCAGCCTGATACTTGTACTGAGCAGATGGGAGAGTTAGGGATGGGGTTTTTCCCCCACCGAAAATTTGCAATATGGTAATGTCATATTCAGTCCCATATGTTCTCCCCGATGATGCCTATTTCATATGTGGGAGGAAGGCGTATAAGTGGCTTGCTCCAAACTCAGAGGGATTGTGTTATGTTGGAAGAGTGTTGCCAGAGGTCATGACCATAACCCATGATAAGATAAAAGACGTTCACCGCAGTGCTCAGGCTCCTTATACTCGTACTCACTATGAACACATCGTTAAGAGACACCTCATATATAGGACAGAGCACGTAGCCTCTGATTTGATCCACGAATCCACCGGGATTCAATTCCTACTTGCGTTAGATATCACCCGTACTGCCAGAGGAATTATAAATTATAGTTATATCCATGCGCTAGCGAACTTGATAGATAATATCACTGAGATGTATGACGACACCTTCAGGTATACGGGTAGGGAGTTGCAAGCTTACAGGACAGAACTGATCCAGCATAGGATGGTCCTCAATTATATCACAGCTGTGACTGGTGGGTACTGTGTCACTTTGGCAACTCAATATGGTGTTAAGTGCTGCACGTATATTACAAACAGCACTGATGACCCCACGGAGATCATCGATCAAAAGATGGACGATATCTTGCAGTTGACGTGGAAGTGTTGGAGGAGACACAACCTTACCCTGACCGCTGTGGGTAATGAGCTGACCGGCTGGGTCTCATGGTTGAACCCACGAAATTGGTTCTCAGGATTAGGAGAGTGGGCTCAAAATGTTATTATGAGTGTAGGAAAGTTTCTCCTTTGTATCCTGGGAGTCGTCATAATTATTGGCTTGATATTTAGGTGTGTTCAAATTCTAACGCGGCGCAAGCACGGCACAAATTTGATGAGTTTAAGGAGCAGGGGCATTGTTACAGCACCCACATATGTTCCCCCTCCATGTATCATCAACTAAATGTGCACCCCATTTGTTGGAACAAGAAGCCGAAAAGAGCTCGGTAGTGTTTGTTGTCCCACTTACAGACCCTTAATACGGGATAAGAACGATTTAATGTATACTTCGCAATACCTTGAAGCTTATTAAGAACATATACGGCACGATGATACATGCCTCTCAGACACGGATTCATACATACATGCTTTTTACTATCCCACTAGGTCATACATTTCCTACCTACCCCTCTCTCCCGATTACCCAAACTTCTGTAGATATTGTATTGATATTTTTCTGTTTAGTGATTAGATAGTGGCAGTTATTGTTGACTGCCAAAGGGTGGACTGTCAAAGTCAAAAAATATTGCAGTACACACATCACGTACAAACCACACACACATGCCCGCTGCGCGTGCACTTGTTCCGCCGTGCGTGCACATATTCGCAATTTGCGTATGGTCGCTCCCGCGTTCCTGCGCGTGGTATGGGTATTTATGGCGGAGTTTGTGAACGTATGGAGAGCTATCAAAACACATTACATATTTAATCCAAATAGTGCACAATGTACACATAGTCTCCTTACACCACATCAGAAAGTTATAGCTGTTTAAATGGTTGCAGAACAAAGGGATTCACCTTTGCAGGATAAGAGGGGACAGACTAAGGTTATAAGTTGATGTTTGGTATCCAGCTGTAGGGTATTTTAAGGGAAACATTCCGGTGTTGGTCTGCGGAAGATCGCATGTTCCTGCTGATAGTTATGTGCAGAAATAGAATATAGATATAAACTATTTACTGTATATTATGTATGCAGGGGGAATCCAGAGGAGACCACCCACAAGAGCAGTTAAGAAAGACATCGCCCACCAAATCAACCTATGACCTCTCCTGTACTGTAAAAGTGCATTTCTGTGTCCAATGGACAAAGGGATTACAGTATCCATTGTATTGCTTTTGAAAGACTTGTGTAAATAAAGCCTGCTGCAGCCTGGCCAGACACAAGACTCTCAACGCTTTCAACCTGATAGCGGAGGACCGGACCGGGAAGCGTATGCGAATATTCTCACATATGTACATTGACTGTAGCCATTTACTCTGTTGTATTGTAGTGCATAATTTGTATTGTTAAACCCCCTTTCAGATATATTACTCTGTGGTGTCAGAACCCAGTGATTAACTGCAAATCGGTGTTGTGTCCTCATTTCCTTGCTAGGGTTTAAAGTGTATTACATTGCCTAACTGTATAAGGTTCAAAAGTGTATTAATAAGGTGTGTACATGCTGCGGGTACTTTGTACCGTCAGCGCTGCATAAGGTTTAAGGTATAATATCATTGCATTACATTACTAAGAAGGTTTAAGGTGTAACATCATTGCAGTGCTTTGCTGCATAAGGTTTAAAGCATATCTCTGGGTGTGTGCGCACTGTGTGTACTTTGTACCCCCGGGGCGGCGTTTGTACGCTAAGTCCGAACAAGGTACGGGACTCTGTACGCAAATAGCGTACAAAGTACGTAGCGTCTGTACTAAGTTCAGCGGCCGCAGCTGCTCCATGGTAAAAGTGTGTTTTAAGGTATAGCTTTCTGTTTTAATATAAAATCGACATGGTCAAGAATGTTAATAAATCTCCCCTACGGGTATAAAAAGGGGGTTGACATACTGACGTCACTACCGATGCATGGCTTGCGTTGCGTGAACGATGACGCCCAAACGAACAATCCGATCAAGATGTGGATTGCACCTCCAGTGTGTAGAATTTAATAAACTACAAAAATGGTCCTGTCACTTTTTACCATATCTGCTATGGGTGCTCCTCGGGTAACGCCAAGAACCATGGATTCATATTTACTTACATTAAGACATCTCAAATTTACATCTCTATAGATTTACCTATTTATTAACACTCATTAATATTTGCAACCATGAAAATCAGAAACTCCCATGCAAAGAACGGGTAGAACAGCTAGTGTATGTGTGTGTGTGTATATATATATATATATATAAAAGAAGAATTTACTCACAGGTAATTCTATTTCTCGTAGTCCGTAGTGGATGCTGAGAACTCCGTAAGGACCATGGGGAATAGACGGGCTCCGCAGAAGACTGGGCACTCTAAAAGAAAGATTAGGTACTATCTGGTGTACACTGGCTCCTCCCTCTATGCCCCTCCTCCAGACCTCAGTTAGGGAAACTGTGCCCGGAAGAGCTGACATTACAAGAAAAGGATTTGGAATCCAGGGTATGACTCATACCAGCCACACCAATCACACTGTACAACTTGTGATAACCATACCCAGTTAACAGTATGAACAATAACTGAGCTTCATTCAACGGATGGCTCATAATAAGAACCCTATAGTTAAGCAATAACTATATACATGTATTGCAGAGAGTCCGCACTTGGGACAGGCGCCCAGCATCCACTACGGACTACGAGAAATAGAATTACCGGTGAGTAAATTCTTATTTTCTCTGACGTCCTAGTGGATGCTGGGAACTCCGTAAGGACCATGGGGATTATATCAAAGCTCCCAAACGGGCGGGAGAGTGCAGATGACTCTGCAGCACCGAATGAGCAACTCAAGGTCCTGCTCAGCCAGGGTATCAAACTTGTAGAACTTAGCAAATGTGTTTGAACCCGACCAAGTAGCAGCTCGGCAAAGCTGTAATGCCGAGACCCCTCGGGCAGCCGCCCAAGAAGAGCCCCCTTCCTTGTGGAATGGGCTTTTACTGATTTTGGATGCGGCAATCAAGCCGCAGAGTGAGCCAACTGAATCGTTCTACAGATCCAGCGAGCAATAGTCTGCTTTGAAGCAGGAGCGCCAACCTTGATGGCTGCATACGGAATAAACAGCGAGTCAGACTTTCTGACTCCATGCCATTCCGGAAACATAAATTTTCAAAACCCGAACTATGTCCAGCAACTTGGAATCCTCCAAGTCCCTAGTAGCCGCAGGCACCACAATAGGTTGGTTCAAATGAAACGATGACACCACCTTAGGGAGAAATTGGGGACGAAACTTCAATTCTGCCCTGTCCATATGGAAAATCAGATAGGGGCTTTTACATGACAAAGCAGCCAATTCTGACACACGCCTAGCCGAAGCTAAGGCCAATAAGCATGACCACTTTCCACGTGAGATATTTTAGCTCCACGGTCTTAAGTGGCTCAAACCAGTGGGATTTCAGTAAATCCAACACAACGTTAAGATCCCAAGGTGCCACTGGTGGCAGAAAAAGGAGGCTGAATATGCAGCACTCCCTTTACAACGTCTGAACCTCAGGCAGTGAAGCCAGTTCTTTTCGGAAGAAAATGGATATGGCCGAAATCTGGACCTTTATGGATCCTAATTTTAGGCCCATAGTCACACCTGACTGTAGGAAGTGCAGGAATCGACCCAGCTGGAATTCCTCTGTTGGGGCCTTCCTGGCCTCACACCAAGCAACATATTTTCGCCATATACGGTGATAATGCTTGGCTGTCACATCCTTCCTAGCTTTTATCAGCGTAGGAATCACTTCATCCGGAATGCCCTTTTCCGTTAGGATCTGGCGTTCAACCGCCATGCCGTCAAACGCAGCCGTGGTAAGTCTTGGAACATACAGGGCCTCTGTTGCAACAGGTCCTGTCTGAGAGGCAGAGGCCATGGGTCCTCTGAGATCATTTCTTGCAGTTCTGGGTAGCAAGTTTTTCTTGGCCAATCCAGAGCAAAGAATATTGTTCTCACTCCTCCATTTATTACAATTCTCAGCCCTTGGGTATGAGAGGAAGAGGAGGGAATGCATAGACCGACTGGAACACCCACGGTGTTACTAGTGCGACCACAGCTATCGCCTGAGGGTCCCTTGACCTGGCGTAAAACCTTTTTTAGCTTTTTATTGAGGTGAGACGCCATCAAGTCCACCTGAGGCAGTTCCCATCAATTTGCAAACTGCGTGAAGACTTCCTGATGAAGTCCCCACTCTCCCGGGTGGAGGCCTGCTGAGGAAGTCTGCTTCCCAGTTGTCCACTCCCGGAATGAACACTGCTGACAGTGTGCTTACTTGATTCTCCGCCCAGCGAAGAATTCTGGTGGCTTCTACCCTCGCCACCCTGCTCCTTGTGCTGCCTTGGTGGTTTACATGAGCCCCTGCGGTCTGACTGGATCAGAACCGGTTCGTCGCGAAGCAGGATCTACGCTAGACTTAAGGCGTTGTATATGGCCCTTAGTTCCAGGAAATTGATGTGAAGGCAATTCTGTTGACTTGACCACCAACCTTGGAAATTTCTTCCCTGTGTAACTGCTCCCCACCCTCGGAGGCTTGCATCCGTGGTTACCAGGACCCCGTCCTGAATGCCGAATCTGCGGCCCTCGAGAAGGTGAGCACTTCGCAGCCACCACAGGAGAGACACCCTGGTCCTGGGGGATAGGGTGATTAACCGATGCATCTGAAGATGTGATCCGGACCACTTGTCCAGTTAGTCCCATTGGAAGGTCCTCGTATGATGCCACCATTCTTCCCAGGACTCGAGTGCAGTGTACTGACACCTGTTTTAGTTTTAATAGATTCCTGACCAGTGTCATGAGCTCCTGAGCTCTCTCTATCGGGAGACAAACCCCTTTCTGGTCTGTGTCTAGGATCATGCCTAGGAGAGGCAGATGAGCTGTAGGAACCAACTGCGACTTTGGAATATATAGAACCCAGCCGTGTTGCCGTTACACTTCCAGAAAAAGTGATACGCTGTTCAGCCACTGCTCTCTCGATCTCGCTTTTATGAGGAGATCGTCCAAGTACGTGATAATAGTGACACCTTGCTTCCGCAGGAGCACCATCATATCCGCCATTACCTTGGTGAATATTCTCGGAGCCGTGGAGAGACCAAACGGCAACGTCTGAAATTGGTAATGACAATCCCGTACCGCAATTCTGAGGTACACCTAATGAGGTGGAGAAATGGGGACATGAAGGTATGCATCCCTTATGTCCCGATTCACGATAAAGTATCCCCCTTTTCAGGCTCGCAATGACCGCTCTTAGCGATTCCATCTTGAACTTGAACCTTTTCAGGTATATGTTAAGGGATTTTAATTAAATATGGGTTTGACCGAACCGTCTGGGTTCGGGATTACAACATGGTCGAATAATAACACCCTCTTGTTGAAGGAGGGGACCCTTGACCACCACCTGTTAAAGATACAATTTGTGAATTGCAGTTAACACTGGCTCCCTCTCTTGGGGGGGAAGCCCGCAGGGCCACCGGTGAGGAGGCATCTTCTCACAGTCCAGCTGGTATCCCTGAGACACAATATCTATTGCCCAGGGATCTAACAGGGAGTGAACCTCCTTGTGGCCGAACTTACGAAGGTGTGTCCCCACCGGGACTAGCTCCGCCTGTGGAGCCCCAGCGACAAGCGGTGGATTTTTGTAGAGGCCGGGGAGGACTTCTGTTCCTGGGAACTAGCTGTGTTGTGCAGCTTCTTTCCTCTGCCCCCGGCTCTGGCAAGAAAGGACGCACCTCGGACTTTCTTGTTTCTTTATTCGAAAAGCTGCATTTAATAATGTCGTGCTTTCCTAGGCTGTGCAGGAATATAAGGCAAAATATCAGAATTACCAGCTATAGCTGTGGAGACCAGGCCCGAAAACTAGAGATGAGCGCCTGAAATTTTTCGGGTTTTGTGTTTTGGTTTTGGGTTCGGTTCCGCGGCCGTGTTTTGGGTTCGAACGCGTTTTGGCAAAACCTCACCGAATTTTTTTTGTCGGATTCGGGTGTGTTTTGGATTCGGGTGTTTTTTTCAAAAAACACTAAAAAACAGCTTAAATCATAGAATTTGGGGGTCATTTTGATCCCAAAGTATTATTAACCTCAAAAACCATAATTTACACTCATTTTCAGTCTATTCTGAATACCTCACACCTCACAATATTATTTTTAGTCCTAAAATTTGCACCGAGGTCGCTGTGTGAGTAAGATAAGCGACCCTAGTGGCCGACACAAACACCGGGCCCATCTAGGAGTGGCACTGCAGTGTCACGCAGGATGTCCCTTCCAAAAAACCCTCCCCAAACAGCACATGACGCAAAGAAAAAAAGAGGCGCAATGAGGTAGCTGTGTGAGTAAGATTAGCGACCCTAGTGGCCGACACAAACACCGGGCCCATCTAGGAGTGGCACTGCAGTGTCACGCAGGATGGCCCTTCCAAAAAACCCTCCCCAAACAGCACATGACGCAAAGAAAAAAAGAGGCGCAATGAGGTAGCTGTGTGAGTAAGATTAGCGACCCTAGTGGCCGACACAAACACCGGGCCCATCTAGGAGTGGCACTGCAGTGTCACGCAGGATGTCCCTTCCAAAAAACCCTCCCCAAACAGCACATGACGCAAAGAAAAAAAGAGGCGCAATGAGGTAGCTGTGTGAGTAAGATTAGCGACCCTAGTGGCCGACACAAACACCGGGCCCATCTAGGAGTGGCACTGCAGTGTCACGCAGGATGTCCCTTCCAAAAAACCCTCCCCAAACAGCACATGACGCAAAGAAAAAAAGAGGCGCAATGAGGTAGCTGACTGTGTGAGTAAGATTAGCGACCCTAGTGGCCGACACAAACACCGGGCCCATTTAGGAGTGGCACTGCAGTGTCACGCAGGATGTCCCTTCCAAAAAACCCTCCCCAATCAGCACATGATGCAAAGAAAAAGAAAAGAAAAAAGAGGTGCAAGATGGAATTGTCCTTGGGCCCTCCCACCCACCCTTATGTTGTATAAACAAAACAGGACATGCACACTTTAACCAACCCATCATTTCAGTGACAGGGTCTGCCACACGACTGTGACTGATATGACGGGTTGGTTTGGACCCCCCCCAAAAAAGAAGCAATTAATCTCTCCTTGCACAAACTGGCTCTACAGAGGCAAGATGTCCACCTCATCATCACCCTCCGATATATCACCGTGTACATCCCCCTCCTCACAGATTATCAATTCGTCCCCACTGGAATCCACCATCTCAGCTCCCTGTGTACTTTGTGGAGGCAATTGCTGCTGGTCAATGTCTCCGTGGAGGAATTGATTATAATTCATTTTAATGAACATCATCTTCTCCACATTTTCTGGATGTAACCTCGTACGCCGATTGCTGACAAGGTGAGCGGCGGCACTAAACACTCTTTCGGAGTACACACTTGTGGGAGGGCAACTTAGGTAGAATAAAGCCAGTTTGTGCAAGGGCCTCCAAATTGCCTCTTTTTCCTGCCAGTATAAGTACGGACTGTGTGACGTGCCTACTTGGATGCGGTCACTCATATAATCCTCCACCATTCTATCAATGTTGAGAGAATCATATGCAGTGACAGTAGACGACATGTCCGTAATCGTTGTCAGGTCCTTCAGTCCGGACCAGATGTCAGCATCAGCAGTCGCTTCAGACTGCCCTGCATCACCGCCAGCGGGTGGGCTCGGAATTCTGAGCCTTTTCCTCGCACCCCCAGTTGCGGGAGAATGTGAAGGAGGAGATGTTGACAGGTCGCGTTCCGCTTGTCTTGACAATTTTGTCACCAGCAGGTCTTTCAACCCCAGCAGACTTGTGTCTGCCGGAAAGAGAGATCCAAGGTAGGCTTTAAATCTAGGATCGAGCACGGTGGCCAAAATGTAGTGCTCTGATTTCAACAGATTGACCACCCGTGAATCCTTGTTAAGCGAATTAAGGGCTCCATCCACAAGTCCCACATGCCTAGCGGAATCGCTCCGTGTTAGCTCCTCCTTCAATGTCTCCAGCTTCTTCTGCAAAAGCCTGATGAGGGGAATGACCTGACTCAGGCTGGCAGTGTCTGAACTGACTTCACGTGTGGCAAGTTCAAAGGGCATCAGAACCTTGCACAACGTTGAAATCATTCTCCACTGCGCCTGAGACAGGTGCATTCCACCTACTATATCGTGCTCAATTGTATAGGCTTGAATGGCCTTTTGCTGCTCCTCCATCCTCTGAAGCATATAGAGGGTTGAATTCCACCTCGTTACCACTTCTTGCTTCAGATGATGGCAGGGCAGGTTCAGTAGTTTTTGGTGGTGCTCCAGTCTTCTGTACGTGGTGCCTGTACGCCGAAAGTGTCCCGCAATTCTTCTGGCCACCGACAGCATCTCTTGCACGCCCCTGTCGTTTTTAAAAAAATTCTGCACCACCAAATTCAAGGTATGTGCAAAACATGGGACGTGCTGGAATTTGCCCATATTTAATGCACACACAATATTGCTGGCGTTGTCCGATGCCACAAATCCACAGGAGAGTCCAATTGGGGTAAGCCATTCCGCGATGATCTTCCTCAGTTGCCGTAAGAGGTTTTCAGCTGTGTGCGTATTCTGGAAAGCGGTGATACAAAGCGTAGCCTGCCTAGGAAAGAGTTGGCGTTTGCGAGATGCTGCTACTGGTGCCGCCGCTGCTGTTCTTGTGGCGGGAGTCCATACATCTACCCAGTGGGCTGTCACAGTCATATAGTCCTGACCCTGCCCTGCTCCACATGTCCGTGGTTAAGTGGACATTGGGTACAACTGCATTTTTTAGGACACTGGTGAGTCTTTTTCTGACGTCCGTGTACATTCTCGGTATCGCCTGCCTAGAGAAGTGGAACCTAGATGGTATTTGGTAACGGGGGCACACTGCCTCAATAAATTGTCTAGTTCCCTGTGAACTAACGGCGGATACCGGACGCACGTCTAACACCAACATAGTTGTCAAGGCCTCAGTTATCCGCTTTGCAGCAGGATGACTGCTGTGATATTTCATCTTCCTCGCAAAGGACTGTTGAACAGTCAATTGCTTACTGGAAGTAGTACAAGTGGGCTTACGACTTCCCCTCTGGGATGACCATCGACTCCCAGCAGCAACAACAGCAGCGCCAGCAGCAGTAGGCGTTACACGCAAGGATGCATCGGAGGAATCCCAGGCAGGAGAGGAATCGTCAGAATTGCCAGTGACATGGCCTGCAGGACTATTGGCATTCCTGGGGAAGGAGGAAATTGACACTGAGGGAGTTGGTGGGGTGGTTTGCGTGAGCTTGGTTACAAGAGGAAGGGATTTACTGGTCAGTGGACTGCTTCCGCTGTCACCCAAAGTTTTTGAACTTGTCACTGACTTATTATGAATGCGCTGCAGGTGACGTATAAGGGAGGATGTTCCGAGGTGGTTAACGTCCTTACCCCTACTTATTACAGCTTGACAAAGGGAACACACGGCTTGACACCTGTTGTCCGCATTTCTGGTGAAATACCTCCACACCGAAGAGCTGATTTTTTTGGTATTTTCACCTGGCATGTCAACGGCCATATTCCTCCCACGGACAACAGGTGTCTCCCCGGGTGCCTGACTTAAACAAACCACCTCACCATCAGAATCCTCCTGGTCAGTTTCCTCCCCAGCGCCAGCAACACCCATATCCTCCTCATCCTGGTGTACTTCAACACTGACATCTTCAATCTGACTATCAGGAACTGGACTGCGGGTGCTCCTTCCAGCACTTGCAGGGGGCGTGCAAATGGTGGAAGGCGCATGCTCTTCACGTCCAGTGTTGGGAAGGTCAGGCATCGCAACCGACACAATTGGACTCTCCTTGTGGATTTGGGATTTCGAAGAATGCACAGTTCTTTGCTGTGCTGCTTTTGCCAGCTTGAGTCTTTTCATTTTTCTAGCGAGAGGCTGAGTGCTTCCATCCTCATGTGAAGCTGAACCACTAGCCATGAACATAGGCCAGGGCCTCAGCCGTTCCTTGCCACTCCGTGTCGTAAATGGCATATTGGCAAGTTTACGCTTCTCCTCCGACAATTTTATTTTAGGTTTTGGAGTCCTTTTTTTTCTGATATTTGGTGTTTTGGATTTGACATGCTCTGTACTATGACATTGGGCATCGGCCTTGGCAGATGACGTTGCTGGCATTTCATCGTCTCGGCCATGACTAGTGGCAGCAGCTTCAGCACGAGGTGGAAGTGGATCTTGATCTTTCCCTAATTTTGGAACCTCAACATTTTTGTTCTCCATATTTTAATAGGCACAACTAAAAGGCACCTCAGGTAAACAATGGAGATGGATACTAGTATACAATTATGGACTGCCTGCCGAGTGCAGACACAGAGGTAGCCACAGCCGTGAACTACCGTACTGTACTGTGTCTGCTGCTAATATAGACTGGTTGATAAAGAGATGTCGTAGTAGTATGTATGTATAAAGAAGAAAAAAAAACCACGGTTAGGTGGTATATACAATTATGGACGGGCTGCCGAGTGCCGACACAGAGGTAGCCACAGCCGTGAACTACCGCACTGTACTGTGTCTGCTGCTAATATATAGACTGGTTGATAAAGAGATAGTATACTCGTAACTAGTATGTATGTATAAAGAAAGAAAAAAAAACCACGGTTAGGTGGTATATACAATTATGGACGGGCTGCCGAGTGCCGACACAGAGGTAGCCACAGCCGTGAACTACCGCACTGTACTGTGTCTGCTGCTAATATAGACTGGTTGATAAAGAGATAGTATACTCGTAACTAGTATGTATGTATAAAGAAAGAAAAAAAAACCACGGTTAGGTGGTATATACAATTATGGACGGGCTGCCGAGTGCCGACACAGAGGTAGCCACAGCCGTGAACTACCGCACTGTACTGTGTCTGCTGCTAATATAGACTGGTTGATAAAGAGATAGTATACTCGTAACTAGTATGACTATAAAGAAAGAAAAAAAAACCACGGTTAGGTGGTATATACAATTATGGACGGGCTGCCGAGTGCCGACACAGAGGTAGCCACAGCCGTGAACTACCGCACTGTACTGTGTCTGCTGCTAATATATAGACTGGTTGATAAAGAGATAGTATACTCGTAACTAGTATGTATGTATAAAGAAAGAAAAAAAAACCACGGTTAGGTGGTATATACAATTATGGACGGGCTGCCGAGTGCCGACACAGAGGTAGCCACAGCCGTGAACTACCGCACTGTACTGTGTCTGCTGCTAATATAGACTGGTTGATAAAGAGATAGTATACTCGTAACTAGTATGTATGTATAAAGAAAGAAAAAAAAACCACGGTTAGGTGGTATATACAATTATGGACGGGCTGCCGAGTGCCGACACAGAGGTAGCCACAGCCGTGAACTACCGCACTGTACTGTGTCTGCTGCTAATATATAGACTGGTTGATAAAGAGATAGTATACTCGTAACTAGTATGTATGTATAAAGAAAGAAAAAAAAACCACGGTTAGGTGGTATATACAATTATGGACGGGCTGCCGAGTGCCGACACAGAGGTAGCCACAGCCGTGAACTACCGCACTGTACTGTGTCTGCTGCTAATATATAGACTGGTTGATAAAGAGATAGTATACTCGTAACTAGTATGTATGTATAAAGAAAGAAAAAAAAAACACGGTTAGGTGGTATATACAATTATGGACGGGCTGCCGAGTGCCGACACAGAGGTAGCCACAGCCGTGAACTACCGCACTGTACTGTGTCTGCTGCTAATATATAGACTGGTTGATAAAGAGATAGTATACTCGTAACTAGTATGTATGTATAAAGAAAGAAAAAAAAACCACGGTTAGGTGGTATATACAATTATGGACGGGCTGCCGAGTGCCGACACAGATGTAGCCACAGCCGTGAACTACCGCACTGTACTGTGTCTGCTGCTAATATATAGACTGGTTGATAAAGAGATAGTATACTCGTAACTAGTATGTATGTATAAAGAAAGAAAAAAAAACCACGGTTAGGTGGTATATACAATTATGGACGGGCTGCCGAGTGCCGACACAGAGGTAGCCACAGCCGTGAACTACCGCACTGTACTGTGTCTGCTGCTAATATAGACTGGTTGATAAAGAGATAGTATACTCGTAACTAGTATGTATGTATAAAGAAAGAAAAAAAAACCACGGTTAGGTGGTATATACAATTATGGACGGGCTGCCGAGTGCCGACACAGAGGTAGCCACAGCCGTGAACTACCGCACTGTACTGTGTCTGCTGCTAATATAGACTGGTTGATAAAGAGATAGTATACTCGTAACTAGTATGACTATAAAGAAAGAAAAAAAAACCACGGTTAGGTGGTATATACAATTATGGACGGGCTGCCGAGTGCCGACACAGAGGTAGCCACAGCCGTGAACTACCGCACTGTATTGTGTCTGCTGCTAATATAGACTGGTTGATAAAGAGATAGTATACTACTAATATTATATATACTGGTGGTCAGGTCACTGGTCACTAGTCACACTGGCAGTGGCACTCCTGCAGCAAAAGTGTGCACTGTTTAATTTTAATATAATATTATGTACTCCTGGCTCCTGCTATAACCTATAACTGGCACTGCAGTGCTCCCCAGTCTCCCCCACAATTATAAGCTGTGTGAGCTGAGCACAGTCAGATATATATATACATTGATGCAGCACACTGGGCTGAGCAGTGCACACAGATATGGTATGTGACTGAGTCACTGTGTGTATCGTTTTTTTCAGGCAGAGAACGGATATATTAAATAAAACAAACAACTGCACTGTCTGGTGGTCACTGTGGTCGTCAGTCACTAAACTCTGCACTCTCTTCTACAGTATCACAGCCTCAGGTCAATCTCTCTCTCTCTCTCTCTCAACCCTAATCTAAATGGAGAGGACGCCAGCCACGTCCTCTCCCTATCAATCTCAATGCACGTGTGAAAATGGCGGCGACGCGCGGCTCCTTATATAGAATCCGAGTCTCGCGATAGAATCCGAGCCTCGCGAGAATCCGACAGCGTCATGATGACGTTCGGGCGCGCTCGGGTTAACCGAGCAAGGCGGGAAGATCCGAGTCGCTCGGACCCGTGAAAAAAAACATGAAGTTCGGGCTGGTTCGGATTCAGAGAAACCGAACCCGCTCATCTCTACCGAAAACCCTTCTCCACACAATCCTCAGCCTTTCATATGCCTCTTAAGTCGGCATCATCTGTCCAATGCATATTCTACAGGACACGTCAAGCAGAAATCGACATAGCTTTGACTCTAGGACCCAGTATACTCATTGGGCATGCTTTATAATTATATATCTATCACTGAAGACAGCATTTTTAATATATTTATATGCATACTAGGGTCTCAATCTCCGCTTATAAGGTACCTGTCCACGCTGCCAGAGCGCTATAAACCCCTGCAGACACAATCGCCGGTCTCGGTAGAATACTAGAACGTGCACGCTATCTGCAGGATCCCTGAGAATAGCTAGTGCTACCGTGCAAACAGGACACCCTAGGGGAAGATTCTCAACACATCCTGGCCCTAGTGGGGAAAGGATACAGTCTGAGAATTCTCTTGTGGGAAGCTGCCGTCTCTTGTTTGGAGATTCCCGCTCTTTTTCCTCATGAGAGGAGGGAGATTTACCTCAGCATTCTTCCCCTTAAACATGTGGACTCTCTTGTCAGGGAGAGATGAGTCATCAGTGATATGCAAATCATCTTTTATTACAATAATCATATATTGAATACCTTTCAGCCATTTTGGCTGTAACTTTGCATTATCGTAGTCGACAGTGGAGTTAAACTCTGTGTCGATACCAGTATTTGTTATTTTTGGATAGTGAGCATTGAGAGACACTGAAGGTCTCTGTGACATAGGGACAGACCTGGGCAGATTTCCAGTCTGTTTCCTAACCTTTTGTGCAATAAATTCACCTTAGCACTTACACATATCCAAACAGGTGTCGGCATTGTCGACGGAGACACCCTCTCACACACTTATCCGCTCTATCACCTCCTTAGAGGAGCCTTTTACCTCAGACATGTCGACACACGCGTACCGACATACCACACACACAGGGGATGCTCTATTTGAAGACAGGTCCCCCACAAGGCCCTTTGGAGAGACCGAGAGAGAGTATGCCAGCACACACCCCAGCGCTATATAACCCAGGGATTACACTACAACTCAGTGTTTACCCAGTAGCTGCTGTATATACAAATTTTGCGCCTAAATGTATGTGCCCCCCCTCTCTATCCACCCTTTGTGTACCAGGATACTGCAGGGGAGATCCTGGGGAGCTTCCTTCCAGCGGAGCTGTGAAGAAAAAATGGCGCCGGTGTGCTGAGGAAGAAAGCCCGGCCCCCTCAGCGGCGGGCTTCTGTCCCACGTTTTATGTACTTTTATGGCGGGGGTTTTTACACATATACAGTCCGGAGACTGTATTATGTGTATTTTTGCCAAAAGGTATTTATATTTGCTGCCCAGGGCGCCCCCCCCCCCCCTAGCGCGCTGCACCCTACAGTGATCGGAGTGTGTGGTGTGCTGTGGGAGCAATGGCGCTGGGATCGACCCGGGACAGCCCCATTTACACTGATACCGGGATATCCCTGCAAATGCACATGTATGTCATTAGAAATGGCCTTTTCTGGCTCACATAGATGAGGTCACACTAGTCAACAAATGGAGGGGTGGTGCCTGCTCACACCATTGCTGCAGTCATGGCCGACGGAGTACCAGTGTGTATGCCTGAGCTCATGATTCTTTCTGCTTTGCAGATGTTTCATACAGCCAGTGACAGCATGATGCAGCTTGTCACACTGTGCAGTATACTGCACATATATTTTATGAGGAGGAGGAGGGCGCAATTTATGCTGGATAGGGCTGCTAGTCGCCGCCAATATTTGCGCAGGAGGAGAGCCCTCATATCATCCAGGATGAGTACCATACTGTCCGTGAGTATGGGCCCTAACCGCTCATTTTGGTCCAGAGATCGCCGGCACGGAGAAGCCTTTATGAGGACCGTGGAAGCTTACCAGGATGAGGAGTGGATGGCTAACTTCCGTGTGTCTCGTGCAACCTTTAACTACATCCTGGAATTACTTACCCCGGCACTTGACATGCAGACCACCAGGCTTAGGAGACCCATCGAGGCACGCAGGAGATTAGCTATTGCATTGTGGTGGTATGCTACCCCAGGAGAGTACCGCTCAGTCTCATGCTTGTTCGGTGTTACCATCTCCACCTGCTGTGTCATAGTCCACCAGGTGACTAAAGCAATTGTATCTACCTTATACAAGCGCTTCATATCTCTACCACAAGGACAGCGCTTACAGGATACCATCATTGGATTTGTGAAGCGAGGCTATCCGCAGTGTGGAGGAGCGATTGATGGGACACACATCCCCATTATTGCCCCACGTGACAACCATGCTGACTATTTTAATAGGAAGGGCTGGCACTCCATCATATTACAGGCTGTTGTGGACCACAAATATTGGTAAGTGTTTATTTTTGGGGTGGAGGGAAGAGTTGCATGTGTGAGTTTTACATTCTAACTTTTTTCAATTTTACTGTTCTTTAGTTTTCTAGATGTGTTTATTGGCTGGCCAGGCCGATCTCATGACTCCTGAGTTCTTGCCAATTCTGACCTGTACAACATCGTAGAGGAGAAGCATTGAGGCTGGCTGTACCCCAAAGAGTGTGCAAAGATTGTGAATGGGGTGGAGATCCCTGTCCACATCATCGGGGATGCTGCATACCCTTTACGCCCCTGGATTATGAAAGGCTACACCCAACAGGTCCAGTTAACCCCAGAGCAACAAACCTATACTCACACCCTGAGTTCAGCAAGCATGGTGGTTGAGAACGCCTTTGGCAGGTTAAAAGGAAGATGGCGTTGTTTGATGAAGCGCAATTATGTGGACCTAAAGAATATGCCTAATGTAGTAGCTGCGTGCTGTATACTGCACAACATCTGTGAACTGAAAAATGAGCTATTCCTTCCTGAGTGGACTGTGCAGGACCCTGAGGTTATAAACCCACATGTGGAAGGTGTTTTGTTTGGGACTGCCTCAAACTCCGCTGCAGAACAAATGCGCCACACTATTACGTCCAACCTTGCAGCACTGGTACAATAGTGTTTAAGAATCAGCACAACATGTTTGGTCAATTACATTTTTTTTATTTTGTATTCCACCTTTGATCTTTGGTTTTAATATTTATGTTTTTCCTAAAAAAACCACATTGCCACAAACTTTGTATATATGCAGAAGCAATGTAGAAAACACTGTAAACATGGTCTACTGTTACGCACAAATGGGAATGTTATGCATAGATTTGCAAACAAGTTTTGATTGGCATAAAAAAAAAAAAAAACCACTGGTAGGCTTGTAGATACCACACCATAAACCACAGTGTCCCTGCAGTATATTATTACTGTGTAAAAAATAAATAAAAAGTGCTTTAATGTAGACACTATACAAAACAGAACATAGAAAAAAAATTACAGAAGGCACAAACAGTTGTGCATAAACAATGACCACACTGTGGTTATTTAACAACAAAAAAAATTCACTGTGTTTCACGGCAAATTGCGCAATACAGTAAACTCTGTGCTTTGCACACTAGATGGTGCAGTATTTGGGGCATAGTATGGGCCAGGATTAAATGATGAAAAACCCTGCTCAGGGGGGTATTGTGAGTTGTGGTGTTGGATTGGTGGTCTTGAGGTATTGCTCATACGCTCATAGAACGCCATGTTCATTTGGTGCAATTCCCTGTGGCGGTCATACTGCTCTCTACTCATGCGTTCCTGCATTGTCATGACTTGGGAAAGGAATACATCATGCATTTGGCGTTCTGCCTCTAGAAACCTGTCGAGCCTTGCATCCTCCTGTGCGGACATTGTAGCGTCCATCTCTCGGAGTTGGTCGACAAGGACATTTGACATGGCTTTAGCCACTTGCTCTGCTCTGTTCAATTTCTTCCTTCTAGGCGGTACGGTGTAAACTGTGAAGAGAAGAAATACAAAATGAGCGTATATAAAAAAGCAGCGTTAGCAAACGTGTTTGTGGCATTAATCCACCTACACACTAGCTACTCTGCAACATTGAACTATTTATAAAAATGCAAAGCCCCCCTGGGTGGGGGCAGAAATTGCAAAGCGTGTCACCGTGCCAGCAGCGTGCTGAGCGCAGTGATCCTGCCGCCACACTGGCCACTCATACTACACACAGAACCGGATGATTAACAATTGTGGATTTGTGCTATGAGTGTTAATTTCTAAACATGTACTTACTGTTTTTCTGTAAAGTTGGGGTGACGGTGACGGCACTTTGTACAGTCCCACTGTCACTGGTCTGAGCATCCACGACGTCTTCAATGGTTGCAGTTATGCTGTCGTCGTTTCTGGATGTGTTTATGGACGGCTGGGAGGATGTGTCGCTGTCCTCAGGTGTGTCGTCAATTAACAACGGTGATGACGGATAGACGTCACTGCTTGTCTGTGTCTCTTCTGGAGTGCCTTCTGTAGCAGTGTACTGTGAACTGGAAGACAGACTCACCGGACTGCATATAGCTGTGTTTCCAAAGATATTGGCGCAGATGTCATAGTACTGCCAGTCGATACGGCCAACACCGCTCTTTTTCCTGTTGTTGTCATGCACCTTAAGGAACTGCTTTTTAAGAGTTTTCATTTTGTTTTAACACTTGCTGCTGTGTGCGGATGATTCCCCTGGCTTGCAGCATCTTGGAGATGTTTTTATAAATCACTGCATCTTTAACTGTGCCTGTGATCTGCCTCATTATTTCCTCCTCACCCCTAATGCTCAGCAACTCTCTAACCTCCTGGTCTGTCCAGGTCGCCATGCTGCCTTCCTCACACGCATCAAGGACGCTCCCCAGGGCTCTGAAAGATGACATCATCTTTTCTGAGCCCATGAAAGCTCCAATCGGAGGCCTTTTAACAGTCCCGGGTAGTGAATCCCGGGACGGGCCCTTTCACACTACCCAGCTTCCCGGGACGGTCCCGGGACCAACCCTGGTCAAGAGCAGTTAGGAAAATTACCAGGTCGGCGCTTAATACCAATTGGTGAACACAATGATAAAAATTAAACCAATTTATTGACAACAAATCACAAAAAACACATAAAAATAAATAAAATTATACATAAACAGGACCACAATATAATAATATAAAACTGAGTGATCAAAACACGAGTGATCTATATAATTGAGAAATTTAGATGTGATTAAGAAAGTAGTAATATTGATTTGCTTACTACTAAAGCTAATATATTGCTTTATAATTGTACAATAAATAAAAAGTATCACGTTTGTTTATATTCTGTCCGCATTGCAATGTTTTTAAATGTCAATTATTGCTGTATAATTTATATGGACCATTTTTAACATTCTAAGTTAAGCATTACTATATGAGAGTGCAAATGAGAATGCACCTGTTGAACTTTCATATACACCTGCTCTCACTAATTAGAACTGACAAGGTATAAAAGAGTGAGAAGCAACACTCTGAGTAGAACACTCTGCCTCTTGAAGAAGCCGCCTGGGGTGCGGAGAAACGCGTTGAGGATACAGAGAGAAGGAGCCCCAGTACCTACTGCCAATAAGAACTGAAGTGTGTCCTCCCAGCAGCTTATCAAAAACCATTGCCGGTAATTGCTACACTTTCTAGCGTGACTGATTCATTTAGTCCCTCGGATCACACTGGGAACACCTGAATTTGGTGAACATCATTCCACCAATACTGAGAGTGGAACACGCTGTACCGGTATACTCACACTTTGCCGGAGGAGAGAGCGGTCGTTTAGCTGACGCTACCAACTACTCACGCCACGGACGAGTCCTACCGCTGACGGATGTCTCACCCGTGCTAAGGGTGATAGAGAGCGGCTATGCACGCCGGTACCATTGCGGTACAACAAGAGAAAATACCGTCCAGTTTGTGAGTAACAGCTATCCCTTTACTGCTTACCTCTGCACAGTCCACACTAAAATTGGCAAGTGATGAACTTTTCCCAATTGGAAAATAAATTATAAAGTGAGGACACCTATATGCACAATTGTGCTAAGTACTGTCGTGCCTTTTTACATCTTGGCAAGAAAACTTCATGTAGCTAAACAGCTAAAAAAGAATTATCCTTTAACATAGGTACTGTGACGGCCCTCTGAGTATACCCAATTAAGGTTCAATTTACTGCTTAATTTAGAGGTTCCTGGAACCTCAGTTTTATATTATTATATTGTGGTCCTGTTTATGTATAATTTTATTTATTTTTATGTGTTTTTTGTGATTTGTTGTCAATAAATTGGTTTAATTTTTATCATTGTGTTCACCAATTGGTATTAAGCGCCGACCTGGTAATTTTCCTAATTGCTTTGTTTGTTGAGGAGGCCGGCTACCTCCTCACCAGGTGGCAGCTAATCCCAGGGTGCACACACACACAGGCCTGCCAGCGCCACTATTACCTCTTTTTCCTTTTTTTGCTGGTCAAGAGCAGGGTTGAAATCCCGGGATGCTCGACCTGGGAAAATGTCCCTGTACCCATTTACACTGAGAGAATTCCCGGGATGATGCGCGTTCACGTGCAATATCCCAGGATTTTTCTGCGAGTGTAAAAGGGGTATTAGTGGATTGGCCAATGCACGGAAGCCTGCATAACGATCTCCAAGGTACCCCACCTTCATGCAGGTCCTACACTATCACAGAGTCTCAAAACCTGACTACTTCACTGCTGTTACACACATCATCTGCCTGCTAGATTTAATGTGTACCTGCCACACCCTTTATGGCTTTTAAAGGTACACTAGTCACCTTTTGCACTGGCTCAGAGATGATTGCTAAGGAACAGCTGAGACAGGTTCAGGATAATAGAGTCCACACAGGGGTGCATTAGAAAGCTAGTGGCCATGGTTAATACCATAGATTAACCCCATCATATACAAACAGAGAGAAAACCACAGTACTCGCCACCCCAGAAGCGGGGTACAGCTATGCACTTACCACTCACAGGGTGGGGCATACTTGCCTACCCTCCCGGAATGGCCGGGAGGCTCCCGAAAAATGGGTGACCCTCCCGGCCCCCTGGAAGAGCAGGCAAGTCTCCTGATTTACGGGGGTCACCCCCTGCCCGCCGCCCACTTAACAAGTAAAGTGGGCGGTCCGGGCAGGCGATGACGCGATTCTTGTTGAATTGCATCATCGTAACCACGCCCCCTGCTGTATAATGCCGGTAATCGCGGCATTACACAGAGGGGGGCGTGGCTTAAATGACGCGTTCCGGAAGCCACGCGCCGTTCCGCCTCCGGCCCGCCCCCATTCCGCCTCTGGCCCGCCCCCCTTGCGCGTCACCTGACTGCCAGCCCCCCCTGTTGAGCCGACGGGCTGCTCTCTCCCGGAGAGAGCAGCCCAGAAGTCGGTAAGTATGGGGTGGGGTGCATGTATATATGTATATAAGAAATACGGAACCCCCCCAAGTAAATCTTGCATTTGCCCCTGGTCTGCGAAGCTTGGCATTTCTTTTTTCATATCTGGATATCCCATTGGCATTGTGATGATCCCATCCATTTTTGTGAGAAATAGTAAAGTTGACACCTTGTAACACCAAACTCCACCTCAACAACCTCCCATTTCCCCCCAAAGTTCTATTTTGCCAATTCATCAGGTTATGGTCAGTAACAACGGTAAATTCTTTTCCATGGTGATAAGATTGTAATTTCTTTAAGGCCCAGAATATGACTAGACACTCCTTCTCAACAGTGACAGTCAATCTCTCAGTCAGCTAGCTTACAAGATAGATATATGATTGGATGTTTCCTACCATCTTCTTACACCTAGTTCAACACTGCCCCGATTCTACACACCATGGGGGTAATTCAGATCTGATTGAAGATTTGCTAAATTTAGCACATCTGCGATCAGTTTCTCAGACATGCGGGGGGACGCCCAGCACAGGGCTAGTCTGCCCCGCCTGTCTAGCTCTGCCCCCCTTCCCTCCACACGGGTGCAAAAGCATCACACGGCGGCGATGCTTTTGCACCCGGCGAGTAGCTCCTTTCCTGCGCGCTGGCAGGCGGCTATCTGCCACGTCCCCGGTTGCATCAGCTGCATGTGACACCACACAGCTGCCACGACCCGCCTCCGCAGCGTTCCGGACATGCCTGCGTTGTCTGGACCTCGCCCCGCCAATTGCATTCTAATGCAGTTGGCACGCCTCCTCCCACCCCGCGACAGCCTCTTCATGTCAGTCAGTCAGAGGCGATCGCAGCCCTGAGATGCTTTTAGATGAGATGAGCGTAAGTGTCATACCATTCGCTTTGTCTCTCTTGTGATCCCCAGAGATGCTCGTGTTAATTATAGCATTCTTCTCATCCAGTTCCGCATATTCTCTACATATAGTAAAATGGGCTGCTGGTGTTCTTGAAAAGTTCCCTCCAGACTCTCTCTAACCAGGTCTAGAGGCCCCCACACTTTCCTGCTGTACAATATTTAAAATGGGGAATATCTAGTAGATGCTTGTGGGACATCCCAATAAGTGAACATAAGTTGTTGCAGGTCTCTCTCCCAGTCCTTCGCCTCAACTGTACAGAAGTTTGTAGGAGTCTTTTTAGCATTCTAATGAATTGTTCACAGAGTCCAGTGGTCTGCGGATGATAAAGAACAAACCCCCACTTTTCCCACAGAGTTTGCATTAGTATACCTTGGAATTAGGACCCTTGATCTATGATGACTTCCTGCAGGTATCTAACATGACTGAAGATGTCTGTCAGTGCTTGTGCAATATATTCTATGTCAATGGGCTACATGCCCATGGCCTCAGGGCAACGTGTAGAAAAGTTCACCAGCGTTAAGCTGTACTTTTTGCCTGTATGACAGGGATTAGCTAAAGCTCCGACTAGGTCTATGGAAACACAGCCGAAGGGCTCACCTAGAATAGGATCTTTCTGTTGGGGCTTCCCTAGTCTTTGGCAGGTATTGCAGTTATCCCAATACTGCTTAAGGTCTCTAGAGGTCTGCTGCCAGAAGAAATTCCACAACAGTCAGGCCAGTGTTTTAAGGGTGCTAAACTGACTGGCTACAGGGATGTCATGGGTAAGAGCTAGTAATTTCCCTCTGTATGACGTAGGTATCACCAACTGTTTCATAGACATGACTGTTTCCTGTCCAGGCTGAGGAATGATCACTCAGTACAGTAATTCCTCTTCCCACTTGCTTCCAGAGTCCTGCCAGTGAGACTTGGCTCTAAGTACTTTGGTCATTCAGCTGGTTGTATCCCGTATACTCCCATGAGATTCTCAAAGAACTGGAGGTGAGTGTTAATGTATGTTTCATTCTCTCTCAATGTGGGAACATCCTTAAATCCCAAGAACTGCTGCTCTTGTTCAATCCTTCGGGGTGACACAGAGTTCAACTGCCAGTATGGATTTGTACCCCTAGTATCGCTTTGCTCACTCCAGCCCTCTCCTGTCGGGTTGCACCTTCACCTAGCACCCCCAGCCAGCTCTGCAGTAGGGCAGGAGTAGCGATGGTCAACACTGGTATCCATCTGAAAGAAGTGCTTCCACTGCCTGTCGTCCCGCTTCATCATCATATAGGTGGTTGAGATTCTTCAGGTGTTCCCAATCCAACAACCGCAGTACCAGAGTTTCCAGGGTCTCAGTCCCATCATAACAAATTTCCTTCATCCTGAAAAATCCTTACCAGTGAGATTTCTGAGCTGCCCATTAAAACTTCCCTTGTTCTCTCATGGCATTCTTTCATTGACTACTTGCCGCAACTCCTGGCTGACTCTCCATGCTGAAATTCTCCAGTGGGAGCATTGCTTATGCTTGCGCCTCTGAAATCACTGCAGGAACTTTGTGATATCCCGCTGCTGCAACCTCCAAAATGTGAGGATATCAGATGCTCTGGGTATCCTAGGGTGAAGGGATCAAACAGCAGAGTGGGTTACAATGGAAACAAGATGAGCTTTATTGAAGGCTATCCAGAAATCCAGTGAACAGTAAGCAGGATTATACTAATCCACTCAAAGTACAGCAAAGTTCTTTTCAGCTGCTCTATATTTCCTCATTTCCTCCAGTCCTAGCCAGCAATGACATCTGTAGCAGGGCACACAGAGTGGCTGATCACCAATGACACCGACAGTGTTAAGCTGTGTACCCTCACCTCCCCACAACACAGTCTCTTTTCTCCCTGCTACTTCCTCACTCTCATAATTCTCCCTGCTGGTTCTCCCCGCTTTCTGATTGGTGGACCCTGTCTTTCCAGAGGGATAGGAGGAGGGCTACTCTAAAAGGAACACTTCGTTGCCGTCAGCTTCTGGAAGGCTTCCTATGTGGGACTTCTGCAGACTTTAGGTTTTAAGTTAAGAACTCAGGCCATAGAGTTAACTGTTTCTTCTATAACATGCAGACAAGTCCTTGCCTCCTCACAGGTGCCTTGGGTTGGTGGTCTAGGACCATATAAAATTTATAGCCAAAGTGATAGGCAGAACCAGTGTTGGTGGCTGCTACTTATAAAACATGTGGACAATCAGAAGCACAAGTGAACACCACCACATAACTAACCCTAAGGATGACGGGTGGAAACAACTTCATTTAATATTTTTTTCCCAAATATATCAATAAAACACTTATCCTGGGGGTGCCATGAAAAAATGCGGATACTCTAGGACGCACTGATTCAAGAAAGCACTGATTTATGTACATCTACGATGCTTGTTGGGTCCTGGCGAGTGGGTCGGTGCAGCGGAGCTTTTACAAAATAGGGGCATCAGTCCCATTTTGTAAACATGACGAGGCAATGGTCTGTGTCTCTTCCAACACACTGTCAAAGTCAGAAAAATGTCTTAGTGCACACTGCCATATTTGCACCGCACACTGGTCCGTGCTGCGCATGCGTACGCTCTCCCGTGGAAGCGCATACCCGCAATAGCGTGCACTCGCACGCGCAGTATGCGCATTTACGGTAGAGTTTATGTGATCGTAGCGTGCGACTCATTCGTTACAAAAGTTCACAATTAATGTAGTTTATAGATCATGTTCCCCTCAATAGTTTCTGTAAGTTTGGTTTAGATAGAATGTCCCTGAGCGGAGGAATCCCTCTTTGTATTGCACGAAGGGTCTAACAGGAGTCATACAGCAGTGTTTGATACCCATCGGAAGAGTATTTAATTAGCAATATTCCGGTGTTGGTTTGGAGCGTATTAATCGCTCGTGCGAATAGTTATGGACATAAGAAGTTTATGTCCATTTCTATGATTTGCACATACTCAGGTATGCGGCGGGAAACCCAGTTCCCCACCCACCTGAGCTGTTGGAAATCAGCACAGCCCACCTGTATGAATCAACCTATGACCTTTGGTTACAGTACAGGGCCGAATTCCTGTGTCCAATAAACTGTAGGATTGTAGGGACTAGGAGATTGCATTGTGTGTGGGGCATAAATAGGCAGACCGACCACATCCAGCTCTCACTCTCTCATCAACGGTTATCTGCTGATAATCGGGAGCTGGATATCGAGGCGCTGGCGATCATACCCTTTGTGCGTAAGTTCTCTCCGTAATCATTGTCTTTCTGTGAGCCAATATCTCTCTTTCTCTCTCTATCTCTCCTCTCCTCTTTTTCTCTTAAATACTTCGTAGTATTATTGTATTGTATTGTGTTAGACCAGGATAGCATTGTAGTTTATCCCTTAGTTAGGTGTTTGGTTAGGAAGTCTTTGTTATATTGTAGTGTATCATTTGTACTGTGTTACTCTTTTACAAGTATACTAGATATAATACAGATTATAGGCTTTGGAACCCTAAACCAGTATCAGTGTATTTACTATAGTGTTAAGTGTTCACTTGAGCGTCGGTGACGCTCAAACAGCTTTGTAGATAGTCAGGTTACACAAGGTTGCATTTACACCCTGTACTCACATTAAGGTATTCTGTGTGTTTCATCGGTATAAGGTTTAACATAAAGGTATAGTGTTGTGAGCGTCTGCATCGCTGGTGACCTCCTCGTGGTCTCTAGCGTACGCTACGTTACAGCGAATCTTTCCCCTAGACATAACCAATAACGTGTCCTGTGATCACTGGGCCGTGAGCGAACGTGACGCTTGAGCGTCTCGCCTACGGCTGAGCGATCGTCACGCAAATAGCGTATCATTACGGTATTTCTTAAATAAACAGCGTACAGTGTTCTTAGCTTCATAAGGGTTGTTTACACGACAAGGAATTTAGCATTGTCAATTGCGGGCTCGTCCTATACTTCTCATATCTGCACTAGGTAGATCAGCAGACATTATCCCTCCAGCAAAGGGTGGGAGGTTGTCTCACAGTGCTGACGGGATAAGCGTCTGCTTCACTTAGGTAAAGAGTGCTGAAGGAACCCGGTAACCGGAAGTAAGAACAAAACGCTTGTGTCTTTTTAAAACTGTTTTATTTCTCTTCTGTCTTGCGTATACACGCACGCATATATATCTGCATTTCTGTTTCATTTTTCGTATATCACTATTCCTGTTTGCCAAATTTTTATAGTTGATAGAAAGGGCTAAAAGGAGATTTGCTGTTATTTAATAGTAGAGGTGATAGTTAAAGTATAGAAGAACACACGGGTTGTCTAGAAAACAAGGCAGTCAGTGTGGATTGCGGTAGATGATCAGGGATCATCTACATTGATAAATAAATATATTGTGTTACGGTGGATCCTTTGCATTGCGTACACGTGTCACTAACAAAGACTAGCGTACGCAATCCAAAAGGCAGACGCACGCAGCGTACACTACGCAACGTAGCGTCTGGTTACGCCCACGTAGCTCAAGTTGTGATAAAGTGGATTTTAGCGCAAAGCGATAATTAGCGCAAAGGCGATAAGTAACGCACAGCGGTAGATAACGCGACGCGGTAAATAACGCAAATCTATTTTTGGGAAAACTGAAATTTAGTTTAACAGATCCTGCTCCTAATTGGTAACACTTTTGGCCTGAAGACAATTTCTGCGCAGAAATAGATATAGAAACAAAAGTGTACATGTGTTGAGTGAGTGTGTTTTGTATACAAAAGTTTATATAACTTTAAGGTGGAACCAAAAGGAAAGTCGGGTACTCGTTAAGGAACATACGTGTAAGTGACATATACGGTGGCCAGGGAGGCATCCCTGGTTAAAATAATATTTGAGCATTAGAGTATAGCGGACCATAAGGTATCAAGACCAGGAGGTCATAAGGTAACAAGACCAGGAGGTCATAAGGTAAACAGACCAGGAGGTCGTAAGGTAACAGGTAAATAGACAAAGAGGTCCGCTATAAAAGTCCAGTGGCACAACGCCTGGGGTGTTGGTGCAGAACCCATATAGGCCATATAAGCTCTGGTTGAAGGAATCGCAGCCGAAAACATCGATTCCATTGATCTTTCAGTACATGACAAGTAGTGCTCGTATACTGAACGATTGGACCGCACGTTATTGTGTGCAGTAGTTAGTAACCTGACCTAATACCATTAGAGTAAACTGGTCACAAACGCTATCTGTACATTCTGACGTGATTTGTGTAATTTTTTATTTTTGGAAGGGAAGTTCGCTGGTCACTCAGGAACTATCTAACAACCCCAACTTTACTGGAAAGAGTAAGTGTCCTGCGGGTAACCCTCATATGTTCCAGTAAACTAAAGGTTCACAGGGGCCCTGGGTTGGGTACCACAGCTCTGGTTTACAGTGATTGCGGCACAGGCCAACGTGGGCGAGAAGTAAGTGGGGTACTTGATAAACCACCACCGCCGGCCTGCCCAAGGACATCTTGGTTTGTTTGTAAGGGTTCGCTGAAAACCTTGAGATAAAAGATCCAAGGAGGAATAAGCAACGCCTACAGATTATGGGGGCCATTTGTTCCGGTAGGGGGCGATCAACCCAGGTTCAGGTTGATTCGGAGGACCGACCAGTTGGGTCGGCAAGATACATTATGTGTGAAAAATACGGTAGTCACACAGAAGTTTTTTGTGATGAATGGGAGAGAATGACTGTACAAGACAGGGACAAGTTCCCAAGAATAGGTAGCTTCAGTCCAGAGGTGTTACAAAATTTAAGGAGGAGGATAAGTCTCGTTGAACTAACGAAGAGACAAAATAAACATTATGAATATTTACAGTTATGGCAACAGGAAAGTGAATTACAAAGAGAGTCTATTGACTTTTCTGACTCTTATCTTGAGAGGAGAGACATGGCATCGGGAGAGGAGTTGATTGCGGAGAGAAAAGCACAAGGGTGGAACAATAAAAATGCACTTAGTAACTGTATTAAGAATGAAAGTGTTAAATGTAATAATGTTTATGAAAATGAAAGTGTAAAAATTACAAATGTTAACCTGTGCAAGTCGCACCCCATGTTAAACTTCCCTCAGGATTACCAACAAGAAAGTGAGCCCAGAACGATGTCGGCACCTCTTCCAGAAGCCATCCTACAAGACATCCAGGTGGACACGACCAAATTGGTAAAGGCAATAATCAAACCCCCTAACGGAGGGTCAGGTGAGGTCGTGTCCACAGGTACGTACAATGTTTTATATCACGCACAAACAAATGTACCCCATGTTGTAAGACCAAAACAAGGTGATGTAATTGAGTTTAGTCCTGTCAGGGTGATCACAGTCCCCAATGGGAAGACTGATGATCAGGGAACCATTCCCGTCAAGGACAGTGCAATGCGCTGTCTCTTGTCCCGGACCGAATTGAGATCAATTGTGTCTGAATTTCCTGATCCTAGGAAAAATCTAGCCAAATGTCAAAGGTTTATAAAAGAACTAGGAAACGCCACAGAACCCACCAACAAAGAGTGGCGGACAGTGCTGAGGGCATGTTTGCCCTCCAGGGTTGACCCTGAAAAGTTCATTGCTGATTGTAAATTAAACACAGAGGTACCTAGTACGGAGGAACACAATCAGGAATGTATTAGGCAGATTAACCGACAGTTAGGAATATATTTCCCAGCTGCTGTCAAGTGGAATGAAATTTTCTCCATAAGACAAAACGAAAGGGAAAATGTTTCTAATTATTTCAATCGAGCACTGCAAATAATGGCTGGAAACACTGGGATCACGGACATCAAGACAAATGCACAACATAGAAGAATAGCGGTTAAGGTATTAATGAATGGTTTAAAAGATGAATTAAAAACAAGGGTACAGACCACCAACCCAAACTGGAGAGATATCTCGGTGACTGCACTAAGAGAGGCCGTCATCAATCAGGATCAGAATATCACCAGATACAGAGGGTCACAAAGAGATAAGTTAATGGCAGCAAAAATACAGGCCCAAACCACAAGACCACCCCAACAAAAGCCCCACACCCCTGCGAGAAATCCAGATATGGTAGTCTGTTACCATTGTCATAGAAAGGGACACATTGCAAGAGATTGTAGATCACGAGAAAGACAACACCATAATCATAAAAACCAAGGAACCAGGGAAGCACAGGGGAAACGATTGATGATGATGAGCATCCGAGCGTTTGAGGAGGCATCAAATCAGCCAAGACCCCATTTCACTGACACTTGGAGGAAGCCCAGGGTTTGTTATCATTGTAGAAGAGAAGGGCATTATGCCAGTAACTGTAATAACCCACATAAAGTTAGACCCCCTAGACATGAAAATGAGCATGAATATGACACACCAAATTATAATCAAGAATCACATAGGCAGGAAAGGTGATTGTTAGGAATGGAGGCAAGCCTGAGGTAACGGTTAATGAAGTGGGAGGTCATTCACTGAAGACACGGGAATGACCAGGTTAAACGTTGTAAATGTATTTGTGAAAAATGTTTTTCCCTTTTCTCACTCTCTATCCCCATCTCTGATGATTATTGGTAAGAATTCAAACATTGCATATTCGCCTGGTCCTTGCAGAAGTCTACCAAACCCCAGCATGACCTCCGCCACAATGTATTTCTGGCCAGATACAGACAGTGGAGTAATGCAGGTGCTGGTGGGGAGGGACTGCTCAAGGAGACCAGTAGACACATAGATATGACAGCCTAATAAGTCTGACAATGTTTTTCTAATGCTAACAATGTTTTCTTACAATGTTTAAAAATGCTTTGTTTCTCCTCTCTTATTGGTGGTTATTGTCGGGTTATGTAATGTATATATGCACATGAATTGTTCTCTATCTCTTTTGTTTTTTTTATTTTCTCTCTCTTCTCACTCATGTTTCCATGGTTTAAAGATGTTATGTCACCCCTCAGTTGGACCAATGGTAATGCCAGATTTTTGCTCCTTACAGAAAGATCGTCGGTTAGGAAGGAATATTGCATCACCAGAATGATCGTTTTTGAAGACTGAGAGACAACACCTTTGAGAGGACAGCAGAACAAGAAGAACAACAAGACGAGAGAACTTATTATCGTAACGAGTTCTCTCCCCCTCAAACTGATTTTCTTATACCCCATTTACAAATTTCTTCTTTTCTCCTCCTGTAAGATGGACTTGCCCCAAGAGACTGTGATATGGATTTTTCCCGTTAACCATGATGTTGACCAGAGCAGTCTGTTTCGGTGAGAGTACCAGTGAGGTCGAGAAAGGATCCAGAAAGGTCCTGATGACTGAGACGGAGGTGTAAATTTCCAATAGCAACCCAATCACCAAGCAAAGGCGAGTACCGGGCACGATCTAACAACCATGTTATCTGTAAACAACTGTGAAGGAATGTTAGTTCAAAAAGAAAGTTGTATCTGTAGGCTCTGTAACAAAGTAATGCCAATCCAGTTTTAATATCCATATGGACCGGCATCCATTGAGTGACTATCACTCTATAGTGGGTAACGTGTTGAACCAAACAGATTGTTGGGTATGCTCTCAAGTACCTCAGGGTCACAGTAAATCAGGGCTAGTACCATTTCCTTTAACGTTAGGGGAGGTACTTGAGCTAAGTGGTGGGAGACCGGTGGACCGGAGGTTTAACATCTCCAGCCCTCCTAGTTTGAAGCTCCACCAATACCATGTGGATAGGTCCCTCTTATGTTTTAACATCTCCAATCCTAGAAAACCGGGAAATTGGGAAGTGTCATGGAGCAACCAAACCATGACCTTTTCACACAGAGCAGATAGAATGCCTACAGATACAGAGCTCGTACGCCACATAGCCAGTAGAGGAAAATCATTCCGGTATCGATATACCTTAGGAAATAGGATTACTAGAGTTGGAGAGGTATCACCAGGATACTGTGCACATATCGTACAAACTGATACGTGCATTAGACAGATGGAAGAATTAGGGTCAGGAGATTTCACCTGGAAGGTTTGTAACATGGTCATGTCCTTCTCCGTCCCTTATGTTCTCCCCGATGATGCATATTTCATATGCGGGAGAAAGGCGTACAAGTGGCTTGCCCCAAACTCTGAAGGATTGTGTTATATTGGAAAAGTATTGCCTGAAGTAATGACTGTTACACATGACAAAATGAAGGACATACACCGTGGTGCCCAAACTCCTTATACTCACACTCACTACGAGCACCTTGTTAAAAGACAACTGTCAGAAAGGTTAGAGCATCCGGCCTCTGATCTTATCCATGAATCCACCGGGATTCAGGTTCTGGTAGCGTTAGATTTCACTCGCACCGCTCGAGGTGTGATGAATTATAGATACATTTCCGCACTCGCCAATTTGTTAGATAATATCACTGAAATGTATGATGACACGTTTAGATACACTGGAAGAGAACTTCAAGCTTACAAAACAGAACTAGTTCAGCATAGGATGGTTCTTAATTATCTTACAGCAGTAACAGGCGGATATTGTGTTACATTGGCAACACAGTACGGCATAAAGTGTTGCACGTATATCACAAATAGCACCGAGGATCCGGTAGAGGTCATAGACCAAAAGATGGATGATATTCTCCAATTGAAGTGGGAATTTCGTCGAAAACACAATCTCACCCTTGCTGCTGTAGGTAATGAGCTGACTGGTTGGGTGTCATGGTTGAACCCGCGAAATTGGTTCTCCGGTTTGGGAGAGTGGGCTCAAGGAGTCATAATGGATGTTGGAAAGTTTCTCCTGTGTATCTTAGGTGTTGTTATATCTATTGGATTGATATTTAGATGCGGGCAGGCTTTGATGAGGTGCAAGCAAAGTACGAAAGTGATGAGCTTAAGGAGTGAGGAAACTGTAATTAACCTGGATTTGATTTATGACCCAATGCTAGAAACCATGACGTAATGATGTAATGAGTATACGGTCCGTCTTTCACCCATTTCTATGTTTTCCTCCGAGGTACAAAGACCCACGTAGACGAAGGATTTGATGAGCCAAGGGGCCGACAACGGAAAGATGGAAAGAAGAAGAGCAGACGACCTGATAAACAAGATTTTGATGGACAATGCCATGGGTACCCCAGTTTCCCTAGGAACTTTAAAACCACGCTAGCCCAACATTTTTTGTAAATCCATGGACGTTGTATGCTTTACTCACGATTTATGAGCAAAAGCACAAAGAAGAAGACTCCAATCAACCGACACCAATCAAGACCTCAATCGACGAACGTACATTAACCTGACATAGAATATCATTGCATTTTTCGTAAGTGTTCTTTATCTTCATCTCTGCAACCCTCAGGTAATAACACACATAGTCGATAGGGAATACAGGCACAGATAGCAGCAACCACATACCCCCCCCCAATTCATGTATCATCAACTAAAATGTGCATCCCCATTGTGTTACAACCACAGCCGAAATGAGCTCGGTAGAGTTTGACAGCCCATCCACAGACCTGTACCACAGGATAAGAAGGAATTCAAATGTATACTTCGCAATACCTCGAAGCTTGATTTACCACACGTACGGCACGATGATACATGACCCTCCAAACATGGACTCATACACACATGCTTCTGCTTTCTCACTAGGTCATACCCTCTTCACACCTTCTCCTCTCTCCTCCCCTACCCAACCATGGAAATCAATTAACCCCTGACTTACATTTTTCTCCTTAAATATTTTGTGGCAGTTATTATTGACTGCCAAAGGGTGGACTGTCAAAGTCAGAAAAATGTCTTAGTGCACACTGCCATATTTGCACCGCACA
Organism: Pseudophryne corroboree; assembly: GCF_028390025.1. Classification (NCBI taxonomy): domain Eukaryota; kingdom Metazoa; phylum Chordata; class Amphibia; order Anura; family Myobatrachidae; genus Pseudophryne; species Pseudophryne corroboree. The sequence goes on along the minus strand of NC_086446.1, from coordinate 80,771,804 downwards.
CTGGTCCGTGCTGCGCATGCGTACGCTCTCCCGTGGAAGCGCATACCCGCAATAGCGTGCACTCGCACGCGCAGTATGCGCATTTACGGTAGAGTTTATGTGATCGTAGCGTGCGACTCATTCGTTACAAAAGTTCACAATTAATGTAGTTTATAGATCATGTTCCCCTCAATAGTTTCTGTAAGTTTGGTTTAGATAGAATGTCCCTGAGCGGAGGAATCCCTCTTTGTATTGCACGAAGGGTCTAACAGGAGTCATACAGCAGTGTTTGATACCCATCGGAAGAGTATTTAATTAGCAATATTCCGGTGTTGGTTTGGAGCGTATTAATCGCTCGTGCGAATAGTTATGGACATAAGAAGTTTATGTCCATTTCTATGATTTGCACATACTCAGGTATGCGGCGGGAAACCCAGTTCCCCACCCACCTGAGCTGTTGGAAATCAGCACAGCCCACCTGTATGAATCAACCTATGACCTTTGGTTACAGTACAGGGCCGAATTCCTGTGTCCAATAAACTGTAGGATTGTAGGGACTAGGAGATTGCATTGTGTGTGGGGCATAAATAGGCAGACCGACCACATCCAGCTCTCACTCTCTCATCAACGGTTATCTGCTGATAATCGGGAGCTGGATATCGAGGCGCTGGCGATCATACCCTTTGTGCGTAAGTTCTCTCCGTAATCATTGTCTTTCTGTGAGCCAATATCTCTCTTTCTCTCTCTATCTCTCCTCTCCTCTTTTTCTCTTAAATACTTCGTAGTATTATTGTATTGTATTGTGTTAGACCAGGATAGCATTGTAGTTTATCCCTTAGTTAGGTGTTTGGTTAGGAAGTCTTTGTTATATTGTAGTGTATCATTTGTACTGTGTTACTCTTTTACAAGTATACTAGATATAATACAGATTATAGGCTTTGGAACCCTAAACCAGTATCAGTGTATTTACTATAGTGTTAAGTGTTCACTTGAGCGTCGGTGACGCTCAAACAGCTTTGTAGATAGTCAGGTTACACAAGGTTGCATTTACACCCTGTACTCACATTAAGGTATTCTGTGTGTTTCATCGGTATAAGGTTTAACATAAAGGTATAGTGTTGTGAGCGTCTGCATCGCTGGTGACCTCCTCGTGGTCTCTAGCGTACGCTACGTTACAGCGAATCTTTCCCCTAGACATAACCAATAACGTGTCCTGTGATCACTGGGCCGTGAGCGAACGTGACGCTTGAGCGTCTCGCCTACGGCTGAGCGATCGTCACGCAAATAGCGTATCATTACGGTATTTCTTAAATAAACAGCGTACAGTGTTCTTAGCTTCATAAGGGTTGTTTACACGACAAGGAATTTAGCATTGTCAACACCTTCACTGACCTCAACCGATAATCACACAGATTATGAAGTTCGACCTAGAAACCCTGTCGAACTTCAAACCCTGTCGACCTAGTGACTGTTGACCTATAGTGGTCGACCTAAACATTGTCGACCTAGACACTGTCGATCTAATGATCCACAACCGCGTCAGGGTCTCATGTAATATATTGTGCTACACAGGGTATACTGTTTGTATTTCTCATTGTGTTTTTCAGTCACCCCACAACCACTTATATCCTTTGTTTGTGCTCGGTATTTACTGTCACAGAACACAGGATTATTTGCTGTGTTTTTTTGTGTTTGTCTGGCTATATTGTACTATTACATTCTAAGGCTACATCCCATATGATGTCTGCTACACAGGGTGGGACATCCGCGGACGCTCCTGCATCATGCAGTGCTATCGTCACGGATTCACCAGTGGGGGAAGTGTTAGTTGCTGGTTGAGGCGCTGGGGGTCATACATCTCCCAGTCCGTCTGGGCACCTGTGGTCAATCAAGACCCACCTTGGGCAGCTTTTTCAAATATGCTAACTACACTTGTAATGCGTGTGGGGCCTCCTGTGCCATTACAGCCACATATTGTCCTTATAGTTAATCCGCCATGGGACGATACTTTGTCTACCCAGCTACAGCTATTAAATCAGACTTTGGTTAGACAAAAGTCCACCCCACGTCCAAGGGGTTATCTAAGCAAGCCATTTGGTTAGACAAAAGTCCACCCCACGGCCAAGCAAGCCATTTCTTCCTCACAATCCACAAATATTTTGGATAATTCTTCCGATGAAGATGGGGAATATACAGATCCGTCAGACACGGATACAGTTGCTTCTGATGAGGAATCTGCAACCCAGGTTGATGTTCCTGATCTTGTGGAGGCTATCAAGCTGATTCTCCAAATTGATGATGACATTGAGCCTCCTGTTACATCCAAGAAACCTGATAAGTTTAAACCTCTTAATTGACATACTTTAGGAATCCTGGTCATCTCCAGGAAATAAGTTTTCCCTGTCTAAAAAGATGCTAGCTCGTTATCCTATATCTGCGGAGTTGAGCAATAAGTGGGAAACTCCACCGCCGGTGGACTGTCATGTCGTCCGTCTTGTGGTGTCCTCTACTCTGCTTGTCACCTCACTGAAGGAACCAACAGATAAGCATGTGGAGGAATGCCTGAAGTCTATTTACACTCTTACTGGTGCTGTACATAGACCCACTATGGCTGCTTCTTGGGCAGCAAAAGGAATTGAAGAATGGGTTCAGGCAATTGAGGTACATCAGAATTTTTCTGACACTGCCAGACAATATCCGTCGCATATTACCACAGCCTCTCAGTATATTCAGGAGGCGGACTCTGATGCAGGGGTCATGGCGGCCAAGGCTTCTACTACGTCTATCCGGACACACCGTATTCTGTGGTTGAGGTCCTGGAAAGTGGACCTGGACTCTAAAAAGACCTTGGAGGTACTCCCTTTTAAGGGAGACATCCTGTTTGGGGAAGATCTGAATAATATTGTGACTGACTTAACGATGGCCAAGACTGCGTTTCTCCCAAGTACTAATCCTTCTGCTCCGAAGGCTAAGAGTACCACTTTTCATTCCTTTCGACCTCCAAGTAAATCAAAATGTCAGGCATACCCGAGGCAGGCTCGTACTTCCAAAACCACTAAGCCCAAATCTAAAAAAATCCTAGGCCTCCCATCAGCCTGCTTCCAAACAAGACAAGCCTGGTGCATGATGGGGTGGGCCTCCCCCTGGGGGACCCCGGGTGGGAGGCCGACTTCTACAGTTTGCCCAGGCCTGGTTAAAGACCACTTTAGATGCCTGGGTAATCTCTTTCAAGAGACGTCCCCCTCGCCAGATCTGTTTAATGGTTGTCCCCTCAGATCCGTTGAAAGCGCAAGCTCTACACCTGGTTGTACAAGCCCACCTGGAAACAAGAGTGGTAGTGCTGGTACCTCTGTCCCAGAGAGGCAGGGGATACTATTCGACCCTGTTTCTAGTTCTGAAACCGAATGGGTCTTTCCGGCCTATCCTCAACCTCAAATCATTGAACAAGTTTGTAAGAGTGTCCAAATTCCGTATGGAAACTCTGCACTCTATTGTGCTGGCCATGGAATCCGAGGACTATATGGTATCCCTGGACATACAGGTTGCTTACCTGCACATACCTATTGCCATTTCACATCAGCAATATCTGTGGTTTGCTATTGGCAACCTTCATTTTCAATTCCAGGCTCTGCCATTTGGACTGGCCACGGCACCTCGGATTTTCACCAAGGTAGACGCCGTGATGACGACTTTTCTCTGTCGTCAGGGAATCAGAATCCTGCCATATCTGGACGACTTGCTGATTCTGGCGAACTCCCAAGATGTCCTCCTCAGTCAACTGGAGATGTCGGTCAACTTCCTTCAAGCCCACCGGTGGCTAATCAATTGGAAGAAGTCCTCCCTGGTCCCTGTTCGGAGCATGGTGCACTTGGGGTCGCTGCTGGACACATACAGCCAAAGACTGTTTCTGTCTCCGGAGAAGACAGAAGAATCTTCAGGACAGGATCACATGCTACCTCTCTCGCCAGAGAGTGTCGATACATTCGGAGATGCAAGAACTAGGCCTCATGGTGACGGCTTTCGACATGGTAGAGTACGCTCAATTTCATTCCCGCCCTCGGCAGATGTTAATCCTTTCCAAATGGGATGGCCTGCCTCATCGGATCAGACCTCAAATGATCTCCTTGACTCCGGAGGTTCGTCTGTCACTGAGCTGGTGGCTGCAGGACCATCGATTGAGCAGGGGCCATCCCTTCTGGATCTTCAACTGGGTCCTTCTGACAAAGGATGCCAGTCCGTGAGGTTGGGGCGTGGTGTTGGAGCAAGACTCTTTCCAGGGTTGGTGGCACAGGGAGGAATCTCTCCTCCCGATAAACATTCTGGAATTGTGGGTAGTGTTCAATGCATTGACACTGGCCCTGCCTCTGGAACAGAACAGGCCTGTTCAAGTACAATCAGACAACGCCACCACGGTGGCGTACATAAATCATCAAGGTGACACGTAAAGCCACATGGCAATGATGGAAGTGTCAAATATCCTCCAATGGGCGGAACGCCACTTGCCAGCCATATAGGCAGTGTTCATTCCGAGTCCTTAACTGGGAAGAGGACTTCCTCAGTCATCAGGACGTGCATGACGGAGAGTGGAGGCTTTATCCTGAAGTCTTTCAACTCCTAGTGGACAAGTAGGGCCTACCAGATGTAGACTGATGACATCTTGACACGGGTGTAGTATGGTATGCTGGCGCTCAGGCTCCCGGCGACCAGCATACCGGCGCCGGGAGCCTGACCGCTGGCATACCAACAGCGTGGCGTGCGCAAAGGAGCCCCTTGCGGGCTCGCTGCACTTGCCACGGTGGCGCGCTACGTGCACCACATTATTTTGTTCTCCCTCCAGGGGGGTCGTGGACCCCACGAGGGAGAATACTTGTCAGTATGCCGGGTGTCGGGATTCCGGCGCCGGTATACTGTGAAGACCACCCCTTGACCCAATCACAAGGTTCTGATTTTTGGAGCAAGGACAAGGGATCCTCAAGCAGCATTCATGGATGCACTGGCAATTCCATGGAACTTTTGGCTGCCCTACGTGTTCCCTCCAGTGTCTCTCCTGCCCAGGGTACTACGGAAGTTCAAGCAAGCAGGAGGAATACTACTTCTAGTCACTCCAGCGTGGCCCAGAAGGCATTGGTTCTCAGACCTGCAGGGTCTATCGCTAGAGCGTCCTCTTCTGCTTCCTCAATGCCCAGACCTCCTCGTTCAGGGCCCTTGTGTCTATCCAAACCTGGCCAGACTGGCTTTGACGGCGTGGCTCTTGAAGCATCACTCCTGAGAGCAAAAGGATTCTCTGAGGTGGTTATTCAAACTATGTTGAAAGCCCAAATGATACAATAAATAGATTGAATACACTCTAGGCGCTACCACCATAAATACAGTTATCACAAAAATAAGGATGTGGTGAAATGTCCAGGTAGTTCATTAGGTAGCTTTGAGTTTCTACAGGATACACTCTCCTCTGTTTTCTTCAAGGTTGAATCTCTCCTTGTTAGTGGGTGATCAATACGGAAGTGTTCAAGATATATAAAAAAGGGGTGGTCTTCAGTATGCCGACTGACGAGATCCCGGCGCACAGTATACTGGCGCCGGGATCTCGACAGCCGGCGTACAGACACTTATTCTCCCTCGTGGGGGTCTATGACCCCCCTGGAGGGAGAATAAAATAGCGTGGCGTGCGTAGCGAGCCTGCAAGGGGCTCATTTGCGCTTGCCACACTGTCGGTAAGCCGGCGGTTGGGCTACCGGCGCCGGTATGCTGGTCGCCGGGAGCCCGACCGCCGGCATACCATAGTGAACCCATAAAAAAAAAGATATCGTATATAGTGTAATATTTATTTAAAAATTTGACAATTTATTCCTCAGCATAAAAACAATAAAAAACATTCTCCATCCAGTGTAAAAGTGAAATCTTTCACTATATCAGATAAAATTGGAACCGTACCGTGCCAAGCTCCCAGCAAGGAGCAATGGGGAAAAAAAGAGTGAAAATGGGAGGTTTCCGGAATTCCTCCTTCCTCCCTCCAAGCTATCTGCCGGCAACCGGACCTGGTATATTCCTTTCGATCGTGGATGCAGGTAGATGGATCGATTTGCCTCTAACGCGTTTCCAGTTGTCATTAACTCTTCCTCAGGGCAGTATCCCTGAGATACTGCCCTGAGGAAGAGTTATCGACAACTCGAAACTAGCCCTGTGCTGGGCGTCCCCCCGCATGCCAGTGTGCCTGATAGTAGTCCTGCAAAATTTTGCCTTTTATTGTGGAAGGAGACACCTCTGAGATGGGAGTGGGCGTAATCCTTTCTCAGACAGATTGCAATGACTGTAAACTACATCCTTGTGTCTTCTTGTATCAAAAGTTTTCTAATGTGAAAGTCAATTATGATGTTGGAAATCGGGAACTTCTTACCATTAAGTGGGCCTTCAAAGAATTGAGACACTGATTGGAAGGAGCAAAGCATATTATTACAGTGTTCACTGACCATAAGAATCTATCATGCATCAAGCTAAAAGGCTAAACTCTAGACAGGCAAAATGGGCTTTATTCTTCTCTCATTTAAACATCATTATCACCTATAGGCCTGCACCTAAGAACATTAAGGCTGATGCTATATCTCAAAGTTTCCTTCATGTTCAAGACTCGTTGACTCCAAAAATATCTATTGTTCCAGCTACATGTATTCATGCCGGTCTTACCTGAGATCTGGCTTCCACGAAGACACAATTGCCTCCAGAGGCTCCTCCAGGACTCCTGTTCTGTTAGGGTCTCCTGCCCTGTGCTGCCACGTCGTCATGGCAACCGGGAGGCAAGTGCTAGCAGAGTAACCTGAGCGCAGCTGATACTTCGGTTCGGATCTTTTGCTGTGCAGTGGTTACAGGCTCTGTGCACGGCAGGGGATCCGGTGCTGGTTTTTGTGCTCACAGTCTGTGAGGTCTGAGTTGGGCGTGGACAGCACCTGCTATATAAACCCTCTTTTCAGGTTAGGCAGATGCTGCTGAATCTTTGTTGGTTAGTCAGTTCCTGAAAGTTAGCTAGTACTGTGTAACTTTGTATTTGCTTGTGGCTTACTGCAAATAGGCCTTGGGATTTGGTACTACACTCTGCCAATCCAGACCTAGCAGTAAGACTGGAGTCAGTCGTTTAACCTGCTGGGGTTCTTTTGCTACTCTGTGAACCTAGCAAGTTTGCGGCTGTATTCTCAGACTTGCCTGCCAAAATCCTTTCTCACTGTGCAAGGTGTCCAGGTGTCAGTTTAGTGGCAGTAAGCTGAACCGGTGCACTGCAAGTGAGGACTAGGATTGTGGAGACTCTCCTTGTGTCTATTATTCCATCTCTGACCAAGGAGTTTACTGCCACACCCGTTGGTAACCCTTTAGGGTTTTGCTGTTGCCCTTAGCAACAGCATTTCGAGTTCTCTACGTATTAAATCACAACATCTCGCTTCTTTCCATCTGAGCATTCCTAATACTAGGGAGACACCCAGTTTCTTAGCCTTTGGGCTTCTCTGTTCACTTTGTGTTTATTTTGTTACTCTATCACCTTATGTGTATGTAATGTCATATTCCCCAGTCTGTCTGTGAGTTTATTTGTTTTGCATCCCTCTCTGTTCAGACACCAGTACATTCCTGCTGGCACTGGTGTGCATAACATATTCAGCAGCCAAATACTCCTGTTGAAATTTTGTGGGAATATGGAGCATACCCCTCAAAATACTTTGCAACAGGTGGTCGATCAGGTGCAGGTCCTGACTCGACAATTTAATGATTTGTCCATTAAAATGCACACCTCGCTGGCCGCTGGCAGAGCTCCCGCAGCAGCAGCAACTTCAGGGGTTAAGGAGCCAAAAGTAAATCTCCCGGATCGTTTTTCTGGAGATCGCTCGCAGTTCTTTTGTTTCAAGGAGAGCTGCAAGCTATATTTCCGGCTTAGGCCTCAGTCTTCTGGGTCGGAGATTCAGCGGGTGGGCATAGTGATTTCCTTGCTACAAGGAGACCCACAGGTCAGGGCATATGGGTTGCAGCCTGACTGTCGCTTAAAAGTGTTGATGCTTTTTTTACGGCACTGGGCATGTTGTATGATGACCCTGAAAAGACGGCCTCAGCCGAGGCTCAGATTTCGATCCTTAAGCAAGGGCGACGGCCAGTTGAGGTTTATTGTACAGAGTTTCGGAGGTTGGCCCATGATACCCAGTGGAATGACCCAGCCCTGAGACACCAGTACTGAAGAGGTCCTTCTAACCAGATAAAAGACCAACTAGTACAATATCCCTTGCCTGATAGCTTGGATCAGCTCATGCAGTTATCCATCCGGGTGGATAGACGGCTGAGAGAGCGTAGGCTTGAAAGGGAGACCGAGGTTTCCTTCTTTCCCAAGGGAACCTCAGACTCTGAGGAATTTTCCGAGGAGTCTATGCAGATTGGGGCTACCCGCCTCTCCTCGCGTGAAAAGACGCGGAGGAGACAGCAGGGTTTGTGTTTGTACTGTGGGAATAAAGGTCATGTGGTAGTATCATGCCCAGAAAAGCCGGAAAACTTCAGGGCCTGAGGGTGATGGGAAATATCCTGTCAGGCCAGAAGTCAGAATTTCCCAAGAAGACTTATCATTCCGGTGACCTTGAAGATCCTCGGTCAAACTGTCAAGACTGAGGCCTTTGTGGACAGTGGGGCCGACAGGGTTTTTATGGACCGCCAATTCGCCCTGGAACACTCTGTTCCCTTTGTACCCTTGGCATCAGAAATTGAGATCTGTGGGTTAAACGGGGAACCATTATCCCAGGGTAAAATTACCTCTTGCACTAGCCAGATTTCTTTGTTTATTGGAGCCACACACTCTGAAAAATTGTCCTTTTATGTGACTGTCTGTACTTTTGCCCCATTGGTGTTGGGGTTACCCTGGTTAAGGGCCCACAATCCTCAATTTCACTGGGTCCCTGGGGAGATTCTTAGTTGGGGTACGGATTGTTTCAGGAGTTGCTTGAGCCTTCCAGTCAGGCTTTCGCAGCTAAGTGTGCCAGGATGTTATGCAGATTTTGCGGATGTGTTCTCCAAAAAAGTTGCAGAGGTACTACCTCCCCATCGCCCCTATGACTGTGCCATTGATTTGTTGCCGAATGCTAAGCTTCCCAAGAGCAGGTTGTACTCCCTGTCACGTCCTGAGACTCAGGCAAATGTACATTCAGGAGAACTTGGCTAAGGGATTTATCAGACCTTCACAGTCCCCAGTTGGGTCGGGGTTCTTCTTCGTGGGTAAAAAGGACGGTTCGTTGCGACCCTGCATCGACTTCAGGGAATTAAACAATATCACGATTAAAAACTCATACCCACTGCCTCTCATTTCGGTCTTGTTTGACCAGCTTCGTACTGCCACCATTTTTTCTAAGATTGACCTACGCGGTGCGTACAATCTAATCCGAATAAGAGAGGGGTATGAATGGAAGACTGCCTTTAATACCCACTCAGGGCATTATGAATATTTGGTGATGCCTTTTGGGCTCTGTAATGCCCCAGCAGTCTTCCAGGACTTCATGAACGATGTGCTCAGGGAATATTTGGATAGATTCTTAGTTGTATACTTAGATGACATCCTAATCTTCTCCCATTCCCTGGAGGAACATCGGAAGCATGTACGCTTAGTCCTCCAGAAACTCAGAGACCACCGGCTGGGGCGAAGCTGGAGAAGTGCGAATTTGAAGTTCAGCGAATCGCATTTCTAGGATATATTATCTCCCCAGAAGGTTTCCAAATGGAGGGTTCCAAGGTACAGGCAGTCCTGGATTGGGTGCAGCCCACTAGTTTGAAGGTGCTTCAGCGTTTTCTGGGCTTTGCAAATTTTTATAGACGATTTATCGCTGGATTTTCGTCTATAGTGGCGCCCTTGGTGGCACTCTCTAAGAAAGGGGCGGATGTTGCGCACTGGTCTTGTGAGGCCAAAGCAGCTTTTGCCCGTCTCAAAAGGGCATTTGTCTCGGCCAAGGTGCTGCGACACCCAGATCCAGAGCGTCCTTTTGTGGTGGAGGTGGATGCCTCCGAGATTGGTATTGGGGCAGTGCTCTCTCAGATGGGGGTGTCTGATAATCGCCTTCATCCCTGTGCCTACTTTTCCCGTAAATTTTCACCTGCAGAGATGAATTATGACGTGGGCAACCGGGAATTGTTGGCTATTAAGGATGCACTCGAGGAGTGGAGACACTGGCTTGAGGCGGCTAAGTTTGTGGTCTCAATTCTCACCGACCATAAGAATTTGGCATATTTAGAGTCAGCGAAGCGTCTCAATGCCAGGCAGGCACAATGGGCTTTGTTTTTTGCTCGCTTTAATTTTTTGATAACATATCGCCCTGGGTCAAGAAACATCAAGGCTGATGTGCTCTCGCGGAGTTTTGCTCCAATCCAGGAGACCACCGAGGAGCCATTGCCCATTGTGTCCCCATCATGTATTAAAGTGGGCATTACCCAGGACCTCTTGTCATTAGTCCTTAGAGCACAGGAGCAGGCTCCTCCAGACCTTCCGGTAGGTCTTTTGTTTGTGCCTCCTAGGTTAAGACAGCGAGTGATCCTGGAATTCCATGCCAAGAAGTCGGCAGGTCACCCGGGTATTGCCAGAACTCGGGAGTTGCTGTCTAGGGCGGTGTGGTGGCCCTCGGTGGCTAGGGATGTGGATCAGTGGGTTCGGACATGGGACATCTGTGCCCGAAATAAAACTCCTAGAGGGGTTCCTGTTGGCCCATTACATCCACTCTCTATTCCATCTAAGCCATGGACCCACATTTCAATGGATTTTGTGGTGGACTTGCCCAAATCCTCGGGGATGACAGCCATCTGGGTTGTCGTTGACAGGTTTTCGAAGATGGCGCACTTCGTTCCACTGGTTGGGCTGCCATCGGCCAGACGCCTGTCTGAATTATTTATGCTGCATGTTGTGCGCCTCCACGGGTTGCCACTTGATGTGGTCTCTGACCGCGGATCCCAGTTTGTGGCCAAATTCTGGAGGGCATTTTGATCCGATCTCCAGATTTCTGTCAGCTTGTCGTCAGGCTACCATCCACAGTCTAATGGGCAGACTGAAAGGGTGAACCAGTCCTTGGAGCAGTTCCTCAGGTGTTATGTCTCCAAGTGTCAGACTGACTGGGTTGCTCATCTGTCCATGGCGGAGTTTGCCTATAACAACGCAGCTCACTCTGCAACAGGGATCTCTCCCTTCCTTTGTGTGTATGGGCATCATCCTAAGGCCAATTCTTTTGACCCCCTGGACTCCACGCCTGGTGGTTCCTCTGTGGTTTCGGTCCTTAAGGGTATTTGGAGGAAAGTGAAGAAAGCCCTTGTGTCTGTGTCATTAGTGACCAAAAGGGTTTTTGATAAGCGGAAAAGACCCTGCAGCTTCAAATTAGGAGACTTCGTCTGGTTGTCCACCAAGAATTTGAAGTTGAGACAGCCATCTCATAAGTTAGGCCCCCGGTTCATCGGCCCTTATAAGATCACCAGGGTTATCAATCCGGTGGCATTTCAGTTAGATCTGCCCCGTTCATTGGGTATCAATAAAACATTTCATTGTTCCCTTTTAAAACGGGCGATTAGTAATCCTTCTTCCAGTGGAAGACCTTCCCCTCTTCTGATACGTGGCCAGAGGGAGTTTGTTGTTGAAAGGATTCTTGACTCCAAGATGGTTCGGGGTCGGCTGTCATTTTTGGTGCACTGGAAGGGGTATGGCCTGGAGGAGCGGTCGTGGGTGCGCAGTTGTGATCTTCATGCCCCCAGACTGATACGCTCTTTCTTCTCGTAGTTCCCCGATAAAACCGGTGGTAGGGGTTCTTTGACCACTCGTCAGAGGGGGGGTACTGTTAGGGTCTCCTGCCCTGTGCTGCCACGTCGTCATGGCAACCGGGAGGCAAGTGCTAGCGGAGTAACCTGAGTGCAGCTGATACTCCGGTTCGGGTCTTTTGCTGTGCAGTGGTTACAGGCTCTGTGCACGGCAGGGGATCCGGTGCTGGTTTTTGTGCTCACAGTCTGTGAGGTCTGAGTGGGGCGTGGACAGCACCTGCTATATAAACCCTCCTCTCAGGTTAGGCAGATGCTGCTGAATCTTTGTTGGTTAGTCAGTTCCTGAAAGTTAGCTAGTACTGTGTAACTTTGTATTTGCTTGTGGCTTACTGCAAATAGGCCTTGGGATTTGGTACTATACTCTGCCAATCCAGACCTAGCAGTAAGACTGGAGTCAGTCATTTAACCTGCTGGGGTTCTTTTGCTACTCTGTGAACCTAGCAAGTTTGCGGCTGTATTCTCAGACTTGCCTGCCAAAATCCTCTCTCACTGTGCAAGGTGTCCAGGTGTCAGTTTAGTGGCAGTAAGGTGAACCGGTGCACTGCAAGTGAGGACTAGGATTGTGGAGACTCTCCTTGTGTCTATTATTCCATCTCTGACCAAGGAGTTTATTGCCACACCCGTTGGTAACCCTTTAGGGTTTTGCTGTTGCCCTTAGCAACAGCATTTCAGGTTCTCTACGTATTAAATCACAACATCTCGCTTCTTTCCATCTGAGCATTCCTAATACTAGGGAGACACCCAGTTTCTTAGCCTTTGGGCTTCTCTGTTCACTTTGTGTTGGTTTTGTTACCCTATCACCTTCGGTGTATGTAATGTCATATTCCCCAGTCTGTCTGTGAGTTCATTTGTTTTGCATCCCTCTCCGTTCAGACACCAGTACATTCCTGCTGGCACTGGTGTGCATAACATGTTCATTCCTGAAAAATTCAAGAGGGGAAGTATTGTCTGATTTCCATGCCAATAAAGCCTCGAGACATCCAGGCATCTCCAGAACTCCTGAATTATTGTCTCACGCCATCTGGTGGACTTATGTTACTCAGGATGTCCATGAGTTCGTGCAATCCTACAGAACCAGTGCCAAGAACAAAACTAATGTGTCCCCTTCTAGACATCTCTTACACGTCTGTGTCTTCTAAGCCATGGTCACATATCTCCATGGATTTTATCATGGATCTCCCAATATCCTCCAAATGTAATACTATCTGATAGTTGGCCGCTTTAGTAAAATGGCTCATTTCGTTCCTTTGACCAAACGCCCCAGTGCTAAAGATCTGGCAGCATTGTTCATTCAACATGTCTTAAGGTTGCATGGTTTGCTACAGTATATCATCTCCGATAGAGGTACCCAGTTCATTGCCCAGTTCTGGAGATCATTCTGTTCTGCTTTAGATATCAATCTCAGTCTTTCTTCTGGATATCATCCGCAATCAAATGGTCTGAAAGAACGTGTCAATCATTCGCTTGAACAATATCTATGCTGCTACATCTCTAAATGTCACAATGATTGCGCTGAACATTTACCCTTAGCGGAATTCACCTACAACAGTTCTTGTCAATCACCTATGATGATGTCTCCTTTTGTTTGTATATCTGGATACCACCACAGAGCTAATTCATTTGATCCTTTGCAAAGAGGTCCTCCTATGTCAAACCCAGTTTCTTGCCTCAGTATGATCTGGAAAAAGGTACACCATGCTTTAATTAAAGCCTCATTTTGCGCAAAAATTGTTGCTGATTAGCATCAAAGTGGGTGACATCGTGTCATCTGCCCGCGATATCCAACTTAGCCAGTCTTCACAGACGTTAGAACCAAGATTTATCAGTCCTTTCTGTATTACTAAACAAATTAACTCTGTAGCCTTTTTGTCTCATTGCTCTCTCTAAAGGGCCCCATACACTAGGACGATTTTACACGATTTCATACAATTCCAATATATTCCTCTGATATATTGTATTAAATTGTGTACAATCATATGCGTTTTAGATCGTATCCAATCTGTTGCGCATCGCCATGGCTGTCGGATAGGATCCCTTAGGTCGTTGGTGCTGCACTAATGATATATCGGAATTGGATGGAATCGGATGAAAAAAGTGTGTTTTTTGTGCATGTGATATATCACATGTGATGTATCACAGGGAAGTTTGACTGGCATTCTCAGGACACTTCCAGCCCCTGTAGCCCTCTATCCAGCCCATCAGATATATCTCATTGTACAATTGTATGCCGTACGATATATTGCATGTGAAGTATAGCGGCTTCATCAATCGCATGTGATATATCTTATGCAAAAATAGCACAAAAGTACCAAATCATATGGAATCACTCCCGGGAAGGTTCAAGGGAAATTACATCCAACTTCAGCCTCAGACATATCGTTGTAGTGTATGGGGCCCTTATGAAGGATTAATAAAAACTTTACGGAGGTTTTCTTGGATGTATTCTTCCATGGCCATGATTTCTGGGATGGACAGAACATATAGTTTCCTTTTAGGAAGGTTGGCACCGGGAATGAGCTTAATGGCACAATTTTAAGAACAATGTGGAGGGAGAGAGTTGACTTTTGTTCTTTGAGAGAACATCTAAATAATCATGATATGGAGATGGTAGCCCCTCTGGAACAGACTGCAGAATCCAGACAGGCAAAGAAAGACACTTAGCAGTACATTCAGCTCCCCATCAGATAATTTTGCCAGTCTTCCAATCTAAGACTGGGTTGTGGCTTCATAACAATGGTAGACCAAGGACCATAGGGGCCATGGGACAATGGACCAAATAAACATAACCTCTGAATGTAAGGCACCAATAACCAGTTGGAGTGGTGGTGTCTGAAAATTCACTTGTCTATCCAGGAGGGGACTTCCATCAAGGTGATTCCAATTTACCTGCCAAAATATCCAGGGATTGAGCAAAGACCGAGTCCATCTAGTTTCCATCCGCTCCGATATCCATGAAGGCCGAAGCCACATTGTTGTGAATACTGGCGGCAATTTGAACTGGAATTAATATAGAACTACTGGAAGAGACTGGAAATAGGCAAAATTAATCTCCTTTTCATTTAGGTATTTTCCTGCTTTCAGTGGAAAAGATACAAACAGAAAAAAGTAGCGCTGCAAATGGCATAAGTTAAAACATGCACTAATGCAATATGAATGGATATAAATTACAGTTTATTATACAATGTGGTTAAAAAGTAAAACAAATATTTTAAAAAATGGCAAAGAGCTGGTTACCACCCACTGAATTACATTCACAATAGCTTATTAGTAAGGCTACAGCATGTGAATTGGAGTGTCCGTTCCTAAATTAACCCTTTAAAAGGACTCTACTGTGAGCAATATCAGTTCCTTATACAAGTCTCACTGTCCAAAGTGAATATAATTGCCCATTAGCCGCTGGAGGAATGCAATTCCTGTTGGTGCAGTCCTTTTAATTGAACAGGGGTCCTCCAAATAGTGTGGCGTATGTTCCAATGTTGTACAGTGGCTTGTTTGTGTAGACACACCAGGTGGGGTAAAACAAATGATTGAGGATCTAGATAGACTAGAGGAATGGTCAAGAGTGTGGCAATTACAGCTTAATACCAAAAAATGCAAAATCATGCACTTCGGTCTCAAAAATCCAAAGGCTAATAGTATTAATGGCAGAATACTGGAAACTAATGAGGAGGAAAGGGATCTAGGAGTCACTATTTCAGGTGACTTAAAGGCAGGTAAACAATGTAACAAAGCAATGAGTAAGGCTAGTCAGATGCTTGGCTGCATTGGGAGAGGAATCAGCAGCAGAAAGAAAGAAGTAATAATGCCACTGTATAGGTCCTTGGTACAGCCTCATCTAGAATACTGTGTTCAATTCTGGAGACCATATCTTCAAAAGGATATTAATACATTAGAGACTGTACAAAGAAGAGCAACTAAAATGGTGCATGGCCTACATCACAAAACATACCCAGAAAGACTAAAACATCTCAATATGTATAGTTTAGAGCAGAGAAGGGAAAGGGGGGACATGACAGAAACTTTCAAATCTATCAAGGATTTTAACAAAGTCCAGGAGGGAAACATTCTCCAAATGAAGAGAAGCAATAGGACACGAGGACATGTACTGCGATTGGGTGGGGAGGTGGAGGGGAAATTTGAGGAAAAATAAGAATTTACTTACCGATAATTCTATTTCTCGTAGTCCGTAGTGGATGCTGGGACTTCCGTAAGGACCATGGGGAATAGCGGCTCCGCAGGAGACTGGGCACAAAAGTAAAAGCTTTATGACTAGCTGGTGTGCACTGGCTCCTCCCCCTATGACCCTCCTCCAAGCCTCAGTTAGGATACTGTGCCCGGACGAGCGTACATAATAAGGAAGGATTTTGAATCCCGGGTAAGACTCATACCAGCCACACCAATCACACCGTACAACCTGTGATCTGAACCCAGTTAACAGTATGATAAACGTAGGAGCCTCTGAAAAGATGGCTCACAACAATAAACAACCCGATTTTTTTGTAACAATAACTATATACAAGTATTGCAGACAATCCGCACTTGGGATGGGCGCCCAGCATCCACTACGGACTACGAGAAATAGAATTATCGGTAAGTAAATTCTTATTTTCTCTGACGTCCTAGTGGATGCTGGGACTTCCGTAAGGACCATGGGGATTATACCAAAGCTCCCAAACGGGCGGGAGAGTGCGGGTGACTCTGCAGCACCGAATGAGAGAACTCCAGGTCCTCCTCAGCCAGGGTATCGAGTTTGTAAAATTTTGCAAACGTGTTTGCCCCTGACCAAGTAGCTGCTCGGCAAAGTTGTAAAGCCGAGACCCATCGGGCAACCGCCCAAGATGAGCCCACTATCCTTGTGGAATGGGCTTTAACAGATTTTGGCTGTGGCAGTCCTGCCACAGAATGTGCAAGCTGAATTGTACTACAAATCCAACGAGCAATCGTCTGCTTAGAAGCAGGAGCACCCAGCTTGTTGGGTGCATACAGGATAAACAGCGAGTCAGATTTTCTGACTCCAGCCGTCCTGGAAACATATATTTTCAGGGCCCTGACTACGTCCAGCAACTTGGAGTCCTCCAAGTCCCTAGTAGCCGCAGGTACCACAATAGGTTGGTTCATGTGAAACGCTGAAACCACCTTAGGGAGAAATTGAGGACGAGTCCTCAATTCTGCCCTGTCTGAATGAAAAATTAGGTAAGGGCTTTTATATGATAAAGCCGCCAATTCTGAGACACGCCTAGCTGACGCCAGGGCTAACAGCATGACCACCTTCCATGTGAGATATCTTAATTCCACAGTGGTGAGTGGTTCAAACCAATGTGATTTTAGGAACCCTAAAACTACATTGAGATCCCAAGGTGCCACTGGTGGCACAAAAGGAGGCTGTATATGCAGTACCCCCTTGACAAACGTCTGAACTTCAGTCAGTGAAGCCAGTTCTTTCTGGAAGAAAATCGACAGGGCCAAAATTTGAACCTTAATGGATCCTAATTTTAGGCCCATAGACAGTCCTGCTTGCAGGAAATGTAGGAAACGACCCAGTTGAAATTCCTCTGTGGGGGCCTTCTTGGCCTCACACCACGCAACATATTTTCGCCAAATGCGGTGATAATGTTTCGCGGTTACATCCTTCCTGGCTTTGATCAGGGTAGGGATGACTTCATCTGGAATGCCTTTTTCCATCAGGATCCGGCGTTCAACCGCCATGCCGTCAAACGCAGCCGCGGTAAGTCTTGGAACAGACAAGGTCCCTGCTGGAGCAGGTCCTTTCTTAGAGGTAGAGGCCACGGGTCCTCCGTGAGCATCTCTTGCAGTTCCGGGTACCAAGTTCTTCTTGGCCAATCCGGAGCTACGAGTATAGTTCTTACTCCTCTCCTTCTTATGATTCTCAGTACTTTGGGTATGAGAGGCAGAGGAGGGAACACATACACCGACTGGTACACCCACGGTGTTACCAGAGCGTCCACCGCTATTGCCTGAGGGTCCCTTGACCTGGCGCAATATCTGTCCAGTTTATTGTTGAGACGGGACGCCATCATGTCCACCTTTGGTTTTTCCCAACGGTTTACAATCACTTGGAAGACTTCTGGGTGAAGTCCCCACTCCCCCGGGTGGAGGTCGTGTCTGCTGAGGAAGTCTGCTTCCCAGTTGTCCACTCCCGGAATGAACACTGCTGACAGTGCTATCACATGATTTTCCGCCCAGCGGAGAATCCTTGCAGCTTCTGCCATTGCCCTCCTGCTTCTTGTGCCGCCCTGTCTGTTGACGTGGGCGACTGCCGTGATGTTGTCCGATTGGATCAATACCGACTGACCCTGAAGCAGAGGCCTTGCTTGACTTAGGGCATTGTAAATGGCCCTTAGTTCCAGGATATTTATGTGAAGAGACGTTTCCATGCTTGACCACAAGCCTTGGAAATTTCTTCCCTGTGTGACTGCTCCCCAGCCTCTCAGGCTGGCATCCGTGGTCACCAGCATCCAATCCTGAATGCCGAATCTGCGGCCCCCTAGAAGATGAGCACTCTGTAACCACCACAGGAGAGACACCCTTGTCCTTGGAGATAGGGTTATCCGCTGATGCATCTGAAGATGCGATCCGGACCATTTGTCCAGCAGATCCCACTGAAACGTTCTTGCATGGAATCTTCCGAATGGAATCGCTTCGTAAGAAGCCACCATTTTTCCCAGGACTCTCGTGTATTGATGCACTGACACCTGGCCTGGTTTTAGGAGGTTCCTGACTAGCTCGGATAACTCCCTGGCCTTCTCCTCCGGGAGAAACACCTTTTTCTGGACTGTGTCCAGAATCATCCCCAGGAACAGTAGACGTGTTGTTGGAATCAGCTGTGATTTTGGGATATTTAGAATCCACCCGTGCTGACGTAGCACTACCTGAGACAGTGCTACTCCGAACTCTAACTGTTCCCTGGACCTTGCCCTTATCAGGAGATCGTCCAAGTAAGGGATAATTAAGACGCCTTTTCTTCGAAGAAGAATCATCATTTCGGCCATTACCTTGGTAAAGACCTGGGGTGCCGTGGACAATCCAAACGGCAGCGTCTGAAACTGATAATGACAGTTTTGTACCACAAACCTGAGGTACCCTTGGTGAGAAGGGAAGATTGGGACATGGAGATAAGCATCTTTGATGTCCAGAGATACCATATAGTCCCCTTCTTCCAGGTTCGCTATCACTGCTCTGAGTGATTCCATCTTGAATTTGAACCTTTTTATGTAAGTGTTCAAGGATTTTAGATTTAAAATTGGTCTCACCGAGCCATCCGGCTTCGGTACCACAAACAGCGTGGAATAATACCCCTTTCCCTGTTGTAGGAGGGGTACCTTGATTATCACCTGCTGGGAATACAGCTTGTGAATAGCTTCCAATACTGCCTCCCTGTCGGAGGGAGACGTTGGTAGAGCAGACTTCAGGAATCGGCGAGGGGGAGACGTCTCGAATTCCAATTTGTACTCCTGTGATACTACCTGCAGGATCCAGGGGTCCACTAGCGAGTGAGCCCACTGCGCGTTGAAATTTTTGAGACGGGCCCCCACCGTGCCTGAGTCCGCTTGTAAAGCCCCAGCGTCATGCTGAAGACTTGGCAGAAGCGGGGGAGGGCTTCTGCTCCTGGGAAGAGGCTGCCTGGTGCAGTCTTTTTCCTCTTCCTCTGCCCCGGGGCAGAAATGAGTGGCCTTTTGCCCACTTGTTTTTATAGGAACGAAAGGACTGAGTTTGAAAAGACGGTGTCTTTTTCTGCTGAGAGGTGACCTGGGGTAAAAAGGTGGACTTTCCAGCCGTTGCCGTGGCCACCAGGTCTGACTCACTCTTGATGCCAGGGTGCAAATATCCCTCTGTGCATCACGCATATATAGTAATGCATCCTTTAAATGCTCTATAGTTAATAATATACTGTCCCTATCCAGGGTATCAATATTTTCAGTCAGGGAATCCGACCAAGCCACTCCAGCGCTGCACATCCAGGCTGAGGCGATTGCTGGTCGCAGTATAACACCAGTATGTGTGTATATACCTTTTAGGATATTTTCCAGCCTTCTATCAGCTGGTTCCTTGAGGGCGGCCGTATCAGGAGACGGTAACGCCACTTGTTTTGATAAGCGTGTGAGCGCCTTATCTACGCTAGGGGGTGTTTCCCAACGCGCCCTAACCTCTGGCGGGAAAGGGTATAATGCCAATAATTTATTAGAAATCAGCAGTTTTTTATCAGGGGAAACCCACGCTTTATCACACACCTCATTCAATTCATCCGATTCAGGAAAAACTACTGGTAGTTTTTTCACACCCCACATAATACCCTTTTTTGTGGTACTTGTAGTGTCAGAAATGTTCAATGCCTCCTTCATTGCCGTGATCATGTAACGTGTGGCCCTACTGGACATTACGTTTGTCTCCTCACCGTCGACACTGGATTCAGTATCCGTGTCTGGGTCTGTGTCGACCATCTGAGGTAACGGGCGTTTTAGCGCCCCTGACGGTGACTGAGATGCCTGAACAGGCACTAACTGATTTGCCGGCTGTCTCATGTCGTCAACAGTTTTTTGCAAAGTGCTGACATTGTCACGTAATTCTTTAAATACGACCATCCAGTCAGGTGTCGACTCCCTAGGGGGTGACATCACTAACACAGGCAATTGCTCTGCTTCCACATCATTTTCCTCCTAATACATGTCGACACAATCGTACAGACACCCAGCACACACACAGGGAATGCTCTGATAGAGGACAGGACCCCACTAGCCCTTTGGGGAGACAGAGGGAGAGTTTGCCAGCACACACCAGAGCGCTATATATATACACAGGGATAACCTTATATAAGTGTTACTCCCTTTTATAGCTGCTGTATTATATATTAGCTGCCAATAGTGCCCCCCCTCTCTTGTTTTACCCTGTTTCTGTAGTGCAGGACTGCAGGGGAGAGTCAGGGAGCCGTCCTTCCAGCGGAGCTGTGAGGGAAAATGGCGCTTGTGTGCTGAGGAGATAGGCTCCGCCCCCTTCTCGGCGGCCTTTTCTCCCGCTTTTTTCAAGAAAACTGGCAGGGGTTAAATGCATCCATATAGCCTAGGAGCTATATGTAATGCATTTCTTTAGCCATATAAGGTTTTTACAGTGTTTTATTGCGTCTCAGGGCGCTCCCCCCCAGCGCCCTGCACCCTCAGTGACCGGAGTGTGAAGTGTGCTGAGAGCAATGGCGCACAGCTGCAGTGCTGTGCGCTACCTTATTTGAAGACAGGAACGTCTTCTGCCGCCACTTTCTCCGGACCTCTTCGCTCTTCTGGCTCTGTAAGGGGGCCGGCGGCGCGGCTCCGGGACCCATCCAGGCTGAACCTGTGATCGTCCCTCTGGAGCTAATGTCCAGTAGCCAAGAAGACCAATCCACTCTGCACGCAGGTGAGTTTGCTTCTTCTCCCCTTAGTCCCACGATGCAGTGAGCCTGTTGCCAGCAGCACTCACTGAAAATAAAAAACCTATTTAAACTTTTACTTCTAAGCAGCTCAGGAGAGCCACCTAGCATGCACCCTTCTCGTTCGGGCACAAAAATCTAACTGAGGCTTGGAGGAGGGTCATAGGGGGAGGAGCCAGTGCACACCAGCTAGTCATAAAGCTTTTACTTTTGTGCCCAGTCTCCTGCGGAGCCGCTATTCCCCATGGTCCTTACGGAAGTCCCAGCATCCACTAGGACGTCGGAGAAAATTACTTTACAGAAAGGGTAGTGGACAAGTGGAATAGCCTCCCATCAGAGGTGGTAGAGGCTAAGACAGTGGAGCAATTTAAACATGCATGGGATAGACATAAGGATATCCTTACAAAGAAATAAGGATTAAATAAGGTTAGAAATAAAAAAAAGGTAAAAAAAAAAAAAAAAGGGGCAGACTAGATAGGCCAAGTGGTTCTTATCGGACGTCAAATTCTATGTTTGGTTGTGGGCACTTAATAGAAATGGTGTGGAGAGTCCAGGGTTGCTCCAGGCACAAAAGTGAAGTCTTTCGTAATGCAGGTGAGTGGATAGGATGACAAACCTTACGCTTTTCGCTGCGTGCTCACTGCAGCTTTACCTATTTTTCTGTTTGTATGTATTTCAAGATTGGAGTGACTTCTTGGTGCAACAAATCATAACTATCCAGGGTCTCTGGAGTAGGATATTGTATGAGGAAGTCCTTTATCTGTTCTGAAAGCCCTATACGGAATTGGCTTCGTAGAGCAGGCTCATTCCAGTCGCTATCATTGGCCCAGCATCTGAACTCTGTGCAGTATACTTCGGCAGAGTTCTGCCCCTGCCTGAGTGAACATAAATGAGCCTCCAAACGGGAAGTGAGAATGGCCTTATAGAGCATCCTCTGTGCAGCCTGTGTGTTATACCTATGGTCTCCCTAGGACCTGATTAGATGCAATGGAAGTGTGTTTGGTACAACAACAATGGCGCTCACTGTTGTTACACAATAAAAGCAGGAATAAAACCTAGAAGAAACAATAAAATTCAGATAAACATATGGTAAATTCCAGTAAAATGATGCATGTATCGCAAATGACTAATGATCTATTTGTTCAAAGATTGCATTCACTAGATGATGCGGAGTATGTGGCATGTACCAATTCAAAAGGGTACAAAAAATAGTCATCAGATGGGAATCTTCTCATACAAGTTCAGAGTACATAAATAGGGTAATCCTTTGTGTAAATGCAAAGAAAGTTTGCAACAGCAGGTCAATTGGTGAAGACTGGAGTGTTCTTACCTGGTCCTTGTGGGCGGAGCCACTGGTAGTAATGTCAGTAGGGTGCCATCTGGTTTACGCACACTGCTGGGCTCCAAGGCTTAAAAACCATGTGATTTCTCCACTGATACTTGTAGTCACTATGGCTAGTGACTTCTTTTATTTAGTAGCTGCTTGGTGTAACAAATCATACTAAGCGCCTGATAAAATACTTTGCTATTTTTTATTTTCAAAGGAAAAAACAGTTGGCAAGATGCCCCTTGGCACTAAAAAAGTTACCTGGTTGTGCACCTCCTAGTTTTCTATTTGGCTGGTAGTCAAAATGCCCCTATTTGCATCTGCTTCACATGGCCTTCCTCGTATTCTGAGACTACCATAAATGAGGGCTATGGCAGTAGCTACTTTTCCATCCTCTGCTCCATAATATGCCATCCATCTTGATTGTCAGTTAGAGTAAGCTATCCAGTGTCTCCCGAGTAGGATATTGTATGAGGAAGTCCTTTATCTGTTCTGAAAGCCATATACGGAATTGGCTTCGTAGAGCAGGCTCATTCCAGCAGCTATCATTGGCCCAGCATCTGAACTAGGCACAGTATACTTCGGCAGAGTTCTTCCCCTGCCTGAGTGAACGTAAATGAGCCTCCACTGATGCTGCCCTGTCAGGATCATCATATAGAATTCCAAGGGCAAAGAAGGAGGCATCGACGGACTGTAGGGCAACATGGTCAGGCTTTCATCCAAAGGCCCAATCTGTGGATCTCTTTGTAGGAGAGAGATGACAATTCCCAAATGCTGAGCTTCTGACCTAGGTGAATGAGGCCTGCGTTTGAATTACAGTTTACAACTTTCACGGACGTTTACAAACTTTTTATGGTCACCAGAGAACCGATATGATAGGTTGAGCTTTGGTTTCTTTAAGGCTCAGCAAACATACCTAAGACTGCAATGCAACCTATACTTTCTGTGTTAACCCTTGAATTTGGTTAGCCAGAATGTGAGCAAGACTTTGGGGTAAATTTACTAAGATGGGAGTTCTATTTAAGGTGGGATGTTGCCCATAGCAACCAATCAGATTCCAGGTATTATCTTCTAGAAGGTGCTAGATAAATGAGAAGTAGAAGCTGATTGGTTGCTATGGGCAATATCCCATCTTAAATAGAACTCCCACCTTAGTAAATTTACCCCCTTGTGAGGAAGGATCTATTATAGATAATTAATCTCAGCTCTTGCAATTTATGAGCAGTTATGGAAATCCAGCGCAATTGTGTAAGACCCCTAGAGCCACTGAGAGGGTCTTGTGTCTTTTGTTACCTTAGTGTATTATGTACACACCGGTACTTAGGATGCTGCCAGGTCTTAAACCTCAAGCAGGAAGGACTTAACAAATTGGATGGAGGCCGCAGGTTAATAGGCTGGAGTAAAATACAGCAAAATACATACAAGACTAGAACACAGTGAGTTAACCGAGAAATCAAGGTTAAACTGTAGCTGAAGCAAATGAGACACTGATTTGGAACATGTAGCACAGTGCAATTGGTAATTCACTTGCATGCTAAGCTGGGGAAACAGGAAGGGAAAAAACCAAGACAGATACAAGGTCAGGCAAGGTTTAGGCACAACTGACAGATTATCCACAAGAGGATTAGAAAGTACTGGAACCTGGGACACAGACCAGCAACTTACAAAGGAGTATAAGCTATAACCGGACCTGTAACAGTAAGGTGAACCAATGAGCTGCACATGGCTACAGCCATCCGTTGACCAGCAACAACCGGGACCACCACCGTGGCTTGTACCAACAAATTGACAGAGACAATAGGTTGACAGGTAATGGTCAACAGTGACTTAGGTTAATATGTTTAAATAATCAACATTTCAATGGTCAACACAAAAAGGTCAACACTTTATTTTAGCCTAACCCAACCTTTCCCCAAGTACCTAACCCTCAAAATCACAAAAAATAAGAATTTACTCACCGGTAATTCTATTTCTCGTAGTCCGTAGTGGATGCTGGGAACTCCGAAAGGACCATGGGGAATAGCGGGCTCCGAAGGAGGCTGGGCACTCTAGAAAGATTTATGACTACCTGGTGTGCACTGGCTCCTCCCACTATGACCCTCCTCCAAGCCTCAGTTAGGACACTGTGCCCGGACGAGAGTACACAATAAGGAAGGATTTTGAATCCCGGGTAAGACTCATACCAGCCACACCAATCACACCGTATAACTCGTGATATTATACCCAGTTAACAGTATGAAACAAATGCGCCTCTCAACAGATGGCTCAACAATAACCCGATTTAGTTAACAATAACTATGTACAAGTATTGCAGATAAACCGCACTTGGGATGGGCGCCCAGCATCCACTACGGACTACGAGAAATAGAATTACCGGTGAGTAAATTCTTATTTTCTCTGACGTCCTAGTGGATGCTGGGAACTCCGAAAGGACCATGGGGATTATACCAAAGCTCCCAAACGGGCGGGAGAGTGCGGATGACTCTGCAGCACCGAATGAGAGAACTCCAGGTCCTCCTTAGCCAGGGTATCAAATTTGTAGAATTTTGCAAACGTGTTTGCCCCTGACCAAGTAGCAGCTCGGCAAAGTTGTAAAGCCGAGACCCCTCGGGCAGCCGCCCAAGATGAGCCCACCTTCCTTGTGGAATGGGCATTGACAGATTTTGGCTGTGGCAGGCCTGCCACAGAATGTGCAAGCTGAATTGTACTACAAATCCAACGAGCAATAGTCTGCTTAGAAGCAGGAGCACCCAGCTTGTTGGGTGCATATAAAATAAACAGCGAGTCAGATTTTCTGACTCCAGTTGTCCTGGAAACATATATTTTCAGGGCCCTGACAACGTCTAGCAACTTGGAGTCCTCCAAGTCCTTAGTAGCCGCAGGCCCCACAATAGGCTGGTTCAGGTGAAACGCTGACACCACCTTAGGGAGAAACTGGGGACGAGTCCTCAATTCTGCCCTATCCTTATGGAAAATTAGATAAGGGCTTTTACATGATAAAGCCGCCAATTCTGATACTCGCCTGGCCGAAGCCAAGGCCAATAACATGACCACTTTCCACGTGAGATATTTCAGATCCACGGTCTTTAGTGGCTCAAACCAATGTGATTTTAAGAAACTCAACACCACGTTGAGATCCCAAGGTGCCACGGGAGGCACAAATGGGGGCTGAATATGCAGCACTCCTTTAACAAATGTCTGAACTTCAGGTACTGAAGCTAGTTCTTTTTGAAAGAAAATCGACAGAGCCGAGATCTGTACCTTAATGGAACCTAATTTTAGGCCCATATTCACTCCTGCTTGCAGGAAATGCAGAGATCGACCTAGTTGAAATTCCTCTGTTGGGGCCCTTTCGGCCTCACACCATGCAACATATTTCCGCCATATGCGGTGATAATGATTTGCTGTAACCTCTTTCCTGGCTTTAATAAGCGTAGGAATGACTTCTTCCGGAATGCCCTTTTCCTTTAGGATCCGGCGTTCAACCGCCATGCCGTCAAACGCAGCCGCGGTAAGTCTTGGAACAGACAGGGTCCTTGCTGTAGCAGGTCTTGTCTGAGCGGCAGAGGCCACGGGTCTTCTGAGATCATCTCTTGAAGTTCCGGGTACCACGCTCGTCTTGGCCAATCCGGAACCACGAGAATTGTGTTTACTCCTCGCCTTCTTATTATTCTCAATACCTTTGGTATGAGAGGCAGAGGAGGGAACACATAAACTGACTGATACACCCACGGTGTCACTAGAGCGTCCACAGCTATTGCCTGAGGGTCTCTTGACCTGGCTCTCTAGTTTTTTGTTTAGGCGGGACGCCATCATGTACACCTGTGGACAATCCCACTGATTTACAATCATTTGGAAGACTTCTGGATGAAGTCCCCACTCTCCCGGGTGGAGGTCGTGCCTGCTGAGAAAGTCTGCTTCCCAGTTGTCCACTCCCGGAATGAACACTGCTGACAGTGCTATTAGATGATTTTCCGCCCATCGGAGAATTCTTGTGGCTTCTGCCATTGCCATCCTGCTTCTTGTGCCGCCCTGTCGATTCACATGGTCGACTGCCGTGATGTTGTCTGACTGGATCAGCACCGGCTGGTGTAGGAGCAGGGATTTTGCTTGACTTAGGGCATTGTACATGGCCCTTAGTTCCAGAATATTTATGTGAAGGGAAGTCTCCTGACTTGACCATAGTCCTTGGAAGTTTTTTCCCCTTGTGACTGCCCCCCAGCCTCGAAGGCTGGCATCCGTGGTCACCAGGACCCAGTCCTGTATGCCGAGTCTGCGGCCCTCCAGAAGATGAGCCCTGTGCAGCCACCACAGAAGAGACACCCTGGTTCTTGGAGACAGGGTTATTAAACGATGCATCTGAATATGCGATCCGGACCACTTGTCCAACAGGTCCCACTGAAAGATTCTGGCATGGAACCTGCCGAATGGAATTGCCTCGTAAGAAGCTACCATCTTTTCCAGGACCCGCGTGCAGTGATGCACCGATACCTGTTTTGGTTTCAGGAGGTATCTGACTAGAGAAGACAACTCCCTGGCTTTCTCCTCCGGGAGAAACACTTTTTTCTGGACTGTGTCCAGAATCATACCAAGGAACATTAGACGTGTAGTCGGAACCAGCTGTGACTTTGGGATATTCAGAATCCAGCCGTGCTGGCGCAGCACTTCCTGAGATAGTGCTACTCCCACCAACAACTGTTCCTTGGACCGTGCCTTTATTAGGAGATCGTCCAAGTACGGGATAATTAAAACTCCCTTTTTTCTAAGGAGTATCATCATTTCGGCCATTACCTTGGTAAACACCCTCGGTGCCATGTACAGTCCAAACGGCCGTGTCTGGACTTGGTAATGGCAAACCTGTACCACACATCTGAGGTACTCCTGGCGAGGATGGTAAATGGGGACAAGCAGGTAAGCATCCTTGATGTCCCGGGATACCATGTAATCCCCCTCGTCCAGGCTTGCAATAACCGCCCTGAGCGATTCCATCTTGAACTTGAATTTTTTTATGTATGTGTTCAAGGATTTTAAATATAAAATGGGTCACACCGAACCATGCGGTTTCGGTACCCCAAACCGTGTGGAATAGTAACCCCGTCCTTGTTGAAGTAGGGGCACCTTGAGTATTACCTGCTGGGAATACCGCTTATTAATTGCCTCTAGCACAGCCTCCCTGCCTGAGGGAGTTGTCGGCAAGGCATATTTGAGGAAACGGCGGGGGGGACACATCTCGAATTCCAGCTTGTACCCCTGAAATACTACTTGAAAGAAACAGGGATCCACCTGTGAGCGAGCCCACTAATTGCTGAAATTTTTGAGACGGCCCCCCACCGTACCTGGCTACACCTGTGGAGCACCCGCGTCATGCTGTGGACTCACAGGAAGCGGGGGAAGAATTTTGATTCTGGGAACAGGCTGACTGGTGCAGCTTTTTTTCCCCTCTTCCCTTGTCTCTGTACAGAAAGGAAGCGCCTTTGACCCGCTTGCTTTTCTGAAGCCGAAAGGACTGTACCTGATAATACCGTGCTTTCTTAGTCTGTGAGGAAACCTGAGGTAAAAATATTTCTTTCCAGCAGTTGCTGTGGATACGAGGTCCCAGAGACCATCCCCAAAAATTCCTCACCCTTATAAGGCAGAATCTCTATGCACCTTTTAAGTCAGCATCACCTGTCCAGTGACAGGTCTCTAATACCCTCCTGACAGAATGGACATTACATTCATTTTTGGATGCCAGCCGGCAAAATATCCCTCTGTGCATCCCTCATATATAAGACGACGTTTTTAATATGTTCTCATATTAGCAAACTAGTATGCTTGCCAGGGTCACCGACCACGCTGCAGCAGCACGATCTGCAGGTCTCAGTCTAGTACCCGAGTGTGTAAATACAGACTTCAGGATAGCCTCCTGTTTTTTATCAACAGGTACCTTCAAAGTGGCCGTTCCTAAAACGGCAGTGCCACCTTTTTTGACAACCGTGTGAGCGCCTTATCCACCCTAGGGGATATCTCCCAGCGTAACTTATCCTCCTGGCGGGAAAGGGTGGAACCCACGCTTTTCACACACTTCATTTATTCATCTGATGGGGGAACAAAACACTGCCTGTTTTTTCTCCCCAAACCTAAAACCCATTTTTAGAGGTGCTTGGGTTAATGTCAGAAATGTATAACACATTTTTTAATGCCGGGATCAAGTCACGGATGTTCCTAGTGGATTGTGTATATGTCTCAACCTTGTCGACACTGGAGTCAGACTCCGTGTCGACATCTGTGTCTGCCATCTGAGAGAGCGGGCGTTTTTGAGCCCCTGATGGCCTTTGAGACGCCTGGGAAGGCGCGGGCTGAGAAGCCGGCTGTCCCACAGCTGTTACGTCATCCACCCTTTTATGTAAGGAGTTGACACTGTCGGTTAATACCTTTCACCTATCCATCCACTCTGGTGTCGGCCCCACAGGGGGCGACATCACATCTATCGGCCTCTGCTTCGTCACCATATAAGCCTCCTCATTCAACATGTCGACACAGCCGTACCGACACATCGCAGACACACAGGGAATGCTCTAAACGAGGACAGGACCCACAAAAGCCCTTTGGGGGGACAGAGTGAGAGTATGCCAGCACACACCAGAGCGCTATATAATGCAGGGACTAACTGAGTTATGTCCCCTATAGCTGCTGTTTCTATATAATGTATACTGCGCCTAAATTTAGTGCCCCCCCCCTCTCTTTAACCCTTTTCTGTAGTGTAGCTGCAGTGGAGAGCCAGGGAGCTTCCTTCCAGCGGAGCTGTGAGGGAAAAATGGCGCCAGTGTGCTGAAGGAGATAGCTCCGCCCCTTTTCCGCTGCCTATTCTCACGCTTTTTTATGGAATCTGGCAGGGGTATTTACCACATATATAGCCTCTGGGGCTCTATATTTATGGTATTTTTGCCAGCCAAGGTGTTTTTATTGCTGCCTCAGGGCGCCCCCCCCGCCCAGCGCCCTGCACCCTCAGTGACCGGAGTGTGAAGTGTGTGAGAGGAGCAATGGCGCACAGCTGCAGTGCTGTGCGCTACCTTGGTGAAGACAGAGTCTTCATGCCGCCGATTTTCCGGACCTCTTCTTGCTTCTGGCTCTGTAAGGGGGACGGCGGCGCGGCTCCGTCACCGAACATCAAGGCTGGGCCTGCGGTCGATCCCTCTGGAGCTAATGGTGTCCAGTAGCCTAAGAAGCCCAATCCGGCTGCAAGCAGGCGAGTTCGCTTCTTCTCCCCTTAGTCCCTCGCTGCAGTGAGCCTGTTGCCAGCAGGTCTCACTGAAAATAAAAAACCTAAAGGTGCATACACACGGTGAGATTCGGACTTATCCGATTCTCACCGTGCGACAGGGGGCCGGGTCGGCACTTAGCCAGTATCGCAAGCACATAATGACTGTGCTTGCGATGCTGGCTATGTGCGATTTCAATCCTGACTATCTCTTCTATAGAGATAGTCAGGATTGACTTGCCTGCACAGCCTATTTTTTCTGCCGATGCCGACCGCGCGGGGCCGCGCATCGGCATCGGATCGGGATCGCAAGGTGACTGTCACCTTGCGATCTGCACTATCTTTTCTTCCGATTCTGACTATATAGTCAGAATCGGAAGAAAAAAAATCGACCCGTGTGTACACACCTTAAGTCTATCTTTCTTTCTAAGAGCTCAGGAGAGCCCCTAGTGTGCATCCAACCTCGGCCGGGCACAAAATCTAACTGAGGCTTGGAGGAGGGTCATAGTGGGAGGAGACAGTGCACATCAGGTAGTCATAAATCTTTCTAGAGTGCCCAGCCTCCTTCGGAGCCCGCTATTCCCCATGGTCCTTTCGGAGTTCCCAGCATCCACTAGGACGTCAGAGAAAAACATGGGTCAACCTTGCTTGTGTTGACCATTTGATTGTTGACTTTTTAAACCTGTTGACCTAAATCACTATCAACCATGACTGACGACCGTCTCATGTCGGCCATGTTACTGTCAATCTACCATCCCGATAATACCTCTTTTCCTATCTATTATGCATCTCTAGGACAATCCTGATTTCATTCCAGTTCTCTCCAACACCTTTCTTCTGCCCTGGGGTGATTTAAGAATAAGATTTGTAAGGTATTGCTTGTAACAAGGATGTCTTCTGCCATTAGGGGATTTACGCTCTCTTTACCCTGACCCTCATTTTTTTTTTTTTTTTTAAATACTTACAACTTTGACACTTTATTGGATCTCATTCAGTCAGGCCCCTCATCTATATTCCCATTTGAGAAAAGAGGGATAAATGTTTAGCTACATAACATCTCTCTCTCATATATATATATATATATATATATATATATATATGTATGTATGTAGTGACCAAAAACACAATAGAGAGACGATACGCAAAATTGTTGGCTATGCCCCAATTAAACACACTTGTCTGCAGAACGTTTCTTTAACATCGATTTATTAAGTGAAACACAACTTTAACAATTCAATATCCTAATCACTCTTCAATGAATGATCTACTAGTAGCTATCAAAGAGTGATGAAATCAAAGGGCTCTTATGTAATTAACTTAAATCACACTTCTGTGGAACAGTAGGGTGCATATGTAATAGGGTCTGAGTTTGCCAGAGGTGGAGGATGCCGGCCGATCTCATACAATTTTTAAAGCGGCAATCATTTACTACAAGGCAAAACCATGCCTTGTAAATGACTGCCACATTAAAAAAAAAACATCAAAGATCGGCCGGCATCATGTACCTCTGGCAAACTCGAACCCTATTACATATGCTCTACTATCAGGAAACATATGGTAGGAAACATGTATACAGCAGTAATGACCGGTTATACAGCATAAGTACAGTTCCCTCTGATGTAATGTTCACATAGAGTCTTATAAAATGGAGCACAGCTCTACAATATGTCCCACTGAAGTAGAAATACAGCTTTTATGGTCAAAGTTTAATCAATGAAGCCGAAGCAGGATGGTGATATATCCTTATGTTAGAGGAATAAAGCTTTTTCTGGAAATGATTGCTCCAATAGATTAAGGGGACCTTGATGCGTTTTAGTACCAACTGGCACGTTTCTCATTTGGATAAATAGACCTGCACTAATCTCAATATACAGTATAAGAAAGAATAAATCGATCCACCTATTCAATGTCAGCTGCAAAAATGTAGCAATGTCCAGCCAGTGCTGAGTAACCGATACATTTCACTTTCTCTTGCAAGAACTCATTGCTATGTTGTAGTACCTTTTATCTTTAGCAGACTTGCCATAGCCAGATCCATACTGTGCATACAGTATAACTGCATGTATCGCATGTGTACATCACACTGTCACTGCTTGTAGTTTGCCCTCCTCTTACCTTGTTCATTCTCACATTTTCACCCCCATTATGCTAACTGAATCTAATACTAATATATTGCTGTCAGTCACCTTACACTGCACTATATTTTCACTTCAATGGTCTACCATAATCTTGTACCTACTATTGCTTTATTTTATTTTTTAATGCTGTTTTTGGTTCTGTTTTAAGCATTTTTTTATCATCAGTCTGATGTACATTTTTTATTGACACTTTATCATAACTCTCAATTTTTAGCATTAACTTTCTACCTACTCTAACCTGACGATGGGCAACTTGATATACTTTAAGGGCTGCATGTGCAGCTCTAAAAATGTGGAACGGGACAAACATTACCCTTAATTTAAAAAATGAAGTCACAGTCCTGAAACTACTTCTGCATGCCCACATCATTAATCCCAAAATATCCATAATTTTCTCCAAAATCCCATCATAGGTCTCAGACCTATTACTTATCTCCAAAATAACCCTACATGCCCTTAAACTCCCACTTGCTACAAAATGCACCCATGTGTACTCAGAACACAACAAGCCCTCAGATCCGAAATGTACTACTAAACTCCCAAATGCCACTTAGACCTCACCACGTGCCCAAGTCCCTTACATGTCCATCAACTCTCCCTCAAAACATTTCCACACACAAAACATAGAAACACCTCACCAGTGTGATATATATACAATATTTAACAAGACCTGCTTTTTGTATTACACATTTCTACACTCAGAGCTTTGAAATAGTTTCTTGCATATACAGTATATTTTCTCTGAAGTACAACAATTTTCTAATTTCCACATTGATCATAGGGATATGATGTCTCATCTGCATGACGTTTCTGATGTTTAGCAAAAGATGATTTATGTGTAAAATGTTTCCCACAATCAGAGCATGAAAATGGTTTCTCACCTGTGTGAATTCTTCGATGTTCAACCATATGTGACTTTTGTGTAAAACATTTCCCACACTCAGGACATGGAAATGGCTTCTCACCCGTGTGAAGTCTTAGATGTTCAGCAAGATGTGATTTATGTACAAAACACTTCCCACACTCAGAACATTTAAATGGCCTCTCACCCGTGTGATGTCTCCGATGTACAACAAGAGCCAATTTGTGCGTAAAACATTTCCCACACTCAGTACATGAAAATGGCTTCTCACCCGTGTGAAGTCTTTGATGTTCAACAAGATTTGATTTCCGTCTAAAAAATTTCCCACACTCAAAACATTGAAACGGTTTTTCCCCTGTGTGTGTTCTCTTATGTTCCATAAGACTTGAATTAGATGTAAAACATTTCCCACATTCTGAACATGGAAATGGTTTTTCACCTGTGTGAAGTCTCTGATGTGTGACAAGAAGTGATTTCCATGTAAAACATTTTCCACACTCAGAACATGTAAATGGTTTCTCACCTGTGTGACTTCTCTGATGGTCCACAAGACTTGATTTATATGTAAAGCATTTCCCACACTCAGAGCACGAAAATGGTTTCTCACTTGTGTGAGTTCTCTGAAGATCTGATTTCTGTAATCCATTCCCACACTCAGAATATTTGAATAGTTTCTCAGCTGTGTGAGTTCTCTGATGTATTCTAAGACGTGATTTATATGCGAAACATTTCCCACACTCAGAACATGGAAAAGGTTTCTCGCCTGTATGAAGTCTGTAATGATTAACAAGATCTGATTTCTGTGTGAAACTTTTCCCACACTCAGAGCATGGAAATTGATTCTCAACTGCATGAGTTCTCTGATGTACAACAAGAGCTGATCTATATGTAAAACATCTTCCACACTCAAAACATGAGAACGGTTTCTCACCTGTGTGTTTTCTCTGATGTTCCATAAGACTTGATTTATATGTAAAGCATTTCCCACACTCAGCGCATGTAAATGGTTTTTCACCTGTGTGAAGTCTCTGATGTTCAACAAGGTTTGACTTCCGCGTAAAATATTTCCCACACTCAGAGCATGGAAAAGGTGTCACACCGGTGTGAATTATCTGATGCTCAAGAAGATTGTATTTCCGTGAAAAACATTTCCCACAATCAGGGCATGGAAATGGTTTCTCACCTCTATGAAGTTTCTGATGTGTGATAAAAGCGGATTTAATTGTAAAACATTTGCCACACTGAGAGCATGAAAAGAGCTTCTCGCCTGTGTGACTTCTCTCATGTCTAACAAGAATATATTTGTTTGTAAAACATTTCCCACATTCAAAACATGAAAATGATTTTTCTTTAGTGTGAGTTTGCTGATGTTCTACAAAGGCTGACTGATGTATAAAACCCTTACAACATTCAGAACAGGAAAATATGTTATCCTCTCTATGAGCTGTACTATGTGAAGCAATTTCTGAGTTATCAGAAGAACATTTCTCATAATAAGAAAGATCAGATGATATATCTGCACTGTGCAGTAATGGTTGATCTCCTGGAGACTCTTGTGTGAGGTTTATATTTTCTGTTTTAAAATCTGGTGACAAAATTCGATATTCCTCCGAGGAATTCCTGTTTGTACGTCCATCTGTTGGAAATAAATGTTTGGAAATAGACATAATTTTCTACATTAATGAGTATACTCTCCAACAATTAGTAAGCTCAAGATGTTCTGGTGTTTCATTTCAATTTGCAATTTAGTGCAATTACAGTGGCATGAAAGTTTTTGGTCCATTCCTGATTTCTCTATTTTTGCATAATTTGTCACACTTGTTTTAGATCTTCAAACAAAAATAAATATAAGACCAAAAAAAACCTGAATAAACATATAGTTACATAGTTGTTGAGGTTGAAAAAAGACAAATGTCCATCAAGTTCAACCTATATTACATTTTTATTTTTTATATTAATTAAATACTGTATCCCTGGATATTTTTTTCCGCTATGAATTTATCTAATTAATTTTTAAACTTATTGATTGAGTCCACCATTACTACCTTCTCTAGGAGAGCATTCCAAATCCTTACTGCTCTTACTGTGAAGAACCCTTTTCGCCGTGGAGTATGGAATTTTTTCTCTTCTAACCTCACGGGGTGTCCTCGTGTCCTATGTAGTGGTTTTTATTTAAACAAATAATTTGATAAATCCTTGTATTGTCCCTTAATGTATTTATAAATATTAATAATGGCCCCTCTCAGTCGCCTCTTTTCCAGTGTGAACATATCAAGCCTTTTAAGTCTTTCCTCATAATCCAGTGCCTCCAACCCCTTAACCAGTTTAGTGGCTCGCCTTTGAACCCTTTCGAGTTCCAAGATATCTTTTTTGTAGTATGGTGTCCAAAACTGCACACAATATTCCAGGTGTGGCTGCACCAATGATTTATACAGAGGCAGGATTACACTCTCATCCCTTGTCTCCATACCCCGTTTTATGCATAACACCTTATTAGCCTTTGCTGCTGCATTTTGACATTGCGTACTGCTACCAAGTTTATTATTGATGAGCACTCCCAAATCTTTTTCAACTACCGTTATCCCTACATTTTCCTCATTTAGTTTATAGGCTGCCTGATTGTTCTTAGTCACAAAGTACATAATTTTACATTTGTCTATATTGAACCTCGTTCTCATTCTCCATTTATCCGCCCAGACCTCAAGTCTAGACAAGTCATTCTGTAGAGACTCAACATCCTTGTCTGAATTAAGGATTCTACATAGTTTAGTATCATCTGCGAAAATTGACACTGTGCTTTCCAGTCCCTCTCCTAGGTCATTAATGAATATGTTAAACAGCAATGGCCCGAGTACTGAGCCCTGGGGTATTCCACTAAGTACTGAAGCCCATTCAGAGGCCATAGTGCATATCGGTACATATGAACAGTACTGACCGATAAACGCCTGCATTACCGATATAAGTTATCATAGTCCGGTATTTAAATGAGCTATTTCTAGTATAGTTAAAAACTGGCAAAATCACACCGTGTGTATAGTCAATATCGGTGGTTCTGGGCTCCGGGGATTTCGAAGGAAATCTCAAAGTCAAAATCGGCCATAGCCAGAATCGCAACGTGTGTAGGCCCCTTTGTTAGAAACAATCAGTCTTGATTATTGTCAGCCCTGTTGAATCAAAACACCAATGAAATAGAACCTAGCAATGTGAAGATGCCTTAAAGGTCTCAACAAGTAGCACAGTATGCTGCAATTAAAAGAAATTCAGAAGATATGAGAAAGTTATTGAAATGTATCAGCCTGGAAAGGGATTGCAAAGCAATTTATTTATATGGCTCTGGACTCCAGGGAACCACAGTGATAGTTATTATCTTCAAACGGAGAAAACATGGAACAGTGGTAAATCTTACCAGGAGTGACCAAAACCCCTTCAAGAGCACATTGATGACTCAGCCAGGAAGTCACTAACGAACCCAGACTACATCTAAGGAATGGCAGGCCTTGTTCACCTCAGTTAATGCCAGCATTCATGACTCCACTATAAGAAAGACACTGGGATAAAATAGTATCCATGGGAGAGTTGTAAGGCCAAAACCACTGCTAAATAAGAGGAACATAAAAGGCTTGTCTCACATTTGCCAAAAACACATTAATAACCCTCAAACTTTCTGGTCTAAGGTTCTTTAGTCTGATGAGTAAAAAATAGACAAAATTAACATAGCATTCCACAATTAGAACATAATACCAACACCTCCCCCAATGCCTGCTGTGCTGTCTATCACTATTGATCAGGCAGCCCAGCAGCACCCCCACCCTGCAGCTGCAGATATTAGCAGCCGCTGGGGAAATGTTAAACAGCTTCTCACATTCTGTGTGACCACCCGACACTGCAGAGAGGAGCAGTTTCTGGGATAATATAGTCGCGATGGTCCAATATATAGGCCAGCGCTATTTGTACCAATGTTTTATTAACAAATATTTTATTTCTTTTTCTATGAATACAATTGTATTGGATATGTTTTAAATGGGAAGCATTCAATATCCCAGCTGTCGGGATCCCGCGCTCAGCATACCAACGCCGGGATCGCGACCACTGGGATACGACACATATTCTCCCACTTGGGGTGTCCACGAAACCCCTGGAGGGAGAACAAATAGCATGGCGCTCGTAGCGCGCCACCGTGCCCGCAGCGCGGTGAGCGCAGCGTGCCCGCAAGGGGCTCTTTTGCACTCGCCCCGCTGCCGGCATCCTGCGGTTGGGATTCTAACTGCTGGGATGATGGGCGCAGGAATATCGATACCAACCCATTTTAAATAGATGTTCGTAACCCAATTCAATCATAAAAACCCCATCAAATTCGCTGTGGTTTTTGGAAAAAATATTAGCCAGTTAAGGGGTTAAATGGGCAGTTGAAAGTCCTGCACTGTGGCTGAATAAAAGTAATTCTACACAGAAGAGTGGGACAAACTTCCTCCACAGCGATGCGAGAGACCAAGCTCCAGTTATCGGAAGTGTTTGGCTGCAGTTGTTGCTGCTAAAGGTGGAACAACCAGTTATCAACATTAACATTAGGGGGCAAGTCATTTTTCACAAGAGAGATATTGGTAGGTGTTGGATAATTTTTTCCTTCAATGAATGTAATGATCATTTAAAAACTGTATTTTGTGTTTACGAGGGTTGTCTTTGTTTTATATTAAAATTTCTTAGAAGAGCTGAAACAAATGTGAAAAATATGCAAAAACGGACAAAATCAGAAAGGGGCAAAAACTTTTTCACGCCACTTTACATACAGCAAATAGGACTCCTGTTGCACAGTTGTGAGGAATATGCCTTTTACTCAAAGTTTTAGTTACGTACTTGCTTTATTACGCTTTAGACTTAGAAAACAGAACATTGTGGACTAAAAGACTATTTTTATGTGATTGACTGATACCTCTCTATCTGATTGCTTGATGCAATTGCATTTGCTATTGTATCCATTTCTGAGCAAGAATACAACATTATATATATGTTTTAACATATGTATGTTGTCAACTGCCTTATTAATGCCATTTTAAGTGAAATATTTACTGATATTACCTTTGAGCTGCAGAGTTTTCCAATTAATTTTTTCCCCTCAAAATTCTACAAACAATACCCCATAATGACAATGTGAAAAGTTTTTTTTCTTTTAGATTTTTGCAAATGTATTAAAAATAAAAAACTAAGAAATCACATGTACATAAGTATTCACAGCCTTTGCCATGAAGCTCAAAATTGAGCTCAGGTGCATCCCATTTCCACTGATCATCCTTGAGATATTTCTACGGCTTAATTAGAGTCCACCTGTTGTAAATTCAGTTGATTGGACATGATTTGGAAAGGCACACACCTGTCTATATAAGGTCCCACACTTGACAGTGCATGTCTGAGCACAAACCAACCATGAAGTCAAAGGAATTGTCTGTAGATCTCAGAGACAGGATTGTCTCGAGGCACAAATCTGGGGAAGGGTACAGACAAATATCTGCTGCTTTGAAGGTCCCAATGAGCACAGTGGCCTCCACCATCCATAAATGGAAGAAGTTCGGAACCACCAGGACTCTTCCTAGAGCTGGCCGGCCGGCCGGCTGTCTGAACTGAGCGATCGAGGTAGAAGGGCCCTGACCAGGGAGGTGACCAAGAACCCCATGGTCACTCTGTCAGAGCTACAACATTCCTCTGTGGAGAGAGGAGAACCTTCCAGAAGGACAACTCTGCAGCAATCCACCAATCAGGCATGTATGGTACAGTGGCCAGACGGAAGCCACTCCTTAGTAAAACGCACATAGCAGCCTGTCTGGAGTTTGTCAAAATGCACCTGAAGGACTCTGAGACCATGAGAAACAAAATACTTTGGTCTGATGTCACAAAGATGGAACTTTTTGGCGTGAATGACAGGCGTCATGTTTGGAGGAAACCAGGCATCACTCATCACCAGACCAATACAACTACAGACCAGTGAGTCTTACATCAGTAGTAGGGAAATTGATGGAAACACTCTTAAAAGAAAGAGTTGTAGATTATCTCAAATCCGGCAATTTACAGGATCCCAAACTGCATGGATTCACTGGGGGGAGATAATGTCAAACAAATCTGATTGACTTTTCTCTTACGTCCTAGAGGATGCTGGGGACTCCGTAAGGACCATGGGGGGTATAGACGGGCTCCTCCCTCTATGCCCCTCCTCCAGACCTCAGTTAGATCCTGTGCCCAGAGGAGACTGGATGCACTGTAGGGGAGCTCCACTGAGTTTCTCTGAAAATACTTTTTGTTAGGTTTTTTATTTTCAGGGAGCACTGCTGGCAACAGGCTCCCTGCATCGTGGGACTGAAGGGAGAGAAGCAGACCTACTTAAGTGAACGGCTCTGCTTCTTAGGCTACTGGACACCATTAGCTCCAGAGGGTCGGAACACAGGTGTCGTCCTCGCTGTTCGTCCCGGAGCTGCGCCGCCGTCCTCCTCACAGAGCCGGAAGATATAAGCCGGGTGAGTATAAGAAGAAAGAAGACTTCACAGGCGGCAGAAGACTTCAGATCTTCACTGAGGTACCGTGCAGCGGTAACGCTGCGCGCCATTGCTCCCACACATACACACACAGAAGGCACTGTACGGGTGCAGGACGCAGGGCGGGAGCTCTGGGCAGCAATAATAACCTCAAGGGACACTGGCTAATATATTAGATACTGCGGAGGCAGTATATTGAACCCCCCACCCCGCCCCCCCGCCAGTTTAAAGAATTTGAGCGGGACCGAAGCCCGCCGTTGAGGGGGCGGAGCTTGATCCTCCAGCACTAACCAGCGCCATTTTTCTCCACAGCAAGCTGCAGAGAAGCTGCTCCCCGGAATCTCCCCTGCTGAGCAAGTACAGAGGGCAAAAAAGAGGGGGAGGGGGCACATTAAATTGGCGCAGTGAGTGTATTATTTATTCTATAAAAGAGCGCTGTACAGTCTGGGATTTTATTCCAGTGTCCAGTGGCGCTGGCATACTCTCTCTCTGTCTCTCCAAAGGGCCTTATTGGGGGGGCTGTCCCCATAATTGTATATCCCAGTGTGTGTGGGGGTGTCAGTACGTGTGTGTCGACATGTCTGAAGCGGAAGGCTCGTCTAAGGAGGAGGTGGAGCAGATGACTGTGGTGTCTCCGTCGGCGACGCCGACACCTGATTTGTTGGATATGTGGAATGTTTTAAATGCAAATGTGTCTTTATTACATAAAAGATTGGACAAAGCAGAAAAAGCAGGGAGCCAATCCATGGCTTTCACTGTGTCACAGGGCCCTTCGGCTCTCATAAACGTCCCCTATCCCAGGTAGCAGACACTGATACCGACACGGATTCTGACTCCAGTGTCGACTACGATGATGCGAGGTTATTTCCAAGGGTGGCCAAAAGTATTAATCATATGATTATTGCAATAAAAGATGTTTTGCATATCACAGAGGACCCCTCGGTGCCTGACACGAGGGTATGCATGTTTAAGGAGAAGAAACCTGAGGTAACCTTTCCCCCATCTCATGAGCTGAACGCTTTATTTGAAAAAGCTTGGGAAACTCCAGACAAGAAACTGCAGATTCCTAATAGAATTCTTGTGGCGTATCCTTTCCCCGCACAGGACAGGTTATGGTAGGAATCCTCGCCCAGGGTGGACAAGGCTTTAACACGCTTGTCCAAAAAGGTGGCTCTACCGTCTCCAGACACGGCAGCCCTCAAGGATCCTGCTGATCGCAGACAGGAGACTACCTTAAAATCAATTTATACACATACGGGTGCCTTGCTCAGACCGGCAGTAGCGTCGGCATGGGTATGTAGCGCAATAGCAGCATGGGCAGATAACTTGTCATCTGACATGGACACCCTAGATAAGGATAGCATTTTGTTGACCTTGGGTCATATTAAAAACGCAGCGTTATATATGAGAGACGCTGCGAGAGACATTGGGCTGTTGGGTTCAAGAGCCAATGCCAGGGCAATTTCTGCTAGGCGAGCCCTGTGGACCCGCCAATGGACGGGTGATGCCGATTCAAAGAGACATATGGAAACTTTGCCTTACAAGGGTGAGGTTTTATTTGGGGAGGGCCTCGCGGACCTGGTTTCCACAGCTACTGCGCGTAAATCTTCTTTTTTGCCTTATGTTCCCCACAGCAAAAGAAAACACCTCAATATCAGATGCAGTCCTTTCGGTCGCATAAGTCCAGAAGAGGTCGGGGCTCTTCCTTCCTCGCCAGAGGTAAGGGCTGAGGGAAAAGAATGCCTGCTACGGCTAGTTCCAAGGAACAGAAGTCCTC
This sequence comes from Pseudophryne corroboree, assembly GCF_028390025.1. Classification (NCBI taxonomy): domain Eukaryota; kingdom Metazoa; phylum Chordata; class Amphibia; order Anura; family Myobatrachidae; genus Pseudophryne; species Pseudophryne corroboree. The sequence goes on along the minus strand of NC_086446.1, from coordinate 80,730,740 downwards.
CCCGGCTTCTACAAAATCCACTGCTTGACGCAGGAGCTCCACTGCGGGAGTCCGCGTCGGTGGGGGCACATCTTCGACTCTTCAGCCAGGTCTGGGTTCTGTCAGATTTGGATCCTTTGGCGATAGAAATTGTATCCCAAGGCTACAAACTGGAATTCGAAGAAGAGCCTCCTCGCCGATTTTTCAAGTCGGCTTTGCCAGCTTCTCCCCCAGAGAGAGAGAAATAGTTTTAGCTGCAATACAAAAGCTGTGTTGACAGCAAGTGATTATCAAGGTTCCCCTAATACAACAGGGGAAAGGGTGCTATTCAACCCTATTTGTGGTCCCAAAACCGGATGGCTCGGTCAGACCCATTCTGAATCTAAAATCCCTAAACCTGTATCTAAAAAGGTTCAAATTCAAGATGGAATCTCTCCGGGCAGTGATCTCCAGCCTGGAAGGGGCAGGGGATTTTATGGTATCACTAGACATAAAGGATGCATACCTTCATGTCCCCATTTATCCACCTCTTCAGGCGTACCTAAGATTCGCTGTACAGGACTGTCATTACCCGTTTCAGACGTTGCCGTTTGGGCTGTCCACGGCCCGAGGATTTTCACCAAGGTAATGGCGGAAATGATGGTGCTCCTACGCAGGCAAGGAGTCACAATTATCCCATACTTGGACGATCTCCTGATTAAAGCGAGATCAAGAGTTCAGTTGCTGAAAAGCGTGTCACTCTCCCTGAGAGTGCTGCAGCAACAGGCTGGATCCTAAATCTGCCAAAGTCGCAGTTGATTCCAACGACTCGGCTATCATTTTTAGGCATGATTCTGGACACGGAAAAGAAGAGAGTTTTTCTCCCAACGGAAAAAACCCAGGAACTCCAGAGCATGGTCAGAGACCTGTTAAAGTCAAAAAGAGTGTCAGTTCATCAATGCACTCGAGTACTGGGAAAGATGGTGGCGGCCCACGAGGCCATCCCCTTTGGCAGGTTCCATGCGAGGACATTTCAGTGGGACCTTCTGGACAAGTGGTCGGGGTCCCATCTACAAAAACATCAGAAAATAAGCCTGTCCCCCAGGGCCAGGGTGTCTCTCCTGTGGTGGCTGCAGAGTGCTCACCTTCTAGAGAGTGTCGCAGGTTCGGCATTCAAGACTGGGTTCTGGTAACCACAGACGCAAGCCTCCGAGGATGGGGAGCAGTCACACAAGGAAGACTGGCTTGTCTACACATCAATGTGCTGGAATTAAGGGCCATATACAACGGCCTACGACAAGCGGAGACTCTTCTTCGCGACCTACCTGTTTTGATTCAAATCGGACAATGTCACAGCAGTGGCTCATGTAAACCGCCAAGGCGGGACATGGAGCAGAGTGGCAATGGCGGAAGCCACCAGGATTCTTCGCTGGGCAGAAAATCACGTAAGCGCGCTGTCAGCAGTCTTCATTCCGGGAGTGGACAACTGGGAAGCAGACTTCCTCAACAGACACAATCTACATCCAGGAGAGTGAGGTCTTCATCAAGAAGTTTTTGCAGAGATAACAGGTCGTTGGGGTCTTCTTCAAATAGACATGATGGCGTCACGCCTCAACAAGAAACTTCGGAGGTATTGTTCCAGGTCAAGGGACCCTCAGGCTGTAGCGTTAGATGCCCTGGTGACACCCTGGGTGTTTCCGTCGGTCTATGTATTCCCTCCTCTTCCACTCATCTCAAAAATACTGAGAATTATAAGACGAAAAAGAGTCCAGACAATACTCATTGTTTCCGGATTGGCCTCGAAGGGCCTGGTATTCAGATCTTCAGAAAATGCTCACAGAAGATCCGTGGCCTCTTCCTTCCAAGGAGGACCTGTTGCAGCAGGGGCCCTGCGTGTTCCAAGACTTACCGTGGTTACGTTTGACGGCATGGCGGTTGAACGCCAAATTCTAGCTAGGAAAGGTATTCCGGGGGAAGCCATCCCTACTCTGATAAAAGCTAGGAAGGAGGTGACGGCGAAACATTATCACCGTATCTGGAGGAAATATGTATCTTGGTGTGAAGCCAAGAATGCTCCTACGGAAGATTTCCACCTGGGCCGTATTCTCCACTTTCTGCAGACAGGAGTGGATACAGGCCTAAAGTTAAGCTCCATTAAGGTGCAGATTTCGGCCCTGTTAATATTCTTTCAGAAGGAATTGGCTTCTCTCCCAGAAGTCCAGACTTTTGTAAAGGGAGTGCTGCACATCCAGCCTCCTTTTGTGCCCCCAGTGGTGCCATGGGACCTTAACGTGGTGTTACAGTTCCTTAAGTCACACTAGTTTGAACCTCTTCAAACAGTTGAGTTAAAATTTCTCACTTGGAAAGTGGTCATGTTGTTGGCCTTGGCATCTGCGAGGCGGGTGTCCGAATTGGCGGCTTTGTCTCACAAAAGCCCCTATCTGATTTTCCATGTGGATAGAGCAGAGTTGAGGACTCGTCCTCAATTTCTGCCAAAGGTGGTTTCATCGTTTCATATGAACCAACCTATTGTGGTGCCTGTGGCTACTTGTGACTTGGAGGATTCCAAGTCTCTTGATGTAGTCACGGCCTTAAAAGTTTATGTAGCCAGGACGGCACGGGCTAGGAAAACAGAGGCACTGTTTGTCCTCTATGCAGCCAACAAGGTTGGTGCTCCTGCTTCTAAGCAGACTATTGCCCGCTGGATCTGTAACACGATTCAGCAGGCTCATTCTACGGCTGGATTGCCGTTACCAAATTCGGTAAAGGCCCATTCCACTAGGAAGGTGGGTTCTTCTTGGGCGGCTGCCCGAGGTGTCTCTGCATTTCAACTTTGCCGAGCAGCTAAAATTGGTCGGGTTCAAACACTTTTGCTAAATTCTATAAGTTTGATACCTTGGCTGATGAGGACCTCATGTTTGCTCAATCGGTGCTGCAGACTCATCCGCACTCTCCCGCCCGGTCTGGAGCTTTGGTATAATCCCCACGGTCCTTACGGAGTCCCCAGCATCCTCTAGGACGTAAGAGAAAATAAGATTTTAAACCTACCGGTAAATCTTTTTCTCCTAGTCCGTAGAGGATGCTGGGCGCCCGTCCCAGTGCGGACTAACTTCTGCAAGGCTTGTATATAGTTATTGATTACATAAGGGTTATGTTACAGTTTTGATCAGTCTCTGGCTGATGCTGTTTTGTTTCATACTGTTAACTGGTTCGTATATTCCATGTTGTACGGTGTGGATGGTGTGGGCTGGTATGTATCTTGCCCTTAGATTAACAAAAATCCTTTCCTCGTACTGTCCCGTCTCCTCTGGGCACAGTTCTTTAACGGAGGTCTGGAGGAGGGGCATATAGGGAGGAGCCAGTGCACACCCATCTAAAGTCTTTAGAGTGCCCATGTCTCCTGCGGAGCTTGTCTATAACCCCCATGGTCCTTACAGAGTCCCCAGCATCCTCTACGGACTAGGAGAAAAAGATTTACCGGTAGGTTTAAAATCTTATTTTTTGACTGTGTGACTAAAGTGATGGATAAAGGTGGAGCCATGGATATAGCTTATCTAGACTTTAGTAAGGCTTTTGACACTGTTCCACATCGCAGACTGCTAAATCAGGATTTTGGTACTTACCGATAAATCCCTTTCTCCGATTCCACAGGGGCCACTGGAGTGTAGTTACAATGGGGAGATAGTAGGTGGTATTGGTAGCTGGCACTTTAAAAATTCTCACACTGTGGCTAGCTCCTCCCCTACTATCTCCCCTCCAAGCCAGTCTACGTTAAACTGTGCCCGAGGAGAGCTGTAATAAACAAACCGTAAGGTAGAGGAGGTTAACGACGCCCTGTAAACCAGGCGAACACAAACTAAACCTGGAACAGAACCTGACAAAAAACCAGGCTAGCCTGAACCCAACAAGCAGTCATATGGTGATCTGCAATCGTTAATCAAACAAAAATCAGGAGAAACAGCGCTGGGCGGGCGTCCAGTGGCCCCTGTGGAATCGGAGAAAGGGATTTATCGGTAAGTACCAAAATCCTGATTTCTCCTTCATCCACTAGGGGCCACTGGAGTGTAGTTACAATGGGGACGTCCCAGAGCTCCCAAAAAACGGGTGGGAAAGCGCTGAGAGTCCTGTAAAAACTGCTCGGCCAAACAGTGATGCAGAGGCCGTAAAAGTGTCAAACTTGTAGAATTTGACAAAACGAATGTCGGTTTGACCAAGTAGCCGCCCGACAAAATATTCATGGAGACCCCGCGGGCGGCTGCCCACGAAGGTCTTACAATGCGCGTAAAGCGCGCTGAAATGGAAAACGGAGGTTCCCTAGTAACCGCCAAGAAGACTGTCTGATGATCAGATGTATCCAACTGTCCAGCATATGCTGGGGCCCCGGCTATTTAGTACGGGAGCATCGTCCAGAGCAAAGAAGAAAAAACACTTCATCGAATAGCCTGAGACCTCTGTAGAGAGAGTTGACGAGCCCTGACAACATTCAGAGAGGATTGAAAACCACTAGTGTCAGATTTATATGAAAAATGGACCTCCCCTCTGGAAGAAACGACCGCTGAGGCCGAAGCCGAGCCCGGGGAGTTGCCAATAGAGTACTCCCTGAACAAGAGGCCGAACTTACGGCCGCTAGGCTAATCTCATTTGGAAGAAAAGCGAAAAAGGCAGAGACCTAAAATTCCGGTCAGTGTGGTTTGAAGCGCAGCGGAGCAAAAAACCTCCCAGAGAAACCAAAGATGGATGGTAACTGGAAGAAGGGGGAAAAAACCCCTTTTATCTTCATTATGTTCCATAAAGTTTTCCCAAAGTGGCAAAAGCGAGAAGAGGTAATAGACTTCTGAAATCGGAGCCCAGTAGGCCTAACCGAACTAGGGAACTCCTCCCTTCTGAGGTCTCGTGAACAGTCACACGGGTAACCGAAACCAGTGTAAAATTGAACAAGGAGAAAAAAGGAGCCTGTTGAAGTAGACAGTCCAGTCGAGGTAGGAGCCAAGGCTCCTCTACTGACAACAGGCGTATCTGTATCTTCAAGTCATGCGTGGCCCAACCAGCGCCACCGAGAGGACTAGCACGCATAATCCCCTCCTGTGTTACTGAACATGAAGTAGAAATAGAAAAGGAGGCAGGATAGAATAACCAGAAAACTCCCCGGAGCCCTGAGGGCCTCCACGGCTACTGCCGTCCGAGAGTAATAAAGGGTTAAAGAGTCAGTCAGAACGCCCTGAGGTCGATCCGAAATCTCCGCCCACAGCGGACCAGCTGACAAAACTCCGGGGCATGTTCCCTCACCCAGGAGTCTGACCTGGTGGCTTGATCTGGAAACAAGATTGTTGTCCCCCGTTCCGAGAGGAATGGAGGCGACCACTCATTACGTCGCAACTTGACTGAAGAAATAGAGTCTCTGGTGCCGAGGAATGAAAAAACCTCTGACGGACCGTGTTGAGAAACGTCTATGCGGAGCATAAATTGGATCTGTGTCGAATCAGAAGCTCGTGGATCCTCCGGATATTCAGAAGCCACCTAATGTACAGAGTGGGATAGTAGCAGTAAATTGTCCCATTAGGGAACCAACGTCACCCACTGCCCTTGAAAAAGAGTTATTCTGTTATCTTCCTAAACTCTGTGGGAGCGGAAGAGAGAAGAGTAAAGGACTTACAGTGAAAATGAGAATCCTGTTAAGGGGGAATCTGAGAAAAGCCTGTCCAACGGAAATCAGTAAACAGGCATCTCTGAAGACAAGGGACACGTAAAACTCCCTTTCTTGTTTAAACTAGCAATCACAGACTAAAAGGATTGTAAGGCCAGAATAGGCCTGTCCGAGCCACTTGGCTTCGGAACGTGAAAAGAAAACAAAGGCCTGAGAACTGTCCTAATTCAAATGATATGTGAAAAACAGGGATCAACACCCTTTGCGGTTAGAAACCTATGGAGCGCAGCCTGCAGTATGACTCTCTTGTCATCGTAAATCAGCCGACCTATGCCGAGGGACTCCTGAGACGGTTGTAACCGCCCAAGCCTTCTCCCATCGACCTGCGCCTACCCTGGGACCCTGCAGGTGTAATGGGTGTATAGGATGACATAAAATCAGACTGGACTGAGGATGTTGAACCTCTGCTTCAGCCTTTTTACCCTGAGAACCCCTGGCGACGAAGATATCACCCGTGTGGAGTCAAAAACCTGAAAGGGCACGAAAAAATCTAAAGGGAAGACCAGTAAAGGTCTGTCTTGGAGCTGGGGCAGTAGTAGGAGAAATCAAAGTGGACCTACCTCCATTGGTTCAAGAAATCCTGCAGAAAGTTCCTTCCCCAGAACCATCTGCCCCGTAGGATTTCATGTTTACTTGTCACTGTCGCAGCCCCAGAGGTCGTCGGGTTAAGACAGCCCAAGCGAAGATGCAGGGTCCGAGTCTGTAGACATGGAGACCTCCAAGGAACATAAAGCAGAATCGTGATTCTGACCTGTATCAAAGTATCAATTGATCCTGATGCGAAGCATCCTGTAACCTAGAGGACAATTGTTCCCCAACCTACCTGCTCCGGATACGGTAGAACCATGCTGCCGCATATGTCGATGGATCCCTGAGCAAGGTTGCCTCAGGAAAACGGCGGCTTGATGGACCGGCGATACACCGAGGTGTATACCCTAGAGAGGTTCTGATACCATCTCCTGCCATCTGCGGGGAAAAGATAGGAAAACAAACCTTGTTTGATACCTGATATTGTGTATTCGGGTGTCTGTCGGCCGCCTACCGGAGCCTGCCCAGCTCATCCGAAACTGAACCAGTCGCTGTCATTTTCGTCAATGGCGTGGAACCCTGATGGACTTGACGTGTCCTCCTCCTTTACCTGCAGTATCAGATGAACTGCTGTATTATGTACCTGTATATTCTGAGACACTGGTTCAGATCCACAGAAAACAGACATCAGTAATGCATGGAATGTTAGCAAAGTTTCTTTTTGGAAAGGTGTGTTTGGTCCCGCTGTGATTTGATCCTGTGACCTTGGAAACCAAAGTCCAAGGACTTACCTGATGAGCTATTGTCTGGTTAATAGTGACATTACCTGCATCATTGATCAAACAGGGGTGTGCAGGTGCGTGGAGGGCGAAGCAGATGGCTCCGCCGCATACTTCACACCTAAGAGGGAATTCTTCGACTATCCCAGGAGAGACAAACGAAAGGAGAAAAGGTGGGTTAAATAAACAGAGCCCTACGTAAGGTCTGCACTATAATGTGTAGTGACCGATACGATTAAAATAAACTTTCTGGAGCAGCGGAGACCTGAACCAGCAACGCTGCGCTGTGGGACAGGAGTCTTAGCCCTAGGCTATAGAAGTTCTCCTTAAAGTTTTGTTTGGATTCAAACCCCTGTTCAGATACCCGCTACTAGCGTACTGAGCCGCAGCGCTATTTGTCTGATGCCTTACACGCATTCCACAATTACAAATAGCATTAGTAACTAGTGACAACAAGGAATAATAAAGGGAAGGCAACACCCCGCCCTGTATTTAGTGTACCGCTAATTAAGGTGCACCAGATGTTTCTCTGAGGTTCCGCTGGCTTTTCAAAATGGTGACCAGCCTGTGAGAAAGATGGGGGAAAATGTTATGTGCAAGATGTTGTTATTAGAAAACATTGCGGAAGTAGCCTACAGCACCTGGTATTCCCAGGCGGTCTCCCATCCAAGTACTAACCGGGCCTGACCCTGCTTAGTTTCCGAGATCAGACGAGATCGGGCGTGTTCAGGGTGGTGTGGCCGTAGGCTTTTATCCCCTATATCTGGTATTTTATGGATTTATCTATATACATACCTACACGCACTTAAATATATATATCTATATATATACATGCACAAACATAACTATATATGTATATATACACACACACCGTAGGTAAATAAATACTGCACAGTAGATCCTTTTAATTATTATTGAGCTGAGTCCCAGCTACTGTAATAGAACAGGTTCCCTGATTTGCAAGTAGGAAAATGCTGGGTAGAGGACTCTACTGCAGGAGGAATGTATCTATATTTCAGCAGCCTGAAGTATCGAAAAGTTACAAATCCCAGAGCTGTTGCCTAGCGACGGGGAGACCTGGGAGCCCGCTGAGTAAAGCGGGTTAACTGTTAATATACCTGGGACTTTATTTGTATTTGTCTCTGAGTATGCAAGATTAGCCCACTGGGCTATAGGAGACACTGCAAATATGAAGCCAGGTCTGTGCAGGGAGGAAATGGCCGCCAGAGTGAAACTCCTCTGGGCTATGCGATAAAATCTATATAGTGGATAACTGGATTAGTGCTGAGCCACTCTGACTATATCACATTCTCCTCAGCACCATGTGCATTAAACTCACATAAATGCCTATTACACTATAACAGTGGCCGGGGAGCGGAGAATGCTGAGCCCGCTGTACAGAGCAGGAGTTAGCTCCGCCCCCCGGCTATGGCGCCTTATTGCAAAACTAAGCGGGAAGCGAGCTGTACCCTCCGCTGGGCCTGCGAGTCACCGCCGGGGAGCGCTGAGCGCTGAGCCCGCTATACAGCGCTAGTAGAGCCCTGCATCTGCTAGCCGCCGCCGGGGAGTGTTGCGCTGAACAGAGCGCGAGTCGCCGCCTGGGAGCAGGGAGCGCTGAGCTCGCTCTACAGAGCGGGACTTAGCTCCGCCCCCTCCGTACAAGGCGCCAAATTTAAACATTGCTTTGCGCTCGAGCGGGATCCCTGTGCCGGCTGTGAGTCGCGCTGAGTGGGGATCTGTGCGGGGGGTGCGGGGAGCTGGGGGAGCAGAGGGTTATCAGAATGACACACACCCGTTTTTCAGTCAGGGTTGTATAAACACATACTCAGCCTCCCCCAATCATCCTGTCTGTTTCTCCATGAGGAGGACAGGTAAGGATACAATAAAGTACATTACAGCCCCAGAGAGCCCTTCTGGAGTGGGTTGTACAACAATAAACAGATTGCTCTAAAAACATACATAGCCACCACAAATAAAGTATACTTCACTCACCACTGTGTTCTTGGTGGATCGGCCCCGACACACGCTGCACGCAGCGGCGTCCAGCCGGAATCTTCTGTGGTGGGGTGGTCCCGACACAAGCCGCACGCAGCGGTGTCCGACCATTTTTGATACTCACCGCTGCCATGCTGCCGGAATCTTCTGCTGGATGGAGTGGCCGCGACACGCGCCGCACGCAGCGGTGTCCGCCAACTCAGGAGAGCTCAGTGTCTCCCTCAGCCGGGGCCCATCCCTAGCCGCACGCAGCTGCGATGGGACCCCGCCGGCAGCTCCCACGGTGCAGACTGGCAGTGGCAGAGCTGCCAGTCTGTGAGTGTGTGTAAGAAAAATAAAATAATAAAGAAAAAAGAAGAAAATTCTTCAGCTAAACCCAAGTGAACCAGCTACCTCGGGCACTTAACTAAGACTGGCTTGGAGGGGAGATAGTAGGGGAGGAGCTAGCCACAGTGTGAGAATTTTTAAAGTGCCAGCTACCAATACCACCTACTATCTCCCCATTGTAACTACACTCCAGTGGCCCCTAGTGGATGAAGGAGAAATAAACTTGAAAGTTTGGGATTGGATATTAGGATTATTGAATGGATAAGATCTTGGTTGAAGGTTAGAAAACAGAGAGTTGTGGTAAATGGAGTGCATTCACAGGAGGGAAATATTACCAGTGGAGTACCCCAGGGATCTGTACTTGGACCAGTGCTTTGTAATATCTTCATTGATGACATTGCAAATGGCATTAAAGGGAAAGTATGCCTTTTTGCAGATGACACAAAAGGTATGCAACAGGGTAGACACACCAGATGGGGTAAAACAAATGATTGAGGATCTAGGTAGACTAGAGGAATGGTCAAGAGTGTGGCAATTACAGTTTAATACATAAAAATGCAAAATCATGCACTTGGGTCTCAAAAATCCAAAGGCTAAATATAGTATTAATGGCACTATATTGAAAACTACTGAGGAGGAAACGGATCTAGGAGTCACTATTTCAGGCGACTTAAAGGCAGGTAAGCAATGTAACAAAGCAATGAGGAAGGCTAGTCAGATGCTTGGCTGCATTGGGAGAGGAATCCGCAGCAGAAAGAAAGAAGTAATAATGCCACTGCATAGGTCATTGGTACGGCCTCATCTGGAATAATGAGTTCAATTCTGGAGGCCATATCTTCAAAAGGATATTAATACATTAGAGACAGTACAAAGAATGGCAACTAAAATGGTGCATGGCCTACATCACAAAACATACCCAGAAAGACTAAGAAATCTCAATCTGTATAGATTGGAGCAGAGAAGGGAAAGGGGAGACATGATAGAAACTTTCAAATATATCACGGGTTTTAACAAAGTCCAGGAGGGAAACATTCTCCAAATGAAGAGAAGTGATAGGACACGAGGACATGCACTGAGACAGGAGGGGGGGAGGTTGAGGGGAAATTTGAGGAAAAATTACTTCACAGAAAGGGTAGTGGATAAGTGGAATAGCCTCCCATCAAAGGTGGTAGAGGCTAAGGGTATCTCTCTGGATGGTCGACCATGTTATGGTCGACAGTCATTAGGTCGACCACTATTGGTTGACATTGGCGTGGTCGACATGGACATATGGTCGACATGAGTTTTTCACATTTTTTTTCTTTTGGGGAACTTTTCCATACTTCACGATCCACGTGGACTACGATTGGAACGGTAATCTGTGCCGAGCGCAGCAAGGCACCTTCCCCGAAGCACGGCGAGCGAAGCGATATATGCGAGGGACGTGGTGCACTAATTGGGGTTCCCCATCACTTTACACAGAAAACGACACCCAAAAAAGTAAAAAAAAACTTATGTCGACCTTTTCATGCATCGACGTTTCACGTACCGACCATTTGTCCATGTCGACCATTTGTCCATGTCGACCAATACTGGTCGACCTAATGACTGTCGACCATAATATGGCTGACCATTCATACCGGAACCGAGGCTAAGACAGTGGAGCAATTTAAACATGCATGGGATAGACATAGGGATATCCTTACAAAGAAATAAGGATCAAACAAGGCTAGAGAAAAAAAATTATGTAAAAAAATAAAAATAAAAAGGGGCAGACTAGATGGACCAAGTGGTTCTGATCTGCCGTCAAATTCTATTTTTCTATGTTTAATACCATCCCTACAGTGAAGCACGGTGGTGGCAGAATTATGCTGTGGGGATGTTTTTCAGTGGCAGAAACTGGGAGACTGGTCAGGATAGAGGGAGAAGACGAATGCAGCAATGTACAGACACATCATGGATGAAAACCTGCTCCAGAGCACTCTTGACCTCAGACTGGGGCAATGGTTCATCGTTCAGCAGGACAACGACCCTAAGCACGCAGCCAAGATATCAAAGGAGTGGCTTCAGGACAACTCTGTGAATGTCCTTGAGTGGCCCAGCCAGAGACCAGACTTGAATCTGATTGAACATTTCTGGAGAGATCTGAAAATGGCTGTGCACCGACGCTTCCCATCCAACCTGATGGAGCTTGAGAGGTGCTGCAAAGAGGAATGGGAGAAACTGGCCAAAGATAGGAGTGCCAAGCTTGTGGCATCATATTCAAAAAGACTTGAGGCTGTAATTGCTGCCAAAGGTGCATCAACATAGTATTGAGCAAAGGCTGTGAATACTTATGTACATGTGATTTCTTAGTTTATTTTTAATAAATTTGCACACAAAAAAAAAATATATATTTTTTTTCACGTTGTCATTATAGGGTATTGTGTGTCGAATTTTGAGGAAAAAAATTAATTTATTCCATTTTGGAATAAGGCTGTAACATAACAAAATGTGGATTTTTTTTAAATATATTTTTGAAGCCAGTGTTACAGCCTAATCCAGTGTTTCCCAACCACGGTCCTCAAGCCACAGTAACAGTCCTGGTTTTAGTGATATCCAGGCTTGAATACAGGTGACTTAATTAGTACCTCAGTTATTTTGATTTAACCATCTGTGCTGAAGCCTGGATATCATTAAAACCTGCACTGTAGGTGTGCCTTGAGGACCGCGGTTGGGAATGCCTGGCCTAAACAGTGGGGGCAGGTATTAATTACCCGGCCTAGGCTACTAGAGGGGCTTGGGTCCGCTGCTTCCATACCCCCTCCCCCCGAGGATACCTATACTAAAAGGTTGACGTCATCTTTCCAGTGATATCTTCGGACAGATGGCGCCCGCACATTGAAAGCAAAGACTCTGGCACTATGCTCTCTAGTTCACATGTGCCATCTTCCCAAATATCACTGAGAAGATGGCGCCAGCTGAGGAGGGGAGACGCGCTTCCCGCAAGCAAAGTAGGAAGTAGGTGCCCTCCCTCACTCCCTCCCTGCATTAGAACGGCTCCCACTGTGGTGCTTAGTTTTCTACATTCTATTATTTTTTAACGGGCGTGGATATGCCCCCTTTTTAGGTCACGCTCCCCGTTCATTACCAGGGCCCGGCATGGATCTCCACTCCCCTGAGCCCAACCAGTCGCTGCTCTCACACAAACACTGGAGCTTTCAAAGTTCAGCAAACGTAAGTTAAATTAGCAGCAATACCCTCGCCATGGGTTTACACTACTAACATTTCTGAAAGGTGGATACATAGGAAGCAAGACACCCCCAATGAAACAGCCTCTATAAGTCCCTCTGGTTAACCTCACATGGCACAGCGAAAAGGTCATAGTCAAGAAACTAATTTTATTTACTAGTAAACGGACCTGGAATCTGCCAGGTCCCCTCAGTTGCCCCAACTCCGCACACATACAGGACTGAACAGATCACGTTCACCACGTCTAGATGATTGAGAAGTGCTGGCATTTGGGGCTTTTAGTTTATTGTTTATCTGGTGAACAGGTGTTGCCTTGGGTTTGGTTTGAAATAATCCAGACAAGGTCACAACACCAACCTTTAAAATCCCGACAAGGTCAAAATACTGACATTTAAAATCCCAACAAGATCAAAATACACACTTTCAAAATGTCGACAGGTCAAAAAGTCGACACAAGTTTTGAATTGATTTTCTGTATAGGTCAACATGGACACCGTATAAGTGTACCGCATCCCCTCGCATGGCGAGTGTGGGCACGGTGCCTCCATGCGTATTATATTCCCACTCCAGGTCCACTGGGATGGTAAAGTATGAACAAGTCGGTTTCAATGAAAAAAATCACGAAATACTCATGTTGACTTTTTGACCTGTCAACATTTTAAATGTCGGTATTGTAAATGCTGTTATTTTGACTATGTCGAGATTTTGACCTTGTCGGTATTGTAAATGCTGTTATTTTGACTATGTCGAGATTTTGACCTTGTCGGTATTGTAAATGCTGTTATTTTGACCATGTCGAGATTTTGGTTGTAGGTAAATTGACCGCATTTCGTTGCCTTGCTTCATGGAAATTACCTGCCAGTCTTGCAAGTATCTAGGTTTCAGTTGCTGCTATAGAATAACATACAGCACTTGTTTAGTAACTGCGAGTGTTTGGGAAGCTCACACTGGGATGTCTGTGTAAGACAGTGTGAGTACAGCTAGACACTACAGCGCCCTTCCCCAGCTACTTCAGACAAAGCCAATGCCATCTCTTGCCATGTGGTTAGTGTGAGAAGGAGTTGGCACCGTGCAGAGTGGGTGAGTCTGTATTGCTTCCTTCCCGTGTGTGAGCCTGCGTTGCCGTCGCCATGTAGCCAGTCACTACCGTCATCTTCTAGCTGTGCCCTGCTTCCGCCCTCCCGTTCCCTTCCTGACAGTCCGGAACTTCCGGGGGGAGGGAGTGTCACAGAGAGCAGGAAGTGACTCATCCAATGATGAACCATGTCCACCAAGAACAGTACACATTCTGACAGTACCACCCACACAGGGAATGCATAGGGGTGAGTCCTATGTGTAAGGAGGCAGGTCAGGGCTACCATGGCAGCCAATCCACTACCCAAGGCACACCTTGATGACCTATCAGCAGTCACCTTTATATAATAGATTTAATAGGTTAATTTAGGCTTCAGCTTCATTGCAGACAACCACTGACAGGTAATGAGATCAGCAGGACACAGCAATACAGCACAGTCTGAAATACCCAGACTGACGAGAGCAGAGCGCGAAGAAGAGCATCATGACACAGACGAAGAAGAGCGGAAAGCATAAGTTTATTACTCACCTTTACTGATATGTGCAGGGATTTCCTCCTCCTTACACTGCTGATCACATTCTACATATGTCTCTTCTTCACCCTCTACAGCTTCTACCTTAATAGTAGTCAGATCATCATCCTAAATAACCCATAAAACAATAATCAACATATTAATGTATAATTTATTAAATAGTAGAAGCTCAGTGTAAAAGACACACACCGCTTCCCTACTGAAATCACTTTGGTATTTTAATATTTGGCAAGACCCTAAATCCCACCTACCTGATCCTCCTGTGGTGTCCTGTGAGTGTCCTCTGTACAGTCCTGGGAATAAAGAGGACGGGGACATCTCTCTGGGGTATCTCTGTTACTGGCTCCATCTGTAGGACACACACTGACTGAGTACATTGTATATATGTGACTATCGGATAATGGGCCCAATTCATACCTGATCGTAGCAGCAAATTTGTTAGCAGATGGGCAAAACCATGTGCACTGCAGGTGAGGCAGATATAACATGTGCAGAGAGAGTTAGATTTGGGTGGGTTATTTTGTTTCTGTGCAGGGTAAATACTGGCTGCTTTATTTTTACACTGGAATTTAGATTTCAGTTTGAACACACCCCACCCAAATCTAACTCTCTCTGCACGTTATATCTGCCCCACCTGCAGTGCAATATGATTTTTCCCATCTGCTAACAAAGTTGCTGCTGCTGCTATCAACTCTGAATTAGGCCCAATGCGTGTACAATACCCTAAGTCCATAGTTTGAGATGGATGCTGCATTTACCAAGTATAAATAAGCATCTGTTGTATGTTCAAACTTTAAAGTTAAAATAATACAGCAAATAAGCAGGTGAGATCAATGAAAAATCTGAAGATCAGAATCCCTGAATAGGGATACCAATAGGCATACCAATTGTAATTTTTGGACATTCTCAAACATTACGGAACAATTTATGTCTAGCATCTCCACATCTAAAACAGTGTGAAACATTTAAAAGCAGCCCCATAGGAATGTGGGGCCATCTGGAGAGAAGCTCTGACTACCACTACCTTGTCAGTGTTGGAAGCCATGGTGTATTATGTCACAATAGCCTGGTAGATTGTTTCCCTTTAGTGCTCTGGGTAAGGATTCTTGTGGCAGGGACAGCAAGCAGTGAATAAATAAGCAATGTGATTTCTGTAGTTAAACTTAAGAGCACTTATATTGAGAAGGAGTTCGTAGTAAAGGACTGAAGAATAAATACAGGAACATGGGTGGTCATTCCGAGTTGCTCGCTCGCTAGCAGTTTTTAGCAGCCGTCTAAACGCTATGCCGCCTCCCACTGGGAGTGTATTTTAGCTTAGCAGAAGTGCGAACGAAAGGATCGCAGAGCATCTACAAAATAATTTTGTGCAGTTTCAGAGTAGCTTCAGACCTACTCAGCGATTGCGATCACTTCAGACTGTTCAGTTCCTGTTTTAACGTCACAAACACGCCGTGCGTTCGCCAAGCCACGCCTGCGTTTTTCCTGGCACGCCTGCGTTTTTTACGAACACTCCCTGAAAACGGTCAGTTGACACCCAGAAACGCCCTCTTCCTGTCAATCACTCTGCGGTCAGCAGTGCAACTGAAAAGTTACGCTAGACCTTGTGTGAAACTACATCGTTCGTTGTAATAGTACGTCGCGCATGCGCAGAAGTGCAGTTTTTTTGCCCGATCGCTGCACAGCGAACAAAAGCAGCTAGCGATCAACTCGGAAATGACCCCCATGGTCAGGATGCTTAGATGGGTTAGGGTGCACAAAGAAGTCGCACTGGGAACAGTAGGATCGGAAAGTCCAAACAAGCTAGGTAGACAGAGGTGAGCAACAGTGGGGGCAGATAATAGCAGATAGTTCAGACATGACAGTTCAGTACACAGTTGAGCAGTTCAGGGATCAGACTAAAGGTGCATACACGGTGAGATTCGGGCTAACCCCTATTCTCACTATGCGACAGGGGCTAGGTCGGCATTGCAAGCACATAATGAGTGTGCTTGCGATACTGACTATGTGCGATTTTGGCTAAGTGTCAATTTTGACTATCTTTTCTATGAGACAGTCAAAATTGACTTGCCTACACAGTCTATTTAAGCTTGCGATGCCAATTTTCTCAGAAGGAAGCCACTGACACTAAATAAAGGTGGAGAAACGCGTTAAGAGGTCCGGATCCAGTGAAAGATACTGCTATAAACCGATACCAAGACCAGCTCCCTTTCCTGTGGGGGGTTGGGACTGAAACGCTGGCGGACAGGATGCCGGCAGTCAGAATACTGACCGCAGCATCCCGATGATCAGAATCCCAAAAGGGAAAGGTAAGTATACTTACCTTTCCCCAATGACCCCCTAACCCCCCTTCCCCGCAGCCTAAACCTAACCCTCCCACCTCTGCAGCCTAACCCTAACCCTCCCCAGGCGTGCCTGAACCTAACCTAACCCCCCACCCTGCACCCTCACCCCCCCAGCCCATAGCCTAACCCTCCCTCCACAGCCTAAACCTAACCTCCCCAAGCGGCTTACCACTCCGGCGGCCTGGCAGTGTCTTGATCGGGATCCCAGGTGTCAGGATGCTGGCGCCGGGATTGTAATCCCTGTTGGTATTCCACCAGCATTCTGATCAGTGTCGGGATTCTGGCATCTGTATTTTGACAGCCTGCATCCCGACCGCTGGGATCATAACTGTATCCCCCTGTGGGCACGGTGAACCAGTCAGTGATGGCTGATGTAATATTCCCTATAAAGTATGTAAGCTGCATATAAGGGAATTGACCAGCAGGTATAGGAAGGTGACTGTAGGACATCTTGGCTGGACTAAATTACTAACACTGAAAGCACTCTGGGGCATAAACAGATAATTGAGCAGAGAAAGCAGGTGCACTTATTATTTTAGACAATGCATGATACATTGTATCAGTGCTAAAATGTTTCAAAACTCCAAGAGAGAACCTCGTTTTATTGAGCGACTTATACAATGGATACATCCTTCTATTTTCTGTCTCTGGATTCTGGGTCGACACCACTTAGGTCGACACCCATTGGTCGACAGTGGCTAGGTCAACACTAGAAATAGGTCGACAAGAACAAGGTTGACATGCAAAAAGGTTGACAAGAGTTTAAAAAAAAAATATGTAAAAAACTTTTTCATACTTTACGATCCACGTGGAGTACATTTGGGAACGGTAACCTTGCCCGAAGCAATGCTCATCGAAGCGAGCCATGTGAGGGGACACGGAGCACTAATTGGGGTTCCCGGTCACTTTACGAAGAAAACGACACCCAAAAAACATGAAAAACTCATGTCGTCCTAATGGCCGTGCCAACCTATTTTCTAGTGTCAATAGGTGTCGACCTAGACACTGTCGACCCCGAGTCCCATACCCGCTATTTTCATGGCTTTGAAAAAGACTGCTATATAACAGCTAACCAATAGCTGCTTTCTGCATGGCACTTTATTAATTAGATAAAACGGATGTGCACAACTAACCCATTTTCTGGACTTTTTCTGGCAGTTATAAGTTATAGTACCCTATTCAGCTAAATTTAGAAAAACGCAATCCGTCTGATAATCGAATGACTGCGTTTGAGCAGCGTTCGCACCAGTGTTTTGCTATTATTTCTGTGTATTTATTGTGCTTCAACGTAATTGCATTTTTTTGTATAATCTGTTTTTATTTAGGACAGTATAACAGAATAAGGATTGCTTCACATTTTAACAAAAGAAGAAGAAAATCATCAAGACACAAATGGAGGTCTAATACATCATAGCCTTAAAAAGTAGGGTAGCGTATCATCCCCGTCGCTGGGGGTTGGTAAAGGCATTAGTGTTAGTAGATGTTTCTGTGACACCCATCTGATATCTTTTTGCCATGTATCTATACTATAATGTATTCGCAATCTTAGATGGCATTGTAGAGAAGCTGTAGAAAAGAGGGAGGAAAGAAATGAGAGGGATAGTAGAGAGAAAACATGGTGCGACCAAACTGGGGGGAAAGTTGTTGAATTGGGAAGGAAGTGTAATGTAGTCTATCTGTTCGATAGACTATGCGTTGAAATCACTTAACGGTATAAACATAATCCTTATAGTCTTTGGAGGACGTATACTCTATCCAGGGCATCCACATAATCATAAACTCCGAGAGTTTATCTCTGGAAACCAGGAGGATGTTTTCCATATTCATATAGTGATTGATTCTGTTAAACCATAGTTTCCTAGTGGGTGGGAGCTGAGATCTCCATAGTGTGGGGACGACAGCTCTCGCTGCATTGGACAAGTGTCGAAGTAACGACGTGTTATGCTGGGTTAGTGAGATAGAGGAGTGGGAAAGTAGCCAGAAGGCTGGGTCTGTGGGAACGGGAGTGTGAAGTATGTCTTCAGAGGTGGATATAACATCCTTCCAGAATGGTTTTAGTAGGGGACAGTTCCACCAGATATGCATCAGGGATCCTGTGGCGTCGAGACATCTCCAACATCTATCCGTCACTCCAGGATACATGAAGTGGAGGAGAGAGGGGTGCCTGTACCATCTCATTAGAAGCTTATATTGAGTTTCCTAACTTGTATGCAGACTGAGCTTTTGTGGGATTTGAGGAATATCATCTGCCAGTCTTTATCTGTCAGGGGGATCCCAAGATCTCTCTCCCAGGCCCGCTTAAAGGGCATGGGCGTCTGAGCGTCTGGGGACTGTAGTAGCCTATAAAGTGAGCAGATGGTGTGCTGAGGGGGGCATGTGGCGACGCACATCCTCTCGAACTGTGTTAACTCACGTGAAGCCCGGTGATATCTACGCTCAGAGTGCAAGAAATGTCTAAGCTGTAGGTACTTCCAAAAGTCACGTTGTGGGACTTCCCATTTTGACCTTATTTCTGAAAATTGTTTGACTCCTGAGGAGAGTGTCACCTGGCCTACTCTAAAGAGGCCTTCGAGGGCCCAGTCACGAAAGTCGGATGGAGTCAAACCGGGCTGAAAGTCGGGGTTTGCTAGAAAATCGGAAGAGAGGAAGGGCCAGTGACGTGCCTTTTTCCAGAAGGATAGGGTCGCTGTAATAGTTGGGTGGGGTGAGGGGGGTTTGGGCAAGGAGGGGAGCCAGGGAAAGATCTCTGGGAATTGCTGCATGTATAGTCCCTCTATGGCCACCCATTGCTTTGTTTCTCGACTCCTCGTCCAGTCCAGAACCCTATTGAGCATTATTGCCCAATAGTAGCCTCTGATGTCCGGCAATTGGAAACCACCACTTCGGGTAGAGCGGATCATAATGGATCGGCTAATTCTTGGCCGTCTCAGAGACCAGATGAACTGTTGTATTAACAGTTGGATGGATCTGAACCAGGAGTCTGGGATCTGTATGGGGAGGGTCTGTAGTTTGTAGAGCAGTTTGGGGAGAGTATTCATCTTTACAACATTCACCCTCCACAGCCAGGAGAGTGGCTTGAGGTACCATCTGCTATAGTCAGCCCTGAGTGTTCGAAGAAGGGGGGTAAAGTTTAGAGTGTATAAGTGGGATAGGTCGTTTGGCAACTGTATTCCTAGGTAGGTCAGATAAGAGGCATTCCAATTAAAGGGGAAGGCTCGCTTAAGTTTAGCTACGATGTCGGGAGAGGAGGAGATGTTTAAGGCGCATGATTTGGACATATTGATTTTAAAGTTGGAGAGTGAACCGAAGTGGGACAGCTCTCACATAAAGTGGGGGAGGGAGGAGATCGGGTGTGTTATTGTGGCTAGTAGGTCGTCCGCAAACAGGGAGAGTTTGTGCTCCGTATCACCAATCGTCAAGCCTGTGATGCCGTCATTGGCCCTAATAGTTCTGGCGAGGGCTTCAATACAGAGGACAAAGAGTAGAGGAGATAGTGGGCAACCTTGTCGTGTCCCATTACCTATAGGGAAGGAGTCGGACAAGGATCCGTTCACTCGGACCCGAGTTGTGGGGGATCCATAAAGGCTCATTATCCTATCAAGCATCTGGGGACCCAGTCCAATATGCTCCAGCACGGACCTCATAAAGCCCCAACTGACCCTATCGAAAGCCTTTTCAGCATCAGTGGATAACAACACTGTGGGAGGACCGTCCCGGGACACAATATGGATCAGGCTCAGTACCTTAGTGATATTATCCTTGGCCTCGCGGCCCGGGACAAACCCCACCTGGTCACTGTGGATTAAAGAAGGCAGGAATGCGTTCAATCTGTTTGCCATTAATTTAGCGAAGAGCTTGACATCGGCGTTTAGATATGGGTCTATAGCTGGAGCACACCGAGGGGTCCTTGCCGGGCTTGGGCAGAACGGTGATATGAGCCTCTAAGGATTGGCTAGAAAAATGAGTGTGTTTGCAGATATTGAATTAAAGGCCTGGAGAAGATAAGGAGATATAAGGTCCATGAATTGTTTGTAGTAGGTGAGGGTGAAGCCATCTGGTCCTGGGCTCTTGCCAGACGGGGTATTAGCCAGGGCATTCTCCAGTTCTTGTTGGGTACAGGGTAGTTCCAGTGCTTCCCTATCTAGAGGTGATAGGACAGGATAGGACACTTTTTCTAGGTACGCCTTCGCCTGCAAAAAATCGTATGGGGGGATGGTGTCGTCCGGTCTATTTTCTAGATTATATAAAAGGGAGTAGTACTGTTTGAAGCTTGCCGCAATTTCTGGGGTTTTGAATCGGAGGGTATTCCCGAGGTCATTTACTTGGTTTATATACAAGGAGGAGCGTTGGGCTTTGAGGGCCTGGGCCAGGAGGCGACCAGGTTTATTACCCCACTGGTAATATTTAGAGTTACATTTCCGAACAGAGAGTTGGATACCATAAGTAAGGGTTTTCTTTAATTGAGCTCGTGTATCTAGTAGGGCCAAGTAATCAGTCTCCGATAGGGTCGATTTGTGCCGGGACTCGAGGTGATGTAGTTGGTCTAATAATTTAGTGATTAGTGCTGACTTCTGCTTCTTCACGAATGTCCCCAACTGTATGAGTTTACCCCGTATGGTGCATTTGTGTGCTTCCCACAGGGTAATCTTTGAGACGTCTTTGGTGTCATTTATGGAGAAGAACTCAGCCAGAGCTTTTTCTATTTCACCTCTGCAGTACTGGTCTTGCAACAGTGACTCGTTGAGACGCCAGGTCCATTGACCTGGGGTATTCTGCGGGGTCAAGAGTGTCATGTGTACAGGAGCATGGTCAGACCAGGTTATCGGGCCGATGGAGGAGTCTATTAGTAAGGGGAGATGTCCGTGACTCAGGAATAAGTAATCTAGGCGGGAGTATGCATTGTGTGGAGGGGAGTAGAAGGAATAGTCTCTAGTTGAGGGGTGAAGAACCCGCCAGGAGTCAGCTAATTGGAGGTCATGGAACAGTCGTCTGACCCGACGGTACTGACATTGAGAGGTCCGGGGAGCGTTAGAGGATGAATCCAATATTGGATCCATTATCCAGTTCAGGTCACCACCAAGGACAGTCACTCCTGAAAGGAGTGGTTCTATTTGGGAGAGTGCAGTATGGAAGAATGGGACCTGATCTTTATTTGGGGCGTAAAGTGCGATAAATGTGTATGGGCAAGTGCATATTTTGCAACGCACCATCAGAAGACGGCCCGGAATCAATTTATGGACTGATATGTCAGACAGCTGGAGGGTCTTGGAGAACACTATCGCTACGCCCTTCGATTTAGAGTCTGGGTTGTTATTGTAATAGGCCTGGGGGTAGCGATGGTTGGTCAGGGAAGGATTCTTAGCTGAGATTTTGAAATGCGTCTCCTGGACCATTGCAACATCTACTCTGTCAGCCCAAAGGGACCTCAAAAGGGATGATCTTTTCTCCGGTACATTGAGACCCTTCGCGTTAATTGAAGCGACTTTCATTTTGCTGGTGGACATCATAGGGGTTATGTGTTATGATGAAATGCGTTGAGTTCAGAATGGTCAGTGAAAGCAGAGTAAGGGGAGCAGGGAGGAAAAAGAGAGGGACAGAGCATGGAGAAGAAAAAACTATAATAACATTTAAGAAACATTAAAAAAAAACCGCATTGGGGTAGCCAATCCGTCTAGGGATCGGGCACCCAAGAGGCCAAACAGCCAGGGGCGGGTGTGGGGCGGATAAGGGAGCCACCGCCAAAGGCATAGTGGTAATGAGAGTTAACAATACACTAAACAATATGTACGTAGAAGCTGAGCGGAGTATAAACAATAAGCAGTAAATCTTAAACCTCATCAACAGGGGGAAATCTTAGAATAGTGAAAAATGTAGGAAAACACGTGGTATTAGAACAAGAAATAGCAATAACAATCAACGGCCCAAAACGTATGGGGAAGGTGAGGCCGGAGCCTCTATAACAACGGAAGTCCACATGGCGGTTCTTCATTGGCATGAAGCAGTGTCACGCAGTGTTCTGAGAACAGGATCACATTGTGACCTGTGGAAATATCTAAAGTAGAACTTGAACAATAAATGGGTCTTAGAAATCAGTCAGGTAACAGGTGGATCCTTATTGGGGAGAGAACCATTAGTGCCTCTTCCTCCACCTTTCCGCACCACCTGCCAGGGTGGTCCTATGTTCAGGGGCTGGAAAGACGGTATCTCTGGAGTAGAGAAGTCCCAGTCATGTAGATTAGGTTTTGGTATGCCAAGTCCCGTGCAGAACTCTGGAAGGTCCGAGTAGGAATTGAGCGTGTGGGTTTTTCCAGATGAAGAGACCTGGAGGCTGAAAGGGAAGCCCCACCGGTACTTCAACTGACGTTTGCGGAATTCTTCCGTTAGGGGCTTGAGGGCTTTTCGTTGTTGTAGTGTGTGCCAGGATAAATCTTGATAAATTTGTATCACGGAACCATTTAAATCTATTCCATCAAGTTGGCGGACTTTGCACATGATGTCCTCCTTTTGGGAGAAGTAATGCAGTCTACATATGACGTCACGTGGTCTATCCGCGGAGAGGCCTCTTGGCTTCAAGGCGCGATGTGCCCTATCGAAGGTGATGGTATCATTGGGGTCGTTACCCAGAATCTCGTTGAAGATGTTCGTAAGGGCATCGATCAGGCCTGTCGGAGGAACTGCTTCCGGTAGGTCTCGCACGCGGATATTGTTTCTTCTCCCTCTGTTGTCCAAATCTGTCAGCCGCAGTTGTAGGGAGCGGATCTCCGATGATTGAGTTTCGATGACGGTCGTCAAAGATTTTAGAATTGTATCGGAGGAAGTTTGGTGGTCTTCTAGGCTCGATACCCGGTCAGAGATGTGTGAAATATCCTGTCTCATGGCAGCCAGCTCACGTCTCACTGTGTCTTGTAGATCTTGTTTAGTGGGTAGGGTCTTCATATAAGCTAATATGTCTTGCAGATCTTTGCCACCCGAGGAGAGAGCATGCGATATATCTGTGCTCGGGGGAGATGGGAGAGGGGCTGGCGGGAGAGTGGGGGAGGTTGCTGCGGGGGGGTTGTCAGTTGGAGCGGGTGAGGTAGGTTGTAGGAAGGGCCTCATTGCAGATTGTGACATGTTCCCTCGTGGAGTCGATTTGCCTGTCTTCTGAGAAGATCTCTTGTTCCTGGACATCGCTCGGTCAGCGGCGTTAAGATTAATTCCCCTGAATCAGGTTGACGAGGTGAGATATGATTACATATTCAGCATGTGAGTGCCTTCAGCTGCGTGGCTCCCCATGGGTCGGCTTCAGCAGCACATTACGGCATCAATGGTCGCAGCAGCCGGTGTAGGAGCATTACTTATAGCATTACAGGCTCTGGGTGATTGAGACGTGGTCGTTTAATCTTTCTTGTGTAAGCAGAGTTATGTTTCTTCTGTAAATTACCCCAGATTAACCACCAGGGGGAGCCGTTGGCATGGGCTATACTGTGGAGCCTGTGGCCTGGTGAGTCCCAATGTCTGCCAGGAATCGTGTAAAAATGGAGTCCCCGGATTCTGGAGGGGGACTAGGCCTCGACCCGCAGGAAGGCGGCAGGGGTCTCCTCTGGCTCTGTAGTTTTCAGCAGAGGGGTAGTTAAACCTCTTTAATATAATAGGTGAGGGTCTGGTGATGGGAGGGGAGTGTGTTCCCATGCGGGGGGGCACTGCGTCAGGCGGGTCAGCTATCTCCGTCCGGGACCCTTCAAGGCCGGGCGCCCGGAGGTGCAGCGTGCCCCGGGGACTGTGCGGCGCGCAAGGTGGGAGGTCAGTGCGTCTCCTCTCTGAGGCGGTCCGGGCGGGGGGAAGCCACCACGTCCTGGAGCCGCGGGCGGGAGGCAACCCGCCCGCGTGTGTCTTAGCGGCTCAGTGGCTCAGTAAGGTCGGGCAGCGTAGCGGTCGCAGGGCGGGCTCCGGCTATGGAGCGAACTCACTGCTGAGATGGGATCCGCTTCCTCGTCCCGCCGGCAGGTCTCGATGGGTGCAGGGGAAGCAGCCAGGTCCCAACGGGAGGCCCGTATGCAGCGGGTAGGTGCCGTCCGGTGTCCGCTTCACTCCAGGTCCCTGCCTCTGTCTGGAGAGGTAGGCCGCAATCCGCAGGAGCGCTTAAAAGCGCTCCCCGACTCCGCGGGTTCCCCAGATGCCGGCAGCAGGGTAGGAGCGACCTCTAAGGCTGCTTTTGGCTGGTTGGGGGTGTGGGAATAGGGGATTAGGAGGCTTTGTGGGTGCCGTTTGGGGAGAGCTGAGGCACTGCACGTCTTCTCCAGTTGCCAGCCAAGCCACGCCCCCCGTAATTGCATTTTGATTGACAGGAAGCCAGCGTTTAGGGCAGGAAACATGGCGTTTTGTGGGTGTGTTTGTAAAAACGCAAGCTTGTCAAGGTATTTTTCGTGTGAGTCTCGCGATGACCACTTCAAGCCTGTTGCATATGCCGAATTGTGGGCAACCTTGCCTGGTGCAGATGGAAAAACTCTTCGATGTTCCGGTATTTGCATATGGTTTTGCGATCAGCCTGCATATTGTGATGCATTCGCAATTTCTGCAATGGGCGTTTTTGCTTTATTTCTGGATGGCATCTATTTGCTTTTTTGCTAGTTTTGCGATCTAACCTGGACGAGGTCCATAAAGCGGAATTCTCTTAGAAAAATGTTTTTTTGTTTTTTTTTACATATATTGTGTGTATTATCTAAGAAATATTAGTATTTGGTGATTGGCAATATTTGCACCAGCCGTGTGTTTTAAATTCTGTAATTTCTGTGTGTGAATAGGTGTTTTTTTTTCCTTCTTTTTCGAACAGTGCTCAATTTTTATTTATTTTTCTAAGCGGGACAGGTCTGTCAGCCAGATAATGCAGTAGAGTGGCATGATGTGAGACCTAACATATAATGGAGTGGTTCTGCACCTGCCTACAGTAAAAGATATACAGGTTGAGTATCCCATATCCAAATATTCCGAAATACGGAATATTCCGAAATACGGAATATTCCGAAATACAGAATTGTTTGAGTGAGATAGTGAAACCTTTGTTTTCTGATGGCTCAATGTACACAAACTTTGTTTAATACACAAAGTTATTAAAAATATTGTATTAAATGACATCTAGACTGTGTGTATAAGGTGTATATGAAACATAAATGAATTGTGTGAATGTAGACACACTTTGTTTAATGAACAAAGTTATAAAAAATATTGGCTAAAATGACCTACAGGCTGTGTGTATAAGGTGTATATGTAACATAAATGCATTCTGTGCTTAGATTTAGGTCCCATCACCATGATATCTCATTATGTTATGCAATTATTCCAAAATACGGAAAAATCCGATATCCAAAATACCTCTGGTCCCAAGCATTTTGGATAAGGGATACTCAACCTGTATATACTTTTTTTTTTTTTTCATCCTTGGGACTACTTAGTGCATTTGTTACTGACTTTTATGTATTTCTATTTATTGTTCTGTATATACGAAAACAGTGTTGTCAGATTTTTTGTTGTTGTATAGACAGTGACACTTTTTGGCTCTACTTGGTGGTCAGACAGCTTTGGCTTGCAGAATGGGAAATAAACTGAGAGAAAAAGAGCTCTATTGTAAAGGAAACTATTAATTCTTCAAGTGACAACCCCCTAATTATCTCAATATCTTCCATCTATGTTGATTAAAGAATAAGGTGTGATGCCAAAGACTAAACGATCACAATAAGAGAAAAAAGGTCTGTACAAGGCACACTAGATACTGATTAAACATTAATTTTATTTTAAATTACGTACATATACATGCTTTAACGAGTCACAATAGCGAAATGCACGTCTGCATTACAGCTGCATGCCCTGCTCTTTTGTAATTGAATGTAATGTAACTATTTCAACCCCAAAACGCTATCTACAATGTTATATGTAGTGTGACAACTGGTGCAGTGTCTCGGTAAGATTAACGGCTCACTTGCTCTATGGGGTAATTCCGAGTTGATCGCAGCAGGAAATTTGTTAGCAGTTGGGCAAAACCATGTGCACCGCAGGGGAGGCAGATATAACGTGCAGAGAGAGTTAGATTTGGGTGGGTTATTTTTACACTGCAATTTAGATTGCAGATTGAACACACCCCACCCAAATCTAACTCTCTCTGCACATGTTATATCTGCCTCCCCTGCAGTGCACATGGTTTTGCCCAACTGCTAACAAATTTCCTGCTGCGATCAACTCGGAATTACCCCCTATGTTACAGCAGCCCATCACATTTGTATTTAAGTGGCAGGCATTGCTGCACAGGCTCATCTGTAAATCAATGTTGCAATAACTTGCCCCCACTCTATTCTACTGGCAATTACTGCTGCAACAAGTGCAGTGGCCAGTATGTTTGTTATAGTGAAGGATCAGCAGTTAATTGCCTAGAGACACAGCAGCCAGTCATCCCCTGGTTAATCACCACTGTAATAAAAGAGTGACCTCTTATATGGTTCCCAGCATGGTAACAGCCATTAGCTGCCTGATAACATCAGAGTTACAGTATACATCTCTCTGTTGGGCAGTCAGCAAATGATTTAAGGCGTTCAGCAAGTTCTCTCTAAACTAAAGAGATACTTACAATTTAAACTTGACAACCTATTCAGGGGTGTAAATAAGTTATACACGGGCGAGTCACATTATTATGACCACCTCCTACATTTGACATCGGTAGCGTGTAGCCCATGAAGTACGTCGCGTATCGTGCGCTGGCTTGGTGGGTATATAAGGTGTGCGAAAGGCCGTCTGCACACATATCACTCGTTGCCGTCATGGGTAAAAGGGGTATTTTTATACAAGTTGAAAAAGGGCTGATTATCCTCTTTCGGGCCAAGGGTGGTAGTATTTCTGAAACAAAGCAGTTTGTGAGCTGTTAGCGTGCTGCCTCGGTGAAGGTGTATCGTGACTGGACAAATGGCGCCACTGCAAATAACCGACATGTAACTGCGGAGCACCACGTGCCATTAATGTTAGAGGGGAACGCTGGCTACAAAGGTGCGTGAGGGCCAACCGACATGCTACAGTGGAGCAGCTCACCGTCACAATAAACCTGGGGTCTACCAGACGTGTGTCTAAAACAACAATTCAGCTAACCCTGCTACGGTCAAGTCACACACGGCGGTTACTCTGGCTATTAGCTGGTGGTCATAATAATGTGACTCGACTATGTATATATTCTATGAATTGAGATATGCATGTGAATGTAACACTACATAATAACTGAGATACAGATGTGTCCTCAAACATCGTTGCTCATAGTGCACTATTTAGGGTCCTGAGTCGCGAGTTGTAAATAACGTTATGGCGTGCATTGTGTCCCACGCCATGTAATACACAGTTTAACCTCTGGGTGGCGGATGCTCCACGTTAAGACTACAGTGCTGAATACAATGCTGTGGCAGTAGGTAGTGATCTGTGAGAGGCTGGCAATCACGTTCTTCCCTTTATAAAAAAGTCCCCTTCTACAAAATACAATGCCACGCTGCTGCCTGTTCACACAATTCATTTTGTCATTACATTGTGTACTAAATCCTGTATTTTATTGGCATAAACAGCTTTATTATCTCTGAAAGAATTTGAGGTTTAGTTGCTATCAAATGGACAGAAATATGTAATACACTGTACCACTGGGTCCGTATCTCATTAATATGACTTCCAGATGGTCTTCATTGTTGTGCCGCCACACTTGTCGGATTCAATCTGACTTTTTATTATTATTTTTTTTTAAACGGGGCCGCAAATCAGACAAAACACATCACATATACACCAGGGGTGTTTACTCTTACCAAGGTTGGCTGTGGCCTAAAGAATACAGTGTCCGCCTGCAATGCGTGCACCCCCGGGTTCGATACCCAGCGGGGCACACAATTAATATTATCTTTTTTATGTATTTATTTAATGCAATAAAGTTATTTGGTGTATCGCTTCTTCCCTTTAAATCTGGAAAAAAAAATTTATCTTCTACATTATTCTATGCCACGGTATGATGAGGCGCAATTTACACTGTATTGTTCACAGTATAGGAAGCTCCCTACACTACAGTATGCAACTCAATGCAGGCTTCTGCACCTCCCCCACTGATCACTCATTAGTATTCATTCCCACTGAGCTCACTGTATGCCTGTATCAAAGCACCTTCCCCAGCCACGCTGCCACTCGTGCACGTTAGCTATTCATCTTGTTGTTACACTGTGTACTAAATCCTGGATTTTATTAGCATAAACAGCTTTATTATCTCTGAAATAGCTGGCGCGAGTTGCATGGCGCCAGCTACACAGTATGCTGCAACGATATTTGAGGACACATCTGTATGAACAAATATCAAGAGCAATTGAGAGGATTTTACAATACAGTCTTTTATTGCTATGGACTAATGAAAGGTAACAGTGTTAGATATACCATGGGGTCAATTCTATTCGGCAACTAAAGAATAGCGCCGGGAATTAGCTCCCGACGCTATTCAATTCTGCTACTGGTTGCCCGCAATTGTCGGGAATTCTTCTCTCATCCCCGGGGGATGAGAGAAGAAACCCGACAAAAGTGCTGCCTCGCGGCCGGCGCGAGGCTGATTCTGTCGGGAATCAGCCTCGCGCCGGGTAGTTAAGTCGGAGAATGCCCGTTCTCCCGACAAAACTACCTGTTAAGTCGGCGAGAACGGGACATCGCCGACTTAACTTTAGCTGAATTGAATAGCGTCGGGAGCTAATTCCCGGCGCTATTCTTTAGTTGCCGAATAGAATTGACCCCCATGAGTGACTGGAACAAAATACTGCCGTGAATAAAATTCTTCAGCAAATTATGGGCTCAGAAGGAGAATATCATTTACAGCTGAGAATATATAAGAACACAATAGTGCACTCGGGGTGATTCAGACCTGATCGCTGCTGTACGTTTTCGTAGAGCAGGCGATCAGGTCCTAACTGCGCATGATAATGCACCACAAAGCGCACGTGCGTCGGACAAGAACAACGGGCATTGCTGGTCAGCATCGGGATGGTGTGAAAATGCAATAGCGCGGGCGTTCGCAAGGTGATTGACAGGAAGAGGCAGTTTGTGGATGGTAACTGAGAATTCACAGGGAGTGTTCGTAAAAACGCAGGCGTGTCCAAGCTTTTTCAGGGAGGGTGTGTGACATCAGCTCCGGCCCTGATCAGCCTGATGTGATCGCACTGTAGAAGTAAGTCCTCGGCTGCGCACAGACTGCACAAAGTGGACTTTTGCAGCTCGGCGTACACATTTGATCGCACACTTGCACGGCGAATATACACTCCCCCTGTAGGCGGCGACTATCTGAACGCAGGACAGCAAACTTTGTAGCCCAGTGATCAGGTCTGAATGACCCCCTCAATCATCTACACATACAAACTAACACATTTATGCCATCTGTTTTACTCATAGCAACATGGGAAATATTTCTCAATTTGGACCAGGGGGCCTGTATGTAACCATTTTATAGAAGGAATTTCCCCAGTGTTCAGACACTTTAATCACACCCCCATTTTGAATGGTGCTAGGGCTGCCTCCAAAACACCACAGTATGTCAATGAGGCTGCATCTGACAGGGTTGTTGCGAGCAACATTGCAAGACCCGTTCTGCTTGTGTACAGATTGCACCTTGCGCTTGGGCAGACCCCCAAAGATCATACTTGTACGTAAAACCATTGGTTTGGCGTACAAATATGAATTAGGCCCTGAATTCACAAAGTCTTCAGTAACACGTCTGTGGCACTCCCATTAGAAGGACCCACCTCAGGCTTCTGCATAGCCACCTCCCTGCCACCTCACAGTAACACTCAATACACTTTCAAGACATTTCTGAGACCACCGGTCTCAACTGCAACTAATACAGTCTCAGGACGCACGCACAGTGTGGCTTAGATGCATGCACATACTGTACAGGTTTTTTTTTTGTATGTGTTGAATAAAGTTTTCTTGACTGACAATCTTTCAATAAAAAATAAAATTAAAAAAATAGCGCACACCCTATCCACACCTCTATATTCTCCAGGGAGGGCACAAAAGATAGCAAAGAAAGCAGTGAAGCATCCTCTACTGTATATCAAACCCAGCACAGCGCCAAAGTCAAGATGCTGATTTAGGCTGAAGCTTCATTGCTGACAAGCCATGGAGTGGAGAGGCAGGCAGCAGGAGTAGAGCAAAGCAGAAGAGGAGTAGAGTGAATGATGGCAGCAGAGAGCGGAGGAAGAGTCATGGGGACAGAGCAGAAGAATGGAGCATACCACAGAAGGGGAACAGCAGAAAGCATAAGGACGGAACAGGACACAGAGACAGATCACAAGATGAAGAGCAACAGTACAGAGCATCCCAGCACAGAGACGTGGGGGAGCCATTGTGCAGTGAGGATGTGTGGTTATAGTTATGAATGTGTGGATGTGTGTTGTGAAGGGGTATGTGTATTTTAGGGTGAGGTAAGTCACCTGCCATTTTGCTTGATTAATTTAGTGTTACTATACACATATAAATCAATTATTCCGGTAACATTACACAAAGAAGCTAATGGGTAATGGGCTTACCCCTAGCTGATCGCTCGCTAGGGGTTATTTGCAGTCCTAGTTGCCGGTCTAAACTGCGCATGCACCGCAATGCACAGGCGCATCGGGGTTCACTATGGCTGGCCGGCGCCGGGAGCCCGACCGCCGGCTTACCGACAGTGTGGTGAGCGCAAATGAGCCCCTTGCGGGCTCGCTGCGCTCGCCACGCTACGGACACGTTGGCACGCTACGCGTGCCACACTATTTTATTCTCCCTCTAGGGGGGTCGTGGACCCACACGAGGGAAAATAAGTGTCGGTATGCCGGCTGTCGGGCTCCTGGCGCCGGTATACTGAGCGCCGGGAGCCCGACCGCCGGCATACAGAAGACCACCCGGCGCATCGTACAGGTACAAAGCAGATCGCCGCTCAGCGATGGGTTTGTGCGAAGAATCAATTCGCACAGGCGATCGCAAGGAGATTGACAGGAAGAGAGCGTTAGTGGGTGGCAACTGACTGTTTTCAGGGAGTGGTTGGAAAAACACAGTTGTGCCTAAGCGTTTGCAGGGAGGGTTCCTGACGTCAATTTCGGTCCTGGACAGGCTGAAGTGTTCGCAACGGCTGAGCAAGTCCTGGGCAACTCAGAGACTGCAGAACTCTGCTACACAGGTCGTTCGCACACTTGCAAAGCTAAAATACACTCCCCTATGGGAGGTGACTATGCGAACGCAGGACTGCAAAAAAAGACTAGTGAGTGATCAGGTCTGAATTAGGCCCAATGTGACATGTGGTAATGCAAAGGTGGATCATGGGTAATGTTGTATGGGGTCTTATCCCTTTGATTTGTTTAAAAATCACTATGGTCACGCCTCTTGTACTGATGTATGAGATACACCAGAGAGTGTGGGGAGGAGACTGGTCAGATCTCTGGGCTGGTAACACACAGTGACATGATGTGAGGGAGAGAGCAGGAGTATAATAGGGGCTGATGGCTCCTGATGTATGAGATACACCTGAGAGTGTGGGGAGGAGACTGGTCAGATCTCTGGGCTGGTAACACACAGTGACATGATGTAAGAGGGAGAGCAGGAGTATAATAGGGGCTGATGGCTCCTGATGTAGGAGATGCACCAGAGAGTGTGGGGAGGAGACTGGTCAGATCTATGGGCTGGTAACACACAGTGACATGATGTGAGGGGGAGAGCAGGAGTATAATAGGGGCTGATGGCTCCTGATGTATGAGATACACCAGAGAGTGTGGGGAGGAGACTGGTCAGATCTCTGGGCTGGTAACACACAGAGACATGATGCGAAGAGGAGAGCAGGAGTATAATAGGGGCTGATGGCTCCTGATGTATGAGATACACCAGAGAGTCTGGGGAGGAGACTGGTCAGATCTCTGGGCTGGTAACACACAGTGACATGATGTAAGGGGGAGAGCAGGAGTATAATAGGGGCTGATGGCTCCTGATGTATGAGATGCACCAGAGAGTGTGTAGGGAGGAGACTTATTGGGACTGATGGCTCATTATTCCCTACTGGACAGATACATTGTCCTCATTAGTCAGTACTGACAGAGGAGGGTGTAGCATAAGAGGCTGCTGTAGTGACAGAACAAGGAGAATGCGTAACTCTCTATAATAAGTGATTATTACTCACCTGTGCTGATATCTGTAGGGATTTTCTCCTCCTTCCACCACTGGTCACCCCTCACATACATCTTTTCTTCTCCCTCTATATCTTCTACCTTAATAGTGAGACCATCGTCCTAAACAACAAAGTAATAAAACACAATAAATTGAGAAGAAACCGTCTAATATCAATTTATAACACACACAGCTGTCTACAGATCACAGTATTTCAGTATTCAGTATAAATAAAATATTTAATAAATCCCACCTACCTGATCATCCAGTGGGGTCCTGTGATTCTCCTCTGTACAGCTCTGGGAATAAAGAGGACGGGGACATCTCTCTGGGGTATCTCTGTTACTGGATCCATCTGTAGCAGAGACACAGTGACTCAGGACATTGTTGCGAGCAACCCATAGCTTGATAGGCAAAGCAGAAATGACTCTTAATGCTGCATTTTCCAAGTATATAAGATGGCAAATTTCTAATACAGAATATGGGGTGTTCAATAAGTGTCGAAAGATGCCGTCTTGTCGGAAAGACAGCAGCTTCCGACAGGTTTAGGTTGGAAGGGGTTCCAACCTATTTAATGGTTGCTGATTTTTTACGACAAGTCGGGAATTCCCAACTTGTCGGAAACCACGTGGATCGGCGGAATATCCGTGGAGCCACGTGCTTCTGTCGAAAGCGCAGTCAAATCCGACAGGTTTTGGCCCCGTTTCCGACAATCTCAATCCGCCTTTACAAAAAGTCAGATTGATGAGATGAGACGGGGGAGCGGGAACATGTTAGGAGTAAGAGACGGCCGGCGGGTGAGGATATGGAGCGGGACGTGAGACGGGTTGCTACCTACAGTGCCGGGATCTCGCTTGCTGGAGGTTTCGTTAGGTCTGGCAGCGGCGCGCCATCCTCCTGCTACGCTGCTGCATAGGTGTTCCCTGTTCTCCCAGCCAGAGGATGCCTGTAAATATGCCCTGTCCGACAAGGTCAGTCCGATGTTTAAAAAAGGAAAAGGATCCGACAAGCATTAAATATACCCCTATACACACACACACACACACATATGCAACAAAAACCCTTATCCTGCGCTAGGGGATATTGTCAGCAGCAACTCATAGTGGGGTACCTGCTATCACTTACCCCAAGATAGACATGCAAGAAAGGTATACTGGAGTGTGCTAAAGGTCTAAAGGTGGTTCTTATGGTCAGATTTAATATGACCTTTCTCTTACGTCCTAGAGGATGCTGGGGTCCGTTGTAGTACCATGGAGTATAGACGGTTCCACAGGAGCCTTCTGCACTTTAAGACTTTTCAACAGTGTGAACTGGCTCCTCCCTCTATGCCCCTCTTCCAGACACCAGTTTAGAAAATGTGCCCAGGAGACTGGATGCACACTAGTTGAGCTCTACAGAGCTTTGCTGGAAAAAATACTTTTATTTTATTTTACAGGGAAGCTGCTGGCAGGGACTTAGGGGGGGGGGGGGGGGGTAGGAACCAACTTCTCAATTAGTTAATGGTTCTGCTTCTGCTGACAGGACACCATTAGCTCCTGAAGGGTACTGAACACAGCCCAAGCCTGGCCAGCGTTCACTCCCACAGCACTGCCGCCACCCCCTAACAGAGCCAGATGTCAGAAGTCTGGTGAGTATATTACCGGAGACCTGCAGAGAGGGGATCCTCCGGTCATCATTGGCGGCATACAGGTACACGCGCAGCGAGCGCCATGTCTCTCAGCACAAGGGTGCAGAGCGCGGGGGGGGGGGGGGGGCGCGCTCTGAGGGCAGGTTTTAAAACCTTACTCTCACTGGCAAAAAGGGTACATACATGTACAGCCGCTGATGTGCCATCCCAAGCCAGTATATATATTACATTGCTGAGGCTGAAGGGCGGGGCTTCTCCTCAGACTTGCCAGAACACTCACTGGGTGCCATTTTCTCCTGCAGAAATTCCAGTGTGAAGCTCCTGAATGCTGTTTCTCCTCAAGACAACGCTGATACAAGTACAGGGTGTTATAGAAGGGGCAGAGTGTGTTCATTATAATTAGACAATTCACAATAAGACGCAGTGTGTGGACTGGCAGATCCCTCTGTGTCTCTGACAGACTTTAGTGTGGGTCTGTCCCCAATAGCTCCCCTGTGTGATAGGGGTTTGTGTGTGTGTACATGTCAGACATTGGGGAGGGTTCTTCCCAGGAAGAACCCATTTTAGATGCACAAGAGGGTAATATGGTGGCCCTTCCCTCTCAGAAGGAGCCGGAGTGGGTGAGAATGTTGCAAAAGAATATGTCAATGCTTGTAAAGAAATTCTCTGCGTCTGAACAACAGACTAAATATTGGAAGTAGTCTGTGGAGGATGCACTGTTTACTGACCCCTCCATATCATCCACTCGGGTCCCATCCAGTTCCCAGAAAAGGTCTCTGGCCCAGATAATGCAAGGGGACACAAACACAGATTCCTACTCTGATGTCGACACTGGGGATTTGAGAGGGGTAGACCCCAAATTAGCCAAAAGCTTACAATGTACGATAGTTGCTATAAAAGGAAGTGTTGGAGTTTCCTGAAACAACACTGGTCCCAGAGGAAAAGGATTATTTTAAATTAACTAAAAAAGCAGGTTGTGACTTTTCCTCCTTCAAAGGATTTGAATGCGTTCTTTGAAGAATCCTGGGCTAACCCTGAGAAGAAATTTACCCTTCCCAGAAGGATACGTGTAGCGTACCCTTTCCCTGAGGAAGACAGGCACAAATGGGAGACACCCCCAATGATAGACACCTCAGTTTCTCGGCTGTCTAAGAAAATTGTTTTGCCTGCCCCTGGTTCAGCCTCTCTAAAAGATGCAGCTGACCGTGCATTAGAAACAACCCTGAAATCCATATATACGGCTAACGGAAGGTGCTCAGGCCCACTATTGCTTGTGCGTGGATAGGTAACGCTGTGGAAAAATGGTCTGACAACTTGCTTGTTAACATAGACACAGTTGACAGTGATGAAATAGTCCTAACTCTCGGCCATATCAAAGATGCTGCAGGTTACTTAGTTGAAGAATATTGGGTTGCTGAGTTCAAGATCCTCCGCTATGGCGATTTCAGCCCACAGGGCGCTATGGATCCGCCAATGGAATGCTGATGCGGAATCAAAAAAGAATATTGAGGCGCTTCCTTACAATGGAGAAGCCCTCTTTGGAGACAAGCTGTATGCCATGATTTCAACAACTACATCAGGCAAGTCAGTATTTCTGCCTTCCGCAGCTGCTCCACCTAGGAAAGGATTTAATTCTCATACGATGCAATCCTTTCGGCCCAACAAGTCCAAAAAGGCAAAGGGGACACCCTTCTTCACAGGAAGAGGGCGAGGAAGAGGTAAAAATCTACAACACCATCAGGCTCGCAGGAGCAGAAGTCAACAGCTACTTCTGCTAAAACCTCAGCATGATGCTGGGGCTCCCCTGCGGGAGTACGATCGGGTGGGGGCACGTCTACTGTCTTTCAGCCAGGTATGGGTTCACTCAGATCTGGATCCTTGGGTATTGCAGATAGTATCCCAAGGGTACAAATTGGAATTTCAGGACCTTCCCCCATGCTGATTTTTCAAATCAGCCTTACCAGCTTCTGTTCGGGACAGAGCAAAAGTGCTGAACGCAATACAGAAATTATGTCAAGACAATGTAATTTCCTTAGTTCCTGTGTCACAACAGGAAAAAGGGTTTTATTCAAGCCTGTTTGTAGTGCCGAAACCGGATGGCTCGGTCAGACCGATTTTAAACCTAAAGACTCTGAACCTTTATTTGAAAAGGTTCAAATTCAAGATGGAAGCCCTGAGAGCGGTGATCTCCAGCTTGGAGGAAAAGGAATTTCTGGTATCGATGGACATCAAAGATGCTTATTTACATGTTCCTATCTACCCGCCGCATCAGGCATACCTGAGGTTTGCGGTGCAGGACTGCCACTACCAGTTCCAAACATTGCCTTTTCAGGCTCTCCACGGCTCCGAGAATATTCACCAAGGTGATGGCGGAGATGATGGTTCTTCTTCGTAAGAAAGGAGTCAAAGTCATCCCATACTTGGACGATCTCCTCATAAAAGCGAGATCCAGGGAGAAACTAGTGGAGAACATTGCACTTTCCCTGACGGTGCTTCAACAGCACGGTTGGATCATGAACCTTCCTAAATCACAATTGGAACCCACAATGAGGTTATCATTTCTGGGAATGATATTGGACACGGAAGCACAGAAAGTATTCCTACTGGTGGAAAAGGCTCTGGAGATCCAGAGGATGGTCAAACAAGTTTTAAAACCAGCATGTGTATCGATTCATCAGTGCATCCGCCTGCTGAGGAAGATGGTAGCGGCCTACGAGGCTCTACAATTTGGCCGATTCCACGACAGGGTGTTCCAATGGGACCTACTGGACAAGTGGTCCGGATCGCACCTAAACATGCACCGGAGGATAATCCTGTCAACAAAAGCCAGTATTTCACTCTTGTGGTGGCTTCAAAGTTCTCACCTCCTGGAGAGACGCAGGTTCAGGATTCAGACTTGGATCCTGGTGACCACAGATGCAAGCCTCCGAGGTTGGGGAGCAGTCACGCAAGGTGAAAGCTTCCAAGGATGATGGTCAAGTCAAGAAGTACTCCTTCAAATAAACATTCTGGAATTTAGAGCTGTGTACAACAGCCTTCATCAAGCGGCACACCTTCAAGGTCGTCCCATACAGATCCAGTCAGACAATGTAACGGCAGTAGCTTACATAAACCGCCAGGGCGGAACAAAAAGCAGAGAGGCAATGGCAGAGGTGTCAAAGATTCTCCTCTGGGGAGAAAGACATGCAAAAGCTCTGTCGGCAATTTTCATTCCGGGAGTGGACAACTGGGAAGCAGACTTCCTCAGCAGACACGATCTTCATCCTGGAGAATGGGGCCTCCACTCAGAAGTCTTTGCAGAGGTAGCAGATCGTTGGGGCGTTCCTCAAGTAGATACGATGGCATCACGTCTCAACAAGAAGCTTCAGAAATATTGTTCCAGGTCAAGAGACCCACAAGCAATAGCAGTGGATGCACGGTTGACCCAGTGGGTGTTTCAGTTGGTGTATCTGTTCCCTCCACTTCCACTAATACCAAAAGTTCTCAAAATCATCAGAATAACAAGGGTTCGAGCAATTCTCATTGCTCCAGACTGGCCAACGAGGGCTTGGTATCCAGATCTTCAGGCGTTATTACTGGAAGATCCTCAGCCTCTTTCCTCTTCATGAGGACCTGCTTCAGCAGGGGCCATTTGTTTATCAGGACTTACCGTGGCTGCGTTTGACAGCATGGCTGTTAAACGCCAGATCCTAGCCCGTAAGGGTATTCCCAATGAAGTCATTCCCACACTTATTCTGGCCAGGAAAGGGGTAACGTCGAAACATTACCACCGTATTTGGAGAAAATATGTATCTTGGTGTGAATCCAAGAAGTCTCCTGCCGTGGAGTTTAAATTAGGACGTCTTCTCCTATTTCTACAGGCGGGTGTGGATGCTTGAGATTAGGGTCTATCAAGGTCCAAATTTCGTCCTTGTCCATTTTCTTTCAGAAACAGTTGGCTTCCCTTCCTGAGGTCCAGACGTTCGTGAAGGGGGTTCTGCGCATCCAACCTTCCTTTGTGCCTCCTGCGGCGCCATGGGATCTTAATGTGGTGTTGCAGTTCCTTAAATCCAACTGGTTTGAGCCTCTACAAGAAGTAGAGTTGAAGTTTCTCACTTGGAAAGTGGTCATGCTGTTGGCCTTGGCCTCAGGCAGAATTAGGGGCTCTGTCACACAAGAGTCCTTATTGGATTTTTCATGAAGATAGAGCTGAACGGCTCGGATAAGGAAAACAGAATCTTTGTTTGTCCTCTATGACCCCAACAAGATTGGGGGTCCTGCTTCTAAGCAGACTATTGCGCGCTGGATCAGAGGTACCATTCAGCATGCTTATTCCACTGCAGGATTGCCATTAGAGAGTTCGGTAAAGGCCCACTCTACAAGGAAAGTGGGTTCTTCCTGGGCGGCTGCCCGGGGTGTCTCAGCGTTGCAAAATTGCCGAGCAGCTACTTGGTCAGGGGCAAATACGTTTGCTAAGTTTTACAGGTTTGACACGTTGGCTGCTGACGACCTTCAGTTTGGTCAGCCAGTTCTGCAGGAACATTAGCACTTTCCCGCCCGTACTGTGAGCTTTGGTACATCCCCATGGTACTAAAATGGACCCCAGCATCCTCTAGGACGTAAGAGAAAATAGGATTTTAATTACCTACCGGTAAATCCTTTTCTCGTAGTCCGTAGAGGATGTTGGGCGCCCGCCCAGTGCTCATTTTTCCTGCAAATTACGTTTTGTCTTTTTACACAGGTTCTCATGTGTAAAGATGTTTTACAGCTGTTGCTGTTACGTTATGCATGCACGTTAGCATGGGTTATGTTGAAGGCCATGATA
The DNA here is from genome assembly GCF_028390025.1 of Pseudophryne corroboree. Taxonomy (NCBI): domain Eukaryota; kingdom Metazoa; phylum Chordata; class Amphibia; order Anura; family Myobatrachidae; genus Pseudophryne; species Pseudophryne corroboree. The sequence goes on along the minus strand of NC_086446.1, from coordinate 80,691,707 downwards.
GGCGACATGTTTTTGGTATAGTGTGAGCTGGTGTGAATCTCGCCCCTAGTTCAATGTAAATTCTTCTCTCGAAGTTGTCCGTCTCCTCGGGGCACAGTTCCTATACTGAGGTCTGGTGGAGGGGCATAGAGGGAGGAGCCAGTTCACACTGTTGAAAAGTCTTAAATTGCCGAAGGCTCCTGCGGAACCGTCTATACACCATGGTACTAAAATGGACCCCAGCATCCTCTACAGAGTACGAGAAAAGGATTTACCGGTAGGTAATTAAAATCCTATATTTTCTTTTTGGAATAATTCCAAAGACCCCAAACTTGGGTACTTATGTGACGAATTTAAATCTTTTTGTGGTTCTCAAAGAATGTCACCTTAGTCGACCTTACATGAATGAATACATAAATAATTTTTCTTCATATGTACATACATTCTTTATTTATGTATTCATTCATGTAAGGTCGACTAAGGTGACATTCTTTGACTATAAAAGTTATATGCATTGTACAATTCATAAACCAAAACCCCACTGTTTATTCAGATGTATACTAAAGTATTTAGGTGAATGAAGTTGCCAAGGAGAGTGCAGGGTTCTCTGTATGTGTATATTTGAGGTCGGTGCTCAAAGCCCACCGCACGCCAACCAAGAGGTGGGGAGTACGTGAGTGCACCTCTCTCCTGGGAATGGCGAGTGAAGTGGATCTCCGTATGTATATATGTAAATATTCGGTATGGAGATGCAGTCAGCATGCAGACGGATGGGATCCCGCCGCTCGAAATACCGATGCCGGAATCCTAATTTCTTTCAGCAAAACACAATTGCGGGGGTCGGGGGGGGGGTGAGGTTAGGTTTAGCCATTAGAAGGGATGGGAAGTTTAGGGTTAGGTACTGGGGAGAGAGGGAGGGTTAGGTACTGGGGAGAGAGGGAGGGTTAGGTACTGGGGAGAGAGGGAGGGTTAGGTACTGGGGAGAGAGGGAGGGTTAAGTACTGGGGAGGGAGGGTTAGGTACTGGGGAGGGAGGGAGGGAGGGAGGGTTAGGCACTAAGCAGGGGAGGGTTCGGGTTAGGCACCAAGCGGGGAGAGTTAGGCACCCACAAGGGAGGGTTAGGGTGGGGAACAAAGTGAGGGTTAGGGGGGCTTAATGGGGGGCCGTCGGGATTCTGATGGACGGATATACTGACAGCCGGCATCACATCCATCGGCAAATCATACTGAACCCCCAGAATGAATATAAATGTCACAAGACAATATAAATACAGTAGATCATTTTCTGGGGTTTGATCTCTTCTAGTCCCATGTATAATAATAATAATAATAATAATAATAATAAACACCAATAATGTAGCTCTGTATGGATATTAAAAAGTGTTTGTGTCCAAAAAACACATCTTTATGTGTGTATAAGAAAATACCAATCTGCGTTTAAAGTATACACTGCTATAGATAATAACACAAACACACCTTACAAGTTAGGGCTATACCAACCACAGATGTGTGCTCAATACAGTGCGTATTTGCAAATATAAAGTACAGAGGTTTATTATGTAATTCAAAATATGTAACAAACGCTCAGATAAACTGTGCTTGCCTGCTGCCTTATATTGATGAAGCTATGGATCCTTGTGATTTATTCACAAGAAAAAGAATATATAGATGTGTCCTCCTACATCTAGCCTCAATATGTCATGCAGCGAGAGTTCCTGTGCAGCTCTGCTAACATTGGGGGTCATTCCGAGTTGATCGTAGCTGTGCTAAATTTAGCACAGCTACGATCATGAACTCAGACATGCGGGAGGACGCCCAGCACAGAGCTAGTCCGCCCCTGATGTCAGTGCCGGCCCCTTTCCCCGCAGAAGTGCAAAGGCATCGCACAGCGGCGATGCCTTTGCACTTCAAGAGAAGCTCCCGGCCAGCGCAGCTTTAGCGTGCTGGCCAGGAGCTACTCTTCGCTCCCCGGCCCGCAGCGGCTGCGTGTGACGTCACACATCCGCTGCGGGCCATTCCCCGCGCGGTCTGAATGATCCCCATTGTGCGTTTTTTTTTGCCGGAAATTTTCGGTGAAAATGCACAAAAAGACGCCCGACATCAGTAAACGCGCTCATGACTAGGCGGGACTAGAAGGGCTATTTATCGTGACTGCAGCAATGATGAGATTACCAGTTATTATTATTATTACCATAGGACATATCTGTACATTGAATATAAATAAAATTCACTTATCTGTGAAAAAAAAAAACAATTCTCAAAATTTCTTAGAGAAGAGGGTATAGGGTAACCTAGTGGACCACACAATTTTACCCAACATTTTAAGTGGGTCACTCTTATGTTTGGGGGCCAACTTTTCAGTAATGGCTTCCTCCTAGCTAGGTTCCCATACAGGCCAGCTGTATGCAGAGCTCCTGATATGTTTGTCTGGGGCACCATCACTCCAGTTTCATCCACTGACCTCTGGAGCTTCTGCACAGTGATAGTGGCCTCTCTGGGGTTACCTTAAATGTCTCCTTCTAGCTCTGACATTGAGTGCTAAGGGACGACCTTGTCCAGGCAGTGCCTGGGTGGTATCATCCAGTATCCATTTCCTCACTATTGACCCAACATTGGACCTAATTCAGATCTGATCACAGCAGCAAATTTGTTAGCAGTTGGACAAAACCATGGGGGTCATTCAGAGTTGTTCGCTCGTTGCCGATTTTCGCTATGCTGCGATTTATTGCTAACTGCGCATGCGCATGGTACGCAGAGCGCATGCGCTAAGTTATTCAACACGAAATTTAGTAGATTTGCTGGTGTTCGAGTGACGCTTTTCAGTCGCACTGCTTATCGGTAAATGATTGACAGGAAAGGGGCGTTTCTGGGTGGTAAGTGAGCGTTCTCCGGGAGGGTGCTAAAAAACGCAGGCGTGTCAGGGAAAAACACGGGAGTGTCTGGAGAAACGGGGGAGTGGCTGGCCGAACGCAGGGCATGTTTGTGATGTCAAACCAGGAACTAAACGGACTGAGGTGACCGCAATCTAGGAGTAGGTCTGGAGCTACTCAGAAACTGCAAGAATATATTTAGTAGCAGTTCTGCTAATTTTTCGTTTGCTATTCTGCTAAGCTAAGATACACTCCCAGAGAGCAGCGGCCTAGCGTGTGCAATGATGCTAAAAGCAGCTAGCGAGCTAACAACTCGGAATGAGGGCCCATGTGCACTGCAGGGGAGGCAGATATAACATGTGCAGAGATAGTTAGATTTGGGTGGGTTATAGTTTCTGTGCAGGGTAAATACTGGCTGCTTTATTTTTACACTGAAATTATGATTTCAGTATGAACATACCCCACCAAAATCTAACTCTCTCTGCACATGTTACATCTGCCCCCCCTGCAGTGCACATGGTTTTGCCTATTAGCGAACAAATTTGCTGCTGCGATCAGATCTGAATTAGGCCCATTGCTCACTGGGACAGCCAAGCACTTGGGTATTATTTTGTAGCCATTTCCTATCTTGTACACGTCTATAATATTATCTGGAATATTTTTTGAATGCTCTTTGGTCTTCCTTTTGCCAGCTTTCCTTCAGATTCATAGTGTGACCAATGGTACGGTTGAAGCTAAGTCAAAGCCAAATTTTAGTGTAATATCTTTTAGCAGTATAAACTTGGAGCTTCCTCAGCACAGGGATTGAATACTTATTGTATTATTATTAGTATTATGATTTAAAAAAAATGTTTTATGTGAAGACAAATAATGAATTATGAGTTTGAAAATTGACCCTACTGGTTAAAAATAAACCTACTGTCTGTATTCCATCCAAGACTCCTCTGAAACACATATGTTCCCTGTACATTTTTACGTTAGCGCTGGAACACAAGCCTTTCCATTTGGAGCGCCAGATTTGGTGAAAACAAAGCACAGGTTTCTTTTTATCATTTATTTTAACATTTATTCTCCCCTGATGCATTTGATCTGTGAGGCACATTCCCCCGAATAATAATACACACAGGCTGTATACTCATCGCTCTCTCATCTCACCTGAACATTTCATCCCTCCCTGGTGCATCATTATCCTGAAGGGGTGTAGTATGGTATGCCGGCGGGCGGGCTCCCGGCGACCAGCATACCAGAGCCGGGAGCCCGACCGCCGGCATACCGACACCGTGGCGAGCGCAAAGGAGCCCCTTGCGGGCTCGCCACGCTACGGGCACGGTGGCGCGCGTATTTTATTCTCCCTCCAGGGTGGTCGTGGACCCCCACGAGGGAGAATATATGTCGGTATGCCGGGTGTCGGGATTCCGGCGCCGGTATACTGTGCGCCGGGATCCCGACATTCGGCAAACTGAAGACCACCCTCCTGAAGAATGCAGCGAGACTGAAAAGAGATGTTTCAAGCTACAGATTCTCTGTTCATTATTCAAAGAAAGGCTCTTATCATTCTGGGCATGTTGTATTGATTCTGCTTGGGAGCATTGTATTATTTTGCCATTTATTATATAGTCTCCTGAGGTGGTATTTTCATGTGTAATGTTTTAATGGGAATATTTTCTGTTTTCTGTAATAAGTGATTATTACTCACCTGTGCGGATATCTGTAGGGATTTTCTCCTCCTTACACTGCTGATCACCCCTCACATACGTCTCTTCTTCTACCTCTATATCTCCTTCCTCATCAGTCACGTACATCACTTCTTCTCCCCCTATGTCCTCTGCCTTGTTAACAGTTACAAACGTCTCTTCTCCTTTTATACATTCTACTTTAATTCCAGTCATATCTTTATCCTACCCGGAAAGCAAATAAAAATAAGAATTTACTTACCGATAATTCTATTTCTCGGAGTCCGTAGTGGATGCTGGGGTTCCTGAAAGGACCATGGGGAATAGCGGCTCCGCAGGAGACAGGGCACAAAAAGTAAAGCTTTAGGATCAGGTGGTGTGCACTGGCTCCTCCCCCTATGACCCTCCTCCAAGCCTCAGTTAGGATACTGTGCCCGGACGAGCGTACACAATAAGGAAGGATTTATGAATCCCGGGTAAGACTCATACCAGCCACACCAATCACACTGTACAACCTGTGATCTGAACCCAGTTAACAGTATGATAACAGCGGAGCCTCTGAAAGATGGCTCACAACAATAATAACCCGATTTTTGTAACTATGTACAAGTATTGCAGATAATCCGCACTTGGGATGGGCGCCCAGCATCCACTACGGACTCCGAGAAATAGAATTATCGGTAAGTAAATTCTTATTTTCTCTATCGTCCTAGTGGATGCTGGGGTTCCTGAAAGGACCATGGGGATTATACCAAAGCTCCCAAACGGGCGGGAGAGTGCGGATGACTCTGCAGCACCGAATGAGAGAACTCCAGGTCCTCCTTAGCCAGGTTATCAAATTTGTAGGATTTTACAAACGTGTTTGCCCCTGACTAAATAGCCGCTCGGCAAAGTTGTAAAGCCGAGACCCCTCGGGCAGCCGCCCAAGATGAGCCCACCTTCCTTGTGGAATGGGCATTTACATATTTTGGCTGTGGCAGGCCTGCCACAGAATGTGCAAGCTGAATTGTATTACACATCCAACTAGCAAAAGTCTGCTTAGAAGCAAGAGCACCCAGTTTGTTGGGTGTATACAGGATAACAGCAAGTCAGTTTTCCTGACTCCAGCCGTCCTGGAACCTATATTTTCAGGGCCCTGACCACATCTAGCAACTTGGAGTCCTCCAAGTCCCTAGTAGGCGCAAGACACCACAATAAGCTGGTTCAGGTGAAACACTGACACCACCTTAGGGAGAGAACTGGGGACGAGTCCGCAGCTCTGCCCTGTCCGAATGGACAAACAGATATGGGCTTTTTTTGAGAAAAAAAACCACCAATTTGACACTCGCCTGGTCCAGGCCAGGTCCAAGAGCATGTTCACTTTTCATGTGAGATGCTTCAAATCCACAGATTTGACTGGTTTTAAACCAATGTGTTTTGAGGAATCCCAGAACTACGTTGAGATCCCACAGTGCCACTGGAGGCACAAAAGGGGGTTGTATATGCAATACTCCCTTGACAAACTTCTGGACTTCAGGAACTGAAGCCAATTCTTTCTGGAAGAAAAATCGACAGGGCCGAAATTTGAACCTTAATGGACCCCAATTTGAGGCCCATAGACACTCCTGTTTGCAGGAAATGCAGGAATCGACCGAGTTGAAATTTCTTCGTGGGGCCTTCCTGGCCTCACACCACGCAACATATTTTCGCCACATGTGGTGATAATGTTGTGCGGTCACCTCCTTTCTGGCTTTGACCAGGGTAGGAATGACCTCTTCCTGAATGCCTTTTCCCTTAGGATCCGGCGTTCCACCGCCATGCCGTCAAACGCAGCTGCGGTAAGTCTTGGAACAGACATGGTACTTGCTGAAACAAGTCCCTTCTTAGCGGCAGAGGCCATAAGTCCTCTGTGAGCATCTCTTGAAGTTCCGGGTACCAAGTCCTTCTTGGCCAATCCGGAGCCATGAGTATAGTTCTTACTCCTCTACGTCTTATAATTCTCAGTACCTTAGGTATGAAAAGCAGAGGATGGAACACATACACCGACTGGTACACCCACGGTGTTACCAGAACGTCCACAGCTATTGCCTGAGGGTCTCTTAACCTGGCGCAATACCTGTCCCGTTTTTTGTTCAGACGGGACGCCATCATGTCCACCTTTGGTAATTCCCAACGGTTTACAATCATGTGGAAAACTTCCCCATGAAGTTCCCACTCTGCCGGGTGGAGGTCGTGCCTACTGAGGAAGTCTGCTTCCCAGTTTCCATTCCCGGAATGAAACACTGCTGACAGTGCTATCACATGATTTTCCGCCCAGTGAAAAGTCCTTACAGTTTTTGCCACTGCCCTCCTGCTTCTTGTGCCGCCCTGTCTATTTACGTGGGCGACTGCCGTGATGTTTTATCCCACTGGATCAATACCGGCTGACCTTGAAGCAGAGGTCTTGCTAAGCTTAGAGCATTATAAATTTACCCTTAGCTATATTTATGTGGAGAAAAGTCTCCAGACTTGATCACACTCCCTGGAAATTTTTTCCTTGTGTGACTGCTCCCCAGCCTCTCGGGCTGGCCTCCGTGGTCACCAACATCCAAAACTGAATGTCGAATCTGCGGCCCTCTAGAAGATGAGCACTCTGTAACCACCACAGGAGAGACACCCTTGTCCTTGGATATAAGGTTATCCGCTGATGCATCTGAAGATGCGATCCGGACCATTTGTCCAGCAGATCCCACTGAAAAGTTCTTGCATGAAATCTGCAGACTGGAATTGCTTCGAAGGAAGTCACCATTTTTTTTACCATGGCCCTCGTGCAATGATGCACTGATTTTAGGAGGTTCCTGACTAGCTCGGATAACTCCCTGGCTTTCTCTTCCGGGAGAAACACCTTTTTTTTTTTTTTTTTTGGACTGTGTCCAGAATCATCCCTAAGCACAGGAGACTTGTTGTCGGGATCAGCTGCGATTTTGGAATATTTAGAATCCACCCCTGCTGTTGTAACAGTATCCGAGATAGTGCTACTCCGACCTCCAACTGTTCCCTGGACTTTGCCCTTATCAGGAGATCGTCCAAGTAAGGGATAATTAAGACGCCTTTTCTTCGAAGAAGAACCATCATTTCGGCCATTACCTTGGTAAAGACCCGGGGTGCCGTGGACAATCCAAACGGCAGCGTCTGAAACTGATAGTGACAGTTCTGTACCACGAACCTGAGGTACCCTTAGTGATAAGGGCAAATTTGGGACATGGAGGTAAGCATCCCTGATGTCTCGGGACACCATATAGTCCCCTTCTTCCCGGTTCGTTATCACTGCTCTGAGTGACTCCATCTTGATTTGAACCTTTGTAAGTGTTCAAATTTTTTTAGATTTAGAATAGGTCTCACCTAGCCTTCTGGCTTCAGTACCACAATATAGTGTGGAATAATACCCCTTTTCTTGTTGTAGGAGGGGTAATTTAATTATCACCTGCTGGGAATACAGCTCGTGAATTTTTTCCCATACTGCCTCCTTGTCGGAGGGAGACCTTGGTAAAGCAGACTTCAGGAGCCTGCGCAGGGGAAACGTCTCGACATTCCAATCTGTACCCCTGGGATACTACTTGTAGGATCCAGGGGTCCTGTACGGTCTCAGCGTCATGCTGAGAGCTTGTCAGAAGCGGTGGAACGCTTCTGTTCCTGGGAATGGGCTGCCTGCTGCAGTCTTCTTCCCTTTCCTCTATCCCTGGGCAGATATGACTCTTATAGGGACGAAAGGACTGAAGCTGAAAAGACGGTGTCTTTTTCTGCAGAGATGTGACTTAGGGTAAAAAACGGTGGATTTTTCAGCAGTTGCCGTGGCCACCAGGTCCGATGGACCGACCCCAAATAACTCCTCTTCCTTTATACGGCAATACACCTTTGTGCCGTTTGGAATCTGCATCACCTGACCACTGTCGTGTCCATAAACATCTTCTGGCAGATATGGACATCGCACTTACTCTTGATGCCAGAGTGCAAATATCCCTCTGTGCATCTCGCATATATAGAAATGCATCCTTTAAATGCTCTATAGTCAATAAAATACTGTCCCTGTCAAGGGTATCAATATTTTTAGTCAGGGAATCCGACCAAGCCACCCCAGCTCTGCACATCCAGGCTGAGGCGATCGCTGGTCGCAGTATAACACCAGTATGTGTGTATATACTTTTTATGATATTTTTCCAGCCTCCTGTCAGCTGTCTCCTTGAGGACGGCCCTATCTATAGACGGTACCGCCACTTGTTCTGATAAGCGTGTGAGCGCCTTATCCACCCTAAGGGGTGTTTCCCAACGCGCCCTAACTTCTGGCGGGAAAGGGTATACCGCCCATATTTTCTATCGGGGGGAACCCACGCATCATCACACACTTCATTTAATTTATCTGATTCAGGAAAAACTACGGTAGTTTTTTCACATCCCACATAATACCCTCTTTTGTGGTACTTGTAGTATCAGAAATATGTAACACCTCCTTCATTGCCCTTAACGTGTGGCCCTAATAAGGAATACGTTTGTTTATTCACCGTCGACACTGGATTCAGTGTCCCTGTCTGTGTCTGTGTCGACCGACTAAAGTAAACGGGCGTTTTAAAACCCCTGACGGTGTTTTTGAGACGTCTGGACCGGTACTAATTGTTTGTCGGCCGTCTCATGTCGTCAACCGACCTTGCCGCGTGTTGACATTATCACGTAATTCCCTAAATAAGCCATCCATTCCGGTGTCGACTCCCTAGAGAGTGACATCACCATTACAGGCAATTGCTCCGCCTCCTCACCAACATCGTCCTCATACATGTCGACACACACGTACCGACACACAGCACACACACAGGGAATGCTCTGATAGAGGACAGGACCTACTAGCCCTTTGGAGAGACAGAGGGAGAGTTTGCCAGCACACACCAAAAACGCTATAATTATATAGGGACAACCTTATATAAGTGTTTTCCCTTATAGCATCTTTTTTATATATTTCTAACGCCAAATTAGTGCCCCCCCTCTCTGTTTTAACCCTGTTTCTGTAGTGCAGTGCAGGGGAGAGCCTGGGAGCCTTCCCTCCAGCCTTTCTGTGAGGGAAAATGGCGCTGTGTGCTGAGGAGATAGGCCCCGCCCCTTTTTCGACGGCCTCGTCTCCCGCTCTTAACGGATTCTGGCAGGGGTTAAATATCTCCATATAGCCCCCGGAGGCTATATGTGAGGTATTTTTAGCCAAATTAGGTTTTCATTTGCCTCCCAGGGCGCCCCCCTCCCAGCGCCCTGCACCCTCAGTGACTGCCGTGTGAAGTGTGCTGAGAGGAAAATGGCGCACAGCTGCAGTGCTGTGCGCTACCTTTAGAAGACTGAGGAGTCTTCTGCCGCCGATTCTGGACCTCTTCTCGTTTCAGCATCTGCAAGGGGGCCGGCGGCGAGGCTCCGGTGACCATCCAGGCTGTACCTGTGATCGTCCCTCTGGAGCTAATGTCCAGTAGCCAAGAAGCCAATCCATCCTGCACGCAGGTGAGTTCACTTCTTCTCCCCTAAGTCCCTCGTTGCAGTGATCCTGTTGCCAGCAGGACTCACTGTAAAATAAAAAACCTAAGCTAAACTTTTCTAAGCAGCTCTTTAGGAGAGCCACCATGATTGCACCCTTCTCGGCCGGGCACAAAAATCTAACTGAGGCTTGGAGGAGGGTCATAGGGGGAGGAGCCAGTGCACACCACCTGATCCTAAAGCTTTACTTTTTGTGCCCTGTCTCCTGCGGAGCCGCTATTCCCCATGGTCCTTTCAGGAACCCCAGCATCCACTAGGACGATAGAGAAAATAAAATAACACGTTAATAAAGTCACTGAGAAGAAACAGTGCAATGCCAGTGTATAAAACACACACACAGGGGTAAATTTACTTTCTAAAAGTGAAAAGAGGTGATGTTTCCCATAGCAACCAATCAGATTTTGCCTATCATTTCTCTGTTGCATCCTAGAAAATGGCAGACAGAATCTGGTTGGTTGCTTTGGGCAACGTCACCTATTTTCACGTTTAGTACATTTATTCCACAAAGCATCTCTACAGCTCATATAGTGAAAACTCACTTTGGTACGAGACTAGTGTTTAAACTGATGAGCTATAGTACGTCTTTTATCCAGGAAAAACGAATAGCAGAGCTGGACTTAGCTACCAAAACAGTGGCTGGCTGCGCTGGTCACTGAATTAGCAGAGGAAGAGGAGGATATTCTGGTATGTTCTCTCACTCTCCCTTCTGCCCTTAGGTTCCAATACGGCTCCTGAAGTATTATGGATGATCAGTAGACGCAGCTCACCAGGTCAGATGTTTGCACTGAAATATTATGCAGTAGCGGCGTGGAGCTCAGATGTGGACTGTAACATATGCGCCATCTGCAGGGTGCAGGTAATGGATGCTTGACTGTGCTGCTAAGATGAGAACAAGGAGGAGGACTGTGCAGTGATGTGCAGATACAGACATGTTGTTTTCTGTGATGTGGAATAAAATGAAAAGTGTTCATTGTGGAATAAAAAGAAACCTGTGATATGGCTGCAGTATCTGTACATGCTTGTGGACAAGGGAGATTTTATGATATTTAAGATGCATGTGGGTGTTTGATGGATATTATGAGGCGCAACTAAGGAGGTGTGAGAACACATGGCATATCTGATAGGTATATAAAACATATGGGGAGGCCTGAGAGAATGTGGGGGATCCGATGGACATGTGGGGAAGTCTGAGGGGGGTATTTTCTTTTTAGAGTAAAGATTTAAAAATCATACCTCTCTGCACCCTCACCTCAGTGTTTGCTGTGCTGCTGATCAGTCAGCACGGCAGGACCCCGCACCCAGCGGCTGCAGACAATAGCAGCCGCGGGGGAAGTGTAAATTAACCCCCCCAAGCACCCCCTGTGTACCTGATGGCTGTCCCGGCTTTCAAAACGAAAGCCGCAATGTTCGGGAAAAAACATTTATTTTCAAATATAAAAAAGTAAAAAAAATAAATAAATAAATAAATTATATATATATATATATATATATATATATATATATATATATATATATATATACACACACACACACACACACACACACACAATCTACACCTAATTCACTCATAAGAAAACTCAACATTTTCCGAGTGTTTTTTTCGGAAAATAATTAGTCAGTTAAGTGGTTAAATGCGATAACCGGAGACCCTAAGTTCCACCTACCCCATCCTTCTGTGGGATCCTGTGATTCTCCTCTGTACCGTCCTGTGTATAAAGAGGACGGGGACATCTCTCTGGGGTATCTCTGTTACTGGATCCATCTGTAGGAGAGACACAGTGATTAAGTACCTTGTATATAGGTGATGTGTGTATCTAGTTGGCACTCAACCTACTCTCTCCTTTAAGATAAATTAATATCTCCTCTTACCCAGTGATATGAAGGTCCACTGATTCTCCTTCATCAAGTCCTCATGCAGAACCTTGTGTTCTCCTAAATATTCCCCCTCCTGCATGGAGAGATAGACAGTGACATCCTGACACCTTTTAGGAACCTGACACACACAATGACACAGTCATCACCCAAACACCTCCCCCGGTGTTACTGTATAATGCCCCATTCCCAACAGTCACCTCTCCAGTCAGCAGCTGAATGATCTTGTTGGCGAGTTCCAGGATCTTCTGCTCATTGTCTCTCTCATGTATCAGTGACTGAAGTGGAGGCTCCGTGATGGGGCTCTGGGTCTTGCTCAGTCCTCCTGATTTACAGGGACTGCTACTGGGTGTCTCACACTCACCAGATGTCTTCCTCACTACAGTGTAATCCTGTGGAATGAGAGACATCAATAAAAATCTAAATTAAACTGTTAAGGACCCCCTCACCTCCCCAGTCAGGTCTCTGTGTTAGTAAGAGAGATAAGAATGATGTCACTGTGACACTGCCAGACCCCCTCACCTCCCCAGTCAGGTCCCTGTGTTAGTAATCGAGATAAGAGTGATGTCACTGTGACACTCCCAGACTCCCTCACCTCCACAGTCAAGTCTCTGCATTAGTATTAGTGATGCCACTGTGAGATTCCCAGATCCCCTCACCTCCCCAGTCAGCAGGTGGATGATCTCCAGGGTGAGATTTATTATCCTCTCAGTCACTTGACTCCTGTCCTTGTACATCCTTACTGATATAAATAAGGATGCAGAATGTGCAAATTAATGAAGACTCTGGATCAATTCAGCTCATTTGCCTACAAATAAACACAACATAATAAACATCACAGAGTGCACATGTAACACAATCCAAAAACCCAGTACTTTGATTCCCCGTTTTGATTAATGCTACTTGGGCTCTATTCCTTAAGTTTTGCACACTGAAAGCCTGGCATCCCATCGGCCCAGGATTTAAGAATATCCATGCTTGGGCACAGGTGACATAATTAGCACCTCAGTCAATTTGATGTAACCACCTGTGCTGAGCCATGTATACACCTAGAACCTGGACCGTTGGGTTGCCTTGAGGACCGCGTTTGAGAACCTCTGCATTCGTAGATATATACCTGAAAAATCAGAAAACAAACTGTACTGTACAAACCAATAATCCTAGTGACAGATCAAACCAATTACTTCTTATTCTAGCACCCGGCACAACCCGTGCAGTTCCTCTCTCCTGTCTGGTGTGTCTAGCAAACTCTGGGCTGTATGTCAACACTGAGAAACAGACCAGAGTGTGATAGAAGCACCAGAGCAGAGAGCAACACCCCAGGCAGGAAAGAGGAACTGCATGGGTTGTGACAGGTGCCGGGTGCTAGAATGAACACTAAGCAATACTCACATGAGAGAGGTATTCATGCATATTTACATTAAATTCATGCTGTGTCAATACAAGCTCCCTGATCATAGTAAGTCATTAGAGATGGATAAAGGTCTGACAGGTCTATGTACTAAGCTCTGGAGAGAGACAAATTGGATGGAGATAAAATACTAACCAATCAGCTCTTAACTGTCCTTTTTCAAAAATATGGCAGTAAGGAGCTGACCGGATGGTACTGTAATTCTCTCCAAGGCTTCTTTAATAGACCCCTAAATCCAAATCTGTCCTGCGTGGGTTCTATAGATTGTAAGCTTGCGAACAGGGCCTTCCTACCTCTATGACTGTTATCACCCAGTTTGTTATTGTTATTTCAAATTCTAAAGCGTAACGGAATTTGCTGCACTATATAAGAAACTGTTAATAAATAAAATAAAAATAAATAAATAAATAAATATGAGCAGACAGTCCTTCGAAGTGTCCTTTAAACAGCAGAGGAGTTTTAGTAAAAATGTTGTTTAGGCGCGTTTCACAGGCATTCTGACAGCTTCATCAGAGTGAAAGTCTTCTGCCGAAGCAGGCAGCATGCCTTTCTTAAAAATTATTATTTATCCAACAGCATTGTAAAGCATTATTGTTTTATGTCATTTGCCTGTGGTCCTACCAGCATTGCACGTTTTTTTATTTTATTTTAGAAATAAACTGATACAATTCAAAATACAAGTATCATGCTTGGAGAATTTATTTATACCACACTTTCCGATCACCACAATAAAGCGAGCAGTCAGGTGGGCTGAGCACAGGAGGGGGGTTGGGTGAGGCCATTCTAGCGTCAATGTAGCTCTCCAACGCCTTGATTGCTGGCATTATAAAGCAGGGGGCAGAACTTCAATGGTCCAAATTACATCAAGCCCCTTGGACCTCTTCCTTCACTCTGGATGGTCTCTGTGAGACTTTGTACACTCATCTGGGCATCACCCAAGATTTGTGAGTCTCCTGAACGTTCCGAGAGAGTAGGCAAGTATGATGTGAAAACAAAATGGTCACTATACACAAGTCACAGTGATAGCATACTGGTCACTATACAGAAGTCACAAAACTATCACATATACACACACACACACACACACACACACACACACACACACACACACACACCTGATCACTCACTGATCTGGGGGTGGGTCAAGATATCAAAGTGGCAGACTAGATGGGCCAAGTGGTTCTAATCTGCCATCAAATTCTATGCTTCTATTGTGTACAGTGTATGGTAAAATGAGTTGTAACAGCAGGAACCAGGCCAGGGGATCGAATACTGATGTGAGATAAGAGGATGACTGGGTGACATCACAAACATCTCCCACCATATTTAGTGTCCTTCTTTTTCCGGACACCAAACAGAGGTGTAGAGACCGTGTGCTGGAGAGGAAGGTGGCACCCGCAGTCCAGGTGTCCATCCAATATCATGCTGCCGTTCTAGTCAACACCATCCGGCCATAATGTCCAAAACAGAGGCCTGATGTTGTAGCTACAGCAGTGGGTGAGGAACGGGGTCCCAGTGGAAGGAGACCAAGAAGCCCAGGTGGGACTGTAATATGAATCTGCTGCCACCATTCTCTCCTACATACCTATCAGCGCCTCTCCACCATATCCAGTATAAGGAGCTGGGTGATATAAATAGTGCATCAGTTTAGCTAACTCCAGGACAGTTACTTTTCATTCTTCTTGCTTCCCAGGAATATCAAGACCAAAAGTAAAATCCCACACCCCAGCTTGTGTAATTCAATCCTCAGCGTCACTGACTGGCTGTGAGCAGGCTGCTGCGGTGACGTTATACATCGCTCGCTATGTGAGGTCACGGACTCTCAGTGAGAAACAGTGGTGGCATGCTGTGTGATGTCAGACGCACCCCCTCCAGAGCCTGCTGCTTGTATACCAGGTCAGACAATGCAGGGAAAGGGGTCAATGGATTGCAGCAGGAAGTGAATTACAGGAGAGTATAAATAAAAGGGGGGGGGGGGGGGGAAAGAGTGTCACAACCAGGACTCACCTGAGTCTGTGTGACACCACTATGACTGGTTGTTCCAAGGATAAAATCTGACCGGACGAAGGTATGGACATCTGAAACCCACCATCGAACGGTTGCCGGGCTTTTGACAATAAAACAAGCAATGTGATGTCTCTACTAAAAGGGATGCAGTTGATTCACTTACAATCAAAATACCGACGGTCAAAATACCAACCATTGACCAATGGTCAAAATACCGACAGTCAAAATAACGACATTTTAAATGTCGACAGGTCAAAAAGTCGACATGGTCTTTTCATAGAAACCGACTTGTTCATAATTTACCATCCCAGTGGACCTGGAGGGGGAATATAATAGTGTGCCCGAAGCATGGCGAGCGCAGCGAGTCATGCGAGGGGACGCGGTACACTTATATGGTGTCCATGTCGACACACTTAAAAAACAACAACTTGTGTCGACTTTATGACCTGTCGACATTTTAAATGTCGGTATTTTGACCTTGTCTGTATTTTGACCGTCGGTCAATTGTTGTCGTATTTTGACCGTTGGGATTTTGATTGTAGGTATTTCATACTGATCCCTATCATAATCATAAGATGGTTGTACCGTGCGCAGTATCAGCCAGAGCGCATTCGCACAAAAGCCAAGGTGCCGACACCACTTCTGTGTGACCGCAGCTGCTGTCAATATTGTCAGCCATCAGATAGACATCGGAAAGCTGTATCCAATGGTTGACATTCATCTCAAACTTTGCCATTCGATGGAAAAAGTGCTTCCATTGGATCGATAGCATTGATGGTTGCAAACCATTGTCTTTCGATGTTCATCCGCTAGCTGGACAGTCTTCACCTTAATAATATTTGCCTTAAAATGTATCGTTACATATAACCAGGAGTTGCCAGGCAAATGAATACATTAAATACTGGACAACATAATTTATTACATGCTGTTGAATATGATATGAAGTAGCCTCAATGTTTCAGATAAATATACAAATGTATATACAAAAGTTTTGACTAAAATAGACGTGCATTAAAAACAGAATATTAACTTACATTTAAGATCTATAAACTGCTGCTGGGACTGGCAAGACTAGAGGATGGTCTTCCAAAGAAAATCAGGTTCCTTAAGGTCTGACCGCGAATCAAAGGTGCATAGCACTCCTGTAACTGGCTGAATGGATGATAATGTCTTATGGTCCTTGGATAGCCGCTACTTTTTTGAATACTCTTATTTAATATAGCTGAGCCTTGCAGAAACCTATAATACTCTTTATGGGCCAGCCATCGATTTACCTGTGCATAGGGGTGGTCTTCAGTTTGCCGGCGCACAGTATACCAACACTTTTTCTCCCTCTTGGGGGTCCATGACCCCCCCTGGAGGGAGAATAAATAGCGTGGCCACCGTGCCAGCAGCATGGCGAGCGCAGCGGGCTCATTTGCGCACGCCACGCTGTCGGTATGCCGGCGCCGATATGCTAGTCGCCGAGAGCCCGGCCGCCGACATACCATACTATACCCTTTGCATAGACATCACGCATAACCCTCTCCTGAAAAGAAGCATACAAATGAAGTCATTGTATGATTTCTGTAAATATGTCTCTAATTGACATATGATGCAGGACTTAATACCCCGATTATAAGGGTCCGGTATGTTTTGTCCACAATCATGTCAACATTCACCATGACGACACAGAAGAACGAGCAACAAGAGAATGTTGACAAAACAGTGTGGTGGCTTCTGGGTCCAGTAGAGAGTAACGCTGACCTTTAACCCTCCCGCAGCCTAAGCCTCCCATCCGCAGCCTAACCCACAGAATGTCAACATTCACATGACGACATTCTGCAGGTGGACATGTCAAAAACTTTGACACTTTGCGGTCGACATGGTGACTGCATCACTATACGATTATATACAGCTGGCTGATATATAATAGATCAGATCTATGATTTTTATGAGGAGGTGACAAAGGGTGTGGCATGACTTGTCAGTGACCATGTTGATGAGCTTCATCTCTAGCTGGATATGTCGACATGATAAACTGTCGACAAACCATCCCTGGTGGTCTAGTGCAGGCATGTCCAAACTGCGGCCCTCCAGCTGTTGTGAAACTACACATCCCAGCATGCCCTGACACAGCTTTAGCATTCTCTGACAGCAAAACGGTGTCAGGGCATGCTAGGATATGTAGTTTCACAACAGCTGGAGGGCCGCAGTTTGGACATGCCTGGTCTAGTGGCTTCTTACCATCTCCCGGAAGCAGCAGCAGCTCCAGCGTCTTCTTCCAGGTCCGGGTGGTCATGTGACAATGACTTTTGGCACAGACCTGTGATGCTTCAGTGTTCTGGGGAGTATTTCTCCCCCTATCGCTAACCCTCTCCCTAGTGACTAACCACACTCTGCACAGCTTAACCTTACCTGTCGGCATCCTGAAACCGCGTTTTGATGTTGACATTGTGTCGGCGCTATGAATGATTACTGTCGACCATTTGACTGGATACTGTGGCAGTAGACACTTACACAGGAGTCTGCGCTCCCACTCGCAATGTACAGCGAGTCCTCTGGTGCTGACTGCACTTGTTATCAATGTGAGCACACAGCAAATCCAGTCAGGCGCCTCATCATACATCATACGTGTCCTCCCTGCCGCACAGCCGGTACCGTCCCACCACGGGGGCTGCACACAATCCCCACTGATGCCCTTTCCCTACATCGCTCCCGGCAGTGTCCTTTCCCCCCTTCCCAGCCCCCTCAGTGCTACCAGCAGCAGGGACAGGACATCAGCTGCACATGGAGAGCTGCTCAGAGCAATCCTGCCATCTCCATCACATATACCAGGCAGAGATAACATTACTATAGAAATGTACAACCCTACTGCAATGACACCATTTTTCTCCCCTTCATGTAACTATTGGCTTCATACAGATCGCATCGCAATGCGAACGCAATTTATCCTAGCTGGCGCCAATGCGCATACGCAGGTCCCGTCCTGCATAGGCTGTGAACACCCCTGCCTGATTGACAGGCAAAGGCATTCGCGGGGCGGCTCCGATTAGAAAAATGATGGCGGTGCGCTTGTCTTTGCAGCCAGGCTGTGAAGGCAATGGTCGTGCACAATTGTTGCGACCGCAAAGTAAATTGCGGTTGCAGCTGCTGGGCGGAGGGTAGTATGCATGTGAAAGAAACGTTTGCAGATTTTGCTTTTTAGCAGAATCTGTTATCCAACCTGAATAGGGTCCTACGGACCTTATTCAGTAAGGATTGCCGTTTCTGCTAAAAAGAAGTTGCTGCAATCAAATAGTTGCCACCCAGAAATTGAGAAAAAAACGCCCATCGTAAAAATTGCGAATGCATCGCAATATGCGGGCTGATCACAAAACCATATACGCAATTACCGGAACATCGAAGATTTTTTTCTATCTGCGCCAGGCAAGGTCGTCCACAATTTTTGCTACACAAGAGGCTGGAAGTGGTCATCGCTGACGTTAGGGGCCCTCCTTAAAACCGCCTGGGCGCACCTGCATTTCAGACACACCCAGAAAACTGTGGGTTTCCATCCAGAAACGCCGGCTTCCTGCCAGTAAAACAGCGGCTGCATTGCGATCACAATGTGTACGCATTTTTAGTCGCTATGTTTGCTAGCGCGTGCACAATGCGAATGATAATTCGCAAGTTTTGCAATCCTTACTGAATGAGGTTCTATGGGGGGTAATTCTGAGTTGATCACAGCAGCAAGTTTGTTAGCAATTGGGCAAAACCATGTGCACTGCAGGGGGGGCAGATATAACATGTGCAGAGAGTTAGATTTGGGTGGGTTATTTCGTTTCTGTGCAGGGTAAATACTGGCTGCTTTATTTTTACACTGCAATTTAGATTTCAGCTTGATCACACCCCACCCAAATCTAAGTCTGTCTGCACATGTTACATCTGCCCCCCCCTGCAGTGCATATGGTTGTGCCCAACTGCTAACAAATTTGCTGCTGCGATCAACTCAAAATTAGGCCCTATATGCGTACTGGAACTTTTTTGTCTGGGACGCCCTTTGCATGTTTCCCTCATTGCAGTGTCCTCTCTAGCCATGCTATAGGACATTCTGATTTGCTGCACCCCAAGAAAGTGACTGAGTCATAGGGAGATGATATGCAATCCTGATTCAAAATGCTGAGGAGCACAAAGTGAGCGAAGAACTGCGGCATCAAGCGCATTGCTGGGACAGGTGGCTGGAGGGTTTCTATGCTTTACAAGATTCTGGGCAACTTGAAGCCCCCCTTACGTGTGCACCTGCAGGTTACATCATTACACTAATTATCCTTTAACTTGTGGTTAATAGAAACTGCATAATCATTTCACCTGATATACTGAGCAGAAGGCTGTCTTAAATAAATGGGGAGAGGAGAACGAACGTAGGAAATTAGAATTCAACAGAACAGTTGTAGACAAGCGACATTAAAACAGGGAAGGGGAGAGTATGATCAGATGGGGAGAAGACAGCAAAGTATCACTGTGAGCGGCATCACAGCCTAGAGTATAGGGGATAATTCCAAGTTGATCGCAGCAGGAATTTTGTTAGCAGTTGGGCAAAACCATGTGCACTGCAGGGGGGGCAGATATAACATGTGCAGAGAGAGTTAGATTTGGGTGGGGTGTGTTCAATCTGCAATCTAATTTGCAGTGTAAAAATAAAGCAGCCAGTATTTACCCTGCACAGAAACAAAATAACCCACCCAAATCTAACTCTCTCTGCACATGTTATATCTGTCTCCCCTGCAGTGCACATGGTTTTGCCCAACTGCTAAAAATTTTCCTGCTGCGATCAACTTGGAATTACCCCCATTGCTCAGAGAACACCCTGACAGGCAGCCCAAGCTCAGTGATCACAGGCAGCCTCTGTTACATGACCAGGAACCGACTGTGTCCTTCACACTAATCCTTCCCCAGCTCCTTCCATGTTTCATCATTAAGAATTTTTATTATTACCTGACATAATCTACTATCGGTTATCTGTCTCACTGACCATTTATTAGCAACTGTTTCCATGCACACAGCGGTTATGACAGGACACCAGAGGCTGCTCCACCTGTCATACTTTAAACAGGACATCCGACTAATCCACTTGTATATTAATAACAGGACACCAACGTTTGATCTGCCAGTGTTAAAAAAACAGAAGGCCAGAGTCTGCTCTACCAGTCATATAATAGCAGGGCACCAGATTGTTACACCTGCGTAATGTTAACATGGCCCAAGACCCTTCACCACATGTATTATAATCACAGGGCATCAGAGTCTGCTCCACCTGTACTATTATAATAATAGCACATAACAGCTTGGACCCTCATATTATAACTGTAGAACACAACAGTCTGCTCCATCTGTATTACAACAATAAGGCACAACGGTTTCCTCCCCATGTATAATTATCTGACACTAGAGTCTGCTCAACCTGTGTTGCAGAGGTCAGCTTCCTTGTATCATAATAGCAGGACATCAGAGTTCGCTCCACCAGCCGCATGTTAGCCGGACACCAGGACGGAGCTGCTCCTCTTGGATGATAATTAAAGCAATGAAACGGACACCAAAGGCTACTACTCCTGTATAATATCGCATTACCTGCTGTCATGCACAGCGAAGCCTCCTTTCTGCTTCCTTCGACCCGTGACCCGGAAGCAGCGGTCGAAGAAAAATTAGTTCTGATCCTTGAAACGCACAGAGCGGAAGTCTGGTGGAATGATTGGTTCTATGCATCAACCCTGGTGGAACGCACAGAGCGGATGTTTGGTGGAACGCACAGAGTGGAAGTAGTGTGGAACGCACATGTCGGAAGTCGTGTGGAACGCAAAGGCTGATTTCGCTCTTTATAGCATACCTCCCAAGTCCCAAAATGATCCTCTCCAGGAGGGACAGAATGCCCTGCTTCTGGACTTTTCTCTTAATGTATGATTGGCGGAACCTGTGTTGAACAGGTTACTGGATAAGAAAGTTGTTTCAGGTGATGGCGATCATAAATTAAGAGGAAAGTTCAGAAGCAGAGCCTTCGGTCCCTCCTGGAGATGGTCGGGAGGTATGTTATAGCTATAGTGATGAACATATCAGATAGAGGTAATTATCATGTCATAGCGTAGGGGTCGCTGTTCCCTCTCCTTTTGACCTGTCCCCATACATTGTATATTTATGGAATTATTAATTCTAACATTGTGTGACTGTCTGACTCTGAAAACTAGAGACAATCAGGAAGTTTTTTTCCCCCTTTGACGCAGTTAAACTTATTTCCTTGTACTTATGGTCCCTCCCTGCAAGTTCTGCTGCACACTGGCTCCAGAACGTACTGTATGATGCACAACTATTGTCATTGTTGCTTACACCCCTTGAAAATTTCTATGCAGTGTTGCACAACTGCTGTGGCAGTCTCCCCCATACAGCACTGAGCACACTCCCATTGCAGCACAACCATGCAGCAGCGGCAGCCTGCCCAACAACCCAGCACCACACTCACACTCACACACTCACACCAGTGAGAGCGACTGTAATACCCCCTTTTCAAACCACACAGACACAGCAGTGAGAGAGATTGTAACATCCCTTTCAGACCGCCAGCTATGAACACGGATATTGGCAGATGAACGCGCATAACCCATGTTCATGTGTGGTCTGAAAGGTGGTAGGGTTGAAATACCTACCGTGTCGGGTGACCCGGTATTCCAACTCGAGTAGCGAGCAGGGTTAAACACGTGTTCAACCCGGCTCGCTGTGCGGTGTGAACGGGAGCCTGGTCGATGCGACCTGTTTCCCATTCACTGTGTTGACGGGTGGCGCTTGGAGATTATGTGATCTCCAAGCACCGCCCCTGCAGCGTCACCACAGCGGTACCTGAGGTGGGTCGCACACTGTAAGCTCCTGTGTCAGGCGCCCTGGTGCGACCCGCCCCAGGCGGTCTGAAAGGGGTATAATTGAGCACCTGTGGCACAGCACACCCCCACCAATGACATAGCAGCCACCCACCTACAGGAATTATCACAGCGCTTACTGACCCAGCCCTTCTGGAAACATTTGATTCTCACCATCGCGGGGTTAAATATTGAGCATCGAAACCATATGACCGATCTATGTGGAAGTTGGCTGGAGTACCTGGCTAGGTTACAGAGACAGACACACAGGGATATTCAATTTGGCCCGAAGCTCGCCGCCAGGGGCTATTTAATTGGCCCCGATAAGCCGGCGTGTGCTGCGGCTTATCAGGGGGTTTGCCTCACCTTCCTTCAGCAGGCGAAGCAAAATGCCCGATAACAGCCCCGTTTTTATCCGAAAACGGGGCTATTACACCCGAAAACACACAGGTTTCACTGAACCTGTGTGTTTACAGGTGTAAAAGGACTTGTTACCGGCCGAGCTAATTAAATAGCTCGACCGCAGCACCCGAAGAAACATCCGGGGGTTTTACTCCTGATGTCTCTTTGGGCCAAATTGAATATCCCATACAGTGTGTGTATAGTGTTATGTGACAATATAATCTACTAGAGCAGTGGTTCCCAACCTCGGTCCTCAAGTACCCACAACAGTTCATGTTTTCCAGGTCTCCTCACTCAGCGCCATAACTAGACATTTTAGCACTGTGTGCAAGAAACAGCATCAGCGCCCCCGTCCTCCTATATGAACCAGGGCCAAAACGTGCCGTAGGCGCGCCAAAAATATTGGGGCATGCCTTCACTTGTAAGGGATGTGGCCACATGGCTCCCTTTTACACATTACAGCAGGCATAGCTCCCTTTTCACACATTGAGGCAGGCAGAGCCCCCATTTTTACACATTGAGGCAGGCAGAGGCCCCATTTTTACACATTGAGGCAGGCAGAGGCCCCATTTTTACACATTGAGGCAGGCAGAGGCCCCATTTTTACACATTACGGCAGGCAGAGCCCCCATTTTTACACATTAAGGCAGGCAGAGCCCCCATTTTTACACATTAAGGCAGGCAGAGCCCCTATTTTTACACATTAAGGCAGGCAGAGTCCCCATTTTTACACATTATAGCACAGCTTGCTGGAGAACATCAGGACACATGCTGCAGTCACTAACCTGGGGTCCCACCTCGTCCTTCTCCTCCGCATCCAGGCCCGTACACCTGGCACTCTCATCAGTCCAAAGACAACCAGGCCGCACTGACTCCTGCGCTGCACATAGGCCCGCTCACCCTTATCAGCAGCGCCAAGCCCAGGAGCTGGGCGGCTGGACAGTGACGGGGGAGGCGGGGTAACGCCCCGGTTCACACTGCATACAGGGCAGACGCGGGCGGGCGGGAAGTGGCGGTGATTGACACTTGAGTGTCCTGCAACTTGTATAGTGGGTGCGGTAGCTGCTCAACAGCAGAGGGCTGAGCGCACGCCACATCCAGGTCAGCAGCGATGCAGCAGCGGTGGGTGACGGTCACTGGTGATGAATGACACTTGAGAAAGCAGCCGTGTGGGTAGTGCTGCCAGATGGTGCGCCCACAGTGCATTTGCGCTGTGAGCAAGGCACCATTGGCCCACACCTAGTACGGCCCTGTCCTCACTGGATTGCAAGTGAAATAATTAGTTCCACCTGTGGGTCTTTTATAATGTGTCAGGGAGTAATTAATACACCTGTTTAACTGCTAGGTGACCTGGTAAACATGAACTGTTGGGGGTACTTGAGGACCGAAGTTGTGATCCACTGTACTAGAGGACATACAGACACGTAGATATTTGCCGGTTATTTACAATGCAGGAAGTCTCCTGTGCTGGAGGAGGTAATAAGCTGGATATATACCTGCTATAGCACTTGTTGGCAGGGACGTGCGGTGAGCTAAATGGCTCAGGAGGCACTGGCTAGCACCAGAGCCAGATTTACACGCAATATACGAGTCAAAGTGTACACCTGGGCATTATACACAGGTGCAGCAGTGTAAACTCCTGGAAATTTGGTGAGTTTTGATCAGAGATGTGCGGAGATGATAACCAGGTGAGGCACTGCCACCTGCCATAGACATTTTACTCCAGAGTTTTGGCTATAAAAATTATTCGAATAATGCAAAGAAGATATTTCAAACATATTCTTTGTATTTTTCATATACTTTATACAGTCCAAACTATGGCACAAACGTAAGTATGACAGGAAAGGCTCTGCCTCACCTGCCTCACCCCACCGCACGTCACTGCTTGTTGGTGACCTGTTGCACATGTTCAGTAGCGGATCTTGCCACGGGCAAGCAGGACTTTTGCCCGGGGTGCCGCCTTCCGGAGGGCACCGGCGCCATCCAGAGGGCGCCGCATCATTGCAAGATCTGTCACTGTGCAGTGTGCCCCCAGCAGTGCCCCCCCTGTGAGAAGGGAACCAGACGCTACGCGTCTAGTTTCACTTCGTGGCGCTGGTTCCACCCCCCCCCCCCCCGCTGTGGAGGGAATCAGACGCTAAGCATCTAGTTTCCCTTCATGGAGAGGACCTTTGCTGTGCGGTGCGCAATGACATCATTGCGCACTGTACAGTATTGTGGCACAGACGCTAGGGGTCATAATTGAACTCTAGTGCCTATGCTGTGCTATGGGAGAGACGTCTCCCATAGATCCGAGGAGAAGAGCAGCGCCGGCGGAGGTCTGCAGGTCTGGAATCAGGAACGGGGATCGTAAGTATACTTTGTTTTTTTTATTTCCTTTCAGCGGCGCTACAAATGGGGGCGTGACTGACCACGCCAACCATATTAAGCCACACCCCTATCTTTTGCCCAGGTTCCACAAGAGGAAGAACCGGCCCTACACATGTTCAGCTGCTTGAAAAAGGTCCCAAAAGGACAGAAACATCACATTTATACAGGCATGGACTAAACCAGTAATTCTTTTCATGCTGCATATTGTGGCGAGTGCCTTCTTTTGGAATGATATACTCGCATGTGGTGTATACATACCTCCCAACTTCTTAGTTGAGGGAGTCGGGCGGTCGCGTGCGACCCAAAAAATGGGCGTGATCTCAGACGAATTGAGCGTGGCTCTGCGACACTAACCCGTTGTCCGGCATTTTGGATAACATTATGTGATAGTTATACAAAAACATTATAGTGAAGTACCTTAATTGTATAACACACACACAGTATATGCCATAATGTTATCCGACGTAGGTGAATCTGATTAGATTAACATGCATATATGTATAGGACTCTATTTTTTGTATTTAGCTGTACACTATGGGTGTAACCTGATCGCTCGTTAGCGTTTTTTGCAGCGCTGCGATCAGGTCAGAACTGCTCATGCAAATGCACCTCAATGCGCAGGCGCGTCACACGGGTAAAAAGCGGATCGTTGCTGTGCGATGGCTTTAACGAAGAATCCATTTGCACGGCCGATCGCAAGGAGATTGACAGGAAGCGGGCGTTTGTGAGTGGCAACTGACCGTGTTTGGAAAAAGCAGGCGTGTCCAAGCGGGCGGGTGTCTGATGTCAATTCCGGGCCCGGACAGGTTGAAGTGATCGCAGCGGCCGAGTAAGTCCTGGGCAACTCAGAAACCACACAAAGTTTAGTTGTACCGCCCGGGTGCACAGGCGTTCGCACACTTGCACAGCTAAAATACACTCCCCTGTAGGCGGTGACTATCTGATCACAGCCCTGCAAAAAACTGCTAGCGAGCGATCAAATCTAACTCTCTCTGCACATGTTATATCTGCCCCACCTGCAGTGCACATGGTTTTGCCCAACTGCTAACAAATTTGCTGCTGCGATCAGGCCTGAATTCATACATGCCTACTCTCCCGGAAGCTGCTGGAGGCTCCCATTTTTTGGTGTAGCCCCCTGCACCCCCGGAGAAGTAGGTAGGTCTCCCGCATCCTGCTCGCATCCTAGTGATGTGGGCAGGATGGAGACATACTCTCCCATATTCGCAGGTCCGTGGGGAGGGGAAGAGGTTCAAATGATGCGAATCGCATCATTTTAGCCCCGCACCCTTCCTGCGAACCCGCAAATAGCAGCATTTTCCCGATCTGGGGGTGGGGCTTGATGATGATGATGTCACAGCCCGGTCCCACCCCCGAAGTCTCCTGCATCGTCTCCTCTCCGGGCTTCTCCCAGGGAGGAGAAATTGAAAGTAGGTATGTCTTAATTACCCCCTAGGTCACTTAGAATCATGATTGAGTTTACATTTTCCTATACTTAGGATCTATTTTAAGACAAGTTGTTGGCTGGTGGAATCCTTAGTCATCCACCTCCTATTTATCTGGGTATGTATTTGAAGTACCTACTTAATCTAAAATAGTAAAACATAAAGGGCGGGATGTACTAATTATCAGGACCAATGTAGCAAATTATAGGGATTTTTTTGTGCATGTTCCACTGCAAAGATCCCGATAATTTCATGCCATGTACTAAAATAATTGATCGCAATCAGTGATTGCGGTGACTCACCCTCCCCGCGATGTGTGTGCGGTGACCTTAAGTTAGAACTGCGCAGGTGGTGATCGAGATTCCTGAGTTTGGTTTCCGGGACGCCGTTGTGATCCAGGATCCCACCTTATCCCACCTGTCTGCCCTTCCATATCCCCCTGCTGTGCCTCATGCCAGGTGAGGATGGTTACCTTTAAACCCCTTTCACATCGCACAAATAACCCGGTATCGACATGGCATATTGCCGTGTCGAACCGGGTCAGTGTGCGATGTGAAAGGTCCTTGGTCGATTTAGCGGGTCGCCTGACCCGGTAATTCGACCCGGTAAAAAAGAAGGGTTTTACCCGGGTTGATTACCGGGTCAGGTGCGGTGTGAATGGGAGCCGTGTCGATGCGACACGGTTCCCATTCACAGCATAGGCAGAGGCGGCGCAGGAGATGAGCTTATCTCCCGGCCGCCTCCACCCCCGCCCCTGCTGCTGCTGCTCCCTCCGCTACTATGGCAACCTACCCGGTATATTGCCGGGTCGGAAAGCCAGCAGCGGAGCGCAAATGCCGGATCCCACCCGGTAAGTACACGTTTGTCTTACCGGGTAGGATCCGGCATTTGCGGTCTGAATCCGGTATTAGTAGCCATTCAAACCCATTTGTGTCAACTTGTGTGCATGTTATCAGGCCAAAATCTCCAGGGTATGTAAACTTTTGATCAGGGTCATTTGAGTAGTTTCTGTTGTCATTATGATTTAAAAAGAGTAAACACAGTTGTTTGACAATAAATGGCTTCACCCAACCACTAACCATGAGTGAAAGAAAAGTTTGTAAGTTATCATTCATATTCTCTGACAAATGGCCAGAAAATCACAAATTCTGCTAGGGTATGTAAACTTATGAGCACAACTGTATATCAAGTTAAACTCCGGCACTCGGCACTACCCCTACTGTGGGGTTGACTTGCTCGGGTGTCTTCCTCTAGGGATAAAAATCCTTGCAAATAACCAAATGGAAAGATGAGGCAGCACTCAAAGACTTGATATCACCATGATCTTGTATTTTTTCAAATCAACGTTTCGGGGTCTCCCCCCTTCGTTAGGTTTATGTATATATATATATGTGTGTGTATCATACTTGCCTACTCTCCCGGAATGGCCAGGAGGCCCCTGAAAATCGGATTAGAGTGGGCAAGTTTCTTGGCCGAGCACCAACCGCCCGCAACCCATGCATCTCCGCCATGCCGCTGTTGGTCCGGGGGGGTCCGATGACACAATTTGCGCTAAATTGCGTCATTCTGGTCCCAGCCTGTGCCTTGCAATGCCGGTAATCTCTGTATTGTGTAGTGAGGGCGGGAGTACAGAGCCGGCCCTAGACAATATGATGCCCTAGGCAAAACTTATGTTGGTGCCCCCTACCAGATAATCCCGTCTCTCCTCCCAGCATGCTTTGCACAGCCAGCAGAGACTAGCTAGAGAGTTAGCAACAGCTAACCAGCTAACAGCTAACCAGCTAAATCACCTTTCATTTGAACTGATGACACCACTACTATGGGTCCCATCAGAACTTCAGAAGCTCCGCCGC
Source organism: Pseudophryne corroboree (assembly GCF_028390025.1). NCBI lineage: Eukaryota > Metazoa > Chordata > Amphibia > Anura > Myobatrachidae > Pseudophryne > Pseudophryne corroboree. Next base: position 80,663,443 of record NC_086446.1, on the reverse strand, counting down.
TACAGTCCAGGTTTTCAGGATATCCATGCTTGAGTCCAGATAGTTAAATCAAATTGACTAATTTATTAATTCACCTGTGCTCAAGCATGGCTACTAAGTAAAAAATGTACTCAAGCATGGCTATCCTTAAAACCTGGACTGGATGGCGAAGTAAGTATGTAAATGTTGGCCTACATTAAAAAAAGCTATATCCAAATAAAAATACAAGACCCATACATACATTGAAAAAGCCACAGCCACATAAACATACAAAATGCATTAAAAAAATGCCAGATTCACTAAAAATACATAAAATGCCTGATCCACAAAAAATTACATTTAAAAAATCTAGATCCATATAAAAATACAAAGAAAATGCCTGATCCACCTTAAGAGATGTTGCCAAAATCCAGATTTGCATAATACACTAAAAACATCAGGTCCACTAAAAATACATAAAACAAAGCCAGATCCACATAAAAATACATTTAATAAAGTAAAACCCACATAAAAATACATTTAAAAAAGCTAAACCCACAAAAATACATTGAAAATACTACATCCACATAATACTGTACATTGAAAAATCCAGATCCACTGAAAATACCAGATCCACGTAGAACTACATATAAAAAGCCAGATCCACATAAAAATATATTTAAAAATATCAGTAGTTGTGTGGTAACAGGCTGGGGGACAGAGGCTGTGGGATGACGGACTGTGACTGGGGGACAGAGGCTGTGGGATGACGGACTGTGACTGGGGGACAGAGGCTGTGGGATGATGGACTGTGACTGGGAGGACACAGGCTGTGGGATGATGGACTGTGACTGGGGGACAGAGGCTGTGGGGTGCTGGACTGTGACTGGGAGGACACAGGCTGTGGGATGATGGACTGTGACTGGGGGACAGAGGTTGTGGGGTGCTGGACTGTGACTGGGGGACAGAGGTTGTGGGGTGCTGGACTGTGACTGGGGGACAGAGGTTGTGGGATGATGGACTGTGACTGGGAGGACACAGGCTGTGGGATGATGGACTGTGACTGGTTGACAGAGGCTGTGGGGTGCTGGACTGTGACTGGGAGGACACAGGCTGTGGGATGATGGACTGTGACTGGGAGGACACAGGTTGTGGGGTGCTGGACTGTGACTGGGGAACAGAGGTTGTGGGGTGCTGGACTGTGACTGGGGGACAGAGGCTGTGGGGTGCTGGACTGTGACTGGGGGACAGAGGTTGTGGGGTGCTGGACTGACTGGGGGACAGAGGCTGTGGGGTGCTGGACTGTGACTGGGGGACAGAGGTTGTGGGGTGCTGGACTGTGACTGGGGGACAGGTTGTGGGGTGCTGGACTGTGACTGGGGGACAGAGGTTGTGGGGTTCTGGACTGTGACTGGGGGACAGAGGCTGTGGGATGAAGGACTGTGACTGGGGGACAGAGGTTGTGGGGTGCTGGACTGTGACTGGGGGACAGAGGCTGTGGGGTGCTGGACTGTGACTGGGGGACAGAGGTTGTGGGGTGCTGGACTGTGACTGGGGGACAGAGGTTGTGGGGTGCTGGACTGTGACTGGGGGACAGAGGCTGTGGGATGAAGGACTGTGACTGGGGGACAGAGGCTGTGGGGTGCTGGACTGTGACTGGGGGACAGAGGTTGTGGGGTGCTGGACTGTGACTGGGGGACAGAGGTTGTGGGGTGCTGGACTGTGACTGGGGGACAGAGGTTGTGGGGTGCTGAACTGTGACTGGGGGACAGAGGTTGTGGGGTGCTGGACTGTGACTGGGGGACAGAGGTTGTGGGGTGCTGGACTGTGACTGGGGGACAGAGGTTGTGGGGTGCTGGACTGTGACTGGGGGACAGAGGCTGTGGGGTGCTGGACTGTGACTGGGAGGACACAGGCTGTGGGATGATGGACTGTGACTGGGGGACAGAGGCTGTGGGGTGCTGGACTGTGACTGGGAGGACACAGGCTGTGGGATGATGGACTGTGACTGGGGGACAGAGGTTGTGGGGCGATGGACTGTGACAAGTGGGTAGATGTGTGGAGTGACAGGCTGTAAGCGGGTAGCAGATTGTGTATGATGATAGCCCGTGAGCAGGGGTAGAGGGTGTTGAGTGACAGGCTGTGACTGTGAGGCAAAAGTTTTGGGGTGAAAGGCTTTGACTGGGCTGGCAAAGGGTGTGGCGTGATGGGCTGTGACCAGAGGACATGGGTATTGGTGGATGCTGACTAGGAACCAGAGACAGAAGGTATGAATGGGGAGAGGAAGGGTAGGGATAAATATAAAAAAGCCAATTTAACCCCTCACACAGCTCAAAAATATAATCACCCTTATAACCCTTGCAGTGGCGGAACTAGCGAGCGGTGGGCCCATGTGCAACAAAATGCTTTGGGCCCCCCCCCCATCCCATCCAAGTCCGCCCCCTCTCCCTGGAGAGGATCTGGTGAGGGGGACCTGCTCAGGGCCAGAGAAATGGATACCTAGCAACAGTGCCGTAACTAGACATTTTAGCACTGTGTGCAGGAAACGGTATCGGAGCTCCCCCCTGCTCCATGCAAAACAGGGGCATTGCGCGCCGAAAGCGCGTGCAAAAAATAGGGGTGTGGCTTCATGGGGAAGGGGTGTGGTCACAAAATAATACCAAGTTATATAACGGTGCACAGTAGTCTCCATTATTAAAATTACGCCGCACGGTAGCACCACTACACCAGGTAGAGCCCCTTTTACACCTTACGGCAGACAGATTCCTCTTTTTACACATTACGGCAGACAGCGTCCCCTTTTCATTACGGTAGACAGCGTCCCCTTTTTACACATTACGTCAGACAGTGTCCCCATTTTTACACATTACGGCAGACAGTGTCCCATTTTTACAAGGCAAGAGATGCAAACTCAATATAAAAAATAATACAAAAATAATAATATATATATATATATATATATACGCACACACACACACACATATATATATATATATATATATATATATATATATATATAAAATTGTGTTTATACATATGCAACACAATTAAAGACATTTAAAATAACTAATTCCTACCAGGGGCTGTTGCTGCACATAGGGAATGACCAGCAGCTCCAGCTCCAGCTCCTCTCCCTCCCATTATGACAGTGGGTGCCGGGGACGGCCACGAGATCTTGGCAAGATGCTTGTCAGATCCCCGGCGCCCAAACACAGATAGGGAGAGAGAGAGAGAGAGGAAACCCAGGGAGTGCCGGAATATAAACAGGAAAGGGGAGGAGCTGAGTTAGCTGCCCCTCCTTGCTTTCCTGATTGACATCTTGCAGCAGCATTTTTTTTCTCTTAACAATTTTTTATTGAGACATCATGGCAAACATAATCCAAAAAGATACGAAGACAATGAAAAGTTGTAGTAAGGAAGGGTTACTAATGTACGGTATGCATTGATTTCACATATGTATAATAATAAAAATTGTTACAGAGTATGTATTCCTTGATTCGTATCATTTATAGTATTATGGACAATAGAAGCAACCCTGGGGAAAGCCGCCATACATATTAGTTCTCAAATCAGAGATACAGGCTGGTCTTGTGCTGCCATTCTAGTTTGGTACCATGTGGTATTCTTTAGACTGTTGTGGATTTGCAGCCTCGTGGTAAGGGGTAGAGTGGATATATATGATTCCCAAAGATTGAAAAACCTATCTACCTGTTTGCCTCTATCCATAATGGCTTCCACCCAGTCCATCCTGAATATGTGGTGTAATTTATTCAAAAATAAAGGTATCTGTGGAGGCGCGCTATCTATCCACCCCTGTAAAATTGTTTTTTTCCCGGCTGCACTGAGGGTTATCAATAGTTTTCTACATTCCGATGACATTCGGAGAGTAGTATCAATGATACCTAAAACTGCCCATTCGAGGGTGAATGGCACATAGGTTATTAGTTTAGCCTCTGCATATCTCCTAATAAGGTGCCAGAAATACTGCACGATAGGGCGTGCCCATAGACAATGATAGGTATCTGCCTCACTCTGGTGACATTTTGGGCAAGAGTGTGTTTCCGACGTTCCCATATGGAAACGCCGTAGCGGGGATAGGTATGTATTATGGTATATATTAAGAAATAATTCAGTATACATACTGGCTGGCAGGGCCTTCCGAGAATAAGATAATGCTTTTTCCATTACGGGTATAGTCAGCCTAGGAAAGTGGGTCAACCACTTGGACATGCCACCCGCCACGGTAGCATGATCCAGGATAGTCCTCAAAAATGTATAATGTATGGATATGGCTTTGTGGCTAGGTACAGGGTGTAATAAGAGGCTTAAACCTCCTAATGATAATGTGTGGACCCTTATTCAAAAAGTAAAGCATTCAGTACCTTTAATACCAAGAAATAATAACACGGAGACTTGAATTTGGCAGAAAATTGTTAGCTATTTATTGTACCCTAACCATTAGAAAAACCTGTAAAGTGAAAATTTTAGTTAACATGCCGATTCAGCCGGCATATGGTGGCAGAAAAAAGAACGGCTATATTCAACTGATGATAACCTCAAAATATTAGAATTCCAAACGATCCTAATTTAACACAAACCATAAATAGGTAATAGGTGCCCGACTCAGACCTCCACGCTGACTACCCACCCTGATGGGTGATGACGCTGCCCCCTGACGGGTGCACCTAAACCACACCAAACTGTAAATCACTACAACTAACAAGACAAACTACAACCTGCCGTTCTTTTCCGCCAACAGCGAACGTCTCCTCCCCAGAGTCTTCGCACCGTCACCATACCCTTAACCTAACTCCTGCAACACCAGAAAAAGATCCTCCAGGAAAAGCATCATCCCCTCCTTGGACAGATGCACACCATCAGGCCGAAAAAGGTGACTGTCATGAAACCGAATCCTAGGGTGGCGAACCACTTTGCCTCCGTGGGCCGATACCCACTTCGCCACCGCCCCATTCACCTTTTGCCTGGCCTCATCAATCGGGCGACCGTCCGCCACTCCTTGCCAGCGCAACCTTGGCACCATCATAGAGAACACCAAGACACAATTGGTCCACGCTGCGGCCACACTGGCCAGATCCTCTATCATGGCCCACCGCAGCTCCAAAGATGTCCTCTTCCCCAGATCGTTGCCACCCAAATGGACAACCAGCACCCTAGGGACTCCATGCTCGCTGACCTGACTGACCAATTTACTCTTCAGATCTTTCCACATCATCCCCCGCCAACCAAGCCAACGAACGCCATGAGCCCTAGGAAACATCTGTGCCCCCTCCGAGGCCAAAAACCTGGCTGCCCTGTACACATAAGAGTGGCCAACCACCCAGATTGCCAAATCATCTTCTACCCAACCTGAAGAGAAGGAAAGGAGTAAAAATCGGTTAATAAAAATCTAAAACGGAGATTATTAAACGCATTAACCTGAAGGATCCGCCAAAAGAAAAAAGGGGGGTTTCGTGTCTTGCAGAAGTCACGGCCTAGCCGATCTGAACAAGCTTCCAGCCAATCGAAGCAGAACATAAACACACAATGGGAAAAATCAAAATAATATAAGGAAAATAAAACGGGAGGGGGAAAAGGGGGGGGGGTATAAAATTGGGAAAAACATGTAAGAACTCAGCTGGAGGTGAAAGCGTAAAAACCTGCTGAGGGACTTTGATTTGAACTGATCAGCCGAATTGTAGATTAGAATTCAGTCCGTCAAGTCAGGCAAAAAATCGCAAAAGAACTCCAGACCCCCGCTGCCAGCAGCGGCGAGTGGCTAATCCCTGAGTAGGATGAACAGGGGAGACAAACAGACACACTACACAAGGACGTACTGAACTTTACAACATGAACTTATACAACTACTAATAAACTGAACTGTTAGTCAAACAAAACAACTCATGGAACTGGGCGAATATATCGTCTGTAACTCGACGACTTCCATCGCCCCACTGCCTAGATTTCCACCACGGAAAACCTGCCGACGCAGCCGACGTCGCTGCCCCGATTCGGAAGGAATGCGTACCGAAAGCAGCGGGTGAGAGGCCCAAGCCCGCCAGACAGCGACCCATCATCCAATGAAACTGATATTTCGTCAAGGGTAAACCGTCATAATGAACTAACCACGACCCCTGCCCACCGGGCCGAACCGCCACATATTTCGATGCCAACCTCACCGGGCAAATGCTCTCCTCCAGCGATGGAACCAAGGTGACCCATCGACCTCTACCTACTTGTTCCGTCTTAGAGCGACGCAATCTGCACAGCAATCTTACCCACCACCACGTCATCCAGAAGCATGCGCGAGTTTGCCCGCTTAGATGGAGAACGCCAACCGGAACAAAAGCGATTAAAAAATAGATGACGCGATACCGCCAACCACCTCGATGACAGCCGGTAACAAGGCCGCATCGATGGGCCGCCGTCTATCAGGTGGCGTTGGTGCCACGCGCACCCACCCCTTCATCGCCTTAACCAGAAGCCCGCTCTTTGTCACGTCAGGGACACCCTTGATTTTATTAAAGAACGAAATCCCTGCTAAGTACCGGGACACCACCGCTCTGGACCTACCCGTGACAAAGAGCTGCCAAATAAAAGAAAGCAGCATCCGATGCCCACTCTTACCTTCTTGACTACGTCCTCGGACAAACTCTTCCCACTCGCTCCAAGCTTGACCGTAAGCCTTGATCGTGTTCGGAGCCACTGACCGCATCGCTAGACCCTCCAGTCCGGTCCGATCACCTGCCAGACATAACCGGGACATTGAAACCCCCGCTCATCGGCCTCGGGTGCCAACAAATGAAATCTCTCCCACTGACCACGGGACAACGCGTCAGCAATTCCGTTCTCCAGACCAGGCACATGCTGCGCGCGGAACCATACATTCTTATGCAAGCACGTCAGCAGCAACCGCCCCAGCACCCTCAGAACCACCAGCGACTTCGCCCTCTGGTTATTGATCGCATGCACCACGCCCAGATTGTCACATCTAAACAAAATGCCGCGATGAGCCAGACGATCGCCCAAAACCTCCAGTGCTACCATAATGGGGAAAAACTCCAGCAGCAAAAGGTCCTTAGTGAAACCTTCGCGATGCCATTCCTCAGGCCACGAGGCCACGCACCAAGACCCCTCTAGGTAGTAACCGAACCCAGAGGAACCCGCCGCGTCGGTAAACAGCTGTAACCGAGCGATGTCGACCGTTGGGGCCTGCCAGATACGCACCCCGTTGAAATCCCCCAGGAACGAGGCCCATACGGCCAAATCCCTCTTAATCTCGGAGGACAAGCGGATGAAATGATGTGGCCTGGCACATCCCGCCTTCGCCCTCTCCAGCTTTCGGCAGAAAACCCTGCCCATCGGGATCACCCGACAAGCAAAGTTCAAAAGGCCCAGCAAGGACTGCGCCTGCCGTAGCGTGACTTTGCGCAACCTTACGAACTGGCAAATAACTTTGCGGAGCTTCGCAACCTTGGCCTGAGGAAGGCGACACGATCCCGCCACTGTGTCGATTTCGATCCCCAAGAACGACAAACAGGAAACCGGCCCCTCCGTTTTATCCTCGGCCACAGGAACGCCAAAGTGAAAAAACAGCGCTCGGATGCTGAACAGCAAGTCGTTGCAGCGCGGCGAATTCACCGGTCCCACGCACAGGAAATCATCGAGGTAATGCGCAACTCCGTGACCACCTGACGAAGACTCCACACACCAATGTAAAAATGTGCTTAACCGTTCAAAAAACGAGCAGGAAACGGAACATCCCATCGGCAAACATTTGTCAATGAAATATTCCGCTCCGATCCGAAAACCCATAAAACGGAATGAGTCCGGATGCAACGGGAGCAACCGAAACGCGGACTCAACATCGATCTTAGCCATCAGAGCTCCCGGGCCGTAACTAAAAACCAACTCCAGCGCCTCGTCAAACGACTGGTACACCACCGAGCAGTGTGACCGACGACCCTGACGGGTAAGAAAGATATTGAATGAGCCAAAAAGCACCCGGAGTCTTCTTGGGGACTACCCCCACTGGGGAAATGACCAAGTCATCCACTGGGGGCGAGCTAAACGGGCCCTCCATCCTACCCATTCGCACCTCTTTATCAACTTTCTCACGCAAAACAGACGGCAAGGCGCGAGCGGACTGAAGATTCCGGAGAGCCTTGACAGATACTTCGCCAGCAACTGGCAAGCGGAAACCAAACTTAAAACCCTGAAACAAAAACTGGGCGTCCGTACTATTCAGATACCAATCCAACCATTTGGACATGGCATCCAAATTAATTGGTGTTGGGGCCCTGTTGAGCGATCCCGTTTGCGCCGGGTTTTGCGTAGCTTTGCTTTCCCCTCGCGCCTTGCCAATTTCCTTTAAAACAGTTGGAGGCCAGGTGGAAGCCGCCACATCGCAAGCACGAATGTCGAAACCGACACTGCTTGCCGAAGGAACAGGTCGCATTATTAAATGCGAATCACTTCCCCTTCGCGGGGCCTGTCCTCCCCCGCGGATAGCCAACCTACCTCTCCTACCCGGTCCCCCTTCCACGCTACTCCCCTGGGCGGACGACCCTGCGCGTTGCCCGTCCGCCCCCGGATTCTGGAGCTCCTTTGCGGGTTGAGAAGCCCGGGTGACCTGGAGCCAGACCTCCACGTCCTTGCAACCAAAGTTAATAATCTGTAAGCAGTCCTGCTTCTCTCGGAACTTCTCATCAAACATCCGCCATTCGATTCCTGACGATGTGCGCTGCATATCGTGTATCAAGTGCAGGTATCGTATGACGTTCATATGTTCCTCAGGCCTATCTTCCAGATAACACGCCGCAAAGACGCAAAAACCGGCCAGCCAGTTGTCTAAAGTACGGAAAGCTTCATCTCCGATGCCTTTCTTAGCTGTCGCTGCCTTATACTCCTGCTTCGCGTCCTTAGTCAGCACGAACATATCCACGTAATCGCCTCTGCAGATCTTCCTACGGCAGCTATCCCGCTACCCCCTCATCACTGTCGTATAAACACAGTGGACTACTACTGGCAAATCACGGTGCTTCTTGGCCCTGCGAGCGTCCTCGCTAAGCCGCTTGCGTCTCTTCCGCCTCTCCTGCTGCCCTGCCACCCTCTTAGCGTACTTCGTCGTACGCTTTTTTGCCCTAGTCGTGCTACTGATGTCGGACGCTTGCGATGACAGGGATGAAGAAGAGGAGGAACTGAGAGAACTGGAGCACACGCTGGAGCCCGACGCCGACTGCTCAACCTCACCTGACGCTGTCGACTGTTCGGACTGGGAGTCCTCCGGTGTGGAAACTTCTAAATACTCCTCATCGCTCACGTCCACCTCAACCTCTCCGCGATCACCTGAAAAAGAAGACAAAGCACGGGACCCGGAAACCACTCCCGGGGGCGTGCCTAGCACTCCGGGGCAAAGACGTCCGTGCTCCGTCCGTACTGGACGGTGTCCCAACTGCGCCGTCCCCTGAGCCACTGACCCCGGCTGCGTACCGGACGCCCTCGCTTCTGCGCGCGCGCCGGAATGCCTTGCTGCCCCCGGGGATGCGGCTGCGGCCAATGGCCCCAATGTCGCCACCACCGTCGACAGAGCTGACGCCAACTCTCTGGAAGCCTCCTGACTTCCCCAAAAGTCACGGCCGGCACCGGCGGGGGCCCCCGCAGATGCCGGCGCACCTCTCCTGGCCCGTCGGCCGGCAGGCGCCGATAAGGGACCCAACGGCCAATGCCCCGCCTGGCCTGCTGGTGATCCGCTGGCCCCCCTGACCACAATTGGCGTGGCCCCCCAGCAATCATCTATCCTATCCTACGCCTGCTGGCCCTCACTATCGCTGCTGTGCCTGCCACCGGCCCCCCTGCGCGTGCCCTCCCCCGCAGGCCGGAGCTCTCTCCGTCTGCAGGGAAGGCACCTCTGCGGGGCTCAATGCTGCCGCGCCCTATCCTGGGACGCCCCTGCCGGACGCCGGCTGTAAGGGAGGCAGCAGGGGAGACGTTGAAACTGGCTAGTGATGGGTAGTTCATAAATGATTAGTTCAAAATGAACTAATCTTCAAAGTGAACTAGTTTGTTCAGTTCACAGCTTTGGCAAAGATTAGTTCATCAGGAAGGAGGAGTTAGACACAGACAGAATAGAGCCAGCAGCTGCATTAGGCTTCTCACTGTCTCACTCACTTCACTGGATTTTCACTTCCTGAATCTGATGCTGTAAAATGAAAGGTAAAAGTACAACACAGCCCAGCAATACAGATCTAATAAAAAAAAATAGCATCTGCACTGCCTAGCCAAAGTCTATGTGTGTCTGTGAGTGAGCATGTGTGTCATGCTGCTCACCTTTCTGTGATATAATCACTGTCCTATTAGTCCAGATGTCCAAACACTTGCTGCTGCTTCTGGTACTACTGGCTTCTGTGCATACTGCTGTGCTAAATCTTCTGCTGGGTGTTGTGTATATGCTGATGCAGCAGCACTGTTGTTATTCAGCTCTCACTCAGCAATACTCACGCAAGGCAAGCCAGCAGCAAGAGAGACCAAGCTGGCCTAGACATCCCTATATATACTGATCCCTCCCCTCTCTACCATAGGCTGTACTTTTCCTTACAGTTAGGTCCACCCCTCACAGGAGGTTTAACTCTCTCCATTCATATGCAGTCATTTCGCTCTCCGTCTAGAGAATTAGTCCAATCCCCCTCCGCAAAATGTGTAAGAACGTGCCTAACATAAAACTGTGTTTGGAGAAATGGAAGGGGGGACGAAACAACCACAACATTTCTCGTTGAGACCTCCGAGAAGGTTAGCAAGCGGCGGTCCTCTACAGATACCAATGAGCGAATGGATATTATACCAGCCTCCCTCCACAACACAAAGGGGTGAGCAGCCATGCCATCCAAAAATTCTGGGTTTTTGATTAAGGGCAAATGTAAAGAATGGTATTGATTCAATTTCGCATTGTGGCGCAATATGTGCCACACTTTCCTGGTAGACCATAAAAGTGGGTTCGACTTAACGTGGTCCGGTATTTCCCAATCATGTTGGTGGAGAAAACATGTCAAATCTATATTCACTAGGAAATTTTGTTCTAAGCAGGTATTCGTATATATCGAGCTGTTTTGTAGCCAGTCTCTTAAGTGTCTCAAGAGTGCCGCCTGGTTATAAATTACCACATCTGGGAAATTAATCCCTCCACTAGATTTGGGTTGGATAAGTTTACGTACAGCGATGCGTGCACGGCCTCCCTTCCATATAAATGTTCTGATAAGTTTGTTAATCGTCTGCGCGTCTCATTTAATCAGCAGTACAGGGAGTGTTTGCAATGGGTGCAATATGCGTGGTATAGCTACCATTTTTAGCAGGTCAGCCCTGCCCAAATATGACAGTGAAAGACGTTCCCGTCCCCTAGTATCGTCGGTTAAAGTACGTATGGCCTTGCTTACATTTTTGTATAGTTCAGATATATATCGTGGCACCATAATACCCAAATATGTAATATACATCGATACCCAGTGTAAGGGGAAGCAGGAGGTCCAATGCGGACATGTCACGTTGCCATACAGCAGTAATGCCTTAGATTTATCCATGTTGATACTAAAACCTGATATACGACCAAATGATTGAATTTTGTCCAGGATCAAAGCAAGGGAATGCTCGGGGTCAGTTATGTAAAGGAGGATATCATCGGCAAATGCAGACAATTTAATTTCCTGTCCGCCCACTCTAATACCCCTAAAGTCTGGCCAATCCTGCAAAGTCCAAAGCAGTGGATCTAGGGCTAAGTTAAATAATAGCGGCGATAAGGGGCATCCTTGACGGATGCCTCTTTCTAAAAAGAACCTTTGGCCCCTGATCCCGTTTATTAACAGAGAAGCAGATGGTTTGTCATAGATATACCGAATATAATTAATAAAGTCCGTGTCAAAGCCCCTTTTGTCCAACACAGTGAACAAATGTGGCCACAGGATCATATCGAAAGCCTTATTGGCGTCGAGGCTAAGAAGCATATTTGAGTCTGTACATGGAGCTTGAGACGCCATCACCGCTGCCAATGCCATGAGAATTGCTTTAACCGCATGTCTGCCAGTCACAAAACCCATCTGTGTTGTAGTAAGGATATCAGGGAGAATGGACTGAAGCCTCAGTGCCATTATCTTTGCCAATAATTTATAGTCAACATTCAAGAGACTAATTGGTCTATAGGAAGAAATAAAAGTAGTGTCCCTGCCGGGTTTAGGGATAAGGGTAATAAATGCTTCATTAAACAGTGGGGATAGAGAGCTTCTTTCATGTATGGCTCGAAATAATTCTAATAAAGCAGGGACAATATGGGCCTGTAATATGCAATAGTAATCTCCCGATAGGCCATCTGGGCCCGGAGATTTACCATGGGGCAGATTAGAGATGGCAGCGCTAATTTCCTCCGCCGTTATATTACCCACAAGAGCTTCTCTCTGGTTCCGGGTTAGTGGGGGTAGTACCTCATCTGTAAGCAATTGCGTTTGCAAGTCGTTATCTACCGGTGTAGAACTAAACAGGACCTTAAAATAGGTTTGGAATTGTGTTATTATGTCCTGAGATTTGGTAATAATATGGCCTGACACGGGGTGGTGTATAGCAGTTATGGTATGTCATCTTTTATGAGGTCGGGACATGACAGCTAGTTACCTACCCGCTTTATTGCCCCATCTATAAAATGTATTTTTGGTAAAGTCTAAGGAGAGTTTTGCCTGGATCGCTAAATATGTTTCAAGCAGGCGTCTAGCTTGTCTATATTCAGTGAGAGTGGAGTCCGTGGGCGCAGAAGTATATATTTGGAAAGCCGTTGACATTGCTGCTTTCAGTGCGGTATATTCCGCCTTGGATTCCCTTTTTTTCTGGGCGACATAGTTAATAATGTGACCCCTCATCACAGCCTTAGAGGCATTCCAAAAGATATCGGGTCTATCCCAGTAATCTATATTTTCATCAACGTAATTGGTCCAATGGTATGTGAGATATAGTTTAAAGTCCTCCGAGTTTGCCAGGTATTGTGGGAATCGCCAAATATAGTCCGTTGAATGCATATGAGGATGGGTCAGGGCCAGCGTAACTGGAGCGTGATCAGAGATCAGTATGTCGAGTATATCCACACCAGCAACCTGAGACATCAAGTTATCTGCAATTAAGAATTTATCAATACGAGACAACGTCCCATGTGCCAGAGACAGATGGGTATGGGTTTTGTCGGTAGGGTACAGCAATCTCCATGGATCAGAAAGATCTAAAGGGTCCCGAAATGCTAACAAGTGTCTACTATGGGTGTCAGTAGTTCTCGGTATAATCGGTGATCTATCAACTGTGGGATCGTCTACCATGTTGTAATCCCCACCCACTATCAGGGAATAATTGGTTCTACCGTGAAGAATATGGCTGAGGTCTTGAAAAAAAACATGTGTGTTGACATTCGGGGCATACAGATTGACAAGGGTAAATTTAGAATGAAAAAGCTCTATATCCAATATTATATATCTGCCTTCGGGGTCAATAAGTTCTGTCAAAACTGTAACAGGAAGGTTTTTCCAAAAAAGTATGGCCACTCCTCTGGCCTTTGTGCAAAAGGGAGCAGAGATACAAGGTCCAACCCAGGGGGCCTTCAATACACCCTCTTCGCCCATCAGCCAGTGAGTCTCCTGTAAGAAAACCACATCCGGGTGAGAGCGTTTGAGGTGCGTGGAGTCGTTTGACTGGGGAATTAAGCCCTCCAACATTCCAGGAAATAAAGTGTATGGGTTTTGGGGGTAGTACCTCAGACGAGGAAGAAGCTACTGACGGCATGGCTACTCAACCCCCACGGGGCAGAGAGATATTTGGCAGATAATCAGTAATTTCAAGTACACAATGGCGGCTCCCCTCCCAACCCAAAGACTCCATTGCAGCGTAAATTATAGTAGTAGGAACATCAATATGACATTAAATGCATTGCACAATTGTAGTAGTTGAAGTGTAAATAATAAACCATAATGACTCATAACTTCATTTTCTAACATTTTCCTTATAACCAAAACCATGATCTAGTGGTGCGCACACTAAATACTAACAAAAAAGAACTATAGAATTAAAGAAAGATAAAATACAAGGTGGAGCAACACACATCCGCCCGAGGCGAGGGTACCCAAATTGCTCAACCTATCACAGTTCAATGACCTACATTTTGGGTAATGGGCGACCTTGATGGGGATCTGTGATTTAGAAAGTGTGATCTTGCTATCTTCGGGTCTGTATAAAATACCTGACTCCCATTTTCTAAAACCCGCAGTTTAGCTGGGTAAAGCAGGGCAAATCGAATATTTTGATCATGTAGGAAAGAACAAACGTCAGAGAATTCCTTTCTTTTCTGAGCCACGGCTACCAAAAAATCCTGAAATATCAAGATTTTGTGACCTTTAACTAACAGTTCCCTGGTTTTCCGGTATGCGGCAAGAATTTGTTCCTTGGCCCTATAATCCAAATATCGAGCAATGACAGGCCGAGAGCGCTTCCGCGTCCCGTCTTGCACCGCTCCCAGCCTATGGGCCCTTTCGATGTGTGGGACTTCTATATCATCAATGAGACTCAAAGAGGTAGGCAGGTCCACGCTAAGATAGGAGGAAAGAGCTTGACCTGTCAAGGACTCTGGTGTACCTATAAACCTAAGGTTATTTCTACGGGATCTATTTTCCAGGTCCTCAACCTTGTCTTGCAGTTGTTGTATATATTTACCCTGGGATAACACCCCCTCCTGACAAGACTGGACCAGGTCCTCAGTGTCACTCATTCTCGTTTCCAGCGTGGAGATGCGTGTCGCATGTGAATCTATGCGAGCTAATCCCGCATCTAAGCGGGCTTGTAGGTTGTCAAATCGTTTGTCAAGCAGGGGCATAAGGAAATCTGAAATCTCCTTAGCTGTCAAGGGGGAGGCTTTATCACTAGATAAGCCAGACGATTCCACCCCAGAACCAGCCGGGGAGGGCGGGCCGACTTAGGAGGAGCGTCCTTCCCTTTTCCCCCGCTTTGTAGGAGGTATTTAATTGTTTTGGAGGCATATTTTTGTCTAGGTATTTATCCATACCCCAGAGAACGAGGTATATAATAATCAATGTCTCCTGAAGGCACAGATCCCACAGTTATGGGTATTAATGTGATTAATGGCTCGGGCGAAAGTGTGAAACCACACCAAACTATTCAAAACATATTTCAATCAGTCTACTTCCCCACTAAAAAATTTGCAGCTGTACATAATGACAGCCTATAACTGTTGAGAGGATATCTGAGGATGACTCCAGCAATAAACTATGTCAATATGGCCAGGGGCGAGAACCCACGCTAGAGTACAAATTGAATTGTCAAGCAACATAGAAGAAAAATATTGGGAAAAAATAACAAACGTCACATACAGCACTCAGCAAGAGAAAAGCTGAAAAATATATCACATAGAATCCTTAGTGTAAGAAAAATAACAACCGTCACAAAAATACTCAGCAAGGGAAAATAGAAATCTATCACGTAGAAGCCTTGGAATATGAAAAATAACAAACGTCACACAAAAAAACAAAACAAATGTTTTTTCCCTTCCCAGGAGAGGAAAAAACAGAAAATATCACATTTGATAGTATAAGAAGAACAACAAACGGTACAGATATGCTACTTTGGGAGCCAGCAGGGCAGAAAATAAGGGAAATATAACCGAGGGTATACGAAATATATATGTAGTCACCCTGTGAGTCTCCCAACAAAGAACCACTGGGTGGCACTATTCCCTCTGCTGCAGCACCATGTATTCCGCATAACCCCCCATCTAAATTCCAGAATTAAAAATATTGCTTATATAGCAAGTAAGGCAGAGACTCTGTAATCAGGCAAATATTATATAGAGTCCTCTTCCGGGGGTGTGACGTCTCGATGTAGCATTCATTGGTGTTATGTAGCGTTGGAGAATGTAGTAGGCACCCCGACAGGAACCACAGCAACACAGTCTATGAGAAGCATCAGCACACCTCTTTTGTAATACAATGGGGAATAAGGACTCGTAAAAGCCAGTAGGGGGGAGGGGCAGTCCAGTTCAAAAGCACATAAGAGGCTCCCAAACACACTTATGGTCACAAAAAGAATGTGCGGGAAGGAGAAGGAAAGAGAGGAGCAAGTGAGGGTAACTCTGATTAAGGAGGAGAGGAATATGCTGCGAGGGGGGAACAGGTTCACACATGAGGGGGGGCGGCACCAAGAATGGGGTTATGTGAAAGAGGAAAGGGGAGATTGTTAGTAAAAAGCAGTGAGGGAGACAAACAATGTTAGTACCTGGGGCAGCAGCAAGGTCCTGCACAGGAGCAATGGCAGCAGGAATAAGGGCCTCTCCAGGATCACCAATCTGTAGTCAACCGTAGAGGTCTCAGTCCCAAACCCTCCGGATGCCAGCAGTAGGGATGGGCAGTCTCAGCAGTGGCCTTTAGCGGCACAGTCAGAGATGGGGCACTGTGATATTAGCGGAGCCGGATAGGGACAGATATACAGCCTCACAGCAGGTTCACAGCTCCGTCGGTTCCCCCAGCCATGTACAAGAGTTAGTAAGCGGGACCTTTAACGGCAGGGATCACTTGGGTTGCACAGGAGGGAGCTGAAATGTGTCTCGGGGAGAGAGTCAGCGGTGGTCACGGCTGCAGTGCCGGCTTCAGCCAGGTCCGGGGTCAGCAGGGTAAGGGCCGCACTGATTACCAGTATATTTCGGATCACTCAGCGGGCAGGAGAGGGAGCGTAGCGCGGGCAGCACGGGCTCGCGATCCACCCGAGCACACTGCCAGCACCGCCGAGGCTCCAGGAAGCCACGCCGGCGGGCGACATAGCAGCGCGCCGCAGCGGGAGATTCGTCAGCCGCTACCAGCAGCGGCGCCTCCAGCAGCGATCCACAGCGGGGTGAAGGCAGGAGGGCAGCCCAGAGCGCAGATCTCCAAGCAGGGCAGGGGGGAATCAGGTGTCTGCAGCAATCCGGAGTGTGGTCTCCCGCCACGCAGACACTCCACTGCCGAGTTGCCAAGCAGCCTATGGGGCCATCAGTTGTGGTGGCCAGACTCTGGTGAAAAAAAAATCTCTCCTTGGAACAGCGGGTATCAGTCTCCTCAGTGTAGCCAGATCTTTCCACTTGGGGTGTTAAAGACTGAAAAAACAGTTGTTGTGAGGAGGATGTAGGCAGATTGGGGAGCCGCTGTCCGGAGTTTCAGTAAAAAGCGGCCATGCTGGATGCCCTGCCCACCGGAAGTCTTGCAGCAGCATTTTATTATAGGAGGACGTGTGGAGGAGGAGGCACTGGAGAGAGGGCTCCCTCCTTACAGCAGCAGCAGCCAGTGAGACCTGACCGACCAGTAAGTTTGTATGAGGGAGGGACGGACCCTCCTCCCTTTTCATCCGGGACCCCTCCTTCCCCTTCAGCCGGGCTGCTGCAGGCGCTGAGTGTGTTACACAGGCGGCGGGCGGCAGCGTGTCTGGTGCTGCCCTGATCTATTCGGGCGGCGGAATGCAGACCCGACGGGAGTGTAGCTGGTGCCTGGTGTGCGGCGGCCGCGCCATGATACATTGAGTCATTGTGACTCATTGTAATGCCGGCAGCTGTGGACCCCTTGAGTGCGGCGGGGCCCCAGTGCAATGCACTGCAAGTAGTTCCGCCCCTGAATCCTTGTGTGTGTGTGTGTGTGTGTGTGTGGGGGGTTTACAGTGTGACACACAGAGGTAGAGGGTGTACAGTGTGTCATACATGGGGGGGGAGTGGAGTAGGGAGTACATGGTGTCACACCATACTTGCCTACTTTTGAAAAAGCATTTCAGGGATATTGTGAAAGTAACCCCTATCAGCGCAGACGTGTACTGCTATATCTGAAAAATGGGTCATAAACATGACTTACATCCAAATGTATATGAGCCTCAAACTTAAGGGGGGTACACATGGAGAGATCCGTGCTTAAAATCTAAGCAATCTGGTCAGATTGCTTAGCACAGATCTCTCCGTGTGTATGCCCCACAGCGATAGCGATGCCCCGCGCTATCGCCGGTGCTAGATTGGCCTGCATGTAGGCACAAACTAGCGCATTGCTTATTTTACCCGCTGGGTGAAATGAGAGGCCCCCCATCCATCCCCCCTCGCTCAGCACACATCGGGCTGTGTGCTGAGTGGGGGAGAGATGTGTGCTGAGCGGTCTGTGATAGATCACTCAGCACACATCTCCCACGTGTGTACTGACCTTTAGTAAGATCTACTTGCTGAAGAAAAACACTGATATTTCTCTAACGTCCTAGTGGATGCTGGGGACTCCGTAAGGACCATGGGGAATAGACGGGCTCCGCAGGATACATGGGCACTTTAAGAAAGAATTTAGATTCTGGTGTGCTTTGTCTCCTCCCTCTATGTCCTTCCTCCAGACCTCAGTTTGAATCTGTGCCCGGACGAGCTGGGTGCTGTTCAGTGAGCTCTCCTGAGCTTGCTGTAAGAAAGTATTTTGTTAGGTTTTTTATTTTTTAGGGAGCTCTGCTGGCAACAGACTCCCTGCATCGTGGGACTGAGAGGAGAGAAGCAGCCCTACTCTCTGAAGATAGGTCCTGCTTCTTAGGCTACTGGACACCGTTAGCGCCAGAGGGATCGTACACAGGATCTCACCCTCGTCGTCCGATCCCAGAGCCGCGCCGCCGTCCCCCTCGCAGAGCCGGAAGACAGAAGCCGGGTGAGCATAAGAAGCAAGAAGACTTCGAAATCGGCGGCAGAAGACTCCAGTCTTCACTGAGGTATTGCACAGCACTGCAGCTGTGCGCCATTGCTCCCACACACACCTCACATACTCCGGTCACTGTAAGGGTGCAGGGCGCAGGGGGGGGGGGGGGGCGCCCTGGGCAGCAATTGGAACCTCTTTGGCAAAATTTTGGCATACATACAGTTGGGCACTGTATATATGCATGAGCCCCCGCCAAGAAAATGTATATTTAAGCGGGACAGAATCCCGCCGTCGAGGGGGCAGGGCTTCTTCCTCAGCACTCACCAGCGCCATGTTTTTTCTCCACAGCTCCACTGAGAGGAAGCTCCCCAGCCTCTCCCCTGCAGATACACGGTAGAAGAGGGTAAAAAGAGAGGGGGGGGGGCACATAATTAGGCGCAAAAATCATTATAAACAGCAGCTACTGGGTTAACATTAAGTTACTGTGTTATTCCTGGGTTAATAGCGCTGGGGTGTGTGCTGGCATACTCTCTCTCTGTCTCTCCAAAGGGCCTTGTGGGGGAATTGTCTTCAGATGAGCATTCCCTGAGTGTGTGGTGTGTCGGTACGTGTGTGTCTGAGGTAAAAGGCTCCCTTAAGGAGGAGATGGAGCAAATATGTGTGTGAGGGGTGTCTCCGTCGACAACACCGACACCTGTTTGGATATGTGTAATTAAGTGCTAAGGTGATTTTATTGCACAAAAGATTAGAGAACAGACAGGGAATCTACCCATGTCTGTCCCTATGTCGCAGAGAACTTCAGAGTCTCTCAATGCTCACTATCCAAAATAATAGACACTGATATCGACACGGAGTCTGACTCCACTGTCGACTACGATAATGCAAAGTTACAGCCAAAATATATATATGATTATTGTAATAAAAGATGATTTGCATATCACTGATGACTCATCTGTCCCTGACACAAGGGTACACATGTTTAAGGTAGTGATGAGCGGGTTCGGTTTCTCCCCCCCCCCCCCCCCCCTGAACTTCACCCTTTTTACACGGGTCCGAGGCATACTCAGATTCTCCCGTATGGCTCGGTTAACCCGAGCGCGCCCGAACGTCATCATCCCGCTGTCGGATTCTCGCGAGATTCGGATCTATATAAGCAGCTGCGCGTCGCCGCCATTTTCACTCGTGCATTGGAAATGTTAGGGAGAGGACGTGGCTGGCGTCCTCTCCGTGTATTGTTGATGCAAATATTTGTGCTTGCTTTACTTATTGCTTAATTGTGGGAACTGGGGAGCAGCTGTATATTAATAATATAGAAGGAGTACAGTGCAGAGTTTTGCTGATCAGTGACCACCAGTTTTATCCATTCTCTGCCTGAAAAAAACGCTCCTTATCTATGCCCAGTGTGCTGCATATATCTGTGCTCACACTGCTTAATTGTGGGGACTGGGGAGCAGCTGTATTATATAGCAGGAGTACAGTGCAGAGTTTTGCTGACAGTGACCACCAGTATACATTGTCTCCCTGAAAAACACTCCATATCTGTGCTCAGTGTGCTGCTTTATTGTGGGGACTGGGGACCACCAGTATAATATTATATAGGAGGAGTACAGTGCAGAGTTTTGCTGACCAGTGACCACCAGTATATAATATATAGCATTACGGTACAGTAGGCCACTGCTGTACCTACCTCTGTGTCGTCAAGTATACTATCCATCTAGATTCTATACCTGTGGTGCATTTTAGTTTTGCAGTTTGCGGACACAGTGACCACTAGTATATATAGCAGTACGGTACGGAAGGCCACTGCTGTACCTACCTCTGTGTCGTCAAGTTTACTATCCATCTACATTCTATACCTGTGGTGCATTTTAGCTTTGTAGTTTGCTGACACAGTGACCACCAGTATATATAGCAGTACGGTACGGAAGGCCACTGCTGTACCTACCTCTGTGTTGTCAAGTATACTATCCATCTAGATTCTATACCTGTGGTGCATTTCAGTTGTGCAGTTTGCTGACACAGTGACCACCAGTATATATAGCAGTGCGGTACGGAAGGCCACTGCTGTACCTACCTCTGTGTCGTTAAGTATACTATCCATCTACATTCTATACCTGTGGTGCATTTTAGTTTTGCAGTTTGCTGACACAGTGACCACCAGCATATATAGCAGTACGGTACAGAAGGCCACTGGTGTACCTACCTCTGTGTCATCAAGTTTACTATCCATCTACATTCTATACCTGTGGTGCATTTTAGTTTTGCAGTTTGCTGACAGTGACCACCAGTATATATAGCAGTACGGTACGGAAGGCCACTGCTCTACCTACCTCTGTGTCGTCAAGTATACTATCCATCTAGATTCTATACCTGTGGTGCATTTTAGTTTTTCAGTTTGCTGACAGTGACCACCAGTATATATAGCAGTACGGTACGGAAGGTCACTGCTCTACCTACCTCTGTGTCGTCAAGTATACTATCCATCTATACCTGTGGTGCATTTCAGTTGTGCGCAGTATATATAGTAGTAGGCCATTGCTATTGATACTGGCATATAATTCCACACATTAAAAAATGGAGAACAAAAATGTGGAGGTTAAAATAGGGAAAGATCAAGATCCACTTCCACCTCGTGCTGAAGCTGCTGCCACTAGTCATGGCCGAGATGATGAAATGCCATCAACGTCGTCTGCCAAGGCCGATGCCCTATGTCATAGTAGAGAACATGTAAAATCCAAAACACAAAAGTTCAGTAAAATGACCCAAAATTAAAAGCGTCTGAGGAGAAGCGTAAACGTACCAATATGCCATTTACGACACTGAGTGGCAAGGAACGGCTGAGGCCCTGGACTATGTTCATGGCTCGTGGTTCATCTTCACATGAGGATGGAAGCACCCATCCTCTCACTAGAAAACTGCAGTGCTACTCCTAGATGGGCCAGGTGTTTGTGTCGGCCACTTGGGTCGCTTAACTTAGTCACACAGCTACCTCATTGCGCCTCTTTTTTACTTTGCATCGTGTGCTGTTTGGGGACTATTTTTTTGAAGTGCCATCCTGTCTGACACTGCAGTGCCACTCCTAGATGGGCCAGGTGTTTGTGTCGGCCACTTGGGTCGCTTAGCTTAGTCACACAGCTACCTCATTGCGCCTCTTTTTTTCTTTGCATCATGTGCTGTTTGGGGAGTAGTTTTTTGAAGGGCCATCCTGCCTGACACTGCAGTGCCACTCCTAGATGGGCCAGGTGTTGGTGTCGGCCACTTGGGTCGCTTAGCTTAGTCACACAGCTACCTCATTGCGCCTCTTTTTTTCTTTGCATCATGTGCTGTTTGGGGAGTATTTTTTTGAAGGGCCATCCTGCCTGACACTGCAGTGCCACTCCTAGATGGGCCAGGTGTTTGTGTCGGCCACTTGTGTCGCTTAGCTTAGTCACACAGCGACCTTGGTGCGCCTCTTTTTTTCTTTGCATCATGTGCTGTTTGGGGACTATTTTTTTGAAGTGCCGTCCTGTCTGACACTGCAGTGCCACTCCTAGATGGGCCAGGTGTTTGTGTCGGCCACTTGTGTCGCTTAGCTTAGCCATCCAGTGACCTCGGTGCAAATTTTAGGACTAAAAATAATATTGTGAGGTGTGAGGTGTTCAGAATAGACTGAAAATGAGTGGAAATTATGGTTATTGAGGTTAATAATACTTTGGGATCAAAATGACCCCCAAATTCTATGATTTAAGCTGTTTTTTAGGTTTTTTTTTTTAAAAAACACCCGAATCCAAAACACACTACCGAATCCGACAAAAAAATTTCGGTGAGGTTTTGCCAAAACGCGTCCGAATCCAAAACACAGCCGCGGAACCGAACCCAAAACCAAAACACAAAACACAAAACCCGAAACATTTCCGGTGCACATCTCTAATATATATACACAGCATCTATTCTAGTGAGCCAGGGGGACTGAGGACATGGCCAGACTTTATTCGATGGCTTTATTCTGTCGACGTTTCGATTCTCTAACAAGAAGCTCCAGAATGTTGATATGGTGTAGACTACCAGTTGGGTGATTACTGTACCTGAATTGTGACCTGTAGACCACACAGGTTCAATTGTTAGAATGGAGACTAAGGGGTACATTTACTAAGCAGTGATAAGAGGGGAGAAGTGAGCCAGTGTAGAAGTTTCTCCATTAACCAATCAGCAGCTGTGTATAATTTTATAGTATGCAAATTATAGATGTTTACTGTGCGCTCCGACTTTGCTCTGCAGTGACAGGCGCAGCGCAATCATCCTTCCTGACTCTGACATGGCTGCAGGTGCGGAATGCCCAATTTATAATCCCTCCTCTCTCTGCCAGACCCCCGAGTCTCCGCCCCAACCTGCTCTTTCCTGTCTGCCGCTCTCTTCTATTGATTCTTCCCCTCCTGTCCCTGTCCAAGACACACCACGCACCCTGAGCCCCTGCCCCCTCCTCTGCCCTATCTGACAATTATATTGTCCCTCGCCATGACTCTGCCCCCTCATCCTGAGTCTCCGCCTCATCCTCTGCCCTATCTGACTATTCTAGTGTCTCTCGTCATGACTCCGCCCCTTCTCCCCGAGTCTCCGCCCCCTCCTCTGCACTATTTTGTCCCTCACCATGACTCCGCCCCTTCACCTTGAGTACCCACCCCCTCCTCTACCCTTTCTGATGAGCTTTCTAATCTACTCCCTGCTGACTCTGCTCATGACCCCGCCCCCTAATCTCAAGTCTGCACACCTTCAGTCTATCTTGGTTCCTGAAAGGTGTGTGTATTGTGTTCCTGTTCCACAGAGCTCAGCAGGACAGGGACAAGACAGAGCCTCCTTCTGGACAAGTAAGTGCCCCTTGTTAGTGTGTGAGGGGTGAAGGCAGGCCCGGCGACAGGGGGGGTCAAAGGGGACACCCGTATGGGGCCCCAAGGATCAGGGGGGCCCCGAGCATCAGGGGCACAAGAAATGTGTAGGCAGCGCCTAAGAAAGCTGTGGCTCCCGTGCACTCCGGGACGCCCATACGTCAATTAACAGACAATTACTTCCCAATACAAACACCACCCCCGCCGCATACCCCATCACGTGGTCTCAGCTGGTCCCGTGCTGTGTTGCCAGCGTCGCGGCGTCACTACGCATGAACCCGCGCCAGCCCGTCCCTGCTGCTGCCGCTGACTCAGAGGAGCTGAGCGGCACAGCACTGCCAAGCACACTGACTGGAAATATCAGACAGCAGCCGACTGCAGCTTTACCAATGTGATGTCCCTACAGACAAGGTCAGTCCCTCCTGGGTCCTTGCAGTCTTCCTCACCGTTGTGACAATCTGTGGGTCTGTGTCTATATATGTATGTTTGTGTCTGTGTACTATATGTACATGTATGTGTGCTTCCCTGGTACATTCAGCGCAAGAGCCTATAGCAAAGAAAAGACCGGTCTTTTCTTTGCTATAGGCTCTTGCGCTGAATGTACCAGGGAGGTTTATATTTTTTTGTTTCGATTGTATATGTTAAATCTGGTGACATTTATTTCTAAACCTCTAGGCACTGCAGCAGCAATGCGCCATTTGGGTATACTTTCCTTCCATTTTTTGATATCATGTATGTGTGCTTATATATGTATGTTTGTATATGTGTATGTGTATGTATATGTGTGCGTGTGTATGTATATACTGTATATTTATATATATATATATACACACATTTATGTTGAGGGGAAGAGTTGAGGGGGTAGGGGGCCCCCAGAGATATCAGTGTATGGGGCCCCAAGATTTCTGTTGCCGGCCCTGGGTGAAGGTATACTTATGCAATAGGGAGGTGTGTAATTTGTTCTTGTCTGGTTGGGGAGTTGTATTAATATTGTCTGTGCTGGGGTGGTTTATTATGTGTGCGTGTGTGGGGGGGGGGAGTTCTGTTCATATGCTTTGTTATATGTGGATCCCTGATGGTCTCCGCAATACCTAGTGCTCATACTGACGCTCTGCATCACATGGCTGTCATGGCGACGCTCTCTGCACTATCTAGTGCTCACACCGCAGCTCTCTGCATTACCTGGCGGTCACAGCAACGCTCTCTGCATTATCTGTCGGTCACAGCGATGCCCTCTGCATTATCTGGGGGTCACAGCGACACTCTCTGCATTATATGGTGGTCACAGTGACGCTCTCAGCATTATCTGACGGTCACAGCGACGCTTTCTGTATTATCGGATGGTCACAGCTGATCTCTGCATTATCTGGTGGTCACAGCAATGCTTTCTGGCAGTCTCCGCATTATCAGGCAGTCACAGCAACTTTGGGTGCTGCAGCTGCTTAAGGTTGGTGACGATGTTAGAGGGGGAATGTGTGTTGCAGGGGTTGGTGGGGGGGCACCAACCATTATCTTGCCTCCAGGCGCCTGGTATGAACTTACGCCACTGGTGGGCGGCCTGCAAATATTTGTGTCTACGGGTGCTTACATACAGTATAACATATAGTAGGAAGCCAGGAGCTGGTTAATCATTTAAAATTCTGTCCTTCCTCTTGAAGATCTGGACACAATATCCTCACATAACACTATACATACGCTGTTCCAGTCTCACTAGTCACGTACTCCAGCCAACACCCACATAGTTTCCTCTTACACTATCTGCCTCTTGTCAGACAGATTCTGTATCAGAAAAGGGTGACTTTCCCTGGCAGGCAGCAGTCTTGTAACTAGTTTTACACAGCTGAAAAGCTTGCCTCAGTCAAGGTAAATTGTAGAATCAGCTGTACATTATATCATCCCTTACTGTATGTGCTATACTTCAAAGAATACACTATCCAGCATGCATATACACTGTGTATGGCTCGTTCTGCTATAGGTAGCCTTATAGTATCTCAGTTAGTGAGGGGGGGGGGGTGAGGGGTTTCATTTTAACTTAGGATCCTTTCACTGGGAACTGCTCTGTATGTGAATTTTCAGTCTACATAAACAGAGGGATGGCTAACAGTGTTGTTGGCAGAAGAGACAGTACTTTGGACTGCTGATAGAACCCTAACCAGTCTTCTGTGTTTTGAGGGTTACCTTTAAGATCCTCATATCACCTCAGGAGTTTCTCTCTGCAGGCAGCCACACTCACAGTCTCTCCTCCAGGCTCGGCCTCACTAACTCAGTCACTGTATATATATATATATATACTGAACTGCTGCTACAATCAGGCAGAGAATGGGTGCAGAGAAGGATCAGGCAGAGAATGGGTGCAGAGAAGGAGCTCCTCCTCAGCTGGATGCACGTCACTTCTCCCCTGTCAGCCTGCTGTAAGTACAGGCTCCTCGGATAATTTCCCATCCTTCACATCTGTCCTTTCACTAGTGAGAGATGGAGCTGCCTTTACCGCACAGCAGCCCCTGTCAGTGCCTCACTATTCTCCTCAGAGCTGTTTCTGTCAGGGCTTCCCGCCTCAGGTAAGCCCCACACACTCTGGCTTTGCTCTGACTGAACTCCACGATGAGGGGAGGGGTTGGCTTTTCTTTTTCTACCCAGGATGTTTGTGCCCAGCTCTCAAACTCCAACAGCTGCTTCATAGCTGCAGCTCGCAAGGAGGGCCTTAAAGTCATTAATACCCCTTTCACACCGCACAAATAACCCGGTATCGACATGGCATATTGCCGGGTCAACATGGGTCAGCGTGCGGTGTGAAAGCGTCATGTTGGAAATCCCAGGTCGCCTGACCCGGCAATTCAACCCAGGAATAAAGCAGTGTTATACTGGGTTGAATACCAGGTCAATGGCAGCGTAAACGAGCTCCTGGGTCGATGCGACCCGGGACCCGTTTACTACAACTGGGAAAGGTGGCGCAGAGATTATGTCATC
Source organism: Pseudophryne corroboree (assembly GCF_028390025.1). Classification (NCBI taxonomy): domain Eukaryota; kingdom Metazoa; phylum Chordata; class Amphibia; order Anura; family Myobatrachidae; genus Pseudophryne; species Pseudophryne corroboree. The sequence continues at coordinate 80,636,961 of NC_086446.1, read as the reverse complement.
TCCCAGCGCTGCTGCCGCCTCCGCCCACTGCTGCTATGGCAACCTGCCCAGGTCGGGGAAGCCAACAGCAGCGGCCAATGCCGGCTCCCACCCGGGAAGGACCTGTTTCCATTTCCCAGGTGGGATCCGGCATTGGCGGTGTGAAAGGGGTATAAGTCATTAAGTTTCCTTCATTTCATAGGAAAAACCCGCCTCTCAATACTAAACAGATCACATATTTTCATCTATATCCTCCCACTCTGTATATACCTCCTTTCACATATTTACATATATAATGTATATATTTTTCTGAATGTAAACAGATTGATAAACTCATAAGGTGTTACAATAAGAAATAACCTATTGCAGATCCCTCATCTCTTATCAGGTTATATAGCTGTGGTCTGACCTCCTCCTGCTGTGCTGATCTCCGCTCTGTTATTACTACACACCGCTCTCTGACCAGACTAGACCTGGCAGAGGCTGAAGTTAGCTTATTATTCTGCCAGCTTCTTATTCACTTCTTATTCAAGCTCCAGTTTCTTATTCACTTCACTAAGAAGTGAATAAGAAGCTGGAGCTTAATAAAAAGTAAATCAGAAGCTGTTCGAATAAGAAGCTAACTTCAGCCTTGTGTCTTACTGTGCATTGTTATATTTATATACATACATAGCTTTCATGAGATTGCTAGTCCAGTGCAGTTCATACTAGAGATGAGCGGGTTCGGTTCCTCTGAATCCGAACCCGCCCGAACTTCAGTTTTTTTTACACGGGGCCGAGCGACTCGGATCTTCCCGCCTTGCTCGGTTAACCCGAGCGCGCACGAACGTCATCATCACACTGTCGGATTCTCGCGAGGCTCGGATTCTATCGTGAGACTCGGATTCTATATAAGGAGCCGCGCGTCGCCGCCATTTTCACACGTGCATTGAGATTGATAGGGAGAGGACGTGGCTGGCGTCCTCTCCGTTTAGAAATTAAAATAGGAGAGTGAGAGTGAGACACGTTCATTACTATACTTACTGGAGCTTAGGAGGAGTTATTATATTATACTACTAGTGACTGATGACCAGTGACCTGACCACCAGTGCAGTTTTATAATTTATTAATATTTAAATAATAATCCGTTCTGTTCTTGTTCTCTGCCTGAAAAAAACGATACACAGCTTAATTGTGGGGGAGACTGGGGAGCAGTTATAGGTTATAGCAGGAGCCAGGAGTACATATTAAACAGTGCACACTTTTGCTGCCAGAGAGAGACTAGTGCCACTGCCAGTGTGACTGACCACTGTGACCAGTGACCTGACCACACTGACCACCAGTACTATAGTACTATATTTATTGATTGTCTGCCTGAAAAAGTACACTCGTCGTGGACTCGTGTGACTTGTGTGGTGTTTTTTTCTTCTTTAAAAAACTCATTCTGCTGACAGACAGTGTCCAGCAGGTCCGTCATTAATATCTGACTGTGCTCACACAGCTTAATTGTGGGGGAGACTGGGGAGCAGTTATAGGTTATAGCAGGATCCAGGAGTACATATTAAACAGTGCACACTTTTGCTGCCAGAGAGAGACTAGTGCCACTGCCAGTGTGACTGACCACTGTGACCAGTGACCTGACCACACTGACCACCAGTACTATAGTACTATATTTATTGATTGTCTGCCTGAAAAAGTACACTCGTCGTGGACTCGTGTGACTTGTGTGGTGTTTTTTTCTTCTTTAAAAAACTCATTCTGCTGACAGACAGTGTCCAGCAGGTCCGTCATTAATATCTGACTGTGCTCACACAGCTTAATTGTGGGGGAGACTGGGGAGCAGTTATAGGTTATAGCAGGAGCCAGGAGTACATATTAAACAGTGCACACTTTTGCTGCCAGAGAGAGACTAGTGCCACTGCCAGTGTGACTGACCACTGTGACCAGTGACCTGACCACACTGACCACCAGTACTATAGTACTATATTTATTGATTGTCTGCCTGAAAAAGTACACTCGTCGTGGACTCGTGTGACTTGTGTGGTGTTTTTTTCTTCTTTAAAAAACTCATTCTGCTGACAGACAGTGTCCAGCAGGTCCGTCATTAATATCTGACTGTGCTCACACAGCTTAATTGTGGGGGAGACTGGGGAGCAGTTATAGGTTATAGCAGGAGCCAGGAGTACATATTAAACAGTGCACACTTTTGCTGCCAGAGAGAGACTAGTGCCACTGCCAGTGTGACTGACCACTGTGACCAGTGACCTGACCACACTGACCACCAGTACTATAGTACTATATTTATTGATTGTCTGCCTGAAAAAGTACACTCGTCGTGGACTCGTGTGACTTGTGTGGTGTTTTTTTCTTCTTTAAAAAACTCATTCTGCTGACAGACAGTGTCCAGCAGGTCCGTCATTAATATCTGACTGTGCTCACACAGCTTAATTGTGGGGGAGACTGGGGAGCAGTTATAGGTTATAGCAGGAGCCAGGAGTACATATTAAACAGTGCACACTTTTACTGCCAGAGAGAGACTAGTGCCACTGCCAGTGTGACTGACTACTGTGACCAGTGACCTGACCACACTGACCACCAGTACTATAGTACTATATTTATTGATTGTCTGCCTGAAAAAGTACACTCGTCGTGGACTCGTGTGACCTGTGTGGTGTTTTTTTCTTCTTTAAAAAACTCATTCTGCTGACAGACAGTGTCCAGCAGGTCCGTCATTAATATCTGACTGTGCTCACACAGCTTAATTGTGGGGGAGACTGGGGAGCAGTTATAGGTTATAGCAGGAGCCAGGAGTACATATTAAACAGTGCACACTTTTGCTGCCAGAGAGAGACTAGTGCCACTGCCAGTGTGACTGACCACTGTGACCAGTGACCTGACCACACTGACCACCAGTACTATAGTACTATATTTATTGATTGTCTGCCTGAAAAAGTACACTCGTCGTGGACTCGTGTGACTTGTGTGGTGTTTTTTTCTTCTTTAAAAAACTCATTCTGCTGACAGACAGTGTCCAGCAGGTCCGTCATTAATATCTGACTGTGCTCACACAGCTTAATTGTGGGGGAGACTGGGGAGCAGTTATAGGTTATAGCAGGAGCCAGGAGTACATATTAAACAGTGCACACTTTTGCTGCCAGAGAGAGACTAGTGCCACTGCCAGTGTGACTGACCACTGTGACCAGTGACCTGACCACACTGACCACCAGTACTATAGTACTATATTTATTGATTGTCTGCCTGAAAAAGTACACTCGTCGTGGACTCGTGTGACTTGTGTGGTGTTTTTTTCTTCTATAAAAAACTCATTCTGCTGACAGACAGTGTCCAGCAGGTCCGTCATTATATAATATTATATACCTGTCCGGCTGCAGTAGTGATATATTTTTTATATCATTATTTATCATCCAGTCTATACTAGCAGCAGACACAGTACGGTAGTTCACGGCTGTAGCTACCTCTGTGTCGGCACTCGGCAGTCCATCCATAATTGTATACCACCTACCCGTGGTTTTTTTTTTCTTTCTTCTTTATACATACTACATCTCATTATCAACCAGTCTATATTAGCAGCTAGTATCTAGCTAGTATTATTAGCTAGTACTATTATTATTAGCTAGTATTAGTACTAGTATTATTAGCTAGTACTAGTATCCATCCATCTCCATTGTTTACCTGAGGTGCCTTTTAGTTGTGCCTATTAAAATATGGAGAACAAAAATGTTGAGGTTCCAAAATTAGGGAAAGATCAAGATCCACTTCCACCTCGTGCTGAAGCTGCTGCCACTAGTCATGGCCGAGACGATGAAATGCCAGCAACGTCGTCTGCCAAGGCCGATGCCCAATGGCATAGTACAGAGCATGTCAAATCCAAAACACCAAATATCAGTAAAAAAAGGACTCCAAAACCTAAAATAAAATTGTCGGAGGAGAAGCGTAAACTTGCCAATATGCCATTTACCACACGGAGTGGCAAGGAACGGCTGAGGCCCTGGCCTATGTTCATGGCTAGTGGTTCAGCTTCACATGAGGATGGAAGCACTCAGCCTCCCGCTAGAAAAATGAAAAGACTCAAGCTGGCAAAAGCAGTAGCACCGCAAAGAACTGTGCGTTCTTCGAAATCCCAAATCCACAAGGAGAGTCCAATTGTGTCGGTTGCGATGCCTGACCTTCCCAACACTGGACGTGAAGAGCATGCGCCTTCCACCATTTGCACGCCCCCTGCAAGTGCTGGAAGGAGCACCCGCAGTCCAGTTCCTGATAGTCAGATTGAAGATGTCAGTGTTGAAGTACACCAGGATGAGGAGGATATGGGTGTTGCTGGCGCTGGGGAGGAAATTGACCAGGAGGATTCTGATGGTGAGGTGGTTTGTTTAAGTCAGGCACCCGGGGAGACACCTGTTGTCCGTGGGAGGAATATGGCCGTTGACATGCCTGGTGAAAATACCAAAAAAATCAGCTCTTCGGTGTGGAGGTATTTCAACAGAAATGCGGACAACAGGTGTCAAGCCGTGTGTTGCCTTTGTCAAGCTGTAATAAGTAGGGGTAAGGACGTTAACCACCTCGGAACATCCTCCCTTATACGTCACCTGCAGCGCATTCATAATAAGTCAGTGACAAGTTCAAAAACTTTGGGTGACAGCGGAAGCAGTCCACTGACCAGTAAATCTCTTCCTCTTGTAACCAAGCTCCCGCAAACCACCCCACCAACTCCCTCAGTGTCAATTTCCTCCTTCCCCAGGAATGCCAATAGTCCTGCAGGCCATGTCACTGGCAATTCTGACGATTCCTCTCCTGCCTGGGATTCCTCCGATGCATCCTTGCGTGTAACGCCTACTGCTGCTGGCGCTGCTGTTGTTGCTGCTGGGAGTCGATGGTCATCCCAGAGGGGAAGTCGTAAGCCCACTTGTACTACTTCCAGTAAGCAATTGACTGTTCAACAGTCCTTTGCGAGGAAGATGAAATATCACAGCAGTCATCCTACTGCAAAGCGGATAACTGAGGCCTTGGCATCCTGGGTGGTGAGAAATGTGGTTCCGGTATCCATCATTACTGCAGAGCCAACTAGAGACTTGTTGGAGGTACTGTGTCCCCGGTACCAAATACCATCTAGGTTCCATTTCTCTAGGCAGGCGATACCGAAAATGTACACAGACCTCAGAAAAAGAGTCACCAGTGTCCTAAAAAATGCAGCTGTACCCAATGTCCACTTAACCACGGACATGTGGACAAGTGGAGCAGGGCAGGGTCAGGACTATATGACTGTGACAGCCCACTGGGTAGATGTATGGACTCCCGCCGCAAGAACAGCAGCAGCGGCACCAGTAGCAGGATCTAGCAAACGCCAACTCTTTCCTAGGCAGGCTACGCTTTGTATCACCGGTTTCCAGAATACGCACACAGCTGAAAACCTCTTATGGCAACTGAGGAAGATCATCGCGGAATGGCTTACCCCAATTGGACTCTCCTGTGGATTTGTGGCATCGGACAACGCCAGCAATATTGTGTGTGCATTAAATATGGGCAAATTCCAGCACGTCCCATGTTTTGCACATACCTTGAATTTGGTGGTGCAGATTTTTTTAAAAAACGACAGGGGCGTGCAAGAGATGCTGTCGGTGGCCAGAAGAATTGCGGGACACTTTCGGCGTACAGGCACCACGTACAGAAGACTGGAGCAACACCAAAAACGCCTGAACCTGCCCTGCCATCATCTGAAGCAAGAAGTGGTAACGAGGTGGAATTCAACCCTCTATATGCTTCAGAGGTTGGAGGAGCAGCAAAAGGCCATTCAAGCCTATACATCTGACCACGATATAGGAGGTGGAATGCACCTGTCTCAAGCGCAGTGGAGAATGATTTCAACGTTGTGCAAGGTTCTGATGCCCTTTGAACTTGCCACACGTGAAGTCAGTTCAGACACTGCCAGCCTGAGTCAGGTCATGCCCCTCATCAGGCTTTTGCAGAAGAAGCTGGAGACATTGAAGGAGGAGCTAACACGGAGCGATTCCGCTAGGCATGTGGGACTTGTGGATGGAGCCCTTAATTCGCTTAACCAGGATTCACGGGTGGTCAATCTGTTGAAATCAGAGCACTACATTTTGGCCACCGTGCTCGATCCTAGATTTAAAACCTACCTTGGATCTCTCTTTCCGGCAGACACAAGTCTGCTGGGGTTGAAAGACCTGCTGGTGAGAAAATTGTCAAGTCAAGCGGAACGCGACCTGTCAACATCTCCTCCTTCACATTCTCCCGCAACTGGGGGTGCGAGGAAAAGGCTCAGAATTCCGAGCCCACCCGCTGGCGGTGATGCAGGGCAGTCTGGAGCGACTGCTGATGCTGACATCTGGTCCGGACTGAAGGACCTGACAACAATTACGGACATGTCGTCTACTGTCACTGCATATGATTCTCTCACCATTGAAAGAATGGTGGAGGATTATATGAGTGACCGCATCCAAGTAGGCACGTCACACAGTCCGTACTTATACTGGCAGGAAAAAGAGGCAATTTGGAGGCCCTTGCACAAACTGGCTTTATTCTACCTAAGTTGCCCTCCCACAAGTGTGTACTCCGAAAGAGTGTTTAGTGCCGCCGCTCACCTTGTCAGCAATCGGCGTACGAGGTTACATCCAGAAAATGTGGAGAAGATGATGTTCATTAAAATGAATTATAATCAATTCCTCCGCGGAGACATTGACCAGCAGCAATTGCCTCCACAAAGTACACAGGGAGCTGAGATGGTGGATTCCAGTGGGGACGAATTGATAATCTGTGAGGAGGGGGATGTACACGGTGATATATCGGAGGATGATGATGAGGTGGACATCTTGCCTCTGTAGAGCCAGTTTGTGCAAGGAGAGATTAATTGCTTCTTTTTTGGTGGGGGTCCAAACCAACCCGTCATATCAGTCACAGTCGTGTGGCAGACCCTGTCACTGAAATGATGGGTTGGTTAAAGTGTGCATGTCCTGTTTATACAACATAAGGGTGGGTGGGAGGGCCCAAGGACAATTCCATCTTGCACCTCTTTTTTCTTTAATTTTTCTTTGCGTCATGTGCTGTTTGGGGAGGGTTTTTTGGAAGGGACATCCTGCGTGACACTGCAGTGCCACTCCTAGATGGGCCCGGTGTTTGTGTCGGCCACTAGGGTCGCTTATCTTACTCACACAGTCAGCTACCTCATTGCGCCTCTTTTTTTCTTTGCGTCATGTGCTGTTTGGGGAGGGTTTTTTGGAAGGGACATCCTGCGTGACACTGCAGTGCCACTCCTAGATGGGCCCGGTGTTTGTGTCGGCCACTAGGGTCGCTTATCTTACTCACACAGTCAGCTACCTCATTGCGCCTCTTTTTTTCTTTGCGTCATGTGCTGTTTGGGGAGGGTTTTTTGGAAGGGACATCCTGCGTGACACTGCAGTGCCACTCCTAGATGGGCCCGGTGTTTGTGTCGGCCACTAGGGTCGCTTATCTTACTCACACAGTCAGCTACCTCATTGCGCCTCTTTTTTTCTTTGCGTCATGTGCTGTTTGGGGAGGGTTTTTTGGAAGGGACATCCTGCGTGACACTGCAGTGCCACTCCTAGATGGGCCCGGTGTTTGTGTCGGCCACTAGGGTCGCCCAGCTTAGTCATCCAGCGACCTAGGTGCAAATTTTAGGACTAAAAATAATATTGTGAGGTGTGAGGTATTCAGAATAGACTGAAAATGAGTGTAAATTATGGTTTTTGAGGTTAATAATACTTTGGGATCAAAATGACCCCCAAATTCTATGATTTAAGCTGTTTTTTAGTGTTTTTAAAAAAAAAACACCCGAATCCAAAACACACCCGAATCCGACAAAAAAAATTCGGTGAGGTTTTGCCAAAACGCGTTCGAACCCAAAACACGGCCGCGGAACCGAACCCAAAACCAAAACACAAAACCCGAAAAATTTCCGGCGCTCATCTCTAGTTCATACTTGCCTACCCTCCCGGTTTGGGCGGGGGGCTCCCGAAAATCGGGTGACCCTCCAGGCCCCCCGTAAGGGAAGACAAGTCTCCCGATTTCAGCGGTCACCCCCTGCCCGGCCGCCCACTTAGCGATTAAAGTGGGCGGTCCGAGCAGGCGATGAAACGATTCTTGTTGAATTGCGTCATCATAGCTACGCCCCCTGCTGTATAATGCCGAGAATAGCGGCATTACACAGTGGGGGGGCGTGGCTTATATGACGCGATCAATCAGCCACACCCCCGTTCCGCCTCTGGCCCGCCTCTGGCCCACCCCCCTCTGGACGTCACCTCACTTCCCGCCTGCCCTGATGAGCCGACCAGCTGCTCTCTCCCGGAGAGAGCAGCCCAGAAGTCGGCAAGTATGGTGCAGTTTCATTGTTGTTTGTGACAGTCTCTGCATTGTACATGTGACTGTGTGTGCCAATAGCTGCTGTGTGGTTCTTTTTTCGTATATCTCACACATATTGCTATCCCTATATTCTGTACCCTGAGGGGGCTAGGTGTGTCAGGGTCCTATATATATATATATATATATATATATATATATATATATATATATTTATTTCTCATACGTCCTAGAGGATGCTGGGGTCACATCAAGAACCATGGGGTATAGACGGGATCCACAGGAGACAGGGGCACTTTAAGACTTTCAAAGGGGTGTGAACTGGCTCATCCCTCTATACCCCTCCTCCAGACTCCAGTTTAGAATCTGTGCCCAGGCAGACTGGATGCACACTGAGGAGCTCTACTGAGTTTCTCTGAAAAGACTTTATGTTAGGTTTTTTATGTTCAGGGAAAACTGCTGGCAACAGGCTCCCTGCTTCGTGGGACTTAGGGGAGAGAAGTCAGACCTACTTCTGTGAGTTTAAAGGCACTGCTTCTTTGGCTACAGGACACCATTAGCTCCTGATGGTCTGATCGCTGCCGTCACCCCCATTGCAGAGCCAGAAGTCAGAAGACAGGTGAGTAGAAGAAGATCAGAAGACTTCAGTGATGGCTCTGAGGTATCGCACAGCGGCCACGCTGCGCACCATGCTCCCACACTCAGAGGCACTACAGGGTGCAGGGCGCAGGGGGGGACGCCCTGGGCAGCATTTTAACCTCAAATAACTACCTGGCAAGAGCGGACTAAGTGCCAGGGCACTGTCCTGACCCCCGCCAGTATAATATTTTTTTTTAAAAGAGCAGGTGTGAAGCGCGTCATTACGGGGGCGGGGCTTAGCCCTCACAGCACACAGCCCGGCTCCATTTTCTCTGCACAGGCTGCAGAGACGCTGGTCCTTTCTCACACTGCTGTACAAGTAACAGGGTGCAAAACGGGGGGGGGGGGGGGGCACAGTGATTTTGGCGCATTATTTGTAACTTATAAAAGCGCTGCAGGTCTGGGACATTTTTCTGCAGTGTTTTTAGGCCGGGTTTGGGTGCTGGGGTGTGAGCTGGCAATATTTCCCTCTGTGTCTCTCTGACAAGCTTTACTGTGGGTCTGTCCCCTATAAGCCCAGTGTATCTGCGTGTGGTGGGTGCCCGTGTGTCGGCATGTCTGAGGCGGAGTACTCTTCCCAGGAGGAGACTATGTTAGGGACACAAACGGCTGTGGGAGTGACTCTGTCGGCACCGCCGACACCTGATTGGGTGAATGTTTTGAGTGCTTTGAATGCAAATGTGGCTCTGATAAATAAAAGATTGGATAAATCTGAGTCTCAGAACCAGGCTTGGAAGAATTCCGTAGAGGATGTGTTGTTTCAAGTCCAGACCCCCTCAGGGTCACAAAAACGTTAATTTGCCCAGCTGGCAGACACGGATACCGACACGGACACTGACTCAAGTGTCGACTACAGTGATGCCAGATTAGATCCAAAACTGGCAAAGAGCATTCAGTACATGATTGTGGCTATAAAAGATGTATTACATATCACTGAGGACCCTACTGTTCCTGATACTAGGGTCTGTATGTATAAAGGGAAGAAGCCTGAGGTAACTTTTCCTCCCTCTCATGAACTGAACACGCTTTGTGAAAAGGTTTGTGAAAGTCCTGGCAAAAAGTTTCAGATTCCCAAAAGGATTGTAGTGGCGTATCCGTTTCCCTCTGGGGATAGGGAAAAATGGGAGTCACCCCCCATTGTGGACAAAGCTCTGTCACGGCTGTCCAAAAAGGTGGCTCTTCCGTCCCCTGACACGGCAGCCCTAAAGGACCCTGCGGATCGTAGACAGGAAAATACATTGAAATCCATTTATGTCACCACGGGTACGCTACTCAGACCAGCCATTGCATCTGCGTGGGTGAGTAATGCTATCGAAAAATGGGCAGATAACTTGTCATCTTAAATGGATACCCTAGATAGGGATAGCATTCTTTTGACACTAGGTCATATCAGGGACGCTGCAGTCTACCTAAAGGAAGCTGCAAGAGATATTGGCCTCTTGGGATCACGGGCCAATGCCATGGCAGTCTCAGCTAGGAGAGCATTGTGGATTAATCAATGGAATGCTGATGCTGACTCTAAGACAGCTATGGAGTCTCTACCGTATAAAGGTGGTGTGTTGTTTGGTGACGGCCTCGCTGATTTGGTATCTACGGCTACCGCGGGTAAGTCATAATTTTTACCTTATGTGCCTGCACCACAAAAGAAAGCACACCACTATCAGATGCAGTCCTTTCGGCCCAATAAATACAGAAAGGGCCGAGGGTCTTCCTTCCTTGCTACTAGAGGAAAGGGAAAAGGTAAACGATCACCGGCCGTGGCCGGTTCCCAGGAGCAGAAGTCCTCCCCGGCTTCTGCCAAGTCCACCACATGACGCTGGGGCTCCCGGTGGGGGCACGTCTCAGGCTCTTCAGTCAGGTCTGGGCTCGTTCGGCCCTGGACCCATGGGTTTTAGAAATAGTGTCCCAAGGATACAAACTGGAGTTTCAAAACGTCCCCTTTCACCGATTTTTCAAATCAGCATTACCAGCTTCTCTTCCAGACAGGGAGGTGGTATGCGCCGCAATACAAAAATTGTGTCACAAACAAGTTATTGTCAGGGTTCCCCCATCACAATAGGGAGAAGGCTTTTATTCGAGCCTGTTCGTGGTCCCGAATCCGGACGGCTCAGTCAGACCAATCCTGAACCTCAAATCCCTCAATGTCTAGCTAAAAAAAATTCAAATTCAAGATGGAATCTCTCCGAGCAGTGATCTCCAGTCTGGAGGAGGGGGATTTTATGGTGTCGGTAGACATAAAGGATGCCTACTTGCACGTTCCCATTTATCCCCCACATCAGGCTTACCTGAGGTTTGCAGTTCAGGATTGTCATTACCAATTTCAGACGTTGCCGTTTGGTCTGTCCACGGCTCCGAGGGTTTTCACCAAAGTAATGGCCGAAATGATGGTTCTCCTACGCAAGCAAGGAGTCACGATTATCCCATACTTGGATGATCTCCTGATAAAGGCGAGATCCAGGGACCAATTGTTGCAGAACATTGCGCTCTCCCTGACAATTCTGCAGCAACATGGTTGGCTCCTAAACTTGCCAAAATCACAGTTGGTTCCGACAAGACGGAAGTCGTTTTTGGGAATGATTCTGGACACAGAATTACAGAAAGTCTTTCTTCCAGTGAAAAAGGCTCTGGAAATTCAGAACCTGGTCAAACAAATGCTGAAACCAGCAAGAGTATCGATCCATCAATGCACTCGGTTGCTGGGTAAGATGGTGGCGGCCTACGAGGCCATTCAGTTTGGCAGATTCCATGCCAGTGTGTTTCAGTGGGACCTGTTGTAAAAGGGATCCGGGTCCCATCTGCACATGCACTGAAGGATAACCCTGTCTTCCAAGACCAGAATCTCACTCCTGTGGTGGCTGCACAGCTCTCACCTCCTAGAGGGACGCAGGTTCGGGATCCAGGACTGGATCTTAGTGACCACGGATGCGAATCTCCGAGGCTGGGGAGCAGTCACGCAGGGGGAAAGCTTCCAGGGAAGATGGTCAAGCCAGGAAATGTGGCTACACATAAACGTTCTGGAGTTAAGGGCCATTCACAACGGCCTTCTGCAAGCGGAACATCTTCTTCGCAATCGGCTCGTCTTGATTCAGTCGGACAACATAACAGCAGTAGCGTACATAAACCGCCAGGGCGGAACAAAGAGCAGAGCGGCAATGGCAGAGGCCACAAAGGTGCTCCGTTGGGCGGAAAGCCATACAAGCGCTCTGTCAGCGATCTTCATTCCAGGAGTGGACAACTGGGAAGCAGACTTCCTCAGCAGACACGATCTCCATCCAGGACAGTGGGGTCTTCATCAAGAGGTCTTTGCAGAAGTGTCAAGTCTTTGGGGAATTCCTCAAATAGACATGATGGCGTCTTGCCTCAACAAGAAACTTCAGAGATATTGTTCCAGGTCAAGAGACCCTCAAGCAATAACAGTGGACGCCCTAGTGACACCGTGGGTGTTTCAGCCGGTGTACCTGTTTCCTCCGCTAGCACTCATTCCAAAAGTGATAAAGATCATAAGAAGAACAAAGGTTCAAGCGATCCTCATTGTTCCAGACTGGCCAAGAAGTGCTTGGTATCCAGATCTTCAGGAATTACTCATAGGAGATCCCTGGCCTCTTCCTCTGAGGGAGGATCTGTTACAGCAGGGGCCGTGCGTGTTCCAAGACTTACCGCAACTTCGTTTGACGGCTTAGAGGTTGAACGCCGGATCGAAGGACTTATGAGCGGTGCTGAAGAAATCGATGTGACAAGATTTGGGAGCGATGTTGAAGCACACTGAAGAATGAAGGACTTGTGAACTATGCTGAAGAAATTGATGTGACAACATTTGGAAGCGATGTTGAAGCACACTGAAGAATGAAGAACTTGGGAGCGATGCTGAAGAAATCGATGTGAGAAGATTTGGGAACGATGTTGAAGCACACAGAAGAATGAAGAACTTGTGAGCGATGCTGAAGAAATCGATGTGTGAAGATTAGGGAGCCATGCTGGAGCACACAGAAGAATGAAGAACTTGTGAACAATGCTGAAGAAATCGATGTGAAAGGATTTGGGAATGATGTTGAAGTACACAGAAGAATGAAGAACTTGTGAGTGATGCTGAAGAAATCGAGGTGAGAGGATTTGGGAACAATGTTGAAGCACACAGAAGAATAAAGAACTTGTGAGCGATGCTGAAGACTAAAGACTAAAGTTTGTTCAACCCATAAGGCATGCTGAATACTGTGAACACTGGGGACTATGCTTGCGGGCAGACACCTTGGATGCAGGAGGCGCTGGAGTATAGCCACAGGGAAACACGCTGCTACCAGGAGCACTGGCGTTCGTTACAGTAGAGAGACGATACTCAGGCACCGGACACAGACGAGCGTCCGTTTTTGAACTTCCCGCTTCACCTTGATTGGCGGAGAGGGGAGCAAGCAACGTCACCCGCTCACAACACCAACTCCGGAGGACCGCCGGGAGCAGCGCCAGCCAGACGCCGGGACCCGGAACCCACCGGAGGTCGGAGCCACCAGGAGAGCCAGCGCACACGCAGAAGTAAGCGCGGCGGCTGCGATCCCAGATGTGTGACAATTACCACCGTATTTGGAGAAAATACGTGTCTTGGTGTGAATCCATGAAGGCTACCACGGAAGAATTTCAGTTAGGACGTTTTCTCCATTTTCTACAAGCCGGTGTGGATGCGGGCCTAAAGTTGGGCTCAATTTAAAGTTCAAATATCAGCTTTATCGGTTTTCTTCCAAAAACAAATGGCCTCCCTTCCAGAAGTTCAGACCTTTGTAAAAGGCGTGTTGCACATACAACCTCCCTTTGTGCCTCCTGTGGCACCATGGGATCTTAACGTGGTGTTGCAATTACTTCAATCTCATTGGTTTGAACCTTTACAGAAGGTAGAGTTGAAATTCCTTACTTGGAAAGTGGTCATGCTGTTGGCCTTGGCATCTGCAAGGCGGGTGTCTGAATTGGCGGCCTTGTCTCACAAGAGCACTTATTTGATTTTCCATGAAGATAGAGCAGAGTTGAGGACCGGTCAGCAGTTTTTGCCAAAAATGGTTTCGTCGTTCCACTTGAACCAACCTATTGTGGTGCCAGTGGCTACTGATGCCTTGCTGGAATCGAAGTTTCTCGATGTAGTAAGAGCTTTGAAAATTTATGTCGCCAGAACGGCTCAGTTTAGGAAAACAAAGGCTCTGTTTGTCCTGTATGCTCACAATAAAATTGGGGCTCCTGCTTCCAAGCAGACTGTTGCACGCTGGATCTGTCATACGATTCAGAAGGCTCATGCTACGGCTGGATTGCCGTTACCAAAATCGATTAATGCCCATTCTACCAGAAAGGTGGGCTCATCCTGGGCGGCTGCCCGGGGGGTCTCGGCATTACAACTCTGCCGAACAGCTACTTGGTCGGGTTCAAACACCTTTGCGAAGTTCTACAAGTTTGATACCCTGGCTAATGAGGACCTCATGTTTGGTCAATCAGTGCTGCAGAGTCATCCGCACTCTCCCGCCCGTTCTAGAGCTTTGGTATAACTCCATGGTTCTTGATGTGACCCCAGCATCCTCCAGGACGTATGAGAAAATAGGATTTTAATATCTACCGGTAAATCCTTTTCTCTTAGTCCGTAGAGGATGCTGGGCGCCCGTCCCAGTGCGTACTGTATCTGCAGTTATTAGTTGTGGTTACACACATGTTGTGTTATGTTTATAGTCAGCCTGTTGCTGATGTTGTTCATGCCGTTGACTTGCGTTGTGTTAAATGCCATGTTGTACGGCGTGCTTGAGGTGTGAGCTGGTATGTATCTCACCTTAGTTTAACAATAAATCCTTTTCCTCGAAATGTCCGTCTCCCTGGGCACAGTTCCTATAACTGGAGTCTGGAGGAGGGGCATAGAGGGAGGAGCCAGTTCACACCTCTTTGAAAGTCTTAAAGTGCCCATGTCTCCTGTGGATCCCGTCTATACCCCATGGTTCTTGATGTGACCCCAGCATCCTCTACGGACTAAGAGAAAAGGATTTACCGGTAGGTATTGAAATCCTATTTTATATATATATATATATATATATATATATATATATATATATATAAAATATATATATATATATATATATAATATAGATAGATAATGTGTTTCACAAGATATACTGCATTGGTATTTTTCTTTGTGTATTTCACTCACCATATACCACTTAAATCTCCTGTTTGTGTGCTGCACCCGCGGTCACACTACACAGGGGGTTTCTGTCATGTACTGTGTCTGGCTATATTGTACTGCGAACAGAACACAATGTAAGTTGCTCAAATCAATTAGGAAGTACAATTCAGGTGCATGAAAGGGAGGGGGTAGTCTGGCTAGAAATACATTGGGGATAAACCCCTGGTGTCCCCCAGCACACCGAGCTGTACCTGTACCAAGACATGAAAGACTATATATATATATACATATAATAGAAATCCAGAGGTCTTAGTTACATACAGTTTGCAAACGTATGATAAGCCACCAGGCCCCGACAAGGCTCCTCTGATGCTGGTGGTCCCTATCTCTAGGTCTGGGCCCGGGGTGCAGGACCCCACAAACCGGCAAAGGCCAGCTACCCCAGGGCAGCACAACGCGAGAAGGTAAAGTGTTAGTATGTGTTAATAAAAGGAAAACAAAATCTATATACAAAAATTAATATACTAGTGAGAGTGTAATTAAAAAACCAGAAGGATTAATAAATGTGTTAAGGGGGTGCTAAATAAGATCTCGCAGTGTGCTACCCCAGAGCAGCCCAGTCCCACCAATCCAGGGGGAACCGCACCCCAGACCCACCCCAGGTACTAATAATAATAATAATATCAACCCTTCCGGGTAATATAACATAATGCCACATGATAATGGCATCTGAGCAAATGTATCCAAATTGAGAGCTAACTTACCTGAAGATACCCCCGGGATCTCCAAATGGCAATACAGAGACCAGCATACCCTCCAAACACTGGTCCCATCCATGCCCCTCATACTAACAGAACACAGTGTAAGTTGCTCAAATCAATTAGGAAGTACAATTCAGGTGCATGAAAGGGAGGGGGTAGTCTGGCTAGAAATACATTGGGGATAAACCCCTGGTGTCCCCCAGCACTAAGACCTCTGGATTTCTATTATATGTATATATATATATAGTCTTTCATGTCTTGGTACAGGTACAGCTCGGTGTGCTGGGGGACACCAAGGGTTTATCCCCAATATATTGTACTGCCTGCAGTGCCAGATATGCCCCCAGTGCCAGCTCATATGTCCCCACAGTGCGCTTCCCCCCAGTGCCAGCTCATATGTCCCTGCAGTGTCAGATATGCCCCCAGTGCCAGCTCATATGTCCCCACAGTGCGCTCCCCCCCAGTGCCAGCTCATATGTCCCTGCAGTGTCAGATATGCCCCCAGTGCCAGCTCATATGTCCCCACAGTGCGCTCCCCCCCAGTGCCAGCTCAAATGTTCCTGCAGAGTCATATATGCCCCCAGTGCCAGCTCATATGTCCCCACAGTGCGCCCCCCCCCAGTGCCAGCTCATATGTCCCTGCAGTGTCAGATATGCCCCCAGTGCCAGCTCATATGTCCCCACAGTGCGCCCCCCCCAGTGCCAGCTCATATGTCCCTGCAGTGTCAGATATGCCCCCAGTGCCAGCTCATATGTCCCCACAGTGCGCTCCCCCCCAGTGCCAGCTCAAATGTTCCTGCAGAGTCATATATGCCCCCAGTGCCAGCTCATATGTCCCCACAGTGCGCCCCCCCCCCAGTGCCAGCTCATATGTTCCTGCAGTGTCAGATATGCCCCCAGTGCCAGCTCATATGCCCCCACAGTGCGCCCCCCCCCAGTGCCAGCTCATATGTCCCTGCAGTGTCAGATATGCCCCCAGTGCCAGCTCATATGTCCCCACAGTGCGCTCTCTTCTCCCCCCCGAGCTGCTCACCATGCTGCTGCTCTGCTGCGTATGAGGGCAGGCGAGCGCAGCGTGCACCTCTCCTGTCCCTCAGACTCACTCTCCGGCGGCAGTGACTATGTTCAATTCAGCGCCGGGCCGTGAGCTAATCAGAGCTCACGGTCCGGCAGCCAATCAGGACCCTGAGCTGACGGTCCGTGAGCACTGATTGGCTCACTGGCCGGCGCTGAATTGAAGATAATCACACCTGCCGGAGGAGACGTATAGAGTTGTGTCGGGCAGCGGTGGCCGGGAGCGCATCGAGCCGCATGTGGAGGATGAAAGAGCAGCATGCGGCTCGAGAGCCGCGGGTTGGCCACCGCTGTCCTAGATCTTCAAGCTTGTATTGCATGGCAGCAATGGAAGCTTCATGAGTATCTATGATGGAGCGAGCAGTAGTAAGATCATCTTCGAGATTGGAGACACGTTGTTCACCTTTGTCCAGTCGTGTGCTATGTTCTTTCAACTGCGTCATGGTAGAGTCAATGGCGTCTTTCAAGCCAGCAAGCTTCTTGTCCAGCAATTGAGAGAGCAGGTCAGAGATTTCCTGTGCTCTAGCCACAGAAGCCGACGTAAATTTGGAAGGGTCGACTACACCCTCTAGGACGTTGTCAGCAGGTGTAGAAGGTAGAGGGTTAGAGTGAGTCGAGGTCGAGGCTCTAATGTCTCTGACTTTAGTCGGAGTGGGTCCCCGTCCCCCTTTTTAGGGGCTTTGCCTTGTATTTATCCATGAGGACAGGAGGGTGACCTTAGTGGCGCTTCTCAAAAGAACAGCAAAATCTGAGATCCTGCCCAGCAGGGAGTAGTATTCCACTAAAATGAACCTTGCAATATAGAACCTGTATATGAGGCGTAGCTGTTTACAATAAAGTGCATCTGTCCATTGTCAAGAGCAACACGCAGCGGGGCCTGTGGGGGGGGGGGGGGGGGGGAGTAGCAACTTGAAATCAGCAGCATGGGCCGGGGACCCGACTACAGAATCAGGTCAATGACAAGGGGAAGGGCCGATCTGTATCACCAATTATGTCAACCCCTTTCTACCTTTACAGAGGTCTTCTGGGCTCAGGAGGATGGTAGGGGCAGGCAACTCAGAAAGGAGGGATGTCCAGTTATGCGCCCTAGTGAAACTGTGCAGAGTGGACGCTGAAAGGCAGTTCAGTAGGCATTAATAAGGCAGGTGCGATGTAATGAATTCACATGTAATCTCCGCCACATACAGAAATACAGAGGTAGCAGTACAAAGTAGGTGCCAGTAATATGCGTCCGGGACCAATAGTGCGGTTGAGGGCCTCAGTGTTCACCCGGAAGATGTTAATGAATGAGCCAGCAGCCCCCACCGAAGTACCGCTGAGCTCCGCCGGTCAGGTGTTTTTGTGGGGAGATGCAGGTGGAAGATAAGGTCACAGCAGGGGGTCACTCGGCTGTAGCGAGAGTGGCAGCTGCAGCCAGCAAGCAGTGCAGTCAATCAGGGAGAGAGGTGGGGAGCAGAGCCGGCCATAGGCATAGGCAAACTAGGCAATTGCCTAGGGCATTTAATATGCATAGGGGCATCAGCAGCTTCTGCTGATTAAAGTGATATGCGGCATGCCTATATTCTGTATGTAGCATTTCATATGCAGATACAGCCACCGTCTCACACAGTATATAGGCATGCCACATATCATTTTAATCAGCAGAAGCTGCTTGTGCCCCTAGTCACATAGCAATGCAAATAATTTTCATTAAACGTTAGCATTGAGGCAAGATTTAGGAGGACACATCTGTATCCAAGCAGAGGCAGAGGTCACAGTGTTAGTGTGCATGTCAGTGGGTTGGTTGTGCAGTAGTGTTTGGAGTATGTGTAAGAAGCATTATGTGTGTCATGTAAAAATGCATTAATAATGTGCAACATATGTGTAAGGGGCACTGTGTGTGTCATTATGTGTATAAGGGCATTAATAATGTGTGGCATATGTGTAAGGGACATTGGGGGTTATTCCGAGTTGTTCGCTCGCAAGCTGCTTTTAGCAGCTTTGCACACGCTAAGCCGCCGCCTACTGGGAGTGAATCTTAGCTTATCAAAATTGCGAACGAAAGATTCGCAATAATGCGAAAAGACTTCTCTGTGCAGTTTCTGAGTAGCTCGAGACTTACTCTGCCAGTGCGATCAGTTCAGTGCTTGTTGTTCCTGGTTTGACGTCACAAACACACCCAGCGTTCGCCCAGACACTCCTTCGTTTCTCCAGCCACTCCCGCGTTTTTCCCAGAAACGGTAGCGTTTTTTCACACACTCCCATAAAACGGCCAGTTTCCGCCCAGAAACACCCACTTCCTGTCAATCACGTTACGATCACCAGAACGAAGAAAAAACCTCGTAATGCCGTGAGTTAAATTCCTAACTGCATAGCAAATTTACTTGGCGCAGTCGCACTGCGGACATTGCGCATGCGCATTAGCGACTAATCGCTCCGTTGCGAGAAAAAAATAACGAGCGAACAACTCGGAATGACCCCCATTATGTGTAAAAGGGCATTAATAAAGGTCATAATATGTAAGGCGCATTATGTTTATAAGGACATTAATAAGGTGTCTCATATGTGTAAGTGGCATTACTGTGTGGAATGTGTATAAATGCATTACTGTGTGGCATTATGTGTATAAGATGCTCTACTATGTGGCGTTGCGTATAGAAAGGGCACTACTGTGTCGTCTAATGTGAATAAAGAGCAATAGGGTGTGGTGTAATGTGAATAAGCAGCAATTCAGTGTGATGTAATGTGAATAAGAGGCTCTACTGTGAGGAGTAACATTTTATAAAGTAAAGTGATACTACTGTGGGATGTAATATGAATTATGGACAATATCACATGATCAAATGTGAATAAAGTTGCAGTACTGTGTGGCATAATTGGAATTGGGGTTATTGTGTAGACATGCCCCTTGCCAGCAAAAACACACCCCTTTTTGGGCTCTGCGCCAAATGTGCGAACTGTTCCTATTTAAAATATAGGGGGTACAAACACCAAAATAAGGACTGCTACGGGTGAGGGGTGATGGTGCTGGGAAAGAGGTGCAAGGTCAGAGGCGGAACCAGCGGTGGTGCAAAGGGGCACCAGCCAAAATCTTGCCTAGGGCATCATATTGGTTAGGGCCGGCTCTGGTGGGGAGACAGGTACAATACCTCCAAAGCATTGCCTGGCTCTGCTGGGCAGTGGAGCTGCATGTGCTGATTTCTCAGACGACGGGGCACAGCGGAGGACACGCAGCTGATGACCCGCAGGAGGACACAGGGCATCACTGCAGGGGTCTCACAGAAGAGGCTTCGGTGAGCGGGAGAGAGCGGTCATGGAGTACCTCACCGATGCCGCCGGGTCCCTGCAAGCAGCGTCATCCTCTCCAGTGCTGGTGAGTATCAGGGCTGCAGCAGGGGGGGTGCGGTTGAGCTCAGTGTGGCAGTGTCAGGCAGCACGTATCCTCATTAAAGCGAGGACTCCGGGTAGAAGGGAGGCAGCGGGACCAGCGTGACGTCCGGTGAGGTGCTTCACAGCAGCCGCCACGTCTCGGCGGGGATGGTCATAGCTGCAGAGGTGTGGATAGCAGGAAAGGGAAGCCCCGCCGCATCCAAGATGGCGGCAGCGGGCAGCATGCACCACTGGTGGTGCTCGGATTCTGGGAAAGAAGGCGGTGGGGAGCCGGGAACGTGGTTTCCCCTTACCCACCAGTATTTCTACCGGCCACCAGGGGGGAACGATACCGGTGCACAGTGCAGTCCACGCTGAGGTCTATTTTAGCAGCAGGATTCGGAGAGCTCTCCTAAAACGTGGCCATCTCAGGCTCTGCCCACCGGACGCCGATGCTGTCCTTTTTATTGTTGTGTGTTGGTTCATTACCTCACTGCTATCTTGATATATATATTTCTTCTCTCATGGTATGTCCGTCTCCTTGGGCACAGTTTTCCTAGACTGAGTCTGGTAGGAGGGCCTAGAGGGGAGGAGCCAGCACACAATGATTTCTTAAAGTGCCAGGCTCCATGAGACCCGATCTTTACCCCAAAGTACTAAAGTACATCCCCAATATCCACTACGGATACTGTGACCGGGAACCCCAATTGTAAAGTGACCGTGAACCCCAATTAGAGACCATGTCCCCTCGCATGGCTCACTTCGCTCCCCATGCTTCGGGCAAGGTGCCTCACTCCGCTAGCATTGCGCTTGGCACAGGTTACTAATCCCAATCATAGTCCCTGTGGATCGTAAAGAATGAAAAGGTTCCAAAAAAAGAATAAAAAAAAACAAAACTCATGTTGACCTTTTCATGTGTCGGCCTTTGCCATGTCAACCTTTTCCAGGTGTCGACCTAAATCATGTTGACCAATAGTGGTCGACCTATTGAGTTTCGACCTAATTAAGGTCAACCTAAGGACCGTATCCCATTCTACACATGTGCAGCCCTCCACTCGTAGTGTCTCCCAGCAACAGCTTGATTGACTAGCTCTTGCATTTGGTATGTGGAGAGTTCCTGGCCAGTGTTGCCAGAAATTAGAGATTTCACCCCCCCCCGAACTCCACGTGGTTTCACAGGTCCAAGGCAGCCTCGGTTCTTCCCGCCTGACTCGGAAAACCCGAACAAGGCAAAATGTCATCATCCCGCTGTCGGATTTTCGCGAGATTCGGATTCCAAATAAAGAGCCGCGCGTCGCTGCCATTTTCACTTGTGCATTGTAGAGAGAGCGAGAGGATGTGGCTAAGTTTTCTCAGTGGAAAGCTCAATATCAGCTCAATATCAGTGCTCAGTATCAGTGCTGCATTGTGGTGACCAGTATACTACAGTACAATAGTCCAGTGCTGCATCTCGCTGCTCAGTGTCAGTTCTAGTATCCTCATCAGTGCTCAGTATCACTGCTCATTGTCTTGTGCTGCTCAGTATACTACAGTACATTACTAATAGTCCAGTGCTGCATCTTGCTGCTCTGTGTCAGTTCTAGTATCCTCATCAGTGCTCAGTATCACTGCTCATTGTCTTGTGCTGCTCAGTGTACTACAGTACATTACTAATGGTCCAGTGCTGCATCTTGCTGCTCAGTGTCAGTTCTAGTATCCTCATCAGTGCTCAGTATCACTGCTCATTGTCTTGTGCTGTATTGTGCTGCTCAGTATACTACAGTACATTACTAATAGTCCAGTGCTGCATCTTTCTGCTCAGTGTCAGTTCTAGTAATCTCATCAGTGCTCCGTATCACTGCTCATTGTCTTGTGCTGCTCAGTATACTACAGTACATTACTAATGGTCCAGTGCTGCATCTTGCTGCTCAGTGTCAGTTCTAGTATCCTCATCAGTGCTCAGTATCACTGCTCATTGTCTTGTGCTGTATTGTGCTGCTCAGTATACTACAGTACATTACTAATAGTCCAGTGCTGCATCTTGCTGCTCAGTGTCAGTTCTAGTATCCTCATCAGTGCTCAGTATCACTGCTCATTGTCTTGTGCTGTATTGTGCTGCTCAGTATACTACAGTACATTACTAATAGTCCAGTGCTGCATCTTTCTGCTCAGTGTCAGTTCTAGTAATCTCATCAGTGCTCCGTATCACTGCTCATTGTCTTGTGCTGTATTGTGGTGACCAGTATACTACAGTACATTACTAATAGTCCAGTGTCTTGTGATGCATCTTGCTGCTGTAGGGTGCTGTGGTAGTGTGGTACTTATCCTTTTAACACCATTATATTAAATGTGTTCAGAAATTTGAATCTAGCGCTGTTTTCCTTTTCTTTTACTCCAATTGTGTCTGACCCTCCCAACACTGGACGGGAAGAGGTGGCTCCTTCCACCATTTGCACGCCCCCTGCAAGTGCTGGAAGGAGCACCAACAGTCCAGTTCCTGATATTCAAATTGAAGATGTCAGTGTTGAAGTACACCAGGATGAGGAGGATATGGGTGTTGCTGGGGAGGAAATTGACCAGGAGGATTCTGATGGTGAGGTGGTTTGTTTAAGTCAGGCACCCGGGGAGACACCTGTTGTCCGTGGGAGGAATATGGCCGTTGACATGCCTGGTGAAAATACCAAAAAAATCAGCTCTTCAGTGTGGAGGTATTTCAACAGAAATGCGGACAACAGGTGTCAAGCCGTGTGTTGCCTTTGTCAAGCTGTAATAAGTAGGAATAAGGACGTTAACCACCTCGGAACATCCTCCCTTATACGTCACCTGCAGCGCATTCATAATAAGTCAGTGACAAGTTCAAAAACTTTGAGTGACAGCGGCAGCAGTCCACTGACAACTAAATCCCTTCCTCTTGTACCCAAGCTCCTGCAAACCACACCACCAACTCCCTCAGTGTCAATTTCCTCCTTAGACAGGAATGCCAATAGTCCTGCAGGCCATGTCACTGGCAAGTCTGACGAGTCCTCTCCTAACTGGGATTCCTCCGATGCATCCTTGAGTGGAACGCCTACTGCTGCTGTTGTTACTGCTGGCACTGCTGTTGTTGCTGCTGGGAGTTGATCGTCATCCCAGAGGGGAAGTCAGAAGACCACTTGTACTACTTCCAGTAAGCAATTGACTGTCCAACAGTCCTTTGTGAGGAAGATGAAATATCACAGCAGTCATCCTGCTGCAAAGCGGATAACTCAGGCCTTGACAACTATGTTGGTGTTAGACGTGCATCCGGTATCCACCGTTAGTTCACAGGGACTTAGAGAATTGCTTGAGGTAGTGTGTCCCCAGTACCAAATACCATCTAGGTTCCACTTCTCTAGGCAGGCGATACAACGAATGTACACGTCAGAAAAAGAGTCACCAGTGCCCTAAAAAATGCAGTTGTACCCACTGTCCACTTAACCACGGACATGTGGACAAGTGGAGCAGGGCAGACAAAGGACTATATGACTGTGACATCCCACTGGGTAGATGTATTGCCTCCCGCAGCAAGAACAGCAGCGACGGCACCAGTAGCAGCATCTCGCAAACGCCAACTCGTTCCTAGGCAGGCTACGCTTTGTGTTTGACAGATCAACCACTGCTGAAGGAAGATTTACCAGACGGACGGAGTGTTGTGAACTTTGGAGAAAGGTTCCGGAGCCGATATCTCCCCTGGGCAACATCTTAAAGGCACTCACTTCATTTAAATCTGGTAAACCTCCACCTTCACTTCATTTCAAGATATATGGTGTTTTCAGAAGTACTTACCAGCAAACTAGAGTCTAAAGGCACTATTTAAAGCCTCTATTTTACCCTCCTCTGGTAATTTTACATCTACCACCATTTGTTTGCAGCAATATATGAACAATGGTTTTATTGTCAATTGTCAGTTTATTGTATTAAAATGATGTTGTTTTGAACATACTACACTATATTTGACATTTTTTTCCACATATGGATCCAGGGCCCTCATTCCGAGTTGTTCGCTCGGTAAATTTCATCGCATCGCATCGATTTTCCGCTTAGTGCGCATGCGCAATGTCCGCACTGCGACTGCGCCAAGTAAATTTGCTATGAAGTTAGGTATTTTACTCACGGCTTTTTCTTCGTTCAGGCGATCGTAGTGTGATTGACAGGAAATGGGTGTTTCTGGGCGGAAACAGGTCGTTTTATGGGCGTGTGTGAAAAAACGCTACCGTTTCCGGAAAAAACGCAGGATTGGCTGGAGAAACGGGGGAGTGTCTGGGCGAACGCTGGGTGTGTTTGTGACGTCAAACCAGGAACGACCAGCACTGAACTGATCGCAGATGCCGAGTAAGTCTGAAGCTACTGAGAAACTGCTAAGAAGTTTGTAATCGCAATATTGCGAATACGTCGTTCGCAAGTTTAAGATGCTAAGATTCACTCCCAGTAGGCGGCGGCTTATCTTGAGCAACTCTGCTAAAATCGCCTTGCGAGCGAACAACTCGGAATGACCTCCCATGTTGTTTGAAATATATGGTATATCCCACGACAGAAGTTTTGTAAGGGAAGTACCATTTCATATTTACTATCATCCGATTAGCGCACATCTTCTGGTCTAATTCTATTTGTTTAGGCTACGCTTTGTATCACCGCTTTCCATAAGAGGCACACAGCTGACAACCTCTTACGGAAACTGAGGAACATCATTGCAGATTGGCTTACCCCAATTGGACTCTCCTGGGGATTTGTGACATCGGACAAAGCCACCAATATTGTGCGTGCATTACATGTGGGCAAATTCCAGCTCGTCCCATGTTTTGCATATACAATGAATTTGGTGGTGCATAATTTTTTTTTAAATGACAGGGGCGTGCAGGAGATGCTGTCGGTGGCCCGAAGAATTGTGGGCCACTTTCGGCATTCAGCTACCGTGTGCCGAAGACTGGAGCGCCAGCAAACACTCCTGAACCTGCCCTGCCATCAGCTGAAGCAAGAGGTGGTAACGAGGTGGAATTCAACCCTCTATATGCTTCAGAGGATGGAGGAGCAGTAAAAGGCCATTCAAACTTATACATCTGCCTACGATATACAGTAAGCAAAGTAGGGGGAATGCACTTGACTCAAGCGCAATGGAGAATGATTTCCATGTTGTGCAAGGTTCTCCAACCCTTTGAACTTGCCACACGTGTAGTCAGTTCAGACACTGCCAGCCTAAGTCAGGTCATTTCCCTCATCAGGCTTTTGCAGAAGCAGCTGGAGAGATTGAAGGAGGAGCTAAAATGGAGCGATTCCGCTAGGCATGTGGGACTTGTGGATGGAGCCCTTCCTTCGCTTAACCAGGATTCACGGGTGGTCAATCTGTTGAAATCAGAGCACTACATTTTGGCCACCGTGCTCGATCCTAGGTTTAAAGCCTACATTGTATCTCTCTTTCTGGCAGACACAAGTCTGCTGATGTTCAAAGACCTGCTGGTGAGACACTTGTCAAGTCAAGCGGAACGTGACCCGCCAACAGCTCCTCCTTCATTTTCTACCGCCACTGGAGCTGTCAGGAAAAGGATAAAATTTTCAAAACAACCTGCTGGCGGTGATGCAGGGCAGTCAGGAGCAAGTGCTGACATCTGGTTCGGACTGAAGGACCTGCCAACGATTACTGACATGTTGTCTACTGTCACTGCATATGATTCTGTCACCATTGAAAGAATGGTGGAGGATTATATGAGTGACGGCATCCAAGTAGGCATGTCAGACAGTCCGTACATATACTGGCAGGATAAAGAGGCAGTTTGGAGGCCCAAACTGGCTTTATTTCACCTAAGTTGCCCCCCCTCCAGTGTGTACTCCAAAAGAGTGTTTACTGCAGTCGGTCACCTTGTCAGCGATCGACGTAGGAGGTTACTTCCAGAAAATGTGGAGAAGATGATGTTCATCAACATGAATTATAATAAATTCCTCTGTGGAGACATTTACCAGCAATTGCCTCCAGAAAGTACACAGGAACCTGTGATGGTGGATTCCAGTGGGGACGAATTAATACTCTGTGAGGAGGAGGATGTACACAGTGAAAGGGGTGAGGAATCGGGGGATGAGGATGAGGTGGACATCTTGCCTCTGTAGAGCCAGTTTGTGCAAGGAGAGATTGATTGCTTCTTTTTTGGTGGGGGCCCAAACCAACCAGTCATTTCAGCCACAGTCATGTGGCAGACTCTGTCGCTGAAATGATTGGTTTGTTAAAGTGTGCATGTCCTGTTTGTACAACATAAAGGTGGGTGGGAGGGCCCAAAGACAATTCCATCTTGCACCTCTTTTTTTAATTTATCTTTGCATCATGAGCTGTTTGGGAACTATTTTTTTAAGTGCCATCCTGTCTGACACTGCAGTGCCACTCTTAGATGGGCCAGGTGTTTGTGCTGCCCACTTGGGTCGCTTAGCTTAGTCATGCAGCGACCTTGGTGCAAATTTTCAGACTAAAAATAATATTGTGAGGTGTGAGGTGTTCAGAATAGACTGTAAATGAGTGGAAATTATGGTTATTGAGGTTAATAATACTATAGGATCAAAATTACCCCCAAATTCTATGATTTAAGCTGTTTTTGAGGGTGTTTTGAAAAACAAACTCCCGAATCCAAAACACACCCGAATCCGACAAAAATTCAAAAGGGAGGTTTTTCCAAAATGCGTCCGAATCCAAAACCAAAACACAAAACCCGAAAAATGCCCGCTGCACATCTCTATCAGAAATGGGGGCATATCGGCCCCATTTTCCAGAAGAGGCGCGGCCAGGGTCTGCTTGGCTGCACGCATACTTCCTGGCATCACAAGCTGCCTGGAAACGGCCAGGCTGAGTAATTGCCGAATTTGGTGATCTACGGACACTGCACTTGGATTGAAAATACAATGTAGGAGTTGTCTACTTCATATACACCCCTACTTTTGCATTTTGATGGATGGAATTTCAAAACCAGTTGTGTGCAGCTCTGCAATTCCATCCATCTCTGAATCAGGCCCTGAGTTCTGCAAAATGCATGGGCCAGTATTTACTAATAATTCGAGTTTGGCCGATTTGTGTTTTTTTTTCTAAGTCCCAAACCGGGAGTTCACTAAGCACCAATCTCTGCAGTGTCTGGTCTATTCGTAAATGGTTTGAATGACAACCTTCCGAAATATGAATGAATAGATCATCGGTGAAATGCGGCTGTTATATCATACAATACGGGCATTTGCTATTCTTTCGTATTTGGGTGTTAGTTTCTGAGTGCTCAAGTGCGGGTCTGTTTTTTTTCGTTTCGTTAAAAAAAGCAGCAAAAAAAATAGACCTGCTTTTTCCAGTCGAGTTTGGATAACCATGTACGGATCAGTGGGATCTGTGCATGGTTATCTATGGGAAAGAGTCTGTTTAGTGTTAAAACTGAAAAAAAAATTGTGTGGGGTCCCCCCTCCTAAGCATAACCAGCCCCGGGCTCTTTGAGCCGGCCCTGGTTGAAAAAATATGGGGGGGGGAATGACAGGGGTTCCCCCATATTTAATCAACCAGCACTGGGCTCTGCGCCTGGTCCTGGTTCCAAAAATACGGGGGACAAAAAGCGTAGGGGTCCCCCGTATTTTTAAAACCAGCACCGGGCTCCACTAGCCAGGTAAATAATGCCACAGCTGGGGGACACTTTTATACTGGTCCCTGCGGCCCTGGCATTACATACCCCACTAGTCACCCCTGGCCGGGGTACCCTGGAGGAGTGGGGACCCCTTCAATCAAGG
The DNA here is from genome assembly GCF_028390025.1 of Pseudophryne corroboree. Lineage (NCBI taxonomy): Eukaryota > Metazoa > Chordata > Amphibia > Anura > Myobatrachidae > Pseudophryne > Pseudophryne corroboree. The sequence goes on along the minus strand of NC_086446.1, from coordinate 80,608,953 downwards.
GGTCCCCCCCTCCAGCCACCCAAGGACCAGGGGTGAAGCCCGAGGCTGTCCCCCCCCATCCAAGGGCTGCGGATGGGGGGCTGATAGCCTTGTGAAAAATGGTGAATATTGTTTTTAGTAGCAGTACTACAAGTCCCAGCAAGCCTCCCCCGCAAGCTGGTACTTGGAGAACCACAAGTACCAGCATGCGGTGGAAAACCGGGCCCGCTGGTACCTGTAGTACTAATACTAAAAAAAAAACCAATAAAAACAGGACACACACACTGTGACAGTACAACTTTATTACATACATGCACACCAACATACACACATACTTACCTATGTTCCCACAAGGCTCGGTCCTCTTCTCCATGTAGAATCCTAGGGGTACCTGTTGGAAAAAAATATACTCACATAATCCAGTGAAGAATCCGGCCTTTGAATAATCCACGTACTTGGCAAAAAAATAAAATGCAAACCCGACCACGCACTGAAAGGGGTCCCATGTTTACACTTGGGACCCCTTTCCCCGACTGCCAGAACCCCCCCTGACTCGTGTCAAAGAGGGTCCCTTCAGCCAATCAGGGAGCGCCACGTCGTGGCACCCTCCTGATTGGCTGTGTGCTCCTGTAGTGTCTGTCAGGCAGCACACAGCAGTGAAACAATGTAGCGCCTATGCGCTCCATTGTAGCCAATGGTGGGAACTTTGCGGTCAGCGGTGAGGTTACTTTCGGTCAACCGCTGACCGCAAAGTTCCCACCATTGGCTACAATGGAGCGCATAGGCGCTACATTGTGTCACTGCCGTGTGCTGCCTGACAGACACTACAGGAGCACACAGCCAATCAGGAGGGTACCACGATGTGGCGCTCCCTGGTTGGCTGAAGGGACCGTCTTTGACAGGAGTCAGGGGGGGGAATCCTGGCAGTCGGGGAAAGGGGTCCCATGTGTAAACATGGGACCCCTTTCAGTGCGTGGTCGGGTTTGCGTTTTATTTTTTTGCCAAGTATGTGGATTATTCAAAGGCCGGATTCTTCACTGGATTATGTGAGTATATTTTTTTTCCAACAGGTACCCCTAGGATTCTACATGGAGAAGAGGACCGAGCCTCGTGGGAACATAGGTAAGTATGTGTGTATGTTGGTGTGCATGTATGTAATAAAGTTGCACTGTCACGGTGTGTGTGTCCTGTTTTTATTGGGGTATTTTTTTAGTAGTAGTACTACAGGTACCAGCGGGCCCGGTTTTCCCACCGCATACTGGTACTTGTGGTTCTCCAAGTACCAGCTTGCGGGGGAGGCTTGCTGGGACTTGTAGTACTGCTACTAAAAACAATATTCACCATTTTTCACAAGGCTATCAGCCCCCCATCCACCGCCCTTGGATGGGGGGGACAGCCTCGGACTTCACCCCTGGCCCTTGGGTGGCTGGAGGGGGGGACCCCTTGATTGAAGGGGTCCCCACTCCTCCAGGGTACCCCGGCCAGGGGTGACTAGTGGGGTATGTAATGCCAGGGCCGCAGGGACCAGTATAAAAGTGTCCCCTGGCTGTGGCATTATGTACCTGGCTAGTGGAGCCCGGTACTGGTTTTAAAAATACGGGGGACCCCTACGCTTTTTGTCCCCTGTATTTTTGGAACCAGGACCAGGCGCAGAGCCCGGTGCTGGTTAATTAAATATGGGGGAACCCCTGTCATTCCCCCCCCCACATTTTTACAACCAGGCCCGGCTCAAAGAGCCCGAGGCTGGTTATGCTTAGGAGGGGGGACCCCACGCAATTTTTTTTGAATTTTAAAGACTTTAATCAACTTTTTAAGGTACACAATGAAGCCCTGCATGGATCTCACAGATCCGGCCGGGATTCCTTGTGTTTTGTCAGGCAGTGTTTTACTCATCACTCCCGTAAAACACTGCCTGATATTACGAATCACATCGACATCGGAAAAAACGATTGTGCAAACCACGGCAGCTTAGTGAATGATCGTATCAGGATTCAAAAAGTTGCAGTAAATTGCACCCGATACCATTCGAGTTCAAACACCCTTCAAAACGGCCAAAACACGAATATTAGTAAATATTGCCCATGGTGTTCATTTTCTGTAATAATCAGATGCTGTATTTTGGCTTTTGACCTCCTGCAGGATGAGTGATTTTATTGTATTCCCTTTGTCATGTTGTACCTTTTTTTTCTTTCTGGTTGCATTAGTTTTGAGTACAAGTTCTACCTATATTTTCCCATTTATTTTATCAACACATCAACTCCAAAGCTGTCAGTCTTATTTTAGAACAGTAATGCCTCTGGTTATACACTACCTAATGTGTCTTCTAAATATTGGCCTTTTGATTGAATCTGGTTTATTGAAATTACTCGATAAAGAGCTAGCATTAATGTAACTAGATACCAAGTATCACCTGGCGCCAATTATTTGCTCAATCTCTAAACTGTCTGCTGCTATTCTATATCGAAGGGGCTAGTTAGATAATGGGTCATGGGTACATAATCACCTCTGTAACAGGTCAGTAAGCAATTAAAGGTTCCAAAGTGCTTTGGAAATAAATCTCAATATTTTTTTCCACTAGGATAAATAGGATCTAATTGTCTCCTGTGAGATGGCTGCATCCTCATTAAAAAGTAAGTAACCAATTTTACAACAATTCATTCTTACACTTACACTTAACTGTTTTATCACACTGTGCAGTGGGTCATTAATAAGATGATTAAATTAATTTAAATTGTTGGCTTGTGTGCACCCTCCTGCAGCTTTTACTAACTGCATTCCTTGTCATTTTTGACTTCAGCTCTGTATGCATATGTTATCAGGATCAGCTGTATTTCAGGGTAATGGGAATAACTGATTTCCCTCTGGTGAAGGTCTCTGTGAAACATTTATAGGACATTACTCTGTTCCCACCAGGGACTCGGGGAGCGATGAGCAGAACACCTGGAGATATTCTGTGCGAGGCTCTGGAAGATCTGACACAGTATAACTTCAACAGGTTTAAGTCCAGGTTGTCTGAATTCTCCAGAGGAGGACGAGGCCCCATCCCACGTGGGCGTACAGAAAACGCCGATTACATTGACACAAAAGACCTCCTCATAAACGTATATGGAGAGGAGATGGCTGTTGTTGTGGCCATAGAGGTCTTACAACTGATCAATCTTACGGGACGTGCTGAGGATCTACGTCAGAAAGTGACACAAAGTGGTGAGTTCTAGTAACATGGTATAGTGGCCCTTTTCCCACAAGGATTGCCAGTGATTTTTTTCATAGGAGTCAAAAACAACCCATTTAATGATATTTAATCACAGTATTCTTCACAATGATGAACGTAGTCACTGTTTGTGATTGTTGGCAGTGATGTTAGTTGGTGGGAATATTATGATCTGGGTGGAATATATTCAGAACCTGCAGCCACCTAGTATCTGTATTACCACTGTCATACACAGGACAATCAATGTTTGCTTTCTCTTATACTGGCTGCAGGAGGACACATCACACACAGGACAGTCACTGTGCACTTCCTCTTATACTGACTGCAGGAGGACACATCACACACAGGACAGTCACTGTGCGCTTCCTCTTATACTGACTGCAGGAGGATACATCACACACAGGACAGTCACTGTGCTCTTCCTTTTATACTGACTGCAGGAGGACACATCACACACAGGACAGTCACTGTGCTCTTCCTCTTATACTGACTGCAGGAGGACACATCACACACAGGACAGCCACTGTGCACTTCCTCTTATACTGACTGCAGGAGGACACATCACACACAGGACAGTCACTGTGCACTTCCTCTTATACTGACTGCAGGAGGACACATCACACACAGGACAGTCACTGTGCTCTTCCTTTTATACTGACTGCAGGAGGACACATCACACACAGGACAGTCACTGTGCTCTTCCTTTTATACTGACTGCAGGAGGACACATCACACAGGACAGTCACTGTGCACTTCCTCTTATACTGACTGCAGGAGGACACATCACACACAGGACAGTCACTGTGCACTTACTCTTATACTGACTGCAGGAGGACACATCACACACAGGACAGTCACTGTACACATCCCCTTATACTGACTGCAGGAGGACACATCACACACAGGACAGTCACTGTGCACTTACTCTTATACTGATTGCAGGAGGACACATCACACACAGGACAGTCACTGTGCACTTCCTCTTATACTGACTGCAGGAGGACACATCACACACAGGACAGTCACTGTGTACTTCCTCTTATACTGACTGCAGGAGGACACATCACACACAGGACAGTCACTGTGCACTTACTCTTATACTGACTGCAGGAGGACACATCACACACAGGACAGTCACTGTACACATCCCCTTATACTGACTGCAGGATGACACATCACACACAGGACAGTCACTGTGCACTTACTCTTATACTGACTGCAGGAGGACACATCACACACAGGACAGTCACTGTACACATCCCCTTATACTGACTGCAGGATGACACATCACACACAGGACAGTCACTGTGCACTTACTCTTATACTGATTGCAGGAGGACACATCACACACAGGACAGTCACTGTGCACTTCCTCTTATACTGACTGCAGGAGGACACATCACACACAGGACAGGCATTGTGCACTTCCTCTTATACTGACTGCAGGAGGACACATCACACACAGGACAGTCACTGTGCACTTCCTCTTATTCTATCTGCAGGAGGACACATCACACACAGGACAGTCACTGAGCACTTCCTCTTATACTGACTGCAGGAGGACACATCACACACAGTACAGTCACTGTGCACTTCCTCTTATACTGACTGCAGGAGGACACATCACACACAGGACAGTCACTGTGCACTTCCTCTTATACTGACTGCAGGAGGACACATCACACACAGGACAGTCACTGTGCACTTCCTCTTATACTGACTGCAGGAGGACACATCACACACAGGACAGTCACTGTGCTCTTCCACTTATACTGACTGCAGGAGGACACATCACACACAGGACAGTAACTGTACACTTCCTCTTATACTGACTGCAGGAGGACACATCACACACAGGGCAGACACTTTTCACTTTCTGTTATACTGACTGCAAGAGGAGATATCACACACAGGACAGTCACTGTGCACTTCCTCTTATACTGACTGCAGGAGGACACATCACATACAGGACAGTCACTGTGTACTTCCTCTTATACTGACTGCAAGAGGACACATCACACACAGGACAGTCACTGTGCACTTCCTCTTATACTGACTGCAGGAGGACACATCACACACAGGACAGTCACTGTGCACTTCCTCTTATACTCACTGCAGGAGGACACGTCACACACAGGACAGCCACTGTGCACTTCCTCTTATACTGATTGCAGGAGGACACATCACACACAGGACAGTCACTGTGCACTTCCTCTTATACTGATTGCAGGAGGACACATCACACACAGGACAGTCACTGTGCACTTCCTCTTATACTGATTGCAGGAGGACACATCACACACAGGACAGTCACTGTGCACTTCCTCTTATACTGACTGCAGGAGGACACATCACACACAGGACAGTCACTGTGCACTTCCTCTTATACTGACTGCAGGAGGACACATCACACACAGGACAGTCACTGTGCACTTCCTCTTATATTGACTGCAGGAGGACACATCACACACAGGACAGTCACTGTGCTCTTCCTCTTATACTGACTGCAGGAGGACACATCACACACAGGACAGTCACTGTGCACTTCCTCTTATACTGACTGCAGGAGGACACCACACACAGGACAGTCACTGTGCACTTCCTCTTATACTGACTGCAGGAGGACACATCACATACAGGACAGTCACTGTGCACTTCCTCTTATACTGACTGCAGGAGGACACATCACACACAGGACAGTCACTGTGCACTTCCTCTTATACTGACTGCAGGAGGACACATCACACACAGGACAGTCACTGTGCACTTCCTCTTATACTGACTGCAGGAGGTCACATCACACACAGGACAGTCACTGTGCACTTCCTCTTATAGTGACTGCAGGAGGACACATCACACACAGGACAGTCACTGTGCACTTCCTCTTATACTGACTGCAGGAGGACACATCACACACAGGACAGTCACTGTGCACTTCCTCTTATACTGACTGCAGGAGGACACATCACACACAGGACAGTCACTGTGCACTTCCTCTTATACTGATTGCAGGAGGACACATCACACACAGGACAGTCACTGTGCACTACCTCTTATACTGATTGCAGGAGGACACATAACACACAGGACAGTCACTGTGCACTTCCTCTTATACTGACTGCAGGAGGAAACATCACATACAGGACAGTCACTGTGTGCTTCCTCTTATACTAATTGCAGGAGGACACATCACACACAGGACAGTCACTGTGCACTTCCTCTTATACTGACTGCAGGAGGACACATCACACACAGGACAATCACTGTGCACTTCCTCTTATACTGACTGCAGGAGGACACATCACATACAGGACAGTCACTGTGTGCTTCCTCTTATACTGACTGCAGGAGGACACATCACATACAGGACAGTCACTGTGTGCTTCCTCTTATACTGACTGCAGGAGGACACATCACATACAGGACAGTCACTGTGTGCTTCCTCTTATACTGACTGTAGGAGGAGACATCTCTCACAAGACAGTCACTGTGCACTTTCTCTTATACTTACAGCAGGAGGACACATCACACACAGGACAATCACTGCGTACTTCCTCTTATACTGACTGCAGGAAACATCTCTCACAAGACAGTCACTGTTCACTTTCTCTTATACTGACTGCAGAAGGAGACCTCACATATTGGACAGCCAATATGGACTTCCTCTTATACTGACTGCAGGAGGACACATCACACACAGGACAATAAGTGTGCACTTCCTCTTATACTGAGTGCAGGGGGACACATCACACACAGAGCAGTCACTGTGCACTTTCTCTTATACTGACTGCAGAAGTAGACATCACATATTGGAAATCCACTATGCCCTTCCTCTAATACTGACTACAGGAGGACACATAACACACAGGGCAGTCAGCGTGCTGTTCCTCTTATACTGACTGCAGGAGGAAACATCACACATAGGACAGTCACTGTGCACTTCCTTTTATACTGACTGCGGGAGGAAACCTCACACACAGGACAGTTTCTGTGCACTTCCTCTTATACTGACTGCAGGAGGACACATCACACACAGGACAGTCACTGTGCACTTCCTCTTATACTGACTGCAGGAGGACACATCACATACAGGACAGTCACTGTGCACTTCCTCTTATACTGACTGCAGGAGGACACATCACACACAGGACAGTCACTGTGCACTTCCTCTTATACTGATTGCAGGAGGACACATCACACACAGGACAGTCACTGTGCACTACCTCTTATACTGACTGCAGGACGACACATCACACAAGACAGTCACTGTACACTTCCTCTTATACTGACTGCAGGAGGACACATCACACACAGGACAGTCACTGTGCACTTCCTCTTATACTGACTGCAGGAGGACACATCCCACACAGGACAGTCACTGTGCACTTCCTCTTATACTGACTGCAGGAGTACACATCACACACATGACAGTCACTGTGCACTTCCTCTTATACTGACTGCAGGAGGACACATCACACACAGGACAGTCACTGTGCACTTCCTCTTATACTGACTGCAGGAGGACACATCACACACAGGACAGTCACTGTGCACTTCCTCTTATACTGACTGCAGGAGGACACATCACACACAGGACAGTCACTGTGCACTTCCTCTTATACTGACTGCAGGAGGACACATCACACACAGGACAGTCACTGTGCACTTCCTCTTATACTGACTGCAGGAGGACACATCACATACAGGACAGTCACTGTGCACTTCCTCTTATACTGACTGCAGGAGGACACATCACACACAGGACAGTCACTGTGCACTTCCTCTTATACTGATTGCAGGAGGACACATCACACACAGGACAGTCACTGTGCACTACCTCTTATACTGATTGCAGGAGGACACATCACACACAGGACAGTCACTGTGCACTTCCTCTTATACTGACTGCAGGAGGACACATCACATACAGGACAGTCACTGTGCACTTCCTCTTATACTGACTGCAGGAGGACACATCACACACAGGACAGTCACTGTGCACTTCCTCTTATACTGACTGCAGGAGGACACATCACATACAGGACAGTCACTGTGCACTTCCCCTTATACTGACTTCAGGAGGACACATCACACACAGGACAGTCACTGTGCACTTCCTCTTATACTGATTGCAGGAGGACACATCACACACAGGACAGTCACTGTGCACTTCCTCTTATACTGACTGCAGGAGGACACATCACATACAGGACAGTCACTGTGCACTTCCCCTTATACTGACTTCAGGAGGACACATCACACACAGGACAGTCACTGTGCACTTCCTCTTATACTGACTGCAGGAGGACACATCACATACAGGACAGTCACTGTGCACTTCCCCTTATACTGACTTCAGGAGGACACATCACACACAGGACAGTCACTGTGCACTTCCTCTTATACTGATTGCAGGAGGACACATCACACACAGGACAGTCACTGTGCACTTCCTCTTATACTGACTGCAGGAGGACACATCACACACAGGACAGTCACTGTGCACTTCCTCCTATACTGACTGCAGGAGGACACATCACACACAGGACAGTCACTGTGCACTTCCTCTTATACTGACTGCAGGAGGACACATCACACACAGGACAGTCACTGTGCACTTCCTCTTATACTGATTGCAGGAGGACACATCACACACAGGACAGTCACTGTGCACTTCCTCTTATACTGACTGCAGGAGGACACATCACACACAGGACAGTCACTGTGCACTTCCTCTTATACTGACTGCAGGAGGACACATCACACACAGGACAGTCACTGTGCACTTCCTCTTATACTGACTGCAGGAGGACACATCACATACAGGACAGTCACTGTGCTCTTCCTCTTATACTGACTGCAGGAGGACACATCACACACAGGACAGTCACTGTGCACTTCCTCTTATACTGACTGCAGGAGGACACATCACACACAGGACAGTCACTGTGCACTTCCTCTTATACTGACTGCAGGAGGACACATCACACACAGGACAGTCACTGTGCACTTCCTCTTATACTGACTGCAGGAGGACAGATAACACACAGGACAGTCACTGTGCTCTTCCTCTTATACTGATTGCAGGAGGACACATCACACACAGGACAGTCACTGTGCACTTCCTCTTATACTGATTGCAGGAGGACACATCACACACAGGACAGTCACTGTGCACTACCTCTTATACTGATTGCAGGAGGACACATCACACACAGGACAGTCACTGTGCACTTCCTCTTATACTGACTGCAGGAGGACACATCACATACAGGACAGTCACTGTGCTCTTCCTCTTATACTGACTGCAGGAGGACACATCACACACAGGACAGTCACTGTGCACTTCCTCTTATACTGACTGCAGGAGGACACATCATATACAGGACAGTCACTGTGCACTTCCTCTTATACTGACTGCAGGAGAACATATCACACACAGGACAGTCACTGTGCACTTCCTCTTATACTGATTGCAGGAGGACACATCACACACAGGACAGTCACTGTGCACTTCCTCTTATACTGACTGCAGGAGGACACATCACACACAGGACAGTCACTGTGCACTTCCTCTTATACTGACTGCAGGAGGACACATCACATACAGGACAGTCACTGTGCACTTTCTCTTATACTTACTGCAGGAGGACACATCACACACAGGACAGTCACTGTGCACTTCCTCTTATACTGACTGCAGGAGGACACATCACATACAGGACAGTCACTGTGCACTTCCTCTTATACTGACTGCAGGAGGACACATCACACACAGGACAGTCACTGTGCACTTCCTCTTATACTGACTGCAGGAGGACACATCACACACAGGACAGTCACTGTGCACTTCCTCTTATACTGACTGCAGGAGGACACATCACACACAGGACAGTCACTGTGCTCTTCCTCTTATACTGACTGCAGGAGGACACATCACACACAGGACAGTCACTGTGCACTTCCTCTTATACTGACTGCAGGAGGACACATCACATACAGGACAGTCACTGTGCACTTCCTCTTATACTGACTGCAGGAGGACATATCACACACAGGACAGTCACTGTGCACTTCCTCTTATACTGACTGCAGGAGGACATATCACACACAGGACAGTCACTGTGCACTTCCTCTTATACTGATTGCAGGAGGACACCACACACAGGACAGTCACTGTGCACTTCCTCTTATACTGACTGCAGGAGGACACATCACACACAGGACAGTCACTGTGCACTTCCTCTAATACTTACTGCAGGAGGACACATCACACACAGGACAGTCACTGTGCACTTCCTCTTATACTGACTGCAGGAGGACACATCACACACAGTATAGTCACTGTGCACTTCCCCTTATACTGACTGCAGGAGGACACATCACACACAGGACAGTCACTGTGCTCTTCCTCTTATACTCACTGCAGGAGGACACATCACAAACAGGGCAGACACTGTTCACTTTCTGTTATACTGACTGCAGGAGGAGACATCACACACAGGACAGTCACTGTGCACTTCCTCTTATACTCACTGCAGGAGGACACATCACACACAGGACAGTCACTGTGCCCTTCCTCTTATACTCACTGCAGGAGGACACATCACACAGGACAGTCACTGTGCACTTCCTCTTATACTGACTGCAGGAGGACACATCACACACAGGACAGTCACTGTGCTCTTCCTGTTATACTCACTGCAGGAGGACACATCACACAGGACAGTCACTGTGCACTTCCTCTTATACTGACTGCAGGAGGACACATCACATACAGGACAGTCACTGTGCATTTTCTCTTATACTTACTGCAGGAGGACACATCACACACAGGACAGTCACTGTGCACTTCCTCTTATACTGACTGCAGGAGGACACATCACATACAGGACAATCACTGTGCACTTCCTCTTATACTGACTGCAGGAGGACATATCACACACAGGACAGTCACTGTGCACTTCCTCTTATACTGACTGCAGGAGGACACATCACATACAGGACAGTCACTGTGCATTTTCTCTTATACTTACTGCAGGAGGACACATCACACACAGGACAGTCACTGTGCACTTCCTCTTATACTGACTGCAGGAGGACACATCACATACAGGACAATCACTGTGCACTTCCTCTTATACTGACTGCAGGAGGACATATCACACACAGGACAGTCACTGTGCACTTCCTCTTATACTGACTGCAGGAGGACACATCACACACAGGACAGTCACTGTGCACTTCCTCTTATACTGACTGCAGGAGGACACATCACACACAGGACAGTCACTGTGTACTTCCTCTTATACTGACTGCAGGAAACATCTCTCACAAGACAGTCACTGTTCACTTTCTCTTATACTGACTGCAGAAGGAGACCTCACATATTGGACAGCCAATATGCACTTCCTCTTATACTGACTGCAGGAGGACACATCACATACAGGACAATCACTGTGTGCTTCCACTTATACTGATTGCAGGAGGACACATCACACACAGGACAGTCACTGTGCACTTCCTCTTATACTGACTGCAGGAGGACACATCACATACAGGACAGTCACTGTGTGCTTCCTCTTATACTGACTGTAGGAGGACACATCACACACAGGACAGTCACTGTGCTCTACCTCTTATACTGACTGCAGGAGGACACATCACACACAGGACAGTCACTGTGCACTTCCTCTTATACTGACTGCAGGAGGACACATCACATACAGGACAGTCACTGTGTGCTTCCTCTTATACTGACTGCAGGAGGACACATCACACACAGGACAGTCACTGTGCACTTCCTCTTATACTGACTGCAGGAGGACACATCACACACAGGACAGTCACTGTGCACTTCCTCTTATACTGACTGCAGGAGGAGACATCTCTCACAAGACAGTCACTGTTCACTTTCTCTTATACTGACTGCAGAAGGAGACCTCACATATTGGACAGCCAATATGCACTTCCTCTTATACTGACTGGAGGAGGACACATCACACACAGGACAATCACTGTGCACTTCCTCTTATACTGACTGCAGGAGGACACATCACATACAGGACAGTCACTGTGTGCTTCCTCTTATACTGACTGCAGGAGGACACATCTCTCACAAGACGGTCACTGTGCACTTTCTCTTATACTGGCTGCAGAAGGAGACCTCACATATTGGACAGCCAATATGCACTTCCTCTTATACTGACTGCAGGAGGACACATCACACACAGGACAATCACTGTGCAATTCCTCTTATACTGAGTGCAGGAGGACACATCACACACAGAACAGTCACTGTGCACTTTCTCTTATACTGACTGCAGAAGTAGACATCACATATTGGAAATCCACTATGCCCTTCCTCTAATACTGACTACAGGAGGACACATAACACACAGGGCAGTCAGTGTGCTCTTCCTCTTATACTGACTGCAGGAGGAAACATCACACACAGGACAGTCACTGTGCACTTCCTCTTGTACTGACTGCAGGAGGACACATCACACACAGGACAGTCACTGTGCACTTCCTCTTATACTGACTGCAGGAGGACACATCACACACAGGACAGTCACTGTGCTCTTCCTTTTATACTGACTGCGGGAGGAAACCTCACACACAGGATAGTCACTGTGCACTTCCTCTTATACTGACTGCAGGAGGACAGATCACATACAGGATAGTCACTGTGCACTTCCTCTTATACTGACTGCAGGAGGACACATCACATACAGGACAGTCACTGTGTGCTTCCTCTTATACTTATTGCAGAAGGACACATCACACACAGGACAGTCAATGTGCACTTCCTCTTATACTGACTGCAGAAGGACACATCACATACAGGACAGTCACTGTGTGCTTCCTCTTATACTGACTGTAGGAGGAGACATCTCTCACAAGACAGTCACTGTGCACTTTCTCTTATACTTACAGAAGGAGGACACATCACACACAGGACAATCACTGCATACTTCCTCTTATACTGACTGCAGGAAACATCTCTCACAAGACAGTCACTGTTCACTTTCTCTTATACTGACTGCAGAGGGAGACCTCACATATTGGACAGCCAATATGCACTTCCTCTTATACTGACTGCAGGAGGACACATCACACACAGGACAATCAGCGTGCTGTTCCTCTTATACTGACTGCAGGAGGAAACATCACACATAGGACAGTCACTGTGCACTTCCTCTTATACTGACTGCAGGAGGACACATCACATACAGGACAGTCACTGTGCACTTCCTTTTATACTGACTGCGGGAGGAAACCTCACACACAGGACAGTTTCTGTGCGCTTCCTCTTATACTGACTGCAGGACGACACATCACAAAAGACAGTCACTGTGCACTTCTTCTTATACTGACCGCAGAAGGACACATCACACACAGGACAGTCACTGTGTACTTCCTCTTATACTGACTGCAGGAGGACACATCACACACAGGACAGTCACTGTGCACTTCCTCTTATACTGACTGCAGGAGGACACATCACACACAGGACAGTCACTGTGCACTTCCTCTTATACTGACTGCAGGAGGACACATCACACACAGGACAGTCACTGTGCACTTCCTCTTATACTGACTGCAGGAGGACATATCACACACAGGACAGTCACTGTGCACTTCCTCTTATACTGACTGCAGGAGGACACATCACACACAGGACAGTCACTGTGCACTTCCTCTTATACTGACTGCAGGAGGACACATCACACACAGGACATTCACTGTGCTCTTCCTCTTATACTGACTGCAGGAGGACACATCACACACAGGACAGTCACTGTGCACTACCTCTTATACTGATTGCAGGAGGACACATCACACACAGGACAGTCACTGTGCACTTCCTCTTATACTAATTGCAGGAGGACACATCACACACAGGACAGTCACTGTGCACTTCCTCTTATACTGACTGCAGGAGGACACATCACATACAGGACAGTCACTGTGCACTTCCCCTTATACTGACTGCAGGAGGACACATCACACACAGGAGAGTCACTGTGCACTACCTCTTATACTGATTGCAGGAGGACACATCACACACAGGACAGTCACTGTGCACTTCCTCTTATACTGACTGCAGGAGGACACATCACACACAGGACAGTCACTGTGCACTTCCTCTTATACTGACTGCAGGAGGACACATCACATACAGGACAGTCACTGTGCACTTTCTCTTATACTGACTGCAGGAGGACACATCACACACAGGACAGTCACTGTGCACTTCCTCTTATACTGACTGCAGGAGGACACATCATATACAGGACAGTCACTGTGCACTTCCTCTTATACTGACTGCAGGAGAACATATCACACACAGGACAGTCACTGTGCACTTCCTCTTATACTGATTGCAGGAGGACACATCACACACAGGACAGTCACTGTGCACTTACTCTTATACTGACTGCAGGAGGACACATCACATACAGGACAGTCACTGTGCACTTTCTCTTATACTTACTGCAGGAGGACACATCACATACAGGACAGTCACTGTGCTCTTCCTCTTATACTGACTGCAGGAGGACACATCACACACAGGACAGTCACTGTGCACTTCCTCTTATACTGACTGCAGGAGGACACATCACACACAGGACAGTCACTGTGCACTTCCTCTTATACTGACTGCAGGAGGACACATCATATACAGGACAGTCACTGTGCACTTCCTCTTATACTGACTGCAGGAGAACATATCACACACAGGACAGTCACTGTGCACTTCCTCTTATACTGACTGCAGGAGGACATATCACACACAGGACAGTCACTGTGCACTTCCTCTTATACTGATTGCAGGAGGACACATCACACACAGGACAGTCACTGTGCACTTCCTCTAATACTTACTGCAGGAGGACACATCACACACAGGACAGTCACTGTGCACTTCCTCTTATACTGACTGCAGGAGGACACATCACACACAGTATAGTCACTGTGCACTTCCCCTTATACTGACTGCAGGAGGACACATCACACACAGGACAGTCACTGTGCTCTTCCTCTTATACTCACTGCAGGAGGACACATCACAAACAGGGCAGACACTGTTCACTTTCTGTTATACTGACTGCAGGAGGAGACATCACACACAGGACAGTCACTGTGCACTTCCTCTTATACTCACTGCAGGAGGACACATCACACACAGGACAGTCACTGTGCTCTTCCTCTTATACTCACTGCAGGAGGACACATCACACACAGTACAGTCACTGTGCACTTCCTCTTATACTGACTGCAGGAGGACACATCACATACAGGACAATCACTGTGCACTTCCTCTTATACTGACTGCAGGAGGACATATCACACACAGGACAGTCACTGTGCACTTCCTCTTATACTGACTGCAGGAGGACACATCACACACAGAACAGTCACTGTGCACTTCCTCTTATACTGACTGCAGGAGGACACATCACACACAGGACAGTCACTGTGCACTTCCTCTTATACTAACTGCTGGAGGACACATCACACACAGGACAGTCACTGTGCACTTCCCCTTATACTGACTGCAGGAGGACACATCACACACAGGACAGTCACTGTGCACTTCCTCTTATTCTGACTGCAGGAGGACACATCACACACAGGACAGTCACTGTGCCCTTTCTCTTATACTTACTGCAGGAGGACACATCACACACAGGACAGTCACTGTGTACTTCCTCTTATACTGACTGCAGGAGGACACATCACACACAGGACAGTCACTGTGCACTTCCTCTTATACTGACTGCAGGAGGACACATCACACACAGGACAGTCACTGTGCACTTCCTCTTATACTGATTGCAGGAGGACACATCACACACAGAACAGTCACTGTGCACTTTCTCTTATACTGACTGCAGGAGGACACATCACACACAGGACAGTCACTGTGCACTTCCTCTTATACTGACTGCAGGAGGACACATCACACACAGGACAGTCACTGTGCACTTCCTCTTATACTGATTGCAGGAGGACACATCACACACAGAACAGTCACTGTGCACTTTCTCTTATACTGACTGCAGAAGTAGACATCACATATTGGAAATCCACTAAGCCCTTCCTCTAATACTGACTACAGGAGGACACATAACACACAGGGCAGTCAGCGTGCTGTTCCTCTTATACTGACTGCAGGAGGAAACATCACACATAGGACAGTCACTGTGCACTTCCTTTTATACTGACTGCGGGAGGAAACCTCACACACAGGACAGTCACAGTGCGCTTCCTCTTATACTGACTGCAGGACGACACATCACAAGAGACAGTCACTGTGCACTTCTTCTTATACTGACCGCAGGAGGACACATCACATACAGGACAGTCACTGTGCACTTCCTCTTATACTGACTGCAGGAGGACACATCACACACAGGACAGTCACTGTGCACTTCCTCTTATACTGACTGCAGGAGGACACATCACACACAGGACAGTCACTGTGCACTTCTTCTTATACTGACAGCAGAAGGACACATCACACACAGGACAGTCACTGTGCACTTCCTCTTATACTGATTGCAGGAGGACACATCACACACAGGACAGTCACTGTGCACTTCCTCTTATACTGACTGCAGGAGGACACATCACACACAGGACAGTCACTGTGCACTTCTTCTTATACTGACCGCAGAAGGACACATCACACACAGGACAGTCACTGTGCACTTCCTCTTATACTGACTGCAGGAGGTCACATCACACACAGGACAGTCACTGTGCACTTCCTCTTATACTGACTGCAGGAGGACACATCACACACAGGACAGTCACTGTGTACTTCCTCTTATACTGACTGCAGGAGGACACATCACACACAGGACAGTCACTGTGTGCTTCCTCTTATACTGACTGCAGGAGGACACATCACACACAGGACAGTCACTGTGCACTTCCTCTTATACTGACTGCAGGAGGACATATCACACACAGGACAGTCACTGTGCACTTCCTCTTGTACTGACTGCTGGAGGACACATCACACACAGGACAGTCACTGTGCACTTCCTCTTATACTGACTGCAGGAGGACACATCACACACAGGACAGTCACTGTGCTCTTCCCCTTATACTGACTGCAGGAGGACACATCACACACAGGACAGTCACTGTGCACTTCCTCTTATACTGACTGCAGGAGGACACATCACACACAGGACAGTCACTGTGCTCTTCCTCTTATACTGACTGCAGGAGGACACATCACACACAGGACAGTCACTGTGCACTTCCTCTTATACTGACTGCAGGAGGACACATCACACACAGGACAGTCACTGTGCACTACCTCTTATACTGATTGCAGGAGGACACATCACACACAGGACAGTCACTGTGCACTTCCTCTTATACTGACTGCAGGAGGACACATCACATACAGGACAGTCACTGTGTGCTTCCTCTTATACTAATTGCAGGAGGACACATCACACACAGGACAGTCACTGTGCACTTCCTCTTATACTGACTGCAGGAGGACACATCACATACAGGACAGTCACTGTGCACTTCCCCTTATACTGACTGCAGGAGGACACATCACACACAGGAGAGTCACTGTGCACTACCTCTTATACTGATTGCAGGAGGACACATCACACACAGGACAGTCACTGTGCACTTCCTCTTATACTGACTGCAGGAGGACACATCACATACAGGACAGTCACTGTGCACTTTCTCTTATACTGACTGCAGGAGGACACATCACACACAGGACAGTCACTGTGCACTTCCTCTTATACTGACTGCAGGAGGACACATCATATACAGGACAGTCACTGTGCACTTCCTCTTATACTGACTGCAGGAGAACATATCACACACAGGACAGTCACTGTGCACTTCCTCTTATACTGATTGCAGGAGGACACATCACACACAGGACAGTCACTGTGCACTTACTCTTATACTGACTGCAGGAGGACACATCACATACAGGACAGTCACTGTGCACTTTCTCTTATACTTACTGCAGGAGGACACATCACATACAGGACAGTCACTGTGCTCTTCCTCTTATACTGACTGCAGGAGGACACATCACACACAGGACAGTCACTGTGCACTTCCTCTTATACTGACTGCAGGAGGACACATCACACACAGGACAGTCACTGTGCACTTCCTCTTATACTGACTGCAGGAGGACACATCATATACAGGACAGTCACTGTGCACTTCCTCTTATACTGACTGCAGGAGAACATATCACACACAGGACAGTCACTGTGCACTTCCTCTTATACTGACTGCAGGAGGACATATCACACACAGGACAGTCACTGTGCACTTCCTCTTATACTGATTGCAGGAGGACACATCACACACAGGACAGTCACTGTGCACTTCCTCTAATACTTACTGCAGGAGGACACATCACACACAGGACAGTCACTGTGCACTTCCTCTTATACTGACTGCAGGAGGACACATCACACACAGTATAGTCACTGTGCACTTCCCCTTATACTGACTGCAGGAGGACACATCACACACAGGACAGTCACTGTGCTCTTCCTCTTATACTCACTGCAGGAGGACACATCACAAACAGGGCAGACACTGTTCACTTTCTGTTATACTGACTGCAGGAGGAGACATCACACACAGGACAGTCACTGTGCACTTCCTCTTATACTCACTGCAGGAGGACACATCACACACAGGACAGTCACTGTGCTCTTCCTCTTATACTCACTGCAGGAGGACACATCACACACAGTACAGTCACTGTGCACTTCCTCTTATACTGACTGCAGGAGGACACATCACATACAGGACAATCACTGTGCACTTCCTCTTATACTGACTGCAGGAGGACATATCACACACAGGACAGTCACTGTGCACTTCCTCTTATACTGACTGCAGGAGGACACATCACACACAGAACAGTCACTGTGCACTTCCTCTTATTCTGACTGCAGGAGGACACATCACACACAGGACAGTCACTGTGCCCTTTCTCTTATACTTACTGCAGGAGGACACATCACACACAGGACAGTCACTGTGTACTTCCTCTTATACTGACTGCAGGAAACATCTCTGACAAGACAGTCACTGTTCACTTTCTCTTATACTGACTGCAGAAGGAGACCTCACATATTGGACAGCCAATATGCACTTCCTCTTATACTGACTGCAGGAGGACACATCACATACAGGACAATCACTGTGTGCTTCCACTTATACTGATTGCAGGAGGACACATCACACACAGGACAGTCACTGTGCACTTCCTCTTATACTGACTGCAGGAGGACACATCACATACAGGACAGTCACTGTGTGCTTCCTCTTATACTGACTGCAGGAGGACACATCACACACAGGACAGTCACTGTGCTCTACCTCTTATACTGACTGCAGGAGGACACATCACACACAGGACAGTCACTGTGCACTTCCTCTTATACTGACTGCAGGAGGACACATCACATACAGGACAGTCACTGTGTGCTTCCTCTTATACTGACTGCAGGAGGACACATCACACACAGGACAGTCACTGTGCACTTCCTCTTATACTGACTGCAGGAGGACACATCACACACAGGACAGTCACTGTGCACTTCCTCTTATACTGACTGCAGGAGGAGACATCTCTCACAAGACAGTCACTGTGCACTTTCTCTTATACTTACAGCAGGAGGACACATCACACACAGGACAGTCACTGTGTACTTCCTATTATACTGACTGCAGGAAACATCTCTCACAAGACAGTCACTGTTCACTTTCTCTTATACTGACTGCAGAAGGAGACCTCACATATTGGACAGCCAATATGCACTTCCTCTTATACTGACTGGAGGAGGACACATCACACACAGGACAATCACTGTGCACTTCCTCTTATACTGACTGCAGGAGGACACATCACATACAGGACAGTCACTGTTTGCTTCCTCTTATATTAATTGCAGGAGGACACATCACACACAGGACAGTCACTGTGCACTTCCTCTTATACTGACTGCAGGAGGACACATCACATACAGGACAGTCACTGTGTGCTTCCTCTTATACTGACTGCAGGAGGACACATCTCTCACAAGACGGTCACTGTGCACTTTCTCTTATACTGGCTGCAGAAGGAGACCTCACATATTGGACAGCCAATATGCACTTCCTCTTATACTGACTGCAGGAGGACACATCACACACAGGACAATCACTGTGCAATTCCTCTTATACTGAGTGCAGGAGGACACATCACACACAGAACAGTCACTGTGCACTTTCTCTTATACTGACTGCAGGAGGACACATCACATACAGGACAGTCACTGTGTGCTTCCTCTTATACTAATTGCAGGAGGACACATCACACACAGGACAGTCACTGTGTGCTTCCTCTTATACTGACTGCAGGAGGACACATCACACACAGGACAGTCACTGTGCACTTTCTCTTATAGTGACTGCAGGAGGACACATCACACACAGGACAGTCACTGTGCACTTCCTCTTATACTGACTGCAGGAGGAGACATCTCTCACAAGACAGTCACTGTGCACTTTCTCTTATACTTACAGCAGGAGGACACATCACACACAGGACAGTCACTGTGTACTTCCTATTATACTGACTGCAGGAAACATCTCTCACAAGACAGTCACTGTTCACTTTCTCTTATACTGACTGCAGAAGGAGACCTCACATATTGGACAGCCAATATGCACTTCCTCTTATACTGACTGGAGGAGGACACATCACACACATGACAATCACTGTGCACTTCCTCTTATACTGACTGCAGGAGGACACATCACATACAGGACAGTCACTGTTTGCTTCCTCTTATATTAATTGCAGGAGGACACATCACACACAGGACAGTCACTGTGCACTTCCTCTTATACTGACTGCAGGAGGACACATCACATACAGGACAGTCACTGTGTGCTTCCTCTTATACTGACTGCAGGAGGACACATCTCTCACAAGACGGTCACTGTGCACTTTCTCTTATACTGGCTGCAGAAGGAGACCTCACATATTGGACAGCCAATATGCACTTCCTCTTATACTGACTGCAGGAGGACACATCACACACAGGACAATCACTGTGCAATTCCTCTTATACTGAGTGCAGGAGGACACATCACACACAGAACAGTCACTGTGCACTTTCTCTTATACTGACTGCAGGAGGACACATCACATACAGGACAGTCACTGTGTGCTTCCTCTTATACTAATTGCAGGAGGACACATCACACACAGGACAGTCACTGTGTGCTTCCTCTTATACTGACTGCAGGAGGACACATCACACACAGGACAGTCACTGTGCACTTCCTCTTATACTGACTGCAGGAGGACACATCACATACAGGACAGTCACTGTGCACTTCCTCTTATACTGACTGCAGGAGGACACATCACATACAGGACAGTTACTGTGCACTTCCCCTTATACTGACTGCAGGAGGACACATCACACACAGGAGAGTCACTGTGCACTACCTCTTATACTGATTGCAGGAGGACACATCACACACAGGACAGTCACTGTGCACTTCCTCTTATACTGACTGCAGGAGGACACATCACATACAGGACAGTCACTGTGTGCTTCCTCTTATACTGACTGCAGGAGGACACATCACACACAGGACAGTCACTGTGCACTTCCTCTTATACTGACTGCAGGAGGACACATCACACACAGGACAGTCACTGTGCACTTCCTCTTATACTGACTGCAGGAGGAGACATCTCTCACAAGACAGTCACTGTGCACTTTCTCTTATACTTACAGCAGGAGGACACATCACACACAGGACAGTCACTGTGTACTTCCTCTTATACTGACTGCAGGAAACATCTCTCACAAGACAGTCACTGTTCACTTTCTCTTATACTGACTGCAGAAGGAGACCTCACATATTGGACAGCCAATATGCACTTCCTCTTATACTGACTGGAGGAGGACACATCACACACAGGACAATCACTGTGCACTTCCTCTTATACTGACTGCAGGAGGACACATCACATACAGGACAGTCACTGTTTGCTTCCTCTTATATTAATTGCATGAGGACACATCACACACAGGACAGTCACTGTGCACTTCCTCTTATACTGACTGTAGGAGGACACATCACATACAGGACAGTCACTGTGTGCTTCCTCTTATACTGACTGCAGGAGGACACATCTCTCACAAGACGGTCACTGTGCACTTTCTCTTATACTGGCTGCAGAAGGAGACCTCACATATTGGACAGTCAATATGCACTTCCTCTTATACTGACTGCAGGAAACATCTCTCACAAGACAGTCACTGTTCACTTTCTCTTATACTGACTGCAGAAGGAGACCTCACATATTGGACAGCCAATATGCACTTCCTCTTATACTGACTGCAGGAGGACACATCACACACAGGACAATCACTGTGCAATTCCTCTTATACTGAGTGCAGGAGGACACATCACACACAGAACAGTCACTGTGCACTTTCTCTTATACTGACTGCAGGAGGACACATCACATACAGGACAGTCACTGTGTGCTTCCTCTTATACTAATTGCAGGAGGACACATCACACACAGGACAGTCACTGTGTGCTTCCTCTTATACTGACTGCAGGAGGACACATCACACACAGGACAGTCACTGTGCACTTTCTCTTATAGTGACTGCAGGAGGACACATCACACACAGTACAGTCACTGTGCACTTCCTCTTATACTGACTGCAGGAGGACACATCACATACAGGACAGTCACTGTGCACTTCCCCTTATACTGACTGCAGGAGGACACATCACACACAGGAGAGTCACTGTGCACTACCTCTTATACTGATTGCAGGAGGACACATCACACACAGGACAGTCACTGTGCACTTCCTCTTATACTGACTGCAGGAGGACACATCACATACAGGACAGTCACTGTGCACTTTCTCTTATACTGACTGCAGGAGGACACATCACACACAGGACAGTCACTGTGCACTTCCTCTTATACTGACTGCAGGAGGACACATCACACACAGGACAGTCACTGTGCACTTCCTCTTATACTGACTGCAGGAGGACACATCACACACAGGACAGTCACTGTGCACTTCCTCTTATACTGACTGCAGGAGGACACATCACACACAGGACAGTCACTGTGCACTTCCTCTTATACTGACTGCAGGAGGACACATCACACACAGGACAGTCACTGTGCTCTTCCTCTTATACTGACTGCAGGAGGACACATCATATACAGGACAGTCACTGTGCACTTCCTCTTATACTGACTGCAGGAGAAAATATCACACACAGGACAGTCACTGTGCACTTCCTCTTATACTGATTGCAGGAGGACACATCACACACAGGACAGTCGCTGTGCACTTCCTCTTATACTGACTGCAGGAGGACACATCACACACAGGACAGTCACTGTGCACTTCCTCTTATACTGACTGCAGGAGGACACATCACACACAGGACAGTCACTGTGCCCTTCCTCTTATACTGACTGCAGGAGGACACATCACACACAGGACAGTCACTGTGCACTTCCTCTTATACTGACTGCAGGAGGACACCACACACAGGACAGTCACTGTGCACTTCCTCTTATACTGACTGCAGGAGGACACATCACACACAGGACAGTCACTGTGCTCTACCTCTTATACTGACTGCAGGAGGACACATCACACACAGGACAGACACTGTGCACTTACTCTTATACTGACTGCAGGAGGACACATCACATACAGGACAGTCACTGTGCACTTCCTCTTATACTGACTGCAGGAGAAAATATCACACACAGGACAGTCACTGTGCACTTCCTCTTATACTGATTGCAGGAGGACACATCACACACAGGACAGTCGCTGTGCACTTCCTCTTATACTGACTGCAGGAGGACACATCACACACAGGACAGTCACTGTGCACTTCCTCTTATACTGACTGCAGGAGGACACATCACACACAGGACAGTCACTGTGCCCTTCCTCTTATACTGACTGCAGGAGGACACATTACACACACAGGACAGTCACTGTGCACTTCCTCTTATACTGACTGCAGGAGGACACATCACACACAGGACAGACACTGTGCACTTACTCTTATACTGACTGCAGGAGGACACATCACATACAGGACAGTCACTGTGCACTTCCTCTTATACTGACTGCAGGAGAACATATCACACACAGGACAGTCACTGTGCACTTCCTCTTATACTGACTGCAGGAGGACACATCACACACAGGACAGTCACTGTGCACTTCCTCTTATACTGACTGCAGGAGGACATATCACACACAGGACAGTCACTGTGCACTTCCTCTTATACTGATTGCAGGAGGACACATCACACACAGGACAGTCACTGTGCACTTCCTCTAATACTTACTGCAGGAGGACACATCACACACAGGACAGTCACTGTGCACTTCCTCTTATACTGACTGCAGGAGGACACATCACACACAGTATAGTCACTGTGCACTTCCCCTTATACTGACTTCAGGAGGACACATCACACACAGGACAGTCACTGTGCTCTTCCTCTTATACTCACTGCAGGAGGACACATCACAAACAGGGCAGACACTGTTCACTTTCTGTTATACTGACTGCAGGAGGAGACATCACACACAGGACAGTCACTGTGCACTTCCTCTTATACTCACTGCAGGAGGACACATCACACACAGGACAGTCACTGTGCTCTTCCTCTTATACTCACTGCAGGAGGACACATCACACCGGACAGTCACTGTGCACTTCCTCTTATACTGACTGCAGGAGGACACATCACATACAGGACAGTCACTGTGCATTTTCTCTTATACTTACTGCAGGAGGACACATCACACACAGGACAGTCACTGTGCACTTCCTCTTATACTGACTGCAGGAGGACACATCACATACAGGACAATCACTGTGCACTTCCTCTTATACTGACTGCAGGAGGACATATCACACACAGGACAGTCACTGTGCACTTCCTCTTATACTGACTGCAGGAGGACACATCACACACAGGACAGTCACTGTGCACTTTCTCTTATACTTACTGCAGGAGGACACATCACACACAGGACAGTCACTGTGCACTTCCTCTTATACTGACTGCAGGAGGACATATCACACACAGGACAGTCACTGTGCACTTCCTCTTATTCTGACTGCAGGAGGACATATCACACACAGGACAGTCACTGTGCACTTTCTCTTATACTTACTGCAGGAGGACACATCACACACAGGACAGTCACTGTGTACTTCCTCTTATACTGACTGCAGGAAACATCACTGACAAGACAGTCACTGTTCACTTTCTCTTATACTGACTGCAGAAGGAGACCTCACATATTGGACAGCCAATATGCACTTCCTCTTATACTGACTGCAGGAGGACACATCACATACAGGACAATCACTGTGTGCTTCCACTTATACTGATTGCAGGAGGACACATCACACACAGGACAGTCACTGTGCACTTCCTCTTATACTGACTGCAGGAGGACACATCACATACAGGACAGTCACTGTGTGCTTCCTCTTATACTGACTGCAGGAGGACACATCACACACAGGACAGTCACTGTGCTCTACCTCTTATACTGACTGCAGGAGGACACATCACACACAGGACAGTCACTGTGCACTTCCTCTTATACTGACTGCAGGAGGACACATCACATACAGGACAGTCACTGTGTGCTTCCTCTTATACTGACTGTAGGAGGACACATCACACACAGGACAGTCACTGTGCACTTCCTCTTATACTGACTGCAGGAGGACACATCACACACAGGACAGTCACTGTGCACTTTCTCTTATACTTACAGCAGGAGGACACATCACACACAGGACAGTCACTGTGTACTTCCTCTTATACTGACTGCAGGAAACATCTCTCACAAGACAGTCACTGTTCACTTTCTCTTATACTGACTGCAGAAGGAGACCTCACATATTGGACAGCCAATATGCACTTCCTCTTATACTGACTGGAGGAGGACACATCACACACAGGACAATCACTGTGCACTTCCTCTTATACTGACTGCAGGAGGAGACATCTCTCACAAGACAGTCACTGTGCACTTTCTCTTATACTTACAGCAGGAGGACACATCACACACAGGACAGTCACTGTGTACTTCCTCTTATACTGACTGCAGGAAACATCTCTCACAAGACAGTCACTGTTCACTTTCTCTTATACTGACTGCAGAAGTAGACATCACATATTGGAAATCCACTATGCCCTTCCTCTAATACTGACTACAGGAGGACACATAACACACAGGGCAGTCACTGTGCACTTCCTTTTATACTGACTGCGGGAGGAAACCTCACACACAGGACAGTCACTGTGCACTTCCTCTTATACTGACTGCAGGAGGACACATCACACAAGACAGTCACTGTGCACTTTCTCTTATACTGACTGCAGGAGGACAGATCACACACAGGACAGTCACTGTGCACATCCTCTTATACTGACTGCAGGAGGACACATCACACACAGGACAGTCACTGTGCACTTCCTCTTATACTGACTGCAGGAGGACACATCACACACAGGACAGTCACTGTGCACTTCCTCTTATACTGACTGCAGGAGGACACATCACACACAGGACAGTCACTGTGCTCTTCCTCTTATACTGACTGCAGGAGGACACATCACACACAGGACAGTCACTGTGCACTTCCTCTTATACTGACTGCAGGAGGACACATCACACACAGGACAGTCACTGTGCACTTCCTCTTATTCTGACTGCAGGAGGACACATCACACACAGGACAGTCACTGTGCACTTCCTCTTATACTGACTGCAGGAGGACACATCACACACAGGACAGTCACTGTGCTCTTCCTCTTATACTGACTGCAGGAGGACACATCACACACAGGACAGTCATTGTGCGCTTCCTCTTATACTGACTGCAGGAGGACACATCACACACAGGACAGTCACTGTGCACTTCCTCTTATACTGACTGCAGGAGGACACATCACACACAGGACAGTCACTGTGCACTTCCTCTAATACTGACTGCAGGAGGAGACATCACACACAGGACAGTCACTGTACACTTCCTCTTATACTCACTGCAGGAGGAGACCTCACATATTGGACAGCCAATATGCACTTCCTCTTATACTGACTGGAGGAGGACACATCACACACAGGACAATCACTGTGCACTTCCTCTTATACTGACTGCAGGAGGACACATCACACACAGGACAGTCACTGTGCTCTTCCACTTATACTGACTGCAGGAGGACACATCACACACAGGACAGTCACTGTACACTTCCTCTTATACTCACTGCAGGAGGACACATCACACACAGGGCAGACACTTTTCACTTTCTGTTATACTGACTGCAGGAGGACACATCACACACAGGACAGCCACTGTGCACTTCCTCTTATACTGATTGCAGGAGGACACATCACACACAGGACAGTCACTGTGCACTTCCTCTTATACTGATTGCAGGAGGACACATCACACACAGGACAGTCACTGTGCACTACCTCTTATACTGATTGCAGGAGGACACATCACACACAGGACAGTCACTGTGCACTTCCTCTTATACTGACTGCAGGAGGACACATCACATACAGGACAGTCACTGTGTGCTTCCTCTTATACTGACTGTAGGAGGAGACATCTCTCACAAGACAGTCACTGTGCACTTTCTCTTATACTTACAGCAGGAGGACACATCACACACAGGACAATCACTGCGTTCTTCCTCTTATACTGACTGCAGGAAACATCTCTCACAAGACAGTCACTGTTCACTTTCTCTTATACTGACTGCAGAAGGAGACCTCACATATTGGACAGCCAATATGCACTTCCTCTTATACTGACTGCAGGAGGACACATCACACACAGGACAATCAGTGTGCACTTCCTCTTATACTGAGTGCAGAAGGACACATAACGCACAGGGCAGTCAGTGTGCTGTTCCTCTTATACTGACTGCATGAGGAAACATCACACATAGGACAGTCACTGTGCACTTCCTTTTATACTGACTGCGGGAGGAAACCTCACACACAGGACAGTTTCTGTGCGCTTCCTCTTATACTGACTGCAGGAGGACACATCACACACAGGACAGTCACTGTGCACTTCCTCTTATACTGACCGCAGAAGGACACATCACACACAGGACAGTCACTGTGTACTTCCTCTTATACTGACTGCAGGAGGACACATCACACACAGGACAGTCACTGTGCACTTCCTCTTATACTGACTGCAGGAGGACACATCACACACAGGACAGTCACTGTGCACTTCCTCTTATACTGATTGCAGGAGGACACATCACACACAGGACAGTCACTGTGCACTACCTCTTATACTGATTGCAGGAGGACACATCACACACAGGACAGTCACTGTGCACTTCCTCTTATACTGACTGCAGGAGGACACATCACATACAGGACAGTCACTGTGTGCTTCCTCTTATACTGACTGTAGGAGGAGACATCTCTCACAAGACAGTCACTGTGCACTTTCTCTTATACTTACAGCAGGAGGACACATCACACACAGGACAATCACTGCGTACTTTCTCTTATACTGACTACAGAAGGAGACCTCACATATTGGACAGCCAATATGCACTTCCTCTTATACTGACTGCAGGAGGACACATCACACACAGGACAATCAGTGTGCACTTCCTCTTATACTGAGTGCAGGAGGACACATAACACACAGGGCAGTCAGTGTGCTGTTCCTCTTATACTGACTGCATGAGGAAACATCACACACAGGACAGTCACTGTGCACTTCCTCTTATACTCACTGCAGGAGGACACATCACACACAGGACAGTCACTGCGCACTTCCTCTTATACTGACTGCAGGAGGACACATCACACACAGGACAGTCACTGTGCACTTCCTCTTATACTCACTGCAGGAGGACACATCACACACAGGGCAGTCACTGTGCACTTTCTCTTATACTTACTGCAGGAGGACACATCACCCACAGGACAGTCACTGTGCACTACCTCTTATACTGATTGCAGGAGGACACATCACACACAGGACAGTCACTGTGCACTTCCTCTTATACTGACTGCAGGAGGACACATCACACACAGGACAGTCACTGTGCCCTTCCTCTTATACTGACTGCAGGAGGACACATCACACACAGGACAGTCACTGTGCACTTCCTGTTATACTGACTGCAGGAGGACACATCACACACAGGACAGTCACTGTGCACTTCCTCTTATACTGATTGCAGGAGGACACATCACACACAGGACAGTCACTGTGCACTTCCTCTTATACTGACTGCAGGAGGACATATCACACACAGGACAGTCACTGTGTGCTTCCTCTTATACTGTCTGCAGGAGGACACATCACACACAGGACAGTCACTGTGCTCTACCTCTTATACTGACTGCAGGAGGACACATCACACACAGGACAGTCACTGTGCACTTCCTCTTATACTGACTGCAGGAGGACACATCACATACAGGACAGTCACTGTGTGCTTCCTCTTATACTGACTGCAGGAGGACACATCACACACAGGACAGTCACTGTGCACTTCCTCTTATACTGACTGCAGGAGGACACATCACACACAGGACAGTCACTGTGCACTTCCTCTGATACTGACTGCAGGAGGAGACATCTCTCACAAGACAGTCACTGTGCACTTTCTCTTATACTTACAGCAGGAGGACACATCACACTCAGGACAGTCACTGTGTACTTCCTCTTATACTGACTGCAGGAAACATCTCTCACAAGACAGTCACTGTTCACTTTCTCTTATACTGACTGCAGAAGGAGACCTCACATATTGGACAGCCAATATGCACTTCCTCTTATACTGACTGGAGGAGGACACATCACACACAGGACAATCACTGTGCACTTCCTCTTATACTGACTGCAGGAGGACACATCACATACAGGACAGTCACTGTTTGCTTCCTCTTATATTAATTGCAGGAGGACACCACACACAGGACAGTCACTGTGCACTTCCTCTTATACTGACTGCAGGAGGACACATCACACACAGGACAGTCACTGTGCACTTCCTCTTATACTGACTGCAGGAGGACACATCACATACAGGACAGTCACTGTGTGCTTCCTCTTATACTGACTGCAGGAGGACACATCACATACAGGACAGTCACTGTGCACTTTCTCTTATACTGGCTGCAGAAGGAGACCTCACATATTGGACAGCCAATATGCACTTCCTCTTATACTGACTGCAGGAGGACACATCACACACAGGACAGTCACTGTGCACTTCCTCTTATACTGACTGCAGGAGGACACATCACACACAGGACAGTCACTGTGCACTTCCTCTTATACTGACTGCAGGAGGACACATCACACACAGGACAGTCACTGTGCATTACCTCTTATTCTCACTGCAGGAGGACACATCACACACAGGACAATCACTGTGCAATTCCTCTTATACTGACTGCAGGAGGACACATCACACACAGGACAGTCACTGTGCACTTCCTCTTATACTGATTGCAGGAGGACACATCACACACAGGACAGTCACTGTGTACTTCCTCTTATACTGACTGCAGGAAACATCTCTCACAAGACAGTCACTGTTCACTTTCTCTTATACTGACTGCAGAAGGAGACCTCACATATTGGACAGCCAATATGCACTTCCTCTTATACTGACTGCAGGAGGACACATCACACACAGGACAGTCACTGTGCACTTCCTCTTATACTGACTGCAGGGGGACACATCACACACAGGACAGTTACTGTGCACTTCCTCTTATACTAACTGCAGGAGGACACATCACACACAGGACAGTCACTGTGCACTTCCTCTTATACTGACTGCAGGAGGACACATCACACACAGGACAGTCACTGTGCATTACCTCTTATTCTCACTGCAGGAGGACACATCACACACAGGACAATCACTGTGCAATTCCTCTTATACTGACTGCAGGAGGACACATCACACACAGGACAGTCACTGTGCACTTCCTCTTATACTGATTGCAGGAGGACACATCACACACAGGACAGTCACTGTGCACTTCCTCTTATACTGACTGCAGGAGGACACATCATATACAGGACAGTCACTGTGCACTTCCTCTTATACTGACTGCAGGAGGACACATCACATACAGGACAGTCACTGTGTGCTTCCTCTTATACTGACTGCAGGAGGACACATCACACACAGGACAGTCACTGTGCTCTACCTCTTATACTGACTGCAGGAGGACACATCACACACAGGACAGTCACTGTGCACTTCCTCTTATACTGACTGCAGGAGGACACATCACATACAGGACAGTCACTGTGTGCTTCCTCTTATACTGACTGTAGGAGGACACATCACACACAGGACAGTCACTGTGCACTTCCTCTTATACTGACTGCAGGAGGACACATCACACACAGGACAGTCACTGTGCACTTTCTCTTATACTTACAGCAGGAGGACACATCACACACAGGACAGTCACTGTGTACTTCCTCTTATACTGACTGCAGGAAACATCTCTCACAAGACAGTCACTGTTCACTTTCTCTTATACTGACTGCAGAAGGAGACCTCACATATTGGACAGCCAATATGCACTTCCTCTTATACTGACTGGAGGAGGACACATCACACACAGGACAATCACTGTGCACTTCCTCTTATACTGACTGCAGGAGGAGACATCTCTCACAAGACAGTCACTGTGCACTTTCTCTTATACTTACAGCAGGAGGACACATCACACACAGGACAGTCACTGTGTACTTCCTCTTATACTGACTGCAGGAAACATCTCTCACAAGACAGTCACTGTTCACTTTCTCTTATACTGACTGCAGAAGTAGACATCACATATTGGAAATCCACTATGCCCTTCCTCTAATACTGACTACAGGAGGACACATAACACACAGGGCAGTCACTGTGCACTTCCTTTTATACTGACTGCGGGAGGAAACCTCACACACAGGACAGTCACTGTGCACTTCCTCTTATACTGACTGCAGGAGGACACATCACACAAGACAGTCACTGTGCACTTTCTCTTATACTGACTGCAGGAGGACAGATCACACACAGGACAGTCACTGTGCACATCCTCTTATACTGACTGCAGGAGGACACATCACACACAGGACAGTCACTGTGCACTTCCTCTTATACTGACTGCAGGAGGACACATCACACACAGGACAGTCACTGTGCACTTCCTCTTATACTGACTGCAGGAGGACACATCACACACAGGACAGTCACTGTGCTCTTCCTCTTATACTGACTGCAGGAGGACACATCACACACAGGACAGTCACTGTGCACTTCCTCTTATACTGACTGCAGGAGGACACATCACACACAGGACAGTCACTGTGCACTTCCTCTTATTCTGACTGCAGGAGGACACATCACACACAGGACAGTCACTGTGCACTTCCTCTTATACTGACTGCAGGAGGACACATCACACACAGGACAGTCACTGTGCTCTTCCTCTTATACTGACTGCAGGAGGACACATCACACACAGGACAGTCATTGTGCGCTTCCTCTTATACTGACTGCAGGAGGACACATCACACACAGGACAGTCACTGTGCACTTCCTCTTATACTGACTGCAGGAGGACACATCACACACAGGACAGTCACTGTGCACTTCCTCTAATACTGACTGCAGGAGGAGACATCACACACAGGACAGTCACTGTACACTTCCTCTTATACTCACTGCAGGAGGAGACCTCACATATTGGACAGCCAATATGCACTTCCTCTTATACTGACTGGAGGAGGACACATCACACACAGGACAATCACTGTGCACTTCCTCTTATACTGACTGCAGGAGGACACATCACACACAGGACAGTCACTGTGCTCTTCCACTTATACTGACTGCAGGAGGACACATCACACACAGGACAGTCACTGTACACTTCCTCTTATACTCACTGCAGGAGGACACATCACACACAGGGCAGACACTTTTCACTTTCTGTTATACTGACTGCAGGAGGACACATCACACACAGGACAGCCACTGTGCACTTCCTCTTATACTGATTGCAGGAGGACACATCACACACAGGACAGTCACTGTGCACTTCCTCTTATACTGATTGCAGGAGGACACATCACACACAGGACAGTCACTGTGCACTACCTCTTATACTGATTGCAGGAGGACACATCACACACAGGACAGTCACTGTGCACTTCCTCTTATACTGACTGCAGGAGGACACATCACATACAGGACAGTCACTGTGTGCTTCCTCTTATACTGACTGTAGGAGGAGACATCTCTCACAAGACAGTCACTGTGCACTTTCTCTTATACTTACAGCAGGAGGACACATCACACACAGGACAATCACTGCGTTCTTCCTCTTATACTGACTGCAGGAAACATCTCTCACAAGACAGTCACTGTTCACTTTCTCTTATACTGACTGCAGAAGGAGACCTCACATATTGGACAGCCAATATGCACTTCCTCTTATACTGACTGCAGGAGGACACATCACACACAGGACAGTCACTGTGCACTTCCTCTTATACTGACTGCAGGAGGACACATCACACACAGGACAGTCACTGTGCATTACCTCTTATTCTCACTGCAGGAGGACACATCACACACAGGACAATCACTGTGCAATTCCTCTTATACTGACTGCAGGAGGACACATCACACACAGGACAGTCACTGTGCACTTCCTCTTATACTGATTGCAGGAGGACACATCACACACAGGACAGTCACTGTGTACTTCCTCTTATACTGACTGCAGGAAACATCTCTCACAAGACAGTCACTGTTCACTTTCTCTTATACTGACTGCAGAAGGAGACCTCACATATTGGACAGCCAATATGCACTTCCTCTTATACTGACTGCAGGAGGACACATCACACACAGGACAGTCACTGTGCACTTCCTCTTATACTGACTGCAGGAGGACACATCACACACAGGACAGTCACTGTGCATTACCTCTTATTCTCACTGCAGGAGGACACATCACACACAGGACAATCACTGTGCAATTCCTCTTATACTGACTGCAGGAGGACACATCACACACAGGACAGTCACTGTGCACTTCCTCTTATACTGATTGCAGGAGGACACATCACACACAGGACAGTCACTGTGCACTTCCTCTTATACTGACTGCAGGAGGACACATCATATACAGGACAGTCACTGTGCACTTCCTCTTATACTGACTGCAGGAGAACATATCACACACAGGACAGTCACTGTGCACTTCCTCTTATACTGACTGCAGGAGGACACATCACACACAGGACAGTCACTGTGCACTTCCTCTAATACTTACTGCAGTAGGACACATCACACACAGGACAGTCACTGTGCACTTCCTCTAATACTTACTGCAGGAGGACACATCACACACAGGACAGTCACTGTGCACTTCCTCTAATACTTACTGCAGTAGGACACATCACACACAGGACAGTCACTGTGCACTTCCTCTAATACTTACTGCAGGAGGACACATCACACACAGGACAGTCACTGTGCACTTCCTCTTATACTGACTGCAGGAGGACACATCACACACAGGACAGTCACTGTGCACTTCCTCTAATACTTACTGCAGGAGGACACATCACACACAGGACAGTCACTGTGCACTTCCCCTTATACTGACTGCAGGAGGACACATCACACACAGGACAGTCACTGTGCTCTTCCTCTTATACTCACTGCAGGAGGACACATCACAAACAGGGCAGACACTGTTCACTTTCTGTTATACTGACTGCAGGAGGAGACATCACACACAGGACAGTCACTGTGCACTTCCTCTTATACTCACTGCAGGAGGACACATCACACACAGGACAGTCACTGTGCACTTCCTCTTATACTGACTGCAGGAGGACACCACACACAGGACAGTCACTGTGCACTTCCTCTTATACTGACTGCAGGAGGACACATCACACAGGACAGTCACTGTGCACTTCCTCTTGTACTCACTGCAGGAGGACACATCATACAGGACAGTCACTGTGCACTTCCTCTTATACTGACTGCAGGAGGACACATCACATACAGGACAGTCACTGTGCATTTTCTCTTATACTTACTGCAGGAGGACACATCACACACAGGACAGTCACTGTGCACTTCCTCTTATACTGACTGCAGGAGGACACATCACATACAGGACAATCACTGTGCACTTCCTCTTATACTGACTGCAGGAGGACATATCACACACAGGACAGTCACTGTGCACTTCCTCTTATACTGACTGCAGGAGGACACATCACACACAGGACAGTCACTGTGCACTTCCTCTTATACTGACTGCAGGAGGACACATCACACACAGAACAGTCACTGTGCACTTTCTCTTATACTGACTGCAGGAGGACATATCACACACAGGACAGTCACTGTGCACTTTCTCTTATACTTACTGCAGGAGGACACATCACACACAGGACAGTCACTGTGCACTTCCTCTTATACTGACTGCAGGAGGACACATCACACAGGGCAGTCACTGTGCGCTTACTCTTATACTGACTGCAGGAGGACACATCACACACAGGGCAGTCACTGTGCACTTCCTCTTATACTGACTGCAGGAGGACACATCACACACAGGGCAGTCACTGTGTACTTCCTCTTATACTGACTGCAGGAAACATCTCTCACAAGACAGTCACTGTTCACTTTCTCTTATACTGACTGCAGGAGGACACATCACACACAGGACAATCACTGTGCAATTCCTCTTATACTGAGTGCAGGAGGACACATCACACACAGAACAGTCACTGTGCACTTTCTCTTATACTGACTGCAGAAGTAGATATCACATATTGGAAATCCACTATGCCCTTCCTCTAATACTGACTACAGGAGGACACATAACACACAGGGCAGTCAGTGTGCTCTTCCTCTTATACTGACTGCAGGAGGACACATCACACACAGGACAGTCACTGTGCACTTCCTCTTATACTGACTGCAGTAGGACACATCACACACAAGGCGGTCACTGTGCACTTCCTCTTATACTGACTGCAGGAGGACACTTAACACACAGGACAGTCACTGTGCACTTCCTCTTATACTGACTGCAGGAGGACACATCACACACAGGACAGTCACTGTGCACTTCCTCTTATACTGACTGCAGGAGGACACATCACACACAGGACAGTCACTGTGCACTTCCTTTTATACTGACTGCAGGAGGACACATCACACACAGGACAGTCGCTGTGCACTTCCTCTTATACTGACAGCAGGAGGACACATCACACACAGGACAGTCGCTGTGTACTTCCTCTTATATTGACTGCAGGAGGACACATCACACACAGGACAGTCACTATGCACTTCCTCTTATACTGACTGCAAGAGGACACATCACACACAGGACAGTCACTGTGCACTTCCTCTTATACTGACTGCAGGAGGACACATCACACACAGGACAGTCACTGTGCACTTCCTCTTATACTGACTGCAGTAGGACACATCACACACAAGGCGGTCACTGTGCACTTCCTCTTATACTGACTGCAGGAGGACACTTAACACACAGGACAGTCACTGTGCACTTCCTCTTATACTGACTGCAGGAGGACACATCACACACAGGACAGTCACTGTGCACTTCCTCTTATACTGACTGCAGGAGGACACATCACACACAGGGCAGTCAGTGTGCTCTTCCTCTTATACTGACTGAAGTAGGACACATCACACACAGGACAGTCACTGTGCACTTCCTCTTATACTGACTGCAGGAGGACACATCACACACAGGACAGTCACTGTGCACTTCCTCTTATACTGACTGCAGTAGGACACATCACACACAAGGCGGTCACTGTGCACTTCCTCTTATACTGACTGCAGGAGGACACTTAACACACAGGACAGTCACTGTGCACTTCCTCTTATACTGACTGCAGGAGGACACATCACACACAGGACAGTCACTGTGCACTTCCTCTTATACTGACTGCAGGAGGACACATCACACACAGGACAGTCACTGTGCACTTCCTTTTATACTGACTGCAGGAGGACACATCACACACAGGACAGTCGCTGTGCACTTCCTCTTATACTGACAGCAGGAGGACACATCACACACAGGACAGTCGCTGTGTACTTCCTCTTATACTGACTGCAGGAGGACACATCACACACAGGACAGTCACTATGCACTTCCTCTTATACTGACTGCAAGAGGACACATCACACACAGGACAGTCACTGTGCACTTCCTCTTATACTGACTGCAGGAGGATACATCACACACAGGACAGTCACTGTGCACTTCCTCTTATACTGACTGCAGGAGGACACATCACACAAGGGACAGTCACTGTGCACTTCCTCTTATACTGACTGCAGGAGGACACATCACACACAGGACAGTCACTGTGCACTTCCTCTTATAATGACTGCAGGAGGACACATCACACACAGGACAGTCACTGTGCACTTCCTCTTATACTAACTGCAGGAGGACACATCACACACAGGACAGTTACTGTGCACTTCCTCTTATACTGACTGCAGGAGGACACATCACACACAGGACAGTCACTGTGCACTTCCTCTTATACTGACTGCAGGAGGACACATCACACACAGGACAGTCGCTATGCACTTCCTCTTATACTGACTGCAGGAGGACACATCACACACAGAACAGTCACTGTGCACTTCCTCTTATACTGACTGCAGGAGGACACATCACACACAGGACAGTCACTGTGCACTTCCTCTTATACTGACTGCAGGAGGACACATCACACACAGGACAGTCACTGTGCACTTCCTCTTATACTGACTGCAGGAGGACACATCACACACAGGACAGTCACTGTGCACTTCCTCTTATACTCACTGCAGGAGGACACATCACACACAGGACAGTCACTGTGCACTTTCTGTTATACTGACTGCAGGAGGAGACATCACACACAGGACAGTCACTGTGCACTTCCTCTTATACTGACTGCAGGAGGACACATCACACACAGGACAGTCGCTGTGCACTTCCTCTTATACTCACTGCAGGAGGACACATCACACACAGGACAGTCACTGTGCACTTCCTCTTATACTGACTGCAGGAGGACACATCACACACAGGACAGTCACTGTGCACTTCCTCTTATACTGACTGCAGGAGGACACAT
Source organism: Pseudophryne corroboree (assembly GCF_028390025.1). Classification (NCBI taxonomy): domain Eukaryota; kingdom Metazoa; phylum Chordata; class Amphibia; order Anura; family Myobatrachidae; genus Pseudophryne; species Pseudophryne corroboree. The sequence continues at coordinate 80,570,402 of NC_086446.1, read as the reverse complement.
CACACACAGGACAGTCACTGTGCTCTTCCTCTTATACTGACTGCAGGAGGACACATCACACACAGGACAGTCGCTATGCACTTCCTCTTATACTGACTGCAGGAGGACACATCACACACAGGACAGTCACTGTGCACTTCCTCTTATACTGACTGCAGTAGGACACATCACACACAAGGCGGTCACTGTGCACTTCCTCTTATACTGACTGCAGGAGGACACTTAACACACAGGACAGTCACTGTGCACTTCCTCTTATACTGACTGCAGGAGGACACATCACACACAGGACAGTCACTGTGCACTTCCTCTTATACTGACTACAGGAGGACACATCACACACAGGACAGTCACTGTGCACTTCCTTTTATACTGACTGCAGGAGGACACATCACACACAGGACAGTCACTGTGCACTTCCTCTTATACTGACTGCAGGAGGACACATCACACAAGGGACAGTCACTGTGCACTTCCTCTTATACTGACTGCAGGAGGACACATCACACACAGGACAGTCACTGTGCACTTCCTCTTATAATGACTGCAGGAGGACACATCACACACAGGACAGTCACTGTGCACTTCCTCTTATACTAACTGCAGGAGGACACATCACACACAGGACAGTTACTGTGCACTTCCTCTTATACTGACTGCAGGAGGACACATCACACACAGGACAGTCACTGTGCACTTCCTCTTATACTGACTGCAGGAGGACACATCACACACAGGACAGTCGCTATGCACTTCCTCTTATACTGACTGCAGGAGGACACATCACACACAGAACAGTCACTGTGCACTTCCTCTTATACTGACTGCAGGAGGACACATCACACACAGGACAGTCACTGTGCACTTCCTCTTATACTGACTGCAGGAGGACACATCACACACAGGACAGTCACTGTGCACTTCCTCTTATACTGACTGCAGGAGGACACATCACACACAGGACAGTCACTGTGCACTTCCTCTTATACTCACTGCAGGAGGACACATCACACACAGGACAGTCACTGTGCACTTTCTGTTATACTGACTGCAGGAGGAGACATCACACACAGGACAGTCACTGTGCACTTCCTCTTATACTGACTGCAGGAGGACACATCACACACAGGACAGTCACTGTGCACTTCCTCTTATAATGACTGCAGGAGGACACATCACACACAGGACAGTCACTGTGCACTTCCTCTTATACTAACTGCAGGAGGACACATCACACACAGGACAGTTACTGTGCACTTCCTCTTATACTGACTGCAGGAGGACACATCACACACAGGACAGTCACTGTGCACTTCCTCTTATACTGACTGCAGGAGGACACATCACACACAGGACAGTCGCTATGCACTTCCTCTTATACTGACTGCAGGAGGACACATCACACACAGAACAGTCACTGTGCACTTCCTCTTATACTGACTGCAGGAGGACACATCACACACAGGACAGTCACTGTGCACTTCCTCTTATACTGACTGCAGGAGGACACATCACACACAGGACAGTCACTGTGCACTTCCTCTTATACTGACTGCAGGAGGACACATCACACACAGGACAGTCACTGTGCACTTCCTCTTATACTCACTGCAGGAGGACACATCACACACAGGACAGTCACTGTGCACTTTCTGTTATACTGACTGCAGGAGGAGACATCACACACAGGACAGTCACTGTGCACTTCCTCTTATACTGACTGCAGGAGGACACATCACACACAGGACAGTCGCTGTGCACTTCCTCTTATACTCACTGCAGGAGGACACATCACACACAGGACAGTCACTGTGCACTTCCTCTTATACTGACTGCAGGAGGACACATCACACACAGGACAGTCACTGTGCACTTCCTCTTATACTGACTGCAGGAGGACACATCACACACAGGACAGTCACTGTGCTCTTCCTCTTATACTGACTGCAGGAGGACACATCACACACAGGACAGTCGCTATGCACTTCCTCTTATACTGACTGCAGGAGGACACATCACACACAGGACAGTCACTGTGCACTTCCTCTTATACTGACTGCAGTAGGACACATCACACACAAGGCGGTCACTGTGCACTTCCTCTTATACTGACTGCAGGAGGACACTTAACACACAGGACAGTCACTGTGCACTTCCTCTTATACTGACTGCAGGAGGACACATCACACACAGGACAGTCACTGTGCACTTCCTCTTATACTGACTACAGGAGGACACATCACACACAGGACAGTCACTGTGCACTTCCTTTTATACTGACTGCAGGAGGACACATCACACACAGGACAGTCACTGTGCACTTCCTCTTATACTGACTGCAGGAGGACACATCACACAAGGGACAGTCACTGTGCACTTCCTCTTATACTGACTGCAGGAGGACACATCACACACAGGACAGTCACTGTGCACTTCCTCTTATAATGACTGCAGGAGGACACATCACACACAGGACAGTCACTATGCACTTCCTCTTATACTAACTGCAGGAGGACACATCACACACAGGACAGTTACTGTGCACTTCCTCTTATACTGACTGCAGGAGGACACATCACACACAGGACAGTCACTGTGCACTTCCTCTTATACTGACTGCAGGAGGACACATCACACACAGGACAGTCGCTATGCACTTCCTCTTATACTGACTGCAGGAGGACACATCACACACAGAACAGTCACTGTGCACTTCCTCTTATACTGACTGCAGGAGGACACATCACACACAGGACAGTCACTGTGCACTTCCTCTTATACTGACTGCAGGAGGACACATCACACACAGGACAGTCGCTATGCACTTCCTCTTATACTGACTGCAGGAGGACACATCACACACAGGACAGTCACTGTGCACTTCCTCTTATACTGACAGCAGGAGGACAGATAACACACATGACAGTCACTGTGCACTTCCTCTTATACTGACTGCAGGAGGACACATCACACACAGGACAGTCGCTGTGCACTTCCTCTTATACTCACTGCAGGAGGACACATCACACACAGGACAGTCACTGTGCACTTCCTCTTATACTGACTGCAGGAGGACACATCACACACAGGACAGTCACTGTGCACTTCCTCTTATACTGACTGCAGTAGGACACATCACACACAGGACAGTCGCTGTGTACTTCCTCTTATACTGACTGCAGGAGGACACATCACACACAGGACAGTCACTGTGCACTTCCTCTTATACTGACTGCAGGAGGACACATCACACACAGGACAGTCACTGTGCACTTCCTCTTACACTGACTGCAGGAGGACACATCACATACAGGACAGTCACTGTGCACTTCCTCTTATAATGACTGCAGGAGGACACATCACACACAGGACAGTCACTGTGCACTTCCTCTTATACTGACTGCAGGAGGACACATCACACACAGGACAGTCACTGTGCACTTCCTCTTATACTGACTGCAGGAGGACACATCACACACAGGACAGTCACTGTGCACTTCTTCTTATACTGACTGCAGGAGGACACATCACAAACAGGACAGTCACTGTGCACTTCCTCTTATACTGACTGCAGGAGTACACATCCCACACAGGACAGTCACTGTGCACTTCCTCTTATAATGACTGCAGGAGGACACATCACACACAGGACAGTCACTGTGCACTTCCTCTTATACTGACTGCAGGAGGACACATCACACACAGGACAGTCACTGTGCACTTCCTCTTATACTGACTGCAGGAGGACACATCACACACAGGACAGTCACTGTGCACTTCCTCTTATACTGACTGCAGGAGGACACATCACACACAGGACAGTCACTGTGCACTTCCTCTTATACTGACTACAGGAGGAAACATCACACACAGGACAGTCACTCTGCACTTCCTCTTATACTGACTGCAGGAGGACACATCACACACAGGACAGTCACTGTGCACTTTCTCTTATACTGACTGCTGGAGGACACATCACACACAGGACAGTCACTGTGCACTTACTCTTATACTGACTGCAGGAGGACACATCACACACAGGACAGTCACTGTGTACTTCCTCTTATACTGACTGCAGGAGGACACATCACACACAGGACAGTCACTGTGCACTTCCTCTTATACTGACTGCAGGAGGACACATCACACACAGGACAGTCACTGTGCACTTCCTCTTATACTGATTGCAGGAGGACACATCACACACAGGACAGTCACTGTGTGCTTCCTCTTATACTGACTGCAGGAGGACACAACACACACAGGACAGTCACTGTGCACTTCCTCCTATACTGACTGCAGGAGGACACATCACACACAGGACAGTCACTGTGCACTTCCTCTTATACTGACTGCAGGAGGACACATCACACACAGGACAGTCACTGTGCACTTCCTCTTATACTGACTGCAGGAGGACACATCACACACAGGACAGTCACTGTGCACTTCCTCTTATACTGACTGCAGGAGGACACATCACACACAGGACAGTCACTGTGCACTTCCTCTTATACTGATGGCGGAGGACACATCACATACAGGACAGTCACTGTGCACTTCCTCTTATATCCCAATAATGTACAGTAGGGAGCTTGTTATACCACATATTAATGCCTGTAGTATTAGAGATCATTCACATAAATGGCGATAAGTGATCACCTCACTGTGCTGTATATAAGGATTACATATAGTGCTAATGTAATTTAGACAGATTTTCTCTTACGTCCTAGGGGATACTGGGAATCCAATCTGTACCATGGGGTATAGACGGGTCCACTAGAAGTCATGGGCATGTTAAGAAATTGATAGTGTGTGCTGGCTACTCCCTCTTTGCCCCTCCTACCTGACCCAGTTTAGAAAATGTGCCCGGAGGAGCCGGTCACGTCTATGGAAGCTCCTAAAGAGTTTTCTGCATTTAATTTCTAAATTTGTTATTTTCAGGCAGGGCTTTGTGGGACTTAGGGGTTATTGGTCCCATTCCCCGCTGACAGAACACTAGTTCCTAAGGGAACTATTCACAAGCCCCACCACGGCGAGCGTACATTCCTGCAGCGTGCCGCCACCCCTAGCAGAGCCAGAAGACGGAAGAGTGGTGAGTACTAAGCCGGCGTCCTGGTTAGCGGGTCGCCGGCTATTATGGCGGCATGAGGGTACGGAGTCGCACGGTTTCTAACCGGGGCGGACAGCGTCTCCCGCCTGTGTACAGATGCTGAGCAGTGGACACAGTACCCAGACTGGCAGCAAAGCCATAAAAGGAGTCTGACTCCATTTTATGCACTCAGACATGTACAAGCCAGTATAAAAAAGAGCGGGAAGACAGTGCGCAATTGAAGGGGCGGGACTTCATTATGAGCGGATCCAGAAGCTCACCAGCGCCATTTTCCCTCTGCAGCTGACACAGACGCTGACTGACAGGGACGCGCAGCTTCTCCAGAGAGTCTCCAGATTACTTCAGTGGTACCAGGGGGTCATAGCAGGGGGGAGCGGTTATAAGTGTACTAAATCCCTAATCTAGGTACTTAGTCTATGACCCGCCTAAGATTTGCATTAGCGATAAGGGCGCCGTGTGCTGGCTCCAGACTCTCTGTGTCTCCCTGGAAGGGCTCTTTGTGGGTTAGTTGTGGGTTAATTGTGCATTTAACCTTTTCCTGTGTGTGTGTGTGTGTGTGTATGTCAGACAAAGAGTGTATTTCATGTAAGGCACAGTGTTCTTCTTCTCCAGGGGGTTCACTAGTGTGTACCCACTTCCCAGGCTAGTGGGGCAGAACCAGCATGGCTGGACTCCATTAGGGGAATGATTTCCTCCATTTCTACTAAGTTATCTCGAAATGAGAAAGACGCAATACTTAAGTCAGTCTATGGATGAGTTGATGAAAAAGGACTCAAGACCCAAGCCAGCGTCTTAGTCCCTCACCATCTGTCCACAAAAATGTACTTTTAGGCCCATATCTTGCAGTCTGACTCTGATGATGAGGGGTCAGACATGGAGGAGGGTGAGGTGGACTCAGAGGTTGGGGATGATACTCTGTCACAGCGAATAGAGGCTCTCATAGAGGCTATCAGAGAAGTTCTGCATCTCCCTGATAAAGTTACAGAGGAAAGTGAGGGATCTTATTTGCTGCAGTGGGGTACACTGGTATTCCACAGGGAATAACATCAGGGGGTGTATAGTTGGATCTTGATCCGAGGCACCAACAGGCTAAAGCTTTGACTGTTCCCAGGATGCCTTGCACTGCCTCCTCTATATCCCCGCCTCCAGGCACTGGAGCTTAGTTTGTAAGTTGGTGCCTGCAGTGCAGGCAGCTAACAGGATGGGCTGTCCTAAGCAGCCCTGAAAAGAGCTTTTTTTTTTAGAAGAAAGAGGACTTCAAGGGACGCACCTCCCCCAGCGGCACTGTATACTCCCGCGCCCTGGTTGCCGGGTACTTACAGCGGAGGCACTTCGGTCTCATCAGACACACATACCGCCACTGCTCTCCTGGATCGCGTGGCCGCACAAGTTCGGGAGGAGGTAAGAGGCTCCCCCAGGTGGGAGCCGCCAAAATCGGGATCCGGCTGCGGTCTCCGTAGATGGACCGCGCCGCTGGCGTGGACACTGTGGCCGTACGGGGACCCCACTATATCAACAAGGAGCACAGGTCGGATTTACTAAAATCCATTTAGTATAGCCTCCATAGTACCCAGTGGTGAAGTCCAGCATAGGGGATAAGGCGGTGACCTATAAACCCTCCCCTAGCCCCAGGCGCCATCTACAGCAGCCCTGGAGCTGCATCTCTCTCTCTCCCTCACTCCCTGTCGGCGTTTGGGTGCCATTACACAGAGCTGCGATGATCCTGGGACTGCTGGGCACTGTCTCCTCTGTAAAGCCGCCTGTCTCATCAGCGCTGTGCATTTACAGGACACTTAAGTATTCTACATGTCGTTTAGACAGCGTTAGTTAAGAACAAGTGCATAACTATATGAATATTTTGTAAAGTATTCTGTGATATACATCCAGTGTTTACTGTGCAGTTATATCTGTATTCATACATAATATTATGTAGTAATACTAGTCCAGTGCAGTCTTATTGTTTTGTGTAATAATTTCTGCATTGTACATGTGACTGTGTGTGCCCATAGTAGCTGCTGTGTGGTGTCCTTTCCGTGTATCACATATTGCTATCACTATATTCTGTACCCTGAGGGGGGCTAAGTGCGTCAGGTTCCTTTAAATATATATATATATATACATATATATATATATATATATATAGTGTTTTACGGGATATACTGTTTTGTATTTTTCTCTGTGTTTTTCAGTCACCATATACCACATAAATCCTCTGTTTGTGTTCTGCGTTTGCAGTCACGCTGCACAGTTGGTTTTTGTCGGGTACCTGGCTATATTGCACTGTTACGCCCTAAGGCTACGTTTCCATATAATGTATGCTACATAGAGCAGGAGATCTGTGGCTGATCCTGCGTCATGCAGTGCTGACGCCACGGATTTATCTGAGGAAAATATTCCAGCTGAGGGTCCGGGTACCGGGAGTTCTGTACCCCTCAGTCAGTCTGCAGCACCGGTGGCACACCAAGACCCATCTTGGGCTGCTTTTTCTAATTTACTGACTACGCTTGTAATGAGACTTACGCCCCCTGTGGGACCTCCTGTGCCATTACAGCCACATATTGTCCCTGTAGTTAATTCGCCATGGGCGGATACTCTGTCAACTCAGTTACAGCAATTAAATCAGTCCTTGGTTAAACAAAATCCTATCCCTCACCCTCCTAAAACCAAAGGATCATCTAAGTGGGCCATTACTTCCTCACAATCTACCCATGTTTCGGATACTTAATCCGATGAAGATGGAGTACATACTGACCCATCAGACTCTGATGCAGATGCTTCTGATGAGGAATCTACAACACATTTTGATGTTCCTGACCTATTGGAGGCTATCAAACTGATTCTTCAGATTGATGCTGAAACTGACCCTCCAGATTATGTCTAAGAAACCTGATAAGTTCAAACGTCAGAAAGTCACTAAATTAGTTTTGCCACATTCTGACCATTTAGTTGACATATGTCAGGATTCCTGGGAATCTCCAGGAAAGAACTTCTTCCTATCTAAAAAGATGCTAGCTCGTTTATCCCCTCTCCACAGAGTTAAGTAAGAATTGGGAAACACCACCTCCGGTGGACTCGCATGTCGCTCGTCTCGTGGTGTCTTCTACTCTGCCAGTCACTACTGTCACCTCTCTGAAGGAACCGACAGATAAGCGTGTGGAGGGTTGCTTGAAGTCTATTTACACTCTTGCAGGTGCCGTACATACTGTAGACCCACTATAGCTGCTTCTTGAGCTGCAAAAGGTATTGAAGCCTGGGTTCAAGCTATTGAGGCGTAGCTACCTCTGAATTTTTCTAATAATGCCAGACAGTGTCTCTCATATATTACCACAGCCTCTCATTACATTCAGGAGGCGGTCTCTAATGCCGGTGTTCTGGTGGCCAAAGCATCTACTACGTCCATTCTGGCTCTCTGGATTCTGTGGTTGCGGTCCTGGTCGGTAGACCTGGACTGTGAAAAGACCTTGGAGGTGATCCCTTTTAAGGGAGACATACTATTCGGGGAAGATTTGAACAAGATTGTTGCTGACTTAGCGTCTTAGACTGCATGTCTGCCAAGTACTAATCCTTCGGCTCCGATGGCTAAAAGTACCACCTTTCGTTTCTTTCGACCTCCAAGTAAAGCAAAGGGTCAGGCGTACCCGAAACAAGCTTGTACTTCCAAAACCTCTAAGTCTAAGCCTAAACGTTCTTGGCCTGATCGTCAGCCTGCTTCCAAACCAGAAAAGCCTGCCGCATGACGGCGCGGGCCTCCACCTGGGGGACCCTAGGGTGGGAGGCCGACTTCTGCGGATCACCCAGGTATGGTTGCAGACCACTTCAGGCGCCTGGGTGAGTGAAGTCATCGCTCATGGATACGCCATCTCTTTCAGGAAACGTCCCCCTCACAGGTTTTGCTCGACGGTTATCCCTTCGGATCCGTTAAAAGCAAAAACTCTATGTGTGGTGGTGCAGTCCCTCCTGGACACAGGAGTGATAGTGCTGTTGCCTCTGTCTCAGAGGGGCAGGGGGTACTATTCAACGCTGTTACTAGTTCTGAAGCCGAATGGATCCTCCTGGCCCATTCTCCACCTCAAATCTTTGATCAAGTTTGTGAAGGTCTCCAAATTCCGTTTGGAAACTCTTTGCTCTATTGTTCTGGCTTTGGAGCCCAAGGATTATATGGTATCCCTGGACATACAGGATGCTTACCTACACATACCTATTGTCGTGTCGCATCAGCAGTATCTGAGGTTTGCTATTGGTAACCTACATTATCAATTCCAAGCCTTGCCCTTTGGACTGACTACAGCCCCTCGGATCTTCACCAAGGTTATGGCAGTCATGATGGCCATTCTCCATTGGCAAGGTATCAGGATCCTTCCGTATCTGGATGACTTGCTGATCCTGGTGAACTCTCCAGAGGTTCTCATCCATCATCTGGAACTGATGGTCCAATTCCTACAAGCACACGGGTGGCTCATCAATTGGAAGAAGTCCTCACTGATCCCTGCTCAGAGCATGGTGCACCTGGGGCACTACTGGACACACACAACCAACGGATACAATGCTTCCTTTCTCGCCCACGAGTGTCGATACACTCGGCGATGCAAGTACTAGGCCTCATGGTGTTGGCTTTCGACATGGTGGAGTACGCTCAAGTTCACTCTCGCCCTCTGCAGAATCTAATCCTTGCCAAGTGGGACGGCCTGCCTTACCGGATCAGATCTCACATAATTTCCTTGACTCCAGCGGTTCGTTTGTAACTGAGCTGGTGGTTTCAGGATCGACAATAGTGCAGGGGTCGTCCCTTCTGGATCTCCAACTGGGTCCTCCTAACAATGGATGCCAGTCTGCGAGGTTGGGGCGCGATGTTGGAGCAACACTTTCTTCAGGGTCGGTGGACCAGGGGAGAATCTCTCCTCCCGATAAATATTCTGGAGTTGTGGGCAGTGTTCAATGCTCTGAAACTTGCCCGGCCTCTGGTACAGAACAGGCCTGTTCAAGTACAGTCAGACAACGATACCTCGGTGGCATACATAAATCATCAAGGCGGCATGCGAAGCTGCATGGCAATGATGGAAGTATCAAAGATTCTTCAATGGGTGGAACGCCATCTGCCAGCCTTATCAGCAGTGTTCATTCCGAGGGTCCTCAACTGGGAAGCGGACTTCCTCAGTCGTCAGGACATACACGCCGGAGAGTGGAGTCTTCATCCGGAAGTCTTTCAACTCCTAGTGGACAAGTGGGGCCTACCATACCTGATGGCTTCTCGACACAATCACAAGGTTCCGTTCTTCGGAGCAAGGACAAGGGATTCTCAAGAAGCGATCGTGAACACACTGTCAATTCCATGGAACTTTCGGCTGCCATACGTGTTCCCTCCGGTGTCACTCCTGCCCAGGGTAATAAGGAAATTAAAGCAACTTTTAATAGCTCCAGCGTGGCCCAGACGGCATTGGTTCTCAGACCTGCAGGGTCTCTCGATAGAGTGTCCTCTTTTGCTTCCTCAACGCCCAGACCTCCTCATTCAGGGACCTTGTGTCTACCAGGATCTGGCCTGTCTGGCTTTGACGGCATGGCTCTTGAAGCTTCCCTCCTGAGGGCCACAGTTTTTTCTGAGGCGGTCATTGAAACGATTTTGAAAGCTCGTAAACCAGCATCAGCTCACATTTATTATAGGGTCTGGAATTCTTACTTCACCTGGTGTGCGGCTAAGAATTTTGATGCATATAAGTTCAGTACTGCCAAACTGTTGGCTTTTCTGGAACAAGACCTTGACTTAGACCTTCGTCTGTCCTCCCTTAAGGTTCATATTTCCAGCCTTGTCGGTGTGGTTTCAGAGAAAAATTGCATCTCTACCTGATGTTCATACTTTCACTCAGGGTATTTTATGGATTTAGCCTCCCTATGTCCCTCCTGTGGCTCCATGGGATCTGTCTTTTGTTCTCGATGCCCTCCAAGAGTCTTCATTTGAACCTCTCAAATCTGTGGACCTTAAATGTCTTACCCTTAAGGTCTTATTTTTGCTGGCTATTGCCTCTGCTCGACGGGTTTCAAACTTGGGTGCCTTATCCTGTCGGTCACACTTTCTGATTTTTCACTGTGACCGGGCTGTTCTTAGAACTCGCCCAGGCTATCTACCTAAGGTGGTGTCATCTTTCCACCTTAACCAAGAGATTGTGATTCCGGCCTTTATCTCTCTTGGTTTGTCTTCCAAAGAGCGGTCTTTGGATGTGATACGGGCTCTCCGTATCTATGTGAAGAGAACTGCTTCTCATAGGAGACTTGATTCTCTTTGTCCTTTTTGGCTTTCACAAGCGTGGCTGGCCTGCGAATAAGCAAACTTTGGCCAGATGGATTAGAATGGTGATTGCAAAAGCTTATGCGCATGCTGGTCTTCCAGCCCCTCATGCTATCAAGGCCCATTCTACTCGGTCTGTTGGACCTTCTTGGGCGGCCTGCCATGGCGCGCCCCTCGATCAATTGTGCAAGGCGGCTACGTGGTCCTCAGTGAATACGTCCATTAGGCTCTATGCCTTTGATACTTCTGCCTCCCAGGATGCTACAGTGCATCCCCTCCCATGAGGAACTGCTTTAGGACATCCCCGATGTTATTCCCTGTGGAATACCAGGGTACCCCGCTGCAGAAAAGGAGATTTATGGTAGAACTTACCATAGTTAAATCTCATTCTGCGAGGTACACTGGATTCCACATGGCGCCCAACCTGACTCACTTAGTTTCTTTGGGATTGTATGGCATTAGCCACTGGTACCTTCTTCTGTCGTGAGAATGTTGGTCTATGTGGCTAACCATTATCGTCTCTTTTACCTGCTACTGCATTGGACTGGTTAACAAAACTGAGCTCTAGCGCCTGGAGGCGGGGATATAAAGGCGGTGCAAGGCATCCTGGGAACAGTCAAAGCTTTAGCCCGTTGGTGCCACGGATCAAGATCCAACTCTACACCCTCCGTCCTGATGTTATTCTCTGTGGAATCCAGTATACCTTGCAGAAAGAGATTTAACAAAGGTAAGTTCTACCATAAATCTCTTTTTCAATATAAAGAAGAAATCCTCAGCCAATTTTCCTGCGTCAAAGGAACAAAATACCATGTTTGAATAACCGTGGGTTAATCCTGATAAAAAATTTAAAATCCCTAAACGATTGTTATTATCTTTCCCTCCTGACGATTGGAAGAAATGGGAAAATCCACCAATAATGGATGCATCGGTATCCATTCTCTCATGAAAAATTGTATTGCCTGTCCAGGGTGCAGCCTCCCTAAAAGATGCGGCTGACCGCAAAATTGAGACTACACTCAAATCTTTGTATACAGCTGCTGGAGTGGCCCAAAGACCCACTACAGCTTGTGGGTGGATTACAAAAGCCATTGCTAAATGGTCGGGTTATCTGATTGTGGGGTTAAACACCTTACCTCAGGAGGAGGTTGTCTTGTTCCTGCAACATATACAGGACTCTGCCAATTTAATGGTGGAAGCCATAAAAGAAATAGGCTTGCTTAATGCACATACTACGGCTATGGCATTGTCTGCAGACAGGGGTCTATGGCTACGCCAGTGGACTGCGGATGCGGACTCCAGGAAAGTCGTGGAGGGCCTTCCCATCACAGGGGAGGCCTTATTTGGAGATGAACTTGACAAATGGATCTCCAAAGCTACGGCGAGTAAGTCTATATATCTTCTTTCTGCAGGACCCCCAACTATGAAGGCCTACTCAGGACCCAATTTTCAGTCCTTTTGGACTTCAAAGTTTAGTGGAAAGGTCAGAGGTTCTTCTACCGCCATCAGAGGCACTAGAGATAAACCACGCAAACCAGCATCTACCGCTTCACAGGAACCGAGCTCCGGAACGGCTCCTCAAAGCCTTCTGCATGACGGTGGACAGCGATGCCTGAAAGATTGTCAGGAGGGAGCCCGGTTAAAATTCTTCAGTCACGTCTGGACGGGATTGTGCCAGGATCCCTGGGTCATAGCTCTTATATCCCACGGTTACAGATTGGAGTTCCAGGAACTTCCACCTCACAGATTATTCAAATCAGTCTCACCAGTTTCGCAAGAGGCAAGTATAACCTTACATGATGCCATTCACAGACTGGTACAGACTCGGGTCATTGTTCCAGTTCCACCCCACCTGCAAAACAAGGGGTACTATTCCAACTTGTTTGTAGTACCGAAACCGGACCTCAAGTCGTTGAACCCGCACTTCCGAGTGTTCAAATTCAAGATGGAGTCTCTGAGAGCGGTGATCTCAGGTCTGGAGGAGGGGGTATTCCTAGTGTCTCTGGACATCAAGGATGCGTACCTTCACATTCCGATCTGGCTACCTCATCTGGCTTATCTACGATTTGCATTGCAGGACTGTCACTACCAGTTCCAGGCCCTGCCATTTGGTCTCTCCACGGCACCGAGGGTGTTCACAAAGGTGATGGCAGAGATGATGTTTCTACTCCGCAAACAGGGAGTGAACATTATTCCGTACCTGGATGATCTTCTGATAAAGGCGCTGTCCAGGGAGCAGTTGTTGGACAGCATTGCCCTCTCAACCAGACTACTCCTGGGTCATGGTTGGATTCTGAACCTTCCGAAATCTCACCTAGAGCCAACACAGAGGCTTCCTTTCCTGGGAATGATACTGGACACAGAGTCTCAGAAGGTGTTCCTTCCTTTGGAAAAGGCATTGGTAATCCATTCGATGGTTTGGGCTGTCCTGAAGCCAACCCCGATCTCGGTGCACCTGTGCTTTCACCTTTTGGGGAAAATGATGGCCTCTTACGAGGCGCTTCAGTACGGAAGGTTTCATGCAAGACCCTTCCAGCTGGATCTGTTGGGCAAATGGTCCAGATCGCATCTTTACATGCACCAGAGAATCCGTCTGTCGCCAAAAGTCAGGATCTCTCTTCTATGGTGGCTTCAGATTTCTCACCTAATCGAGGGTCGACGGTTCAGGATTCAGAATTGGATTCTGCAAACCACAGACGCAAGTCTCAGAGGTTGGGGAACAGTCACCCAAGGGGTGCCGCTTCAGGGTAGATGGTCAAGTCAGGAAGTCGTCCATCCAGTCAACATTCTGGAACTCAGGGCTATATACAACGCCCTTCTGCAGGCCTTCTCTCTTCTTCAAGATCGGACCATTCAGGTTCAGTTGGTCAATGTGACGTCATTGATGTACATAAACCAACAGGGCAGAACGAATAAGCAGAGCAGCAATGTCAGAGGTGTCAAGAATTCTCCTCTGGGCGGAAAAACACGCCATGTCGTTGTCGGTGGTCTTCATTCCGGGAGTATACAAATGGGAAGCAGACTTCCTCAGCAGACACGACCTGCACCTGGGGGAGTAGGGCCTCCACCTGGAGGTGTACAGGTGCTTTACATGTTGGTGGGGATATCCACAAATCGACATGATGGCCTCTCTTCTCAACAAGAAGCTCAAGTGGTATTGTTCCAGGTTTAGAGACCCACAGGCAGTGGCGGTAGATGCTCTGACGACTCCATGAGTCTATCAGATGGTGTGTTTCCTCCACTTCCTCTGATCCCAAGAATTATAGAAAGAATAAAACGGTAAATGGTTCAAGCTGTACTCATTGCTCTGGACTGGCCAAGAAGGGCCTGGTACGCGATCTTCTGGAGATGCTCCATGGCCTCTACCTCTTCGCGAGGATCTTCTGCAACAGGGCCCATTTGTCTATCAAGACTTACCGCGACTACATTTAACAGCATGGAAGTTTAACGGCTGACTCTAGCCAGGAGAGGGATCCCTGACAAGGTCATCCCGACTAAGATCCAAGCCAGGAAGGGGTAACGTCTAAACATTGCCACCATATTTGGAAGAAATATGTCTCTTGGTGTGAGAGCAGACAATATTCTGTGGTGGAATTCCATCTGGGACATTTCCTGCTTTTTCTGCAGTCAGGTGTTGATGTGGGCCTACGTCTGGGCTCCATAAAGGGCCAGATTTCGGCCTTGTTTATTTTCTTTCAGAGACAATTGGCTTCTCTCCCTGAGGTCCAGACGTTCTTAAAAGGTGTTCAGCACATCCAACCTCCCTTTATGCCTCCCCCAGCACCTTGGGATCTCAGTTTGGTGTTGCAGTTCCTCCAATCGGACTGGTTTGAACAGTTACAGGAGGTAGATGTAAAGTATCTTACATGGAAGACTGTCACACTGTTGGTCTTGGCTTCAGCAAGACATGTGTCGGATCTGGGGGCGTTGTCTCACAAGAGCCCCTACTTAATTTTCCATGAGGATAGAGCTGAACTCAGAACTCGTCAGCAATTTCTTCCTAAAGTGGTGTCTGCGTTTCACATCAACCAACCTATTGTGGTTCCGGTTGTTACCGACACCCCTGCTTCACCAAAGTCTTTGGATGTTGTGAGGGCTTTGAAGGTGTATGTAAAACGAACAGCTCTTCACAGAAATCAGACTCGCTGTTTGTTCTTTATGATCCCAACAAGATTGGGTGTCCTGCTTCGAAGCAGTCAATTGCTCGCTGGATCAGACTCACTATCCAGCATGCTTATTCCACGGCAGGTTTGCCGGTTCCAAAATCTGTACAGGGCCACTCTACTAGGTCGGTGGGTTCTTCTTGGGCGGCTGCCCAGGGTGTCTCGGCTTTACAGCTCTGCCGAGCAGCTACTTGGTCAGGTTTGAAGACGTTTGCAAAGTTTTACAAGTTCGATACTTTGGCCTCTGAGGACCTTCAGTTTGGTCACTCAGTTCTGCAGGAACCTCAGCACTCTTCCACCCGGTTTGGGAGCTTTGGTACTTCCCCATGGTACTGAATGGATTTCCAGTATCCCCTAGGACGTAAGAGAAAATAGGATTTTAATTACCTACCGGTAAATCCTTTTCTCCTAGTCCGTAGGGGATACTGGGCGCCCAGCCGATGCCTCGTTCTTCCAGCACTGTTACTTGGCTAAGTAATGTTGTTTGGTTCAGCTATTGCTGTTCCTGGTTTCAAGTTTGGTTAGCATGGCTTTCCTCTTGTTTTGTGTGTGCTGGTTCGGAATCTCACCACTATCCTTTTATACCCTTCTCTCGTGGTATGTCCGTCTCCTCGGGCACAGTTTCTAGACTGAGTCAGGTAGGAGGGCCATAGAGGGAGGAGCCAGCGCACACTATCAATTTCTTAAAGTGCCCATGGCTCCTAGTGGACCCGTCTATACCCCATGGTACTAAATGGATTCCCAATATCCCCTACAGACTACGAGAAAAGGATTTACCGGTAGGTAATTAAAATCCTATTTTAAGCATCACCTCAGTGTTCTGTATAATAGTGAACACCTGATGCCCTGTACCTTGTATCTGGACTTTATACTCCTCAGTGTCTTCTAATATTATTTCCTATTTACACTAGAACTACTGTATGTTACCTTCCATATTTGTTATCTTTATACTTTTATGTATTCCATATTTATTCTCTTTATGCTTTTATCTCTCAGTAACATTACAGGAAATGTCTTCAGATGCAGAACTTGAAGGTTAGTGACATTCTTCTCTTTAAATGCATGAAAAAGGATATTAAATGTATCCATATCTCTATCTTTAACCCCCATCTGTGTCATCCTGTCTGTCTGCTCCTCCCATTTAGAATGTAAGCTCTCATGAACAGGCCCTCTCCCCTCATGTAAATAGAAGAAAAGTTTCAGGTGCGCTGTCAACTGCTACTGATCAGGGAATGGTCAATTTCCCAAAGTATTAAATAGAAAGAAGTAGGGTATTACCAGCGCTGGCTGTTCAAAAGACAATGGCCCTCATTCCGAGTCGTTCGCTCAGTATTTTTCATCGCATCGCAGTGAAATTCCGCTTAGTACGCATGCGCTATAATCGCACTGCGACTGCGCCAAGTAATTTTGCAATGAAGATAGTATTTTTACTCACGGCTTTTTCTTCGCTCCGGCGATCGTAGTGTGATTGACAGGAAATGGGTGTTACTGGGCGGAAACACGGCGTTTTAGGGGCGTGTGGATAAAAACGCTACCGTTTCCGGAAAAAACGCAGGAGTGGCCGGAGAAACGGGGGAGTGTCTGGGCGAACGCTGGGTGTGTTTGTGACGTCAAACCAGGAACGACAAGCACTGAACTGATCGCAGATGCCGAGTAAGTGTGGAGCTACTCAGAAACTACTAAGTAGTTTGTAATCGCAATATTGCGAATACATCGTTCGCAATTTTAAGAAGCTAAGATACACTCCCAGTAGGCGTAGGCTTAGCGTGTGTAACTCTGCTAAAATCGCCTTGCGACCGATCAACTCGGAATGAGGGCCAATATACATGAGATGTCTTGTAACTAAACAATTATTTATTCATCACAAAATAAGAAAACCCCAATAGGTTAAGATTAAAAAGTATATGTAAATTTGAATTTCAAAATACCACATAATAGAGAAAATAGTGAAAACCAATGATAATACAGCCGCCTATTGCGCCTTTATAAATTGGAGAAATCCTTGGTTAGGACTTTCTCCTTGATAGAATACAAAGTCACTATAATAAGCAGCAATGTGTACTGGATTGGGCAATCCCCATAGTAGTCAGTTCCTAGGTCATAAGTAAGCAGTCCGCTGCGAGTGGTCAGCTTGGGAATATATCCACTAGTTGCTGAAGAGAACTTCTAGGTTGATAATACTGCATTGACAATTCCAAACGGGGAGAGAAGTCCAATAGATGCCAGAGAAGTGTCTGCAGGAGATCTGGTGGCAAAGTAGCAAATGGTTGCACTGGCTCAATGCGTTTCATTGGTTTATGTGTTCCTCAGGAGCATATTACATTGGTTTTCACTATTTTCTCTATTATGTGGCATTTTTAAATTTGAATATACATATACTTTTTAATCTTGCCCTATTGGGGTTTTCTTATTTTGTGATAAATAGTTGTTTATTTACAAACCGTTTCATGTATATTGTCTTTTGAACAGCCAGCGCTGGTAAAACCCTACTTTTCTCCCCTCATCTGCTTTTTCCTCTCTTAGACTATTTTCTCTGACGTCCTAAGTGGATGCTGGGGACTCCGTCAGGACCATGGGGATTAGCGGCTCCGCAGGAGACAGGGCACAAAACTAAAGCTTTAGGATCAGGTGGTGTGTACTGGCTCCTCCCCCTATGACCCTCCTCCAAGCCTTAGTTAGGTTTTTGTGCCCGTCCGAGCAGGGTGCAATCTAGGTGGCTCTCTTAAGGAGCTGCTTAGAAAAAGTTTTTAGGTTTCTTATTTTCAGTGAGTCCTGCTGGCAACAGGCTCACTGCATCGAGGGACTTAGGGGAGAGAAGTTCAACTCACCTGCGTGCAGGATGGATTGGCTTCTTAGGCTACTGGACACCATTAGCTCCAGAGGGAGTCGGAACACAGGTCTCACCCTGGGGTTCGTCCCGGAGCCGCGCCGCCGACCCCCCTTGCAGATGCTGAAGATTGAAGGTCCAGAAACCGGCGGCAGAAGGCTTTTCAGTCTTCATGAAGGTAGCGCACAGCACTGCAGCTGTGCGCCATTGTTGTCACACACTTCACACCAACGGTCACGGAGGGTGCAGGGCGTTGCTGGGGGCGCCCTGGGCAGCAATGTATAATACCTTATTCTGGCTAAAAATACATCACATATAGCCCCTGGAGGCTATATGGATGTATTTAACCCCTGCCAGGTCTCAGAAAAACGGGAGAAGAAGCCCGCCGAAAAGGGGGCGGGGCCTATTCTCCTCAGCACACAGCGCCATTTTCCCTCACAGAAATGCTGGTGGGAAGGCTCCCAGGCTCTCCCCTGCACTGCACTACAGAAACAGGGTTAAAACAGAGAGGGGGGGGCACTTATTTGGCGATATGTATATATATATTAAAATGCTATAAGGGAAAAACACTTATATAAAGGTTGTCCCTGTATAATATAGCGTTTTTGGTGTGTGCTGGCAAACTCTCCCTCTGTCTCCCCAAAGGGCTAGTGGGGTCCTGTCCTCTATCAGAGCATTCCCTGTGTGTGTGCTGTGTGTCGGTACTTGTGTGTCGACATGTATGAGGACGATGTTGGTGAGGAGGCGGAGCAATTGCCGGTAATGGTGATGTCAGTCACTCTCTAGGGAGTCGACACCGGAATGGATGGCTTATTTAAGGAATTACGTGATAATGTCAACACGCTGCAAGGTCGGTTGAAGACATGAGACGGCCGGCAAACCAATTAGTACCTGTCCAGGCGTCTAAAACACCGTCAGGGGCGTTAAAACGTCCTTTTTACCTCAGTCGGTCGACACAGACACAGACACGGACACTGACTCCACTGTCGACGGTGAAGAAACAAACGTATTTTCCTTTAGGGCCACACGTTACTTGTTAAGGGCAATGAAGGAGATGTTACATATTTCTGATACTACAAGTACCACAAAAAAGGGTATTATGTGGAGTGTGAAAAAACTACATGTGGTTTTTCCTGAATCAGATAAATTAAATGAAGTGTGTGATGATGCGCGGGTTTCCCCCGATAGAAAATTATTGGCGGTATACCCTTTCCCGCCAGAAGTTATGGCGCGTTGGGAAACACACCTTAAGGTGGATAAGGCGCTCACACGCTTATAAAAACAAGTGGCGTTACCGTCTCCAGATACGGACGCCCTCAAGGAGCCAACTGATAGGAGGTTGGAAAATATCCTAAAAAGTATATACACACATACTGGTGTTATACTGCGACCAGCGATCGCCTCAGCCTGGATGGGCAGCGCTGGGGTGGCTTGGTCGGATTCCCTGACTGGAAATATTGATACCCTTGACAGGGACAGTATTTTATTGACTATAGAGCATTTAAAAGATGCATTTCTATATATGCGAAACTCTGGCATCAAGAGTAAGTGCGATGTCCATATCTGCCAGACGATGTTTATGGACACGACAGTGGTCAGGTGATGCAGATTCCAAACGGCACATGGAAGTATTGCCGTATAAAGGGGAGGAGTTATTTGGGGTCGGTCCATCGGACCTGGTGGCCACGGCAACAGCTAGAAAATCCACCTTTTTTACCCCAAGTCACATCTCAGCAGAAAAAGACATAGTCTTTTCAGCCTCAGTCCTTTCGTCCCCATAATATCTGCCCAGGGATAGAGGTAAGGGAAGAAGACTGCAGCAGGCAGCCCATTCCCAGGAACAGAAGCCTTCCACCGCTTCTGCCAAGTCCTCAGCATGACGCTGGGGCCGTACAAACAGGTGCGGTGGGGGGTCGTCTCAAGAGTTTCAGCACGCAGTGGGCTCACTCGCAAGTGGACCCCTGGATCCTACAAGTAGTATCCCAGGGGTACAGATTGGAAATTCGAGACGTCTCCCCCTCGCAAGTTCCTGAAGTTTGCTTTACCAACGTCTACCTCCGACAGGGAGGCAGTATTGGAAACAATTCACAAGCTGTATTCCCAGCAGGTGATAATCAAAGTACCCCTCCTACAACAAGTAAAGGGGTATTATTCCACACTATATTGTGGTACTGAAGCCAGACGGCTCGGTGAGACCTATTCTAAATGGAGTCACTCAGAGCAGTGATAGCGAACCAGGAAGAAGGGGACTATATGGTGTCCCTGGACATCAATGATGCTTACCTCCATGTCCAAATTTGCCCTTCTCACAAAGGGTACCTCAGGTTCGTGGTACAAAACTGTCACTATCAGTTTCAGACGCTGCCGTTTGGATTGTCCACGGCACCCCGGGTCTTTACCAAGGTAATGGCCGAAATGATGATTCTTCTTCAAAGAAAAGGCGTCTTAATTATCCCTTACTTGGACGATCTCCTGATAAGGGCAAGGTCCAGAGAACAGTTGGAGGTCGGAGTAGCACTATCTCAAGTAGTTCTACGACAGCACGGGTGGATTCTAAATATTCCAAAATCGCAGCTGTCTCCGACGACACGTCTGCTGTCCCTAGGGATGATTCTGGACACAGTCCAGAAAAAGGTGTTTCTCCCGGAGGAGAAAGCCAGGGAGTAATCCGAGCTAGTCAGGAACCTCCAAAAACCAGGAAAAGTGTCAGTGCATCATTGCACAAGGGTCCTGCGAAAAATGGTGGCTTCTTACGAAGCGATTCCATTCGGCAGATTTCACGCAAGAACTTTTCAGTGGGATCTGCTGGACAAATGGTCCGGATCGCATCTTCAGATGCATCAGCGGATAACCCTGTCTCCAAGGACAAGGGTGTCTCTTCTGTGGTGGCTGCAGAGTGCTCATCTACTAAAGGGCCACAGTTATGCATTCAGGACTGGGTCCTGGTGACCACGGATTCCAGCTTGAAAGGCTGGGGAGCAGTCACACAGGGAAAAAATTTCCAGGGAGTGTGATCAAGTCTGGGGACTTCTCTCCGCATAAATATACTGGAGCTAAGAGCAATTTACAATGCTCTAAGCTTAGCAAGACCTCTGCTTCAAGGTCAGCCGGTATTGATCCAGTGGGACAACATCACGGCAGTCGCCCACGTAAACAGACAGGGCGGCACAAGAAGCAGGAGGACAATGGCAGAAACTGCAAGGATTCTTCGCTGGGCGGAAAATCATGTGATAGCACTGTCAGCAGTTTTCATTCCGGGAGTGGACAACTGGGAAGCAGACTTCCTCAGCACGACCTCCACCCGGGAGAGTGGGGACTTCATCGAGAAGTTTTTTCCACATGATTGTGCACCGTTGGGAAAGACCAAAGGTGGACATGATGGCGTCCCGCCTGAACAAAAAACTGGACAGGTATTGCGCCAGGTCAAGAGACCCTCAGGCAATAGCTGTGGACGTTCTGGTAACACCAGGGGTGTACCAGTCGGTGTATGTGTTCCCTCCTCTGCTTCTCATACCAAAGGTACTGAGAATTATAAGACGTAGAGGAGTAAGAACTATACTCGTGGCTCCGGATGGGCCAAGAAGGACTTGGTACCCGGAACTTCAAGAGATGCTCACAGAGGACTCAGGGCCTCTGCCGATAAGAAGGGACTTGTTTCAGCAAGTACCATGTCTGTTCCAAGACTTACCGCGGCTGCGTTTGACGGCATGGCGGTTGAACGCCGGATCCTAAGGGAAAAAGGCATTCCGGAAGAGGTCATTCCTACCCTGGTCAAAGCCAGGAAGGAGGTGACCGCACAACATTATCACCACATGTGGCGAAAATATGTTGCGTGGTGTGAGGCCAGGAAGGCCCCACGAAGAAATTTCAACTCGGTCGATTCCTGCATTTCCTGCAAACAGGAGTGTCTATGGGCCTCAAATTGGGGTCCATTAAGGTTCAAATTTCGGCCCTGTCGATTTTCTTCCAGAAAGAATTGGCTTCAGTTCCTGAAGTCCAGAAATTTGACAAGGGAGTACTGCATATACAACCCCCTTTTGTGCCTCCAGTGGCACTGTGGGATCTCAACGTAGTCCTGGGATTCCTCAAATCACGTTGGTTTAAACCGCTCAAATCTGTGGATTTGAAATATCTCACATGGAAAGTGACCATGATGTTGGCCCTGGCCTCGGCCAGGCGAGTGTCAGAATTGGCGGCTTTGTCTCACAAAAGCCCATATCTGATTGTCCATTCGGACAGGGCAGAGCTGCGGACTCGTCCCCAGTTTCTCCCTAAGTTGGTGTCAGCGTTTCATCTGAACCAGCTTATTGTGGTACCTGCGGCTACTAGAGACTTGGAGGACTCCAAGTTGCTAGATGTTGTCAGGGCCCTGAAAATATAGATTTCCAGGACGGCTGGAGTCAGGAAAACTGACTTGCTGTTATCCTGTATGCACCCAAAAAACTGGGTGCTCTTGCTTCTAAGCAGACGATTGCTAGTTGAATGTGTAGTACAATTCAGCTTGCACATTCTGTGGCAGGACTGCCACAGCCAAAATATATAAATGCCCATTCCACAAGGAAGGTGGGCTCATCTTGGGCGACTGCCCGAGGGATCTCGGCTTTACAACTTTGCCGAGCTGCTACTTGGTCAGGGGCACACCCTGGCTGAGGAGGACCTGGAGTTCTCTCACTCGGTGCTGCAGAGTCATCCGCACTCTCCCGCCCGTTTGGGAGCTTTGGTATAATCCCCATGGTCCTGACGGAGTCCCCAGCATCCACTTAGGACGTCAGAGAAAATAAGATTTTACTTACCGATAAATCTATTTCTCGTAGTCCGTAGTGGATGCTGGGCGCCCATCCCAAGTGCGGATTTTCTGCAATACTTGTACATAGTTGTTGTTACAAAAAAATCGGGTTGTTATTGTTGTGAGCCGTCTGTTCAGAGGCTCCTACGTTTGTCATACTGTTAACTGGGTTCAGATCACAAGTTATACGGTGTGATTGGTGTGGCTGGTATGAGTCTTACCCGGGATTCAATATCCTTCCTTATTGTGTACGCTCGTCCGGGCACAGTATCCTAACTGAGGCTTGGAGGAGGGTCATAGGGGGAGGAGCCAGTACACACCACCTGATCCTAAAGCTTTAGTTTTGTGCCCTGTCTCCTGCGGAGCCGCTAATTCCCATTGTCCTGACGGAGTCCCCAGCATCCACTACGGACTACGAGAAATAGATTTATCGGTAAGTAAAATCTTATTTTCTGCTCCTTACAATGACACCTAACCCTTGGTTTCTGCCATCATGATTATTATTTTAGTGTCCTCTCCCCTTATGCAGAAATGTTTATTCACCATGTACTTGTCCTACATTGGGGTCTATTCAATTCCTGTCGGATCCTATTCAATTTGCGGGCGTTTCTAAAAGTCGAATTGGCATTGTCGAAAATTGACCAAAAACCTGTCAAAAACGTCCGCAAATTCGACAAAGTACGTCCTTTTCGACAGTGTCATTTTTTTCAACAGTCGGAAAAATGGCACTGTCATTGAATAAGTGGAATGCAAATTCGACCTATTTCTGTCTAAATGTGCCGTTATTTTTGTCGGAAAAACCGTCATGAATTCAAAAGACCTAATTGTCTAGTACTGTAAATCTTTATTTTCGTCTTTTGCTTATTTGTGTACTTTGTTAGGTGCTGTGGAACCCTTTCGCACCATAAAAAGAAATGATAATAATATATTAATATATTTAATGACTGGGTCTTGGGCCAGTGATAGAATCTTTGATGAAACTACCAGGGGGAGCAGCTGAGGAAAGTCCCCAGGACACCAGGCAGTCACCTTACTATGGGGCAGACACCGTGGTAATCCACACAATTTCCAACCACATGAGCAAAATTAGATTAAGATAAATTCGCACTCACTATAACATGTATCTAAATACTACAGATATTATGCAAAGTATCCGTAAGCCCCTCTCACAGCTTGTGTGACTTAATGTATAGCTCTACTATGTGAGGCTTACAGTACAGTGAGGATACACCCTATATATCCACATGCCTCCCCGAATCAACATTCATCAACCTGTACCTTCTACCTTTCTCCTGCAACAGATCTTCCCTGCTCAAAAACAATGGAGGTAATTCAGACTGCATCACTGCAGCGGCAGCAATCGCAGTCTGAATTACTTTGTGGGGTGCGCACGCTCACCCCGGAAGCCCACTGAGATGCTTTCAGCATCTCACTGCTGCGATCGCTTCAGGCAGGCAGAGGCGGTAGCGGGGCAAGAGGGGGTGTGCCAATGGCGTTAGACCATTCTGGGAGGGTGCATTCTGGACAATGGAGGCGTGTCTGGACCGTTGGGAGGGTGGGCCGCGGAAGCTGCCACTGCGACCCAGGCCATGGTGGGTAGTGGCCTGCCAGCGCACTGGAGCTGCGCTGGCAGGGAGCTGCTCGTCAGGTACAAAACCATTGCCACCGTGTGATGCTTTTGTACATGTGTAGGTGTGTGTGTGTGTATGGGGGGGGGGGAGAGAGGGCCTGACAAGTGGGGCGGACTAGCCCTGTGCTGGGCGTCCCCCCACATGTCAGAGTAACTGATCGTAGATGAGCTAAATTTAGCACATCTACTATCAGATCTGATTGACCCCCTATATACTGTTCCTTCTAATTTTCCAGAATGCACTCTTTTACCAGCAGCCCCGTCCTATACTGTGTTGCATAGGCCACACTACTACATTCCTACTCCCTGGAGCCCCCTCCTGTACTGTCGTGCCATTTTCACTATTGCACTCCTACACACAGCAGCCCCCTCCTGTACTGTCCAGCCCAGACACCGCTAATACATTCCTACTCCCACCAGCCCCCTCTTGTACTGTCCTGCCCAGACTCCACTACTACATTCCTACTTCCAGTGGCCTCCTCCCATACTGTCCTGCCCAGACCACCCCACTAGTCCATTCCTACTCCCCCTCCTGTTCTATCCTGCACAGACACAACTACTACATTCCTTCTCCGAGCAGCCCCCTCCTGTTCTATCCTACACAGACCCCACTACTACATTCCTACTCCCAGCAGCCTCCTCCGGTACTGTCCTACCCGCCAAAGCCCCACTACTACAGTCCAACAGCAGCCTCCTCATTATTGTCCTGCCCAGACCCCAGTACTGCATTCGTACTCCCAGCTGCCCCCTCCCGTACTTCCTGCACACGCCCCACTACTACATTCCTACTCCCAGCAGCCCCCTCCCGTACGGTCCTGCCCAGACCCCACTACTACATTCCAACTTCAAGCAGCCTCCTCCAGTACTGTCTTGCAAAGACCCCACTACTACATTCCTACTCCCAGCAGCCCCCTCCCGTAATGACCTGCACAGACTCCACTACTACATTTCTACTCCCATCAGCCCCCTCCTGTACTGTCCTGCATAGATCCAACTACTACATTCCTACTCCCAGCAGTCCCCTCATCTACTGTCCTGCCCTTACCCCACTACAACATTCATACTCCCAGCAGCCCCCTTCTGTTCTATCCAGCACAGACCCCCACTACTACATTCCTACTCCCAGCAGCCACCTCTTATACTATCCTGCACAGACCACCACTACTACATTCCTACTCCCAGCAGACTTCTCCTGTACTGTCCTACCCAGACCCCACTACTACATTTCAACAGCAGCCTCCTCCTTTACTGTCCTACCCAGACCCCACTACTACATTCCTATATCCAGCAGTCTCCACATTACTGTCCGGCCCAGACCCCACTACTATATCCCTACTCCCAGCAGCCTCCTCCCATACAGTCCTGCCAAAACCCCACTACTACATTCCTACTCTCAGCAGCCCCCTCCTATTCTATCCTGCACAGACCCCCACTACTAAATTTCTACACCCAGCAGCCCCACCCTGTACTGTCCTGCCCAGACATCACTACTACATTCCTACTCCCAGCAGCCTCCTCTTGTACTGTCCTGCCCAGAACCCACTACTACATACCTACTCTCAGCAGCCCCCTCCTATACCATCTTGCACAGACCCCACTACTACATACCTACTCCCAGCAGCCTCCTCCCGTTCTGTCCTGCCCAGTTTCCACTACTACATTCCTACTACCAGCAGACCCTCCTGTACTGTCCTGCACAGACCCGACTTCTTCTACATTCCTACTCCCAGAAGCCTCCTTCCGTAATGTCCTGCCCAGACCCCACAAATACATTCCTACTCCCATCAGCCCCCTCCTGTTCTGTCCTGCATGCACCCAACTACTACATTCCTACTCCCAGCAGCCCCCTCCTGTTCTGCCCTGCATGCACCCCACTACTACATTCCTTTTTTTTTTTTTTAAATCAAGTGTTTTTTATTGAGTTTTGTGTCACATACAAACAAAACAAAACATCAACATTGAGATTTAACTACAACATTAACAGTTGCCATCAACAAACAGATATTATCCAATCACAATTTGGTGTGCGTGTTATTACTTATCATATATCTTTACATACATGTATCCACGACAAGGAGTATCCATGTTTTTACTAATGTCGCTCATGTGCTCAATATACTTGCTCGCCTAATCCTGCGCTACCCCAGCGGCCCCACATCTTCGTAAATCGGGAGGTGGAACCCCTTATTTTGTACATATGTCTCTCATGACGAATTACCTCGTTCACCAACGCCCTCCAGTGCTCCACTCTAGGTACATCAGCAGAGAACCAGACCCTAGCAATAACCACCTTAGCTAGCGTTGTGAGACACAGGACATATTTGTATAGTAAAACAGAGTGTGTCTCCTCCAAATCTAGCCCAAATAAACATATGCCAGGATCTAATGTAGGGAGGGACGGTGCTGTCATGACCACATCACACCACACTTTATGCCAGAAAAGGGAGATCTCAGGGCAGTCCCACAGTAAGTGCCAAAAACCGGCATCAGCTGCCTGACACCTGGGGCAGTAAGAATCCTCCCTAAGACCAGCCCTCTGTAAAATAACCGGAGTGCGATAGGCCCTGTGTAGAATGTAGAGAAAAACCTGTTTATACCTTATACATGGCGTAGTGTATTTAAGGGAGCTCATAATCTGGAGCCACTGCTCTTGGGACAATTGCCCCAAATCAATCTCCCATTTAGTACGGAGATTATTTAATAGATCGGGATAGCTATTGTTATTTAAAGCAGCATATGTGGCAGACACCCTCCCCCTCTGGCTCAAAGAAGCAAGCATCGTTTTAACAGGTGAGTCAGCAATCGATGGTGGGCCGCGAGGGAATTGGGTCTGTGCAGCATGTCTAAGCTGGAAATATCGAAACATACCTGTGTTAGGCACATCAAATTCGATTTTCAGTTGCTGAAATGACTTCAGCACTCCACCGTGGTATAGCTGACCCAGTGCCACGACTCCCCTAGCAATCCATATGTTATCTAGCGACATCTCATATAGCTCATGGTATGCACTATTGCACAGGTTCTCAAACTCGGTCCTCAGGACCCCACACGGTGCATGTTTTGCAGGTCTCCTCACAGAATCACAAGTGACATAATTAGCTCCACCTGTGGACCTTTTAAAATGTGTCAGTGAGTAATTACACCTGTGCACTTGCTGGGTTACCTGCAAAACATGCACTGTGTGGGGTCCTGAGGACCGAGTTTGAGAACCACTGCACTATTGAACCACAGTGGGGTACAGGTATCATGTCCCTCCCAGTCATACAAAGTATGCGCATAGCGCCAGATAAGCAAGGCTTGACGCAACAGGGGAGGCAAGCCAGACGTTGAGAGACCAGAAAGGAGAAGCTGAAGAGGAGAGAGAGAGAAAGCAGGAGAACACTCCGTCCGCTCAGCCAGAAACCCCCTCATCGTATCCCCCAGAGAGTCCCCGGTCCATTCACCCAAATGGGCCAGCTGAGCGGCCACATAGTATAGTCTGAGATCTGGGAGACCTGCCCCGCCGGACATTTGAGATCTACACAATGTTCTGATAGAGACCCGCGCCGGCCTACCACTCCATATAAATGAGGATAAAACTCCCTCAATAACAGCAAAGGTCTTCTTGGGAAGGTAGACTGGGGAATTCTGTAGAGCATAGAGAAACTTTGGCTGCATCACCATTTTGAATAAATTAACCCTACCCAGGACCGACAGCGGTAATTTTTTCCAGCTATGTGCCTTCTCTTTAAATGTCGCTAGTATGGGGTCAATATTTTGGGCCATATAGCTACGCGCCATAGGAGTAATCCAAATGCCTAGATATTTGAACCGCAGTGTCCATTGCAAAGGATACGCCCCCTGTGTATTTTCGGGGAGAAGGCCAGAAATAGGGAAAATGTGGGATTTGTCCCAGTTAATTAACAGACCGGAAAAGATACCAAAATTCTCTACTACCTGTAATGCTGTTTGAAGAGAGTCGTCAGAGTCCTGTAGAAAAAGTAACATGTCATCCGCGTATAGCGCCACCACATCCACATGACCCCCAATCTCAACTCCCCTGACCCCGCCATCACCGCGCAGCAGGGCGGCCAACGGCTCCACGGCCATCGCAAACAGTGCAGGAGATAGGGGGCAGCCCTGTCGAGTGCCCCTCTCCAATGCAAAAAGCTCAGACGTGAAACCATTGGCCGTCACACGAGCCACAGGCAAGGAATACAGTAATTGGATAAAGCCAATAAATCGAGGGCCAAAGGCAAATTTCTCCAGCACCCCCCACAGGTACCTCCATTCTACAGAGTCGAACGCTTTGGCCGCATCAAGGGACACCACCACCGCGTCCGACCCCCCTATATCACTTCTCTGGAGATGGCAGAACAATCTACGTAGATTTTGGGCCGTGGACTTACCCGGCATAAAGCCAGTCTGGTCTGGATGAATTATAGTTGTAATTACCAAATTCAATCGAGATGCCAAGATTTTTGCTAGTATTTTTACATCAGTATTGAGGAGGGAAATGGGTCGATAAGACTCAGGGAGCAGGGGGTCCTTCCCCGGTTTCAGCAGGACAATTATATTGGCCTCGGCCATAGAGAGCGGGAGAGCCCCACCCTCTAAAAGTAGTTCAAACAGTTGTAAGAGATAGGGGGCAAAAAAAGTAATGTATTTTTTATAGACCTCACCCGGAAGTCCATCAGATCCCGGTGCCTTAGACGCCGGGAGAGACAGGATCGCGGCCTCCACCTCCTCCACCGTGATAGGCGCATCCAGAGCCCCAGAGTCCTCCCGGGACAAGCATGGCAAGGTCAACTGAGCCAAAAACTCCCCCAGCTGATCATCAGAGTAACTGGCCCGGGAGGCATAAAGCGAGGAATAATAACTACGGAAGGTCTCCGCCACCTCTGCTCCAGAATAACACAGTTGGCCAGCAGAATTCTTCACACACTGAATCACTGTTCTAGGGGAATCAGACCGGGCCAAAAAGGCCAAATAGCTGCCATTCATCTCAGCCCGAAAATACTGCTCATGTCCCGCAAAAAGGAGTCTACGCCTGGACTTCTCAAATAAACAATCCGACCACTCACTCTGCGCGTTCTTCCACAACAACTCATCAGACCGCAAATGGGTAACAAGATATTGAGATTCCAACTGCTGGCACAAAGATTCCAACCGCATCTCCTCCCTCTTACTGAACGCTTTAACTTCAGAGATCCTCTTTATAAAGGAGCCCCGCAAAAAAGCCTTAAAGGCATCATGTTTCATCGTCAGAACATTGTATAGTGAGTTATCTTCCTGGAACCCTTCCCAGGCGGCTATCAGATCCGCACCCTCCCCCAACAGAGTCAACCAAAAGGGGTTAAGCTTCCACATTCTTGCTCCCCGCTCCCAACCTATATTAACTGTGACCAAAACAGGAGAATGATCCGATATGCCCCTAGGGAGATAGTCCACCGCCAGCACGTCTGGAGACAAATCAGGGGAAACCAACACCAAATCAATACGAGAGAATGCATGATGGGTAGCGGACTGACAGGAGAACTGAGTGGCCGCGGGATTACGACATCTCCATATATCCACCAGCCCCAGCTCCCCCACCAGTCTCGCGAACGAGGTAGGGGACGCCAGGGGAGGGGAAGACGCATCTGACTCCCTCCACCTGTCCATACCACCATCCATGACATTGTTAAAATCTCCCAGGCATATCACAGGGGTAGCAGGGGACCGGGCCAGGAAACGGGCAGCGTGCCGGAGGACCTCGTTATTATATGGCGGGGGGACGTTTACTGCTAATATATGAAACAGTCGGCTGTTAATATGGGCTCGTAGGAAGACGTACCTGCCATATTGGTCAGTTTCACATACATCCAGATGAAATTGTACGGACTTTCTAATCATTACAGAAACGCCTCTGGCATTATTAGAGAAGGTGGAATGATACACGTGACTGACCCAGGGTTTTCTAAGCGCCAACACTCTACTTCCATGCAAATGTGTTTCAGAAAGACAAATTATGTCTGCCTGATATTTTTTAACCTGAGTCAGGACTAACGATCTTTTGATTCTTTCGTTCAATCCCCGAACGTTCCAGCTGAGCAAACGGAGCCCCTCAGAAACAGTAGACATAGAGATCATAACGGAGAGGGGTAGCAGGATAGGTTAAATAGACATACAGCAGAGCCTGGCATCGCAACATAGCAACGTTGAGCAAATAGTACATAGGGACAGGGACAACCAGTCCCCCTACGTTCCAGGAGGCAAGAGAGCACAGAGCAACATAATACAGAAAGCACTTGTCATTGCAAAATACGCACAGAACTAAAAAATGATGGCTTGGAAAAAAATAAACTAACCCCCCCCGCACCCACCCTGTATCACCTCGCAAACTTAAGGCATACCTGGATCCCATAACTCCCATTAAGTAACCAAACTAAGGGATAAGGGCCTAACCAAAGAACCTAAGGAAAAGCCCTTACACTATTTTCAGTAAGAGCTCTCCACAATTCGTAGAGGAAAAAAAAAAGGGGTATTTCCCCAACCCTGAGAAGAGAATAAGAAAAAGAAACAATACCAATTTAGCCGGGCATATGCCCCAGTACACAGCAGCAAATAGCAGTAAAATAATTAGAGATGAGCGCCTGAAATTTTTCGGGTTTTGTGTTTTGGTTTTGGGTTCGGTTCCGCGGCCGTGTTTTGGGTTCGAACGCGTTTTGGCAAAACCTCACCGAATTATTTTTGTCGGATTCGGGTGTGTTTTGGATTCGGGTGTTTTTTTCCAAAAACACTAAAAAACAGCTTAAATCATAGAATTTGGGGGTCATTTTGATCCCAAAGTATTATTAACCTCAAAAACCATAATTTACACTCATTTTCAGTCTATTCTGAATACCTCACACCTCACAATATTATTTTTAGTCCTAAAATTTGCACCGAGGTCGCTGTGTGAGTAAGATAAGCGACCCTAGTGGCCGACACAAACACCGGGCCCATCTAGGAGTGGCACTGCAGTGTCACGCAGGATGTCCCTTCCAAAAAACCCTCCCCAAACAGCACATGACGCAAAGAAAAAAAGAGGCGCAATGAGGTAGCTGTGTGAGTAAGATTAGCGACCCTAGTGGCCGACACAAACACCGGGCCCATCTAGGAGTGGCATTTTTGTTCTCCATATTTTAATAGGCACAACTAAAAGGCACCTCAGGTAAACAATGGAGATGGATGGATTGGATACTAGTATACAATTATGGACGGGCTGCCGAGTGCCGACACAGAGGTAGCCACAGCCGTGAACTACCGCACTGTACTGTGTCTGCTGCTAATATATAGACTGGTTGATAAAGAGATAGTATACTCGTAACTAGTATGTATGTATAAAGAAAGAAAAAAAAACCACGGTTAGGTGGTATATACAATTATGGACGGGCTGCCGAGTGCCGACACAGAGGTAGCCACAGCCGTGAACTACCGCACTGTACTGTGTCTGCTGCTAATATATAGACTGGTTGATAAAGAGATAGTATACTCGTAACTAGTATGTATGTATAAAGAAAGAAAAAAAAACCACGGTTAGGTCACTGGTATATACAATTATGGACGGGCTGCCGAGTGCCGACACAGAGGTAGCCACAGCCGTGAACTACCGCACTGTACTGTGTCTGCTGCTAATATATAGACTGGTTGATAAAGAGATAGTATACTCGTAACTAGTATGTATGTATAAAGAAAGAAAAAAAAACCACGGTTAGGTCACTGGTATATACAATTATGGACGGGCTGCCGAGTGCCGACACAGAGGTAGCCACAGCCGTGAACTACCGCACTGTACTGTGTCTGCTGCTAATATATAGACTGGTTGATAAAGAGATAGTATACTCGTAACTAGTATGTATGTATAAAGAAAGAAAAAAAAACCACGGTTAGGTCACTGGTATATACAATTATGGACGGGCTGCCGAGTGCCGACACAGAGGTAGCCACAGCCGTGAACTACCGCACTGTACTGTGTCTGCTGCTAATATATAGACTGGTTGATAAAGAGATAGTATACTCGTAACTAGTATGTATGTATAAAGAAAGAAAAAAAAACCACGGTTAGGTCACTGGTATATACAATTATGGACGGGCTGCCGAGTGCCGACACAGAGGTAGCCACAGCCGTGAACTACCGCACTGTACACTGGTTGATAAAGAGATAGTAGTATACTCGTAACAACTAGTATGACGACGGTATAAAGAATGAAAAAAAAACCACGGTTAGGTGGTATATAATACAATTATGGTTGGACGGACTGCCTGCCGAGTGCCGACACAGAGGTAGCCACAGCCGTGAACTACCGCACTGTACACTGGTTGATAAAGAGATAGTAGTATACTCGTAACAACTAGTATGACGACGGTATAAAGAATGAAAAAAAAACCACGGTTAGGTGGTATATAATACAATTATGGTTGGACGGACTGCCTGCCGAGTGCCGACACAGAGGTAGCCACAGCCGTGAACTACCGCACTGTACACTGGTTGATAAAGAGATAGTAGTATACTCGTAACAACTAGTATGACGACGGTATAAAGAACGAAAAAAAAAACACGGTTAGGTGGTATATATTATAATACAATTATGGATGGACGGACTGCCTGCCGAGTTCCGACACAGAGGTAGCCACAGCCGTGAACTACCGCACTGTACACTGGTTGATAAAGAGATAGTAGTATACTCGTAACAACTAGTATGACGACGGTATAAAGAACGAAAAAAAAACCACGGTTAGGTGGTATATATTATAATACAATTATGGATGGACGGACTGCCTGCCGAGTGCCGACACAGAGGTAGCCACAGCCGTGAACTACCGCACTGTACTGTGTCTGCTGCTAATATAGACTGGTTGATAAAGAGATAGTATACAATACTACTAATATACTGGTGGTCAGGCACTGGTCACCACTAGTCACACTGGCAGTGGCACTCCTGCAGCAAAAGTGTGCACTGTTTAATTTTAATATAATATTATTTATCATGTACTCCTGGCTCCTGCTATAACAACCTGCAGTGCTCCCCAGTCTCCCCCACAATTATAAGCTTTATATACAATACATTGATGTGCAGCACACTGGGCTGAGCAGTGCACACAGACTGAGTCACTGTGTGACTGTGTATCGTTTTTTTCAGGCAGAGAACGGATATATTAAATAAAACAAACAACTGCACTGTCTCTGGTGGTCACTGGTCACTGTGGTCGTCAGTCACTAAACTCTGTCTGCACTCTGCACTCTCTTCTAATCTACAGTATCACAGCAATCTCTCTCTCTCTCTCTCTTCTAAATCTAATCTAAATGGAGAGGACGCCAGCCACGTCCTCTCCCTATCAATCTCAATGCACGTGTGAAAATGGCGGCGACGCGCGGCTCCTTATATAGAATCCGAGTCTCGCGAGAATCCGACAGCGTCATGATGACGTTCGGGCGCGCTCGGGTTAACCGAGCAAGGCGGGAGGATCCGAGTCGCTCGGACCCGTGAAAAAAAAAGTGAAGTTCGTGCGGGTTCGGATTCAAAGAAACCGAACCCGCTCATCTCTAAAAATAATGTGGGACTGACCCTTATCTCCTCATCATAACGATACATAGCGAGTGATATCGTAAATTCTTCCCCCACACCCGTACACCCCACATTGCATATATTCTCATTTTGCATTTATATTTACAGGAATATGCATTTGGACAAATGGGTGCATAGGAAAAGCCGAAAGCAGCCTCAGAGCAATAACACAATATTAAGGAGGACGTGGCTGACGCTCCAGCCATGCACCGGCATCCTGGGGAGATGTGAAAAAATGTGTGGTGTTGTTAAGCACCACCCGCAGCCTGGCTGGAAACATCATAGCATATTGTATATTTCAGTCTCTGAGCTGGCGCTTGACTTGAATAAATTGAGATCGGCTCTTTTGCACCTCCAGGGCAAAATCAGGAAATACGGAAATATTATGTCCATCTTGTTGGATAGGGCCCTTTGTTCAGGCCAGTCGGAGCACAGTGTCCCGGTCCTTGAAATGCAGGAGGCGTGCAATAAATGTTCTAGCCGGGGCCCCCGGCGGCGGCGGTCTAGGCGGGAGCCTGTGCGCCCTCTCCGCCGCAAATTGGGAGGTAAACGCCTCCTTGCCAAACAGATCAATAAGCCATCCTTCAAGAAATGACTCCGGGGAGTTGCCCTCCGCCTTCTCGGGCAACCCGACAATTCGGATGTTGTTGCGCCGCAATCTCCCTTCAACATCAGACATTTTAGCCTGCATAGACGTCACCTGAGTGTATAGGTCTGCCACTTTCAGCTGCATGGGCGAAGCAGCATCTTCCAAAGCCGATATCCGATGTTCAGTTTCACCCACACGCTCTCGGATCTTCTGCATATCCTGTCTTAGCAGAGAAACATCTATTTGTACTTGCCCAATCCGGACCGTAACCCTCTGCTCGGATGCAGAGATGGCCTGCAATATTTGCTGGGTAGATTGAACCTGCTCATCTTGGTCGGAGGCGTCCACCTCGGCCTCAGGCGAGGGCGGGCCGGCTTCACCTCTCCTTGCCGACGCAGACGCCTGTTGTGGTCTGGCATATCTCTCCAGTTTCGCAGCAGCGTTAGCCGCACTCTGTCCTCCCTTCACCATGGTGCCCCTGGACGGGTGTACAGATCCACAGGAGTATTACCGCAGATTTAGCACACGGGTTAGGGCTGCCCGGGTCGGGCAGATATAGCACCCCAAATAAACAGAGCAAGTATGTAGAATCACTGCAGATAGTTAGGAAGCAGGCGTACGTGGTATAAATTGCAGCTGAGTAAAAGCTGAGTCAGGGTCACCTAGGTCGTCACCACAGCAGAACAGGCATTTGATGAGAGCAGCCGGATTCAATGAAGTATATACAGTCCATCCAGGAGAAAATATAAAGGTCACTGGCTTTGCAGGGCTTCGTGGAAGTATTAAGCCCAGGAGGGAAACAGGATGGCAGCCCCAGTCATTGCTCCGCACAGCTAGGGGAGAAGGAGCTGCAGGGCTAAAGATGGCGGCTTTTCGCGGGCTTTTTTCCCCCAGGCTCGGTCTCCAGCGTCTCCGCAGCGGGGTCTCAGGCATGTACCCTTGCCGAACAGCAGATAATAGGGTCCCCTCCTCTGCAACTCTCAGCCGTAGGGCCAGCTCACAGGCACCGCCGGGCGCGCGGACACGCGCCGCTCCCGGATCTCCAGCGGCGGCTGGCGGGGAGGCAGGGAGCCGGGGACCGCACTGAAAGGTCCACCAGAGCTCAACCGTGCCGCGCAACGGGTCAACAGGGGTAGCAGTCGAGGCAGCACACACTCAGGGGTCAGCTGGCAGGGAGCAGGATCCATGGGTTGGGGAAAACGGATGAGTTTTCAGGATTTTTTGTGGAGAGCTAAGGCTGCACGCAGCTACTCCATACCGATCCAAGCCACGCCCCCCACTACTACATTCCTACTCCCAGCAGTCCCCTCCTGTTTTGTCCTGCCCAGACCCCACTACTACATTCCTACTCCCAGCAGCCTCCTCCCGTACTGTCCTGTCCAGATCCCACTACTACATTCCTACTCCCAGCAGCCTCCTCCCATACTTTTGTGCCCAGACTCCACTACTACATTCCTTCTTCCAACAGCCTCCTCCCATACTGTCCAGCCCAGACCCCACTACTATACTCCTACTCCCAGCTGACCCCTCCTGTACTGTCCTGCCCAGACCCCACTACTACATTCCTACTCCCAGCAGCCTCCTCCTGTACTGTTCTGCCCAGGCCCCACTACTATACTCCTACTCCCAGCTGACCCCTCCTGTACTGTCCTGCCCAGACCCCACTACTATACTCCTACTCCCAGCTGACCCCTCCTGTACTGTCCTGCCCAGACCCCACTACTACATTCCTACTCCCAGCAGCCTCCTCCTGTACTGTCCTGCCCAGACCCCACTACTATACTCCTACTCCCAGCTGACCCCTCCTGTACTGTCCTGCCCAGACCCCACTACTACATTCCTACTCCCAGCAGCCTCCTCCCATACTGTCCTATCCAGATCCCACTACTACATTCCTACTCCCAGCAGCCTCCTCCCATACTTTCGTGCCCAGACTCCACTACTACATTCCTTCTTCCAACAGCCTCCTCCCATACTGTCCTGCCCAGATCCCACTACTATACTCCTACTCCCAGCTGACCCCTCCTGTACTGTCCTGCCCAGACCCCACTACTACATTCCTACTCCCAGCAGCCTCCTCCTGTACTGTTCTGCCCAGGCCCCACTACTATACTCCTACTCCCAGCTGACCCCTCCTGTACTGTCCTGCCCAGACCCCACTACTATACTCCTACTCCCAGCTGACCCCTCCTGTACTGTCCTGCCCAGACCCCACTACTACATTCCTACTCCCAGCAGCCTCCTCCTGTACTGTTCTGCCCAGAACCCTCTGCTACATTTCTACTTCCATCAGACCCCTCCTGTACTGTCCCTCCCAGACACCACTACTACATTCCTACTCCCAGCAGCCTCCTCCTGTACTATCCTGCCCAGACCCCACTACTACATTCCTACTCCCAGCAGCCTCCTCCCGTACTGTCCTGTCCAGATCCCACTACTACATTCCTACTCCCAGCAGCCTCCTCCTGTACTGTCCTGCCCAGACCCCACTACTACATTCCTACTCCCAGCAGCCTCCTCCCATACTTTCGTGCCCAGACTCCACTACTACATTCCTTCTTCCAACAGCCTCCTCCCATACTGTCCTGCCCAGACCCCACTACTATACTCCTACTCCCAGCTGACCCCTCCTGTACTGTCCTGCCCAGACCCCACTACTACATTCCTACTCCCAGCAGCCTCCTCCTGTACTGTTCTGCCCAGGCCCCACTACTATACTCCTACTCCCAGCTGACCCCTCCTGTACTGTCCTGCCCAGACCCCACTACTATACTCCTACTCCCAGCTGACCCCTCCTGTACTGTCCTGCCCAGACCCCACTACTACATTCCTACTCCCAGCAGCCTCCTCCTGTACTGTTCTGCCCAGAGCCCTCTGCTACATTTCTACTTCTATCAGACCCCTCCTGTACTGTCCCTCCCAGACCCCACTACTACATTCCTACACCCAGCAGCCTCCTCCTGTACTGTTCTGCCCAGACCCCACTACTACATCCCTACTCCTAGCAGCCCCCTCCTGTACTGTCCTGCCCAGATCAAACTACAACATTCCAAGTCCCAGCAGAAACAACATGAACCCTGTTTTGCTGCAATAAAACCCGGTGCCCACTTCTACCTGCATAAATCCCTACCCATATGTCTGAACACAATCCTCTCCCCGCACTGGTTATAGGCATCACAAGTGCTGTGATTAGCTCCACCCCATACTCACCAAGAGGTCACTGCTGAAGCTTTCCTTGGGATACTCTTATGTAATAATATACCTGTGCACATTGATATATGTAGGGGTGTGTGAGATAGTGTGACTATATTTTATATTGCTGAAATTTTAAATTTAGTACTACAATGTAACATAATCTGCATATAATCTCTTTTGCACATTAGTATTACAGTATATTCAGATTTGTATTAAAATCTGACAGTAGCAACTTCTGCATCAGTCATTTGCTACAAAGAAGGGACAGAGGGGTTCCCAAAATTGTCCCAAGAGTAAATAAACTAGACAGTTAATCTTAAACAAGTCTTTCATTCAAAAAGAAAGTCCAATATGGTTTGTACTAAGGTGTAAATGAAATTGATCAAACTTGCCTATTGTAGGTTCTATGACAGCTTCTAGTATTGGGTCACTGGTAACTGGTGTAAGATGACGGATGAGTTCTCCTCCCATATGTGGTTTGTTTGTGAATATCTGACACTCTTGTGATTTTTCTTGCTATACTATAAATTATTAAACCATAAATGGCTTTGCACTAATCGTGAGAAACACCCTGATGTAGGCTGAGGAGTGCAACACACAACTCACTTTTATACACTATGGGGCTGAAGCAAAAATAGCAACTTCACACCTAATCTACTCTATGTCTCAAGCAAGGTGTGCAAATACATTATACTTTCATGCAGGGCTAATACTGGCTGCTTGCCCATGTAGCCCACACATGCTGGACAGTGTTAGGGTAGAGTTTGGAGATTCCCATCTCAAATCTGATTCTTTCTTTTTCATCCACTAGGGGTCACTGGAGTACTCTTGGGATATGGACTGGGCGTAGCCGGAAATGGCACATTTAAATATTTAAATTAGCAACTGGTTACCCCCTCCATACTCCCATAGAGACTTCAGTATTTTTCTGTGCCTCAGTTGGGAAGGTACTAGTGGATCTTAGCTCTACAGAAAACTTCAAGGTTTTTTTTTTTTTTTATATATATTTATCCACATCCCGTCCCCCCTTCCAAAAAGGCGTGGGTCCAGGATAGTGGAAGCTGCTGTACGCAGCTACTGGCGTGTCGGTCCTCTCTAAAAAGAGCACCCTCTCACGTGCAGACTACCTGCAGAATATATTTTGATTTTTTCAAAGAGCTGTCTGCAGCCTCCGTCGGCACATGGAAGCAGGACGGTGCTTAGCAAAGAAGCCCCGTCATGGCCTCCACGGGTGGTACAGGAACTGAGCGGTTAGGCAGCTCTCACTGCCGTCGCTCACTCATTTATTTACTATATGCGACTTTTTATTTTTTAAAAGGCTGCATGTGTTTTAAAAGAACTAAAATTCCTGCTACACTCTCCCCACACATCAGAGCAGAGCCTCTTTTCTTTATTTAATAGCGGGGAGGTAGTGGTCAAGTGACCGGATACGCACTGGCTCTCGGAACGAGATTGGATATGTGTGTCTGGAGGTATAATAACGAGTCCGTTAAATAATGTGAAGGAATGGAGACACTCAGGTCGGTGGCGTCCCACCTCTGTAGTGTCTATAGTTCTGTTAGAATGTCCAGAGCCTCTGATAGGTGTCTATAATATGTCCAAATAGAAAGAGTTCAAAAAACAAATAGGGGTACCCCCGGAGGGCCGGTACGGCACGGGATCCTAGTGGTTGCTATTAGTCAGGTAGTGAGGGCTCCGGACATACCGACCGCCCCTGTGCTCTGACAATTCGCGGTGTTGCTCTTTTGAGCGCACCGTGGTTGTCTGTGCGATTGGGGAAGCGGTCACCGTCTTGGAGAGGGAGGAAGACAACTGCTTCTAGCCCTATTGGGCTGTCTGCCGTGTCTTCTCCTCTCCTACAGAGTCCCTTGCCTTGTCCTCGTAGCTCCGTCTTGTATCCTCTTGCCGGCGGCCTGCTCCGTTCTTCCTCAGCGACGCTGTCCTCCTCTCGCTTCCGGATTGTTCTGGTCACGTGTTATGGTCACGTGACCGCGACGTTCCCTTGGTGAGGCGGCTGTTCTTCCTCGTCCGTCTTTGTTTTTCACTCCCTTGAGGCTCTGTTAAAGTTAAAATAGATGACTGAAGTACTCTTGTAATGACTTGGTGATATGTTTCCAACGCATATCGGCCCGTTGCGGCATTCGTCAGGGAATCTCAACTACCGCAGGGACGCTCGCTGCTCCCCGCATCTCCGATGCCGCCCTCCTCACTTCCGGATCACACAGCGGCTCGGGAGGGGAGAGCGGACGAGCTGACCGCGGACAGCCACTGCCGCGACCTGCTCTTTCCTCCGCTCCCCAATCTCCGGCAGGTCCACTCCGGCCACCAGCCCTCCAGTCCCGCCACTCCCCGGCCCCTACTTCCGCCGCTCCCCGGCTCCTGTCTACACAATACACGGAGCTCAAGGGATGGCAGCAGGGAGGGGGTAAGTCTGCAATGACCACGGACAGCTCTCATAGCTGCCGTGGTCCAACGCTGCAGGAGAAAGGGGGGGAGGAATGCCCGCAGGGAGGCTCCAATAACTAAGCTGCGTTTATGTGAGGGGGCCACAATTATAGATATATATGTGTATATATATATATATATATATATATATATATCTGGTGGTCTGTATGTGGGTACATATATGTATATATATATTTACAGGGGTCTGTTTGCGACTTATTGTACGTGTATGTGTATATCGAGTTTGGTGTATCAGATAACATTACTATTCTTGCAATAAGCAAGCACATGGCTGGACACCATTTTAACATTACTTCCTGGTTCTTCACAGGCAGTTGCTGCCCTACTACACTCAGCCTCTGGAGGAGCCGAGGTGTTGTTAGGATTTTTTTATTTTTTTATTATTGTTTTGTACAAACACACGTGCACTGTAATGCAGATTTATACACACTTTACTTACGTGGTACCAAGTCCCGGTACGGGTCTGTTCTTCTGTACTTGCTGCTCGGTGTAAATGATCAGTCAATCTAATGCAAACTCAAACAAGCAGTTTCGCTGCAAAGTTGGTCAGACTGTATGTCGGACAAATTCGGCTGCACGGGCGGACATTTGCCGATCCTCTTTGGAGGAATGCGGGCGCATGTACGGCCTGAGGGGACATAGTGTGCTTATTTGTCTTATAAATTGACTGTTTCAGCTAGATTAGTTGCCGTCAATTCACCGCCAGCCCAATAGGCCAGTAAGTCAGGTTCTCAACTGTTATCCTTTGTCAGTTTCAGCCTACGACATTTTATTACCCGTCGGAGCATACCTTACTGTATACAGCAGTAGGGGTGTGGCTTCACTCTGCTTTGGGGGGAGTTTGGGTTAACAAGGCTGTAGTGGCATGGCACTCCAGTTCACGTTGCCCTACAAAGAAGAACACCTTACACTTATCGCTGTTTACAGCTTCTGTGGCCGTCGGCCGGTTTTGTACTCGCGTTTCAGCTTCACTAGTTGTGGCACGACGTTCACTTTGGCTACGTTTTTAACTGGCGGAGTCGGATTTCAAACGAGAATAGAGGCTTTACCTTGCGCTGGTTAGGGGTTCGGTCCTGTCTTAGACACTTGCTTTTATCAGAGGATAATCTGATTTCCTATCATTGTATACGCAATTCCTGAAGGGAACTACTCAGCATATTGTCTTTACGCCTCAGTTCATTCGGCGCCCTGCTACAGGAGCAGCCATACATAGAACATGTGGTGGACTACGGTTATGGTACTGCCACCTACTTCCAGATCTCTCTAACCAGGTTTCAGTGGTTTTTTACACCTAAGTCACTGACAAGACAGTGCCATAATGGGGTTCCAGCTTCTCCAATCGTCAGTTGTGGACATCCACAGTTGGGTGGATCCGCAGAGTTGGATTCACAGATTGATAAAATCCAGTCAACAGTTTCCTTTCATTGCCATTGGCAAGACAGGTCTGCCTATGTCTGCAGAGGACACAGACTCGAGTAGTCTCAGTAGTTTGATACCGCAGTCAACACCCAAGTCGCGTTTATATTTCGGTTTGGGATAGTTCCAAAAATGGAAGACTGTCAGTCCGATACTGACCCTGCAGACAGTGCGTTGTTTGCTACAGAGTCGTCTTCAAATACTTGCAGTCGGTGACTACAGGTTGGATCCGCAGTAGTACCGGATTACGATGGATGTCGTGTTTAGACGAATCAGGCCTACTTATGGTTTGCTGTAAAAACTTTCTTGCTTTCAAACGCTACCGTTTGGCTTCTTATCGGCGCCTCGGGTAGTCACAAGTAAAGGCTGTTATGATAGTTCATCTCAGATCACGGAGAGGGATAACATTTCCGTACTTTGGAGAGCTGCTCATCAACGCTCCGTCTCAATGCTTATTCCTGCAACGTGCCTTACTAACGTACAATGGCGTCGGTCAGCGCGGTTGAATTGTCAACCTCAGCAGATCAACCCTCATTCCGTCACAAGGATTTATGCATAGGAATGATTCAGAGATACACGGTTTCCCTGATTAAACACAACACAAAGTGTTCATCAACATGTACGGTTAGTACGCAATTCCACGGACTGACTCAGTGCATTTGTGCCTTTCCTCTTTTTGGAAGGAGAGTGGCGTCTTTCCACGAATTCCAGTTCGCAGGAGTTCACTCAGGACATTTTCACCTGGATGTCATTGCACGCATCTACTGCCAAGTGCAGTCAGACAACACG
The DNA here is from genome assembly GCF_028390025.1 of Pseudophryne corroboree. Taxonomy (NCBI): domain Eukaryota; kingdom Metazoa; phylum Chordata; class Amphibia; order Anura; family Myobatrachidae; genus Pseudophryne; species Pseudophryne corroboree. The sequence continues at coordinate 80,527,582 of NC_086446.1, read as the reverse complement.
TCGGCGGTCGCATACACATTCTTCAGGAAGTGCGGTTGTCTCCAAGGGCCAGAGTATCACTACCCTGGTGGCTACAAGTACACAATCTCACCGCAGGGAAAAAGTTCGGCGTCTGCAATTGGATAATTCTTGCAACGGACGCGAGTCTCAAAGGTTGGGGGACCTGTGGTCCAAACTGGTCAAACTTCAGAGTCTCTGGTCAGATCACGGAAGATTGCTGTCAATTAACTGACCTAGTACTCAGGCCGATTTCCAACGCACTGCACCAAGCGGTGCGCATGCTCCGATCTCAGAGACAAGGAGAAATTCGAGGTCGCATGGCCATGTAGGAGGTGGCTCGAATCCTCAATTGGGTCGATCGTCACCAGGTGATATTGTCGCCAGTGTTTTCTATCCTCTGCTATATGCATTTTAGATTCTGGAAGGACAACTGGAAGGCAGCTTACCCGGCTGTCAACATGTTCATCCAGGAAACTGGGATTTGGCTTTTCAAGCATTCCAGATGATGGTCCAGCAGTGGAATTACCCAGGAAGCTAATGGCATGTCGCCAATAGTCATCAAACATTCCAGTTTGTGCCCACAACAAGAGCTCTAGAGGCTGTGGCAGTGGATGCTCTCACAATTGGGTGGCCGTACCGTTTTGTGCATCTGTTTCCACCGTTTCCGCTGTTTCTTCGGTTGCTAAAGCGAACCACACAAGAGTCCACGACGGTCAGACTAGTGGTGCCGCATTTGCCTGGAAGAGCATGGTTCTCGGATCTCCGCGACCTACTCGTAGCCGAGCCTTGACCGCTTCTGCCACGTGAATACCTGTTACAACAAGGTCTGTTCTTTTACCCCGATTTAACGTGGCTGCGTTTGACGGGGTAGCTGTTATAACCGTCCTCTTCAGCAGAGAGAACGTTTCTGTAATTTGTTCTATCAACCATGTTACGGGCTAAGAAGCCAGTTACGGCAGCTCAGTAGCGTGTCTATATAGGTTGGTGTGAAGCTCGGAAGGTTCTGACATAATCTTTCAGGTTAACCGTCTTTTTGTTTTTAATATTTTTTTTTACAGACTGGGTTAGGTAGATGACTAAAAGCCAAAGGGCAGGTCTTTGCTTTGTCAATTTACCTTTAAAGGCGTTTCGCTCTTTTGACGATTGTACACACCTTCCTGCAAGTGTTAGGATCTCCTGCTCTGTGCTGCCACGTCGCCATGGCAACCGGGAGGCAAGTGTTAGCGAAGTAACCTGAGCGCAGCTGATACTCCGGTCCGGGTTTTTACTGTGTAGTGATTACAGGCTCTGTGCACGGCAGGGAATCCGGCGCTGGTTTTGTGCTCAGTCTGTGAGGTCTGAGTGGGGCGTGGACAGCACCTGCTATATAAACCATCCTCTCAGGCTAGGCAAATGCTGCTGAATCTTTGTTTGTTAGACAGTTCCAGAGAGTTAGCTAGTACTGTGTGACTTTGTATTTACTTGTTGCTTACTGCGAATAGGCCTTGGGATTCGGTACTTCATTCTGCCAATCCGGACCTAGCAGTAAGACTGGAGTCAGTTGTTTAACCTGCTGGGGTTCTTTTGCTATTCTGTGAACCCAGCAGGTTTGCGGCTGTACTCTCAGACCTGCTTGCTTAATCCTCCCTCACTGTGCAGGGCGTCCAGGTGTCAGTTTAGTGGCAGTAAGCTGAACCTGTGCCCTGCAAGTGGGGGTTAGGATTGTGGATACTCTCCTTGTGTCTATATTTTTATCTCTGACCAAGGAGTTTATTCCCACACCCGTTGGTAACCCTTTGGGTTTTTTTCTGTTGCTCTTAGCAACATCATTTCAGGTGCTCCACATGTTAAATCACTACATCTCGCTTCATTGTCCGCTCTATTCCATCTGAGCATTCCTGACACTAGGGAGACACCCAGTTCCTGAGCCTTTGGGCTTCTCCGTTCACTGTGTTTATTAGTTATTCCATCACCTCCTGTGTATGTTATGTTATACTGTCTGTGAGTTCGTTTGCTTGGCATCCCTCTCTGTTCATACACCGGTATACTCCTGTTAGCACTGGTGTGCGTAACATATTCAGCAGCCATACTCCTGTTGAAATTTTGTGGGAATATGGAGCATACCCCTCAAAATACTTTGCAACAGGTGGTCGATCAGGTGCAGGTCCTGAATCGACAATTTAATAAGATGTCCATTAAAATGAACACCCCGCAGGCCGCTAGCGGAGCTCCCGCAGCAGCAGCGGCAAGTTCAGGGGTTAAGGAGCCGAAAGTAAATCTCCCGGATCGTTTTTCTGGAGATCGCTCGCAGTTCTTTTGTTTCAAGGAGAGCTGCAAGCTATACTTCCGGCTTAGGCCTCAGTCTTCTGGGTCGGAGATTCAGCGGGTGGGCATAGTGATTTCCTTGCTACAAGGAGACCCACAGGTCTGGGCTTATGGGTTGCAGCCTGACTGTCTGTCGCTTAAAAGTGTTGATGCTTTTTTTACGGCACTGGGCATTTTGTATGATGACCCTGAAAAGATGGCTTCAGCCGAGGCTCAGATTACGGTCCTTAAGCAAGGGCGACGGCCAGCTGAGGTTTATAGTACGGAGTTTCGGAGGTTGGCTCATGATACCCAGTGGAATGACCCAGCCCTGAGAAACCAGTACCGAAGGGGCCTTTCTGACCAGATAAAGGACCAACTGGTACAATATCCCTCGCCTGATAGCTTAGATCAGCTCATGCAGTTATCCATCCGGGTGGATAGACGGCTGAGAGAGCGTAGGCTTGAAAGGGAGACTACAGTTTCCTTTTTTCCCAAGGGAACCTCAGACTCTAAGGAATATTCCGAGGAGCCTATGCAGATTGGGGCTACCCGCCTCTCCTCGCGTGAGAAGACGCGGAGGAGACAGCAGGGTTTGTGTTTGTACTGTGGGAATAAAGGTCATGTTGTAGTATCATGCCCAGAAAAACCGGAAAACTTCAGGGCCTGAGGGTGATGGGAAATATCCTGTCAGGCCAGAAGTCGGAATTTCCCAAAAAGACTTTTCTCATTCCGGTGACTTTGGAGATCCTCGGTCAAACTGTCAAGACTGAGGCCTTTGTTGACAGTGGGGCCGATGGAGTTTTCATGGACCGTCAATTCGCCCTGGAACACTCGGTTCCCTCAGTACCTTTGGCATCAGAGATTGAGATCTGTGGGTTAAACGGGGAACCATTGTCCCAGGGTAAAATTACCTCCTGCACCAGCCAAATTCCTTTGTTTATTGGAGCCACACACTCTGAAAAATTGTCTTTCTATGTGACTGTCTGTTCTTTTGCCCCATTGGTTTTGGGGTTACCCTGGTTAAGGGCCCATAACCCTCAATTTGACTGGGTCTCTGGGGAGATTCTTAGTTGGGGTAGTGATTGTTTCAGGAGTTGCTTGAGCCTTCCAGTCAGGCTCTCGCAGCTAAGTTTGCCCGGATTGCCAGGATGTTATGCAGATTTTGCGGATGTGTTCTCCAAAAAAGTTGCGGAGGTACTACCTCCCCATCGCCCCTATGACTGTGCCATTGATTTGTTGCCGGATGCTAAGCTTCCCAAGAGCAGGTTGTACTTCCTGTCACGTCCTGAGACTCAGGCTATGGCAGAGTACATTCAGGAGAACTTGGCTAAGGGATTTATCAGACCCTCACAGTCCCCAGTTGGGTCGGGGTTCTTCTTCGTGGGTAAAAAGGACGGTTCGTTGCGACCCTGCATCGACTTCAGGGAATTGAACCGTATCACGATTAAAAACTCGTACCCACTACCTCTCATTTCGGTTTTGTTTGACCAGCTTCGTACTGCCACCATTTTTTCTAAGATTGACCTACGCGGTGCTTACAATCTAATCCGAATAAGAGAGGGGGATGAATGGAAGACTGCCTTTAATACCCACTCAGGGCATTATGAATATTTGGTGATGCCTTTTGGGCTCTCTAATGCCCCGGCAGTCTTCCAGGAATTCATGAACGATGTGCTCAGGGAATATTTGGATAGATTCTTAGTTGTTTATCTAGATGACATCCTAATCTTCTCCCATTCCCTGGAGGAACATCGGAAGCATGTACGCTTAGTCCTCCAGAAACTCAGAGACCACCAGCTTGGGGCGAAGCTGGAGAAGTGCGAATTTGAAGTCCAGCAAATCGCATTTCTAGGGTATATTATCTCAGAAGGTTTCCAAATGGAGGGTTCTAAGGTACAGGCAGTCCTGGATTGGGTGCAGCCCACTAGTTTGAAGGCGCTTCAGCGTTTTCTGGGCTTTGCAAATTTTTATAGACGGTTTATCGCTGGATTTTCGTCTATAGTGGCCCCCTTGGTGGCACTCACTAAGAAAGGGGCGGATGTTGCTCACTGGTCTTGTGAGGCCAGAGCGGCCTTTGCCCGTCTCAAAAGGGCATTTGTCTCGGCCAAGTTGCTGCGACACCCAGATCCACAGCGTCCTTTTGTGGTAGAAGTGGATGCCTCTGAGATAGGTATTGGGGCAGTGCTCTCTCAGATGGGGGTGTCTGATAATCGCCTTCATCCCTGTGCTTACGTTTCCCGTAAATTTTCGTCTGCCGAGATGAATTATGATGTGGGTAACTGGGAATTGTTGGCTATAAAGGATGCACTCGGGGAGTGGAGACACTGGCATGAGGGGGCTAAGTTTGTGGTCTCAATTCTCACCGACCATAAGAATCTGGCATATTTAGAGTCAGCGAAGCGGCTCAATGCCAGGCAGGCACGATGGGCTTTGTTTTTTGCTTGCTTTAATTTTTTGATAACATATCGCCCTGGGTTAAAAAACATCAAGGCTGATGCGCTCTCGCGGAGTTTTGCTCCAGTCCAAGAGACCACCGAGGAGCCATTGCCCATTGTGTCCCCATCATGTATTAAAGTGGGCATTACCCAGGACCTCTTGTCATTAGTCCTTAGAGCACAGGAGCAGGCTCCTCCAGACCTTCCGGTAGGTCTCTTGTTTGTGCCTCCTAGGTTAAGACAGCGAGTGTTCCTGGAATTCCATGCCAAGAGGTCGGCAGGGCATCCGGGTATTGCCAGAACTCGTGAGTTGCTGTCTAGGGCGGTGTGGTGGCCCTCGGTGGCTAGGGATGTGGATCAGTGGGTTCGGGCATGTGACGTTTGTGCCCGAAATAAAACTCCTAGAGGGGTTCCTGTCTGCCCATTACATCCACTCTCTATTCCATCTAAGCCATGGACCCACATTTCCATGGATTTTGTGGTGGACTTGCCCAAATCCTCGGGGATGACAGCCATTTGGGTTGTCGTTGACAGGTTTTCGAAGATGGCGCATTTCGTGCCACTGGTTGGGTTGCCATCGGCCAGACGCCTGTCTGAGTTATTTATGCAGCATGTTGTGCGCCTCCACGGGTTGCCACTTGATGTGGTCTCTGACCGTGGATCCCAGTTTGTGGCCAAATTCTGGAGGGCATTTTGTTCTGATCTCCAGATTTCTGTGAGCTTGTCGTCAGGCTACCATCCACAGTCTAATGGGCAGACTGAGAGGGTGAACCAGTCCTTGGAGCAGTTCCTCAGGTGTTATGTCTCCAAATGTCATACTGACTGGGTTGCTCATCTGTCCATGGCGGAGTTTGCCTATAACAACGCGGCTCACTCTGCTACAGGGATCTCTCCCTTCCTTTGTGTGTATGGGCATCATCCTAAGGCCAATTCTTTTGACCCCCTGAATTCCACGCCTGGTGGTTCCTCTGGGGTTTCGGCCCTTAGGGGTATTTGGAGGAAAGTGAAGAAAGCCCTTGTGTCTGTGTCATTAGTGACCAAAAGGGTTTTTGATAAGCGGAGAAGACCCTGCAGCTTCAAATTAGGAGACTTCGTCTGGTTGTCCACCAAGAATTTGAAGTTGAGACAGCCATCTCTTAAGTTAGGCCCCCGGTTCATCGGCCCTTATAAGATCACCAGGGTTATCAATCCGGTGGCATTTCAGTTAGATCTGCCCCGTTCATTGGGTATCAATTAAACATTTCATTGTTCCCTTTTAAAACTGGCGGTTAGTAATCCTTCTTCCAGTGGAAGACCTTCTCCTCTTCTGATACGGGGTCAGAGGGAGTTTGTGGTTGAAAGGGTTCTTGACTCCAAGATGGTTCGGGGTCGGCTGTCATTTTTGGTGCACTGGAAGGGGTATGGCCCGGAGGAGCGGTCGTGGGTGCGCAGTTGTGATCTTCATGCCCCCAGACTGATACGCTCTTTCTTCTCGCAGTTCCCCGATAAACCCGGTGGTAGGGGTTCTTTGACCCCTCGTCAGAGGGGGGGTACTGTTAGGATCTCCTGCTCTGTGCTGCCACGTCGCCATGGCAACCGGGAGGCAAGTGTTAGCGAAGTAACCTGAGCGCAGCTGATACTCCGGTCCGGGTTTTTACTGTGTAGTGATTACAGGCTCTGTGCACGGCAGGGAATCCGACGCTGGTTTTGTGCTCAGTCCGTGAGGTCTGAGTGGGGCGTGGACAGCACCTGCTATATAAACCATCCTCTCAGGCTAGGCAAATGCTGCTGAATCTTTGTTTGTTAGTCAGTTCCAGAGAGTTAGCTAGTACTGTGTGACTTTGTATTTACTTGTTGCTTACTGCGAATAGGCCTTGGGATTCGGTACTTCATTCTGCCAATCCGGACCTAGCAGTAAGACTGGAGTCAGTTGTTTAACCTGCTGGGGTTCTTTTGCTATTCTGTGAACCCAGCAGGTTTGCGGCTGTACTCTCAGACCTGCTTGCTTAATCCTCCCTCACTGTGCAGGGCGTCCAGGTGTCAGTTTAGTGGCAGTAAGCTGAACCTGTGCCCTGCAAGTGGGGGTTAGGATTGTGGATACTCTCCTTGGGGTATATTTACTAAGCTCCCGATTTTGACCGAGATGCCGTTTTTTCATCAAAGTGTCATCTCGGTAACTCTCGGTCATTTACTAAACACTAATCACGGCAGTGATGAGGGCATTCGTAAATTTTTGCTAGTTCAGGTAAAAAATTACGAATGAATACACCATCGGTCAAAACGCGGCTGTTTAAGTATGAATCTCGGTCATTTACTAAGAAGTGCAAAGCAAAAAAACACAAAACACTGCCGTGAAAAATTACAACTCGTAAAAAAGTCCTAAAAAAAAACAGACCTGTTTTTATTTTTCGTAATTTGATAGGCATGCACGGATCCATGAGATCCGTGCATGTATATCAGTGGGAAGGGGTGGGAAAGTGCTTTTTTTTCATAAAAAAATTGCGTGGGGTCCCCCCTCCTAAGCATAACCAGCCTCGGGCTCTTTGAGCCGATCCTGGTTGCAGAAATATGGGGAAAAAATTGACAGGGGTTCCCCCATATTTAAGCAACCAGCATCGGGCTCTGCGCCTGGTCCTGGTCCCAAAAATACGGGGGACAAAAAGAGTAGGGGTCCCCCGTATTTTTAAAACCAGCACCGGGCTCCACTAGCTGGACAGATAATGCCACAGCCGGGGGTCACTTTTATATAGTGCCCTGCGGCCGTGGCATCAAAAATCCAACTAGTCACCCCTGGCCGGGGTACCCTGGGGGAGTGGGGACCCCTTCAATCAAGGGGTCCCCCCCCCCCAGCCACCCAAGGGCCAGGGGTGAAGCCCGAGGCTGTCCCCCCCCATCCAATGGGCTGCGGATGGGAGGGCTGATAGCCTTTGTTGTAAAATAAAAGATATTGTTTTTAGTAGCAGTACTACAAGTCCCAGCAAGCCTCCCCCGCATGCTGGTACTTGGAGAACCACAAGTACCAGCATGCGGCGGAAAAACTGGCCCGCTGGTACCTGTAGTACTACCACTAAAAAAATACCCAAAAAAACACAAGACACACACACCGTGAAAGTATAATTTTATTACATACATACACACATACATACATACTTACCTTAAGTTCCCACGCAGGTCGGTCCTCTTGTCCAGTAGAATCCAAGGGGTACCTGTTGAAAAAATTATACTCACGAGATCCAGGGGTCCAGGCTCCTCAGCAAATCCAGGGTTAATCCACGTACTTGAATAAAATAAAAAAACGGTGTCCCGACCACGAACTGAAAGGGGACCCATGTTTGCACATGGGTCACCTTTCCACGAATGCCAGAAACCCACTTTGACTTCTGGCTAAGTGGGTTTCTTCAGCCAATCAGGGAGCGCCACGTTGTAGCACTCTCCTGATCAGCTGTGTGCTGCTGTCCTCACTGACAGGCAGCACACGGCAGTGTTACAATGTAGCGCCTATGCGCTACATTGTAACCAATGATGGGAACTTTCTGCCCTGCGGTTGACCTAAAGTGACGTCACCGCTGAGCAGAAAGTTCCCATCATTGGTTACAATGTAGCGCATAGGCGCTACATTGTAACACTGCCGTGTGCTGCCTGTCAGTGAGGACAGCAGCACACAGCTGATCAGGAGAGTGCTACAACGTGGCGCTCCCTGATTGGCTGAAGAAACCCACTTAGCCAGAAGTCAAAGTGGGTTTCTGGCATTCGTGGAAAGGTGACCCATGTGCAAACATGGGTCCCCTTTCAGTTCGTGGTCGGGACACCGTTTTTTTATTTTATTCAAGTACGTGGATTAACCCTGGATTTGCCGAGGAGCCTGGACCCCTGGATCTCGTGAGTATAATTTTTTCAACAGGTACCCCTTGGATTCTACTGGACAAGAGGACCGACCTGCGTGGGAACTTAAGGTAAGTATGTATGTATGTGTGTATGTATGTAATAAAATTATACTTTCACGGTGTGTGTGTCTTGTGTTTTTTTGGGTATTTTTTTAGTGGTAGTACTACAGGTACCAGCGGGCCAGTTTTTCCGCCGCATGCTGGTACTTGTGGTTCTCCAAGTACCAGCATGCGGGGGAGGCTTGCTGGGACTTGTAGTACTGCTACTAAAAACAATATCTTTTATTTTACAACAAAGGCTATCAGCCCTCCCATCCGCAGCCCATTGGATGGGGGGGGACAGCCTCGGGCTTCACCCCTGGCCCTTGGGTGGCTGGGGGGGGACCCCTTGATTGAAGGGGTCCCCACTCCCCCGGGTACCCCGGCCAGGGGTGACTAGTTGGATTTTTGATGCCACGGCCGCAGGGCACTATATAAAAGTGACCCCCGGCTGTGGCATTATCTGTCCAGCTAGTGGAGCCCGGTGCTGGTTTTAAAAATACGGGGGACCCCTACTCTTTTTGTCCCCGTATTTTTGGGACCAGGACCAGGCGCAGAGCCCGATGCTGGTTGCTTAAATATGGGGGAACCCCTGTCATTTTTCCCCCCATATTTTTGCAACCAGGATCGGCTCAAAGAGCCCGAGGCTGGTTATGCTTAGGAGGGGGGACCCCACGCATTTTTTTTTTTAATTTTACATTGTTTAATTTAAAAAAAAAAAAAAAGGAACCCCAGCACGGATCACACAGATCCGGCCGAGATTGATTGTAAAAAAAAACGGCAGTGTTTTGCTAATCACTGCCGTAAAAATAGGTAAAAAAACACGAATGACATCGACATCGGAAGAAAAGAAAAACCCGAATACGACAGCTTAGTAAATCCATCGTAATCAATTCAAAAAGTTGCAGTTTTACACTGTCGATGTCATTTGTGATTGAACTTTGACCTATTTTCGTAAATTACGAATATTAGTAAATGTACCCCCTTGTGTCTATATTTCTATCTCTGACCAAGGAGTTTATTCCCACACCCGTTGGTAACCCTTTGGGGTTTTTTCTGTTGCTCTTAGCAACATCATTTCGGGTGCTCCACGTGTTAAATCACTACATCTCGCTTCATTGTCCGCTCTATTCCATCTGAGCATTCCTGACACTAGGGAGACACCCAGTTCCTGAGCCTTTGGGCTTCTCCGTTCACTTTGTGTTTATTAGTTATTCCATCACCTCCTGTGTATGTTATATTATACTGTCTGTGAGTTCGTTTGCTTCGCATCCCTCTCTGTTCATACACCGGTATACTCCTGTTAGCACTGGTGTGCGTAACAGCAAGGTGTCCTCAGAGGACAGCCTTTGAGTTAGATTTGGTACAATGCACCCTTTCATCCAGTGGAAGTTAAGTTAATTTGGAAAACAGGTTGTCTTAGCCGTGGCATCAGCAAGACGTGTTTTAACATTGGGTGCTTTGTCATCCAACCCACCGTATCTGGTGTTTTATCATCATAGAGCGGAACTTCGTACGAATTCCGTTGTTCTGACCAAAGATGTTTCACATCACTAAATCAATCGTAGTTCCTGTGTTATCAGACGGTTCAGGAATTTAAGTTACTTTAGATAAGGTACGCGCAATACGCGTTGATGTAGTCCAAAACTCAAGTGTACGTAAAACAGACACATTGTTTGTTCTCTATTATGTAGTAAGATGGCTTGGCCAGCTTCCAAGCAGACCTTATGCCATACGTCAGATTTAGCTTCATCATAGGCTAAGTTCTTCGTAACGTCATGGGCAGACTACAACCGCCTACATCAGGGTCAGACCATTCACACATTCTTAGGAAGGTCATGGTCAGGCTACAACTGCCTACGTCAGTGTCAGACCATTCCACACGTTCTTTGGGAACGTCAGGGGCAGCAGGTCATCTGTGCATGACTATCAGTACGCTTTTTGGTGCGCTTTTCCAAGTTGGCTACGTTTACGGCATCAGCATCTAGCTTTTGCCGTATAGTGTTACAGGTGCCAAACTGCTCTCCCGCCCATGGGGGAAGCTTTGGTACGTCCCAAGAGTACTCCAGTGACCCCTAGTGGATGAAAAAGAATTAGGATTATGGTACTTACCAGGTAAATCCTTTTCTTTGAATCCATAGGGGACACTGGACGCCCACCCAGAGCAGTTTTACCTGTCTTGTGGTAAGTTCAGTGGATCTTATGGTAAGACAGTATCACCAATGGTCACGATGTTAGGGTGATATCTATTATGGTGTCATCTGATAGTTATCAGTTACGTTATGTGTCAACTTTAGTGCTGACCATTATATTATAATGTTATATGTAGTTCTCTAGGGTTCATATAATGTTATATGTAATTCGCTATGGTTCATCCTCTCTATCGCTCCTGTTCGGCTCAGTAAAAATACTGAAGTCTCTATGGGAGTATGGAGGGGGTAACCAGTTGCTAATTTAAATATTTAAATGTGCCATTCACGGCTACGCCCAGTCCATATTCCCAGAGTACTCCAGTGGCCCCTATGGATTCAAAGAAAAGGATTTACCTGGTAAGTACCAAAATCCTATTTTCTGCACAGTTATATCTGCCTGCAGTGCAGCATGGCTTTGGCTGGGTCCACAGTTACATCTGTCCCACCTGCAGGGCAGCACAGCTTTGGCAGGGTGCACCGTTACATCTGCCCCACCTGCAGTGCAGCATGACTTTGGCAGGATGCACAGTTACATCTGCCCCACCTGCAGTGCAGCATGACTTTGGCAGGATGCACAGTTACATCTGCCCCACCTGCAGTGCAGCATGACTTTGGCAGGATGCACAGTTACATCTGCCCCTCCTGCATTGCAGCACGGTGCAGCACAGCTTTGGTATGGTGCACAGTTACATCTGAACCACCTGCAGTACAGCACAGCTTTTGGAGGGTGCACAGTTACATCTGCCCCATCTGCAGTGCAGTATGGCTTTGGCAAGGTGCACAGTTACATCTGTCCTATCTGCAGTGCAGCATGGCTTTGGTAGAGTGCACAGTTATATCTGCTCCATCTACAGTGCAGCATGGCTTTAGCAGGGTGCACAGTTTCATCTGCCACACCTACAGTGCAGCATGGCTTTGGTAGGGTGCACAGTTACATCTGCCCCACCTGCAGTACAGCACAGCTTTAGCAGGGTGCACAGTTACATCTGTCCCACCTGCAGTGCAGCACGGCTTTAGCAGGGTGCACAGTTTCATCTGCCGCAAATACTGTGCAGCACGGCTTTGGTAGGGTGCACAGTTACATCTGCCCCACTTGCAGTACAGCACAGCTTTGGCAGGTTGCACAGTTACATCTGTCCCACCTGCAGTGCAGCACAGCTTTGGCAAGGTGCACAGTTACATCTGCCCCACCTGCATTGCAGCACGGCTTTGGCAGGGTGCACAGTTACATCTGTCCTACCTGCAGTGCAGCACGGCTTTAGCAGGGTGCACAGTTACATCTGTCCCACCTGCAGTACAGCACGGCTTTGGCCGGGTGCACAGTTACATCTGTCCCACCTGCAGTGCATCACGGCTTTGGCAAGGTGCACAGTTACATTTGCCCCATCTGCAGTGCAACACGGCTTTGGTAGAGTGCACAGTTACATCTGCCCCACCTGCAGTGCAGCACGGCTTTGGCAAGGTGCACATGTGCTAGGTCGACAGGTCGAAAGGTCGACATGAGTTTTTCATGTTTTTTTTGGTGTCGTTTTCTCTGTACAGTGACCGGGAACCCAATTAGTGCACCGTGTCCCCTCGCATGGCTCGCGGCTACGGGCAAGGTGCCTCGCTCTGCTACCGCTTCACTCGGCATAGATTACCGTTCCAATCGTAGTCCACGTGGATCGTTAAGTATGGAAGAGAAAAAAAAGAAAACATTTTGAAAAACTCATGTCGACCTTTTGACCCGTCGACCTAGTACATGTCGACCTAGAAACCTGTTGCCCTTCAGACCCTGTCGACCTAGTGACTGTCGACATATAGTAGTCGACCTAAACATTGTCGACCTAGACAGTGTCGATCTTCAGACCGGATCCCCACAGGAACAGCACTCTGGTTCTGCTTCCTCTAAGCCTTCTGCATGACGGTGGACCACACTGCCTGGCCTAGCCCAATTAAGATATTTCAGTCACAGATGGGCAACATCATGCCAGGATTCCTGGGTCATAGATCTTATCACCCAGGGATACAGACAGGAGTTTCAGGATCTTCCACCTCACAGATTCTTGAAATCAGGCTTACCAGCTTCACCAGAAGCAAGTATGATTTTATAGGCAGCAATTCAAAAACTGGTACAGACTCAGGTCATTGTTCCAGTTCCACTTCACCTGCAAAACAAGGGTTATTATTCCAACCTGTTTGTGGTACCGAAACCGGACGGTTCGGTAAGGCCCATTTTAAATCTCAAGTCACTGGACCCGTACTTACAGGTATTTAAATTCAAGATGGAGTCTCTGAGAGCGGTGATCTCAGGTCTGGGGGAGGGGGAATTCCTGGTGTCTCTGGACATCAAGGATGCATACCTTCATATTCCAATCTGGCCGCCTCATCAGGCTTATCTCGGGTTTGCATTACAGGACTGCCCCTACCCCCTCTGTGCATAAGAACCCAGGCGGCACTCAGCAGTCTGTGTGAGTAAATAAAAGTATTAAAGTACAAAAGGCACAGTGTACCGATGTTTCAACGCCACGCAAGGTGTTTTTTTTCAAGCCTACAGCATTTCACCTTGAAAGAAAACGCCCTGTGTGGCATTGAAACAATCGGTACACTATGCCTTTTGTACTTTAATACATTCATTTACTCACAAAGACCGCTGAGTGCCGCCTGGTTTCTACTGCATGGAGGGGGTAGGGGCACACCAACGCACGCACGCACGCACACACACACACACACACACACACACACACACACACACACACATACATACATACACAAGCACATACACACAATCACACATACATACACATAAATGACTACAAATACAAACATACACAGTTATATGCATACCATACCACCAGGGGCTGGGAGCAGACGGGCAGCAGTGTGAGGATGGAGGGAGCTGCTCTTGCTGAGCATGCGTAGCCAGCCACCCATTCTATAGTAGAGAGCTATGGTACCTCTCTGTTGCTGCAGCAGTGCAGTGGCTCAGGATCGTGGCTTTTAACTGAGATGGAGACAGCGGTGTCTCTGTCTCAAGAATAGAAGATTCAGCTCATCAGGTAGCGGGGTTTCCAGGTACTTGGAAACCCCCCTGCGTGCACCACTGCAAAGCAATGCACTGGAGTCCCTACTTACCCATTTATGGGATTAAATAAATGAAAAAATCATAATGTACCCCTCCTGCGGTTCTATGCCCTCTCTCCACATGCTTCCAGCCTACCACCAAGCAGCATGCTGACAACCATTAACTGTTTGGCTGCAGACTGGAATGCAGGAAGAGAATACTAACTGGTTACCCTGATTGTGTGTATTTCACAATCAGCTAGACTTGGCTCCAGAGACATTGGCCCTCCCCTGCACAAAAAGTCCCCTGTGACTTTACTGCTACCTCATCTATCATTGGTTACATGTGACTCACTACTATATTATCTATAATTAGTCACATGTGACTCACTACTACATCATCTATCACTGGTTACATTTGACTCACTACTACCTCATCTCTCACTGGTTACATGTGACTCACTACTACATTATCTATAATTAGTCACATGTGACTCACTACTACCTCATGTATCACTGGTTACATGTGACTCACTACTACATTATCTATAATTAGTCACATGTGACTCACTACTACATCATCTATCACTGGTTACATTTGACTCACTACTACCTCATCTATCACTGGTTACATTTGACTCACTACTACCTCATCTATCACTGGTTTCATGTGACTCACTACTACATTATCTATAATTAGTCACATGTGACTCACTACTACATCATCTATCACTGGTTACATGTGACTCACTACTACATTATCTATAATTAGTCACATGTGACTCACTACTACATCATCTATCACTGGTTACATTTGACTCACTACTACCTCATCTATCACTGGTTTCATGTGACTCACTACTACATTATCTATAATTAGTCACATGTGACTCACTACTACATCATCTATCACTGGTTACATGTGACTCACTACTACATTATCTATAATTAGTCACATGTGACTCACTACTACATCATCTATCACTGGTTACATTTGACTCACACTACCTCATCTATCACTGGTTACATGTGACTCACTACTACATTATCTAGAATTACTTACATGTTACTCACTACTACATAATTTATCACTGGTTACATGTGACTCACTACTACATCATCTATAATTAGTTACATGTTACCCCCTACTACTGTACATCATCTTACTACTACTGGTTACCTGTGGCCCACTTCTATACAACATCAAGACACCTACTGTACGATAGCTGAGTATTACAAATGTGGATCTTATTTTACACAACTATCTTACATTATACGCCATATTAACTTTTCTTGTTGATTTGCTGTCTAATTAGGTAAAGATAACTTTATGGGTTGTCAGAGTATTTTTCATTAATATGTGCTTTTAAATCCTTTAAAAATTTCCATTAAAACCCCTATACAGACTGCAGACTCAAGTACCTGAATGACATGAAAGAGAGATACTGTCGTATGGAAGAGGGAAACGCGAGGTTGGGGGAATCTGTCAGTCTGGAGAACAGATTCATCAGTCTGTTACTGATAGAGAAGTATCGGGGTGAGGCAGAGAGACAACATGAGATAATAGCTTCAGGCCAGCGGCATCTAAATATTATGGCAAACAGATCATCAGATGAGTATTCCCCAACCACTATACAGGCTCTGTTTGATCCTAATAAAGATGGAATTATTCCCAAGACTGTGGTGTTACTGGGACCTGCCGGGATAGGAAAGACTATGACATCTCAGAAGATCATGCTGGACTGGGCCTCCGGGAATCTGTATAAGGACAAGTTTCAGTTTGTGTTTTACATACGCTGCAGAGAAATCAACACCATCACTGGTAACATTAGTCTCGCTGGTTGTTTATCCAAATTTTGTGGACTGTTAGGTTCATTGGATTCTTTGTTGCCGTCAATCTTCCAGAACCCTGAAAGAATACTTTTCATTTTTGATGGTTTTGATGAACTAAAATTGTCATCAATAAATGATACTGAGGTTTGTGATCCATTTCAGGAAGTCTCCAAAGAAATCCTTCTCTACAGTTTGCTTAGGAAAACACTGCTCAGTGGGAGCTCACTAATCATCACCACAAGACCCCTGTCATTGATGAAGCTGAAGCGCCTTGTTATAGATCCCCGATGTGTGGAGATTCTGGGGTTTACAGGGAAAGACCGTGAACAATATTTCAATAATTTCTTTGCATCCATAGAACAAGCAGCCCTGGTTCTTAGTACAGTTAAGGACAATGTTACCTTGTTCACCATGTGTGTTGTCCCTATAATTTGCTGGATTATATGTACTGTAATGAGACAGCTACTAACAGAGGGATTGTCTGTAATTGATTGCAAGACATCCACATCCATTTACCTGTTGTACCTAAAGAGTTTAATAAAGCATCACGGAAGGGACTCTACCCAGTCTATAAGCACATGTATACAGAAGCTGTGTGCTTTGGCCAATGAAGGAGTTTTGGACCAGAGAATTCTATTTGAAGAATCAGATCTTGAAAGACATGGACTCTCTATGTCAGAGCTGGAGTCTGTGTTTCTGAATGAGAACATCTTCCAAAGGGACATTGGGATCCACACCTGCTACAGCTTCATCCATATGAGTGTGCAGGAGTTCTTTGCTGCTCTCTACTATGTCCTGGGTGAGAATGCTGTGAGCGAAAATGTCAACTTACAAAGCAGAAATGTGAAAGACTTACTGAAGGCATCAGAACATCAGCGGCATCTAACTTTAACTGTACGATTCTTATTTGGCCTTTCAAGTGAGACACAAATTCAGGCGACTCAAGGAACCATTGGATGTACCATTTCCTTCAGAGAAAAAAACATTTTGGAGGATTGGCTGAAGACCAATAAATCACACTACCATAACACAATACTTTCCTGCCTGTACGAGACACAGGATGAGGACTATGTGGAGAGAATGATGGCTCACTTTCCTGATTTGAAATGTACAGGCTATTTCCATGATCACCAGGAGATCCGTGATTTACGAGCTGTAGCCTACTGCTTGGAGAGAAGTACAACAAAGCAGAAGGTCTGCTTTGACAGCTACAGAATAGGACCAAAGGATCAGAAAGTTCTATCAAAAGCACTCTCAAAGTGTTCCACACTTAGGTAAGTACCTGGCACATTACTGAGAGCACAGTTTCTGTGTGTCCTGTAGCTCTTCCGGAAGTAAATCAAAGTTTAATATTAATATAAAAAAGTATGAGATGCTATTGAAGTTACTGCACTTTGTAGATTAGGTTGTGGTGGGAACAGAATAATGATCCAGAGATTATTTAGGAGACCATTCTATTGTTAGAATAAAAGGGAAGAGCTGAATAAAAGGATAATTCATCCTTAACCCCTTCAGTGGTATGCCTGGAAATCTGGGGCCAGCTGCACTGCCGGCGTTTGCCACACCGGAAGATTTCCAGGCTATGTCACCAACTCTCAGGGGACCGCCAGCGCTGATCTCACGGTGCCCGGGAATCAGCATTAACTACTGTTTTACAGTGTTAGCCCGCCCCCCGGACTCCGATTGGCCAGGGGCGTGCTTAACAGCGTGATGATTTCTGCTGATTCCCGGGGACTGTTATGAGGCCAGGAATCAGCATTGGTGCCGGCGGTCCCTTCTGATGACCCCCCCCCTTGCACTCACCCCCCCGGAACACCTAAAAACATAACACACTATGGGGTAAATTTACTAAGGTGGGAGATTTTTAGAACTGGTGATGTTGCCCATGGCAACCAATCAGATTCTACTTACCATTTATGTAGCTGCTTCTAGCAGATAATAGATATAATCTGATTGGTTGCTATAGGCAACATCACCAGTTCTAAAAATCTCCCACCTTAATAAATTTACCCCCCTGAGAGGTGTTGTTTTCCCCCACTGAAGGGGTAAAATGTGTTTATAGCTAATATTCCCCTCCCTGCAATTAGACAGTTCCAACATGAATGGAGATGGCCACACTTCTGTCACATGACTGGCAGTGTTAATGGTGCCCATACACTTGTGAGATAATCGGTGCTAACCTTCGATTTCGACTGGATCTGTGCAAGAATTTAAAGGATTTTATGCACATTTTAGGTACCTTTTCGATGTGATGCGCGGGCACGCCGGTCGAATCTTGCGTCTCAAGATAGTATGTGCTGCACTTAATATTAGTCGAATCGCGGTGCGAACGCATGCTGTTTTTTTACCACTTTGGATGTATCACACCGCGATGTGCGATATGTGAAGACAGGAGACGACTTCCCCCCACTGCACACATGACTGGAGAGGAGGCTGAAAGCACGCTGCTGAGCTCCCAAACACTGCACAAGGTAGGCAGGCTACACCACCGACCACCAATGACTATTATGCTTTTTTACCAACCCTGCCCACCATTATGCTGCTGCACCCAGAATTATACTGGCCCACTGCCCAAAATGCTGCACCACTGCAAGCCCCAGGCCGCGCTCTAAACGCCATTATACTGCGCCACTGGCCACCAATGACTATTATGCTTTTTTACCAACACTGCCCACCATTATGCTGCTGCACACATAGTTATACTGGCCCACTGCCCAAAATGCTGCACCACTACAAGCCCCAGGAGGCCGCGCCCTAAACGCCATTATACTGCGCCACTGCAAGCCACAGCTCACCATTATGCTGCTGCACCCTGCACACCAATTTATTCTCACAACATACAGTATTTCAGATAACTCACACCAGTAACTAGAAAACAAACTTTATTTAATAAGATTAATGGAACTTTTTTCATGTGTATTAACTTTCCTTTTTTTGCATTCTGCAGATGTCCTATGAGAGCCGCGATTTTCTATCAGGCCTTGTCAGCCTGTACCGTGAGGAGGAGTGTCTGCGGCTGACGTCCTCACCAGACTACAGCAACAAACAGAAGAAGGAGGCTGCATATACCCGCATGGTGGAGTACTCGAAGCCCACCTGCTCTGCTGCCTCGGTGGCCTGGGTCCGGAAGAAAATCACCTATCTAAGGACAGTCTATGTCAAAGAGAACCGCAAGGTGGAGGAGTCCAAGAGGTCAGGGGTCGGTGCAGACAAAGTGCATGTGCCGCAGCTGTGGTACTACAAAGATCTCCACTTCCTCCTGGAGAAAAGGTCAGCTGAGGAGTCCCTAGTGGTGATGGCAGAGTCCAAGGAGGGAAGTCTGTATGTGGAGGAGGCCGAAGGGGTAAGTTGCTTTTTAAATTGTTTTTACCTTATACATTCTTCCTGCCATGCCACAACTCCTTCCCCATTGAACAATGCATTATATTTTTCCCTGGCCTCTTTTCCCCTTGCAGTGCCGCGTATAGTTGCTGCAGGTGGTCCCACCGAGGAAATCGGCACTGTCACCACTGGCTGTTTGGGATCTCCCGGTCCTGCTGGGAGCAAAGGCATTTGCCTCGTGGCCTTGCGTCGGAGCATGTTGTGTAGTATACAACATGCTGTTACTACAGAGTCAATTTTGTCCAGCCTCATGTTAATGGGTTTGTGGAAGATCCTGAACTGGTTGCTGAGAATGCCAAATGCATTCTCAACAACCCGATTGGCCCTAGAAAGGTGGTAGTTAAAAATGCGCCTATCGTGGTTCAGGACTCTTTTGCGGGTAGGGCTTCATTATGTGTTTGTGCAGTGCAAAGGCCTCATCTGCCATGAACACAAATCCCAGACCATTCTTTGTTTGCTCCACAGGCGGCAGATGAATGGAGTTGGTGGTGAGCCTATCACAGAAGCGTGTATATTTCAGTGAAGCCATGGAAAGCCAAATTTGTAGAATACCCGCTACTATTGGAGGCCCGTTCACAGCTGCTCCAGAAACCAGATGAATTTGATGACTTTGCATCATATGTGAGCAAAACTATGCGTAAGGTTTCTGCGCAGCAGCAGCAGCAAGTAGAGTGCCAACGCCTGGTGTTACAGATTTTGTACCAAACACTCTCAGGACAACTGACACCAGAGTGGAATGTTCATGGACCAGAACTTCAAGCACCTGCTCCTCATCTCCCTTTCACCTTCAGTTCACCACCCACCTACCCTTCTTCCAGTACCCATCCTTCTCAGCATCACAGCTACAATTCCGGTTATCTGCAACTGCAGACCCCATCCAACTACCCTTCCTCCACTCTCCATCCTCCTCAAACCCCTCCTCATCAAACCATCCACCCTTCCTGTTATCGTCAACCCCCACCCCCATCCACCCACCCTTCCCCCACTACCCAATCTCCTCCTCAAACCAGCTACCCTTCCCAAGCCAGCTACACATCTACCATACCCTCCGCAATTTTTACCTCCTTGATGTCACAGGGTGGATAAGAGGAGGAGGAGACAATTCTCTTTCAAATGTAAGGTTTCATTTACTGCTGCCCTTGTTATACATACCAACAGATGTGATGCATTCTGATACTACGGTGAATGTCAACACTTTGAGGCGGACAATGCACACATGCTGCTAGGCAGTGCCGTTTCTAGCGGCGGGCGAGCCGTGCAACCGCACGGGGCGCCCGCCGCGGCACTTTGTGACCACTGCTCTCCTCCCTCTCTCTCCCCCCCGAGCGCTCCTGCTCGGGGGGGCGGGGCTTCGCGGAATGACACGTTTGCGTCGTGACGTCACGACGCAAGCGCGTCATTTCGCGAAGCCCCGCCCCCCGAGCAGGAGCGGTCGGGGGGGGGGAGAGAGGAGGACTGGAGATAACCATCTACAGAGGAGGCGGCCGGCGCGCGGGACCCGAAGAGCGGCAAGTTGTAAGTATTTTCTTTCTTTCTTTCTCTCTCTCTCTCTCCCCCCCCCACTTGATACCTGCCGCACTGTGTAAATGGGGATACCTGCCGCACTGTGTAAAATGGGAATACCTGCCGCACTGTGTAAAATGGGGATACCTGCCGCACTGTGTAAAATGGGGGCACCTGCCGCACTGTGTAAATGGGGATACCTGCCGCACTGTGTAAAATGGGGGCACCTGCCGCACTGTGTAAATGGGGATACCTGCCGCACTGTGTAAAATGGGGGCACCTGCCGCACTGTGTAAAATGGGGATACCTGCCGCACTGTGTAAATGGGGATACCTGCCGCACTGTGTAAATGGGGATACCTGCCGCACTGTGTAAAATGGGGGCACCTGCCGCACTGTGTAAAATGGGGATACCTGCCGCACTGTGTAAATGGGGATACCTGCCGCACTGTGTAAAATGGGGACACCTGCCGCACTGTGTAAAATGAGGGCACCTGCCGCACTGTGTAAAATGGGGGCACCTGCCGCACTGTGTAAAATGGGGATACCTGCCACACTGTGTAAAATGGGGGCACCTGCCGCACTGTGTAAAATGGGGGCACCTGCCTGCGTACTGTGTAAAATGGGGGCACGTGCCTGCGTACTGTGTAAAATGGGGACACCTGCCAGCGTACTGTGTAAAATGGGGACACCTGCCTGCGTACTGTGTAAAATGGGGACACCTGCCAGCGTACTGTGTAAAATGGGGACACCTGCCTGCGTACTGTGTAAAATGGGGACACCTGCCTGCATACTGTGTAAAATGGGGACACCTGCCTGCGTACTGTGTAAAATGGGGACACCTGCCTGCGTACTGTGTAAAATGGGGACACCTGCCTGCCGCACTTTGTAAAATGGGGACACCTGCCTGCCGCACTTTGTAAAATGGGGACACCTGCCTGCCGCACTTTGTAAAATGGGGACACCTGCCTGCCGCACTTTGTAAAATGGGGACACCTGCCTGCCGCGCTGTGTAATATGGGGACACTTGCCTGGTGTAATGTGTAAAAAGGGGACTTTTTTATTTTTATTTTTTCCCCCTGTGGTGGGTGTGATATCAGACGAGGCCACACCCACTGTAATGAGACCACGCCCATTTCAATCAGGCCACACAGCCTTGTCGGGAGCGCGCGCGCCTGCTTTTTTTCTGGCTATATGGGGGGGCACGCAATTTTTTTTTATAGCAATGGGGGGGGGGGGGGGGGGCGCATTTTTAAATCTCGCACTGGGAGCCAAATTGTCTAGAAACGGCCCTGCTGCTAGGGACAGGTTAATGGTACCGGGGACCCATCTTCCTGCCCCTAGCTGCATGTGTGCATTGCGCCCCTGGCACCGGTGACACTCAACACCACAGTATCAGAATGCATCACATATGTTGGTATATATAAAATTCCTGCTGCCCTGGTATATACTGCGATAGATCTGGTGCACTATGGTATACAGCGTTTTAATGGTGCCGCTTTCAAGTGGACAATGCACACATGCAGCTTGGGTCCGGTTGATGGTGCCGGGGAGACTGAAGCCGGGCCTACCTGCATGTGTGCATTGTGACCCTGAAAGTGCTGCCACTCCAAAAACACCATGGCCCTCATTCCGAGTTGATCGGTCGCAATGCGATTGTAGCAGAGTTACACACGCTAAGCCGCCGCCTACTGGGAGTGTATCTTAGCATCTTAAAAGTGCGACCGAAGTAATCGCAATATTGCGATCACAAACCTCGTAGCAGTTTTAGAGTAGCTTCAGACTTACTCTGCCTGTGCGATCAGTTCAGTGCTTGTCGTTCCTGGTTGACGTCACAAACACACCCAGCGTTCGCCCAGGCACTCCCACCGTTTCTCCGGCCACTCCTGCGTTTTTTCCGGAAATGGTAGCGTTTTCAGCCACACGCCCCTAAAACGCCGTGTTTCCGCCCAGTAACACCCATTTCCTGTCAATCACAGTACGATCGCCGGAGCGATGAAAAAGCCGTGAGTAAAAATACTATCTTCATAGCAAAGATACTTGGCGCAGTCGCAGTGCGAATATTGCGCATGCGCACTAAGCGGAATTTCACTGCGATGCGATGAAAAATACCGAGCGAACAACTCGGAATGAGGGCCCATATATCAAACTGCACGATATTTATATTTAAAATTAGAAGAAACATTAATATACAGTTCTAGTGTTTGAAAAAGTTCTGCCATGTTGGCCGCATATTTAAAGTATATTTATAAAAATACTTATGTTTTTATAGATATCTACACAATTTTCTTTTTGGTTCACAAGTGTATTCATGCACTTATAAATTGCATATATATATATAACAGATGTGGTGCATTCTGATACTACGCCGTTGAGTGGCACTGGAGCCAGGGGCGCAATGCACACATGCAACTTGGTGCAGGCTGATGGAACCGGGGACCCATCTTCCTACCCCAAGTTGCATGTGTGCATTGTGCCCCTGGCTGCGGTGCCACTCAACGCCGTAGTGTCAAAATGCACCACATTTGCCGCTATATATTGCATTTTTTTAAATAATTTCATAAATGTAATGATGCACATGTGCTGCATCATGAAAACCATGGTTAACAGTGGCACTGCTTTCAGGCGCACAATACACACATGCTTCTAGGGGCAGATTGTTGGTCCTGGGGAACCTCAGTCTGCACCTACCTTCATGTGTGTACTAGCAGTCTATAAATTTGCAATATTTTTCCAGACCTAGGCCACAGTATCCGCTTTGAAGGTGGGCTTTGACTACTCCACCAGGCGGTTATAGGTAGTCTCTCTCTTCTGTTTGTTCAGTCACCCACAGGCACTCTTCCTCACGGTACAGTCTGAAATCACGTGCCACTACCACCATTTCTCATACTGCACAAGATGCTACCCTAAAGATACTGTTTGAAAATGTTCAGCCATGTTGGCTGCATATTTATAAAAAGTTATATTTATTTATATAAATATGGCATTTTGTTTTACGTTTTCACAAATGTAAATGCTGACTTTGCTATATATATAGCAACAGATGTGGTGCATTGGGATACTACGGCGTTGGGTGGCACCGCAGCCAGGGGCACAATGCACACATGCAACTTGGTGTAGGTTGATGGTATCGGGGACCCATCTTCCTACCCCAAGTTGCATGTGTGCATTGTGCCCCTGGCTGCGGTGCCACTCAATGGTGTAGTATCACAATGCACCACATCTGTTGCTATATATAGCATTTTTTTTTATCATCTCATAAATGTAATGATGCATATGTGCTGCATCATGAAAACTGTATACTGTTTGCTAATGTTTAGCCATGTTGGTCACATATGTAATACAATTATGTCTTGAAATAAAAAGCATATATTTTTTCTACGCAATTTCAGTTTGTAAAATAAAATATTTTGTTATATGACAAGCAATGTGTGGTGTCATTTTCTTACCTTACAGTACTTGTACTGAAGCACTTTGATAATAGCCTTGCAGGTTTCAGGTATGATGTGTCCCAAAGCCTGCGCAGAGATACGGGTCCCATACTTCAGGTCCTCAAATGACTGTCCAGTAGCAAGGAACCGCAGGGTAGCCACGAGCCTATCAGCAGGGATAGGCACCCGCCATTTGGTAACGCGCTCCTGTATGAGGGGGGTCACCAGACGCAGCAACTCTTTGAAGGTGTCATCATTCATGCGTAGGAAGTTGCGGTAGTCATCTGGGTTGTTCTCCCTGATCTCATCCAAGAGGGGCATGTAGGAGCGAGTAGGCCGCTTAAGCAGCCACTCCTTGGACCAGCGAGATCTCTTCCTCCGCATTTGCGGGGCCATCTCCCTGTCTCCCCTCTCCTTCAGCACAGAGTAGCACATGAGAGCCTGATAGTGAGTAGAATCCATCTCTACACACGCACACAGCAGTATAGAAATAGAAACACTTTGTAATGCCAGGCAGAACAAAGCAGTGCACTGTAGTTAGCAATGTGGAGCGAGCAGCAGGTATAAACCAAACTTCTCTAGTCACAGAACATATAGAAGTGCACAGACTTAGGGGTACATTTACTAAGCAATGATAAGAGCGGAGAAGTGAGCCAGTGGAGATATTTCCCCATCAACCAATCAGCAGCTCTGTATCATTTTATAGTATGCAAATTATAGATGCTACTTCAGTGATGATTGGTTGCCATGGGCAACTTCTCCACTGGCTCACTTCTCCGCTCTTATCACTGCTTAGTAAATGTACACCTTAAAATGGCTGCTAGTTTATACAGTATATCCCCCAGGTAGGCCAGCCCTCTATTTAACTTTTTAGAAATCTTGCAGATAAATCTGGTGTGCTTTTGATCAGCATGTGATGCACTCGCATTCGATCATCCGATACCACCCGATTTCTGGTCGTATGGGGCATTAGATAAATCGCAGGATTGTATGCGCATCAAATGCACAAAAAAAAATCACTTTTGGTGCAATTTATCTTAAGGTGAGCTTCAAGGGAAATCGGGCCCGATATCTCGTCGAATGCAATCGCACAAGTGTATGGGCGCCATTAGACGTGAGCTTTTATATCAGACGTTGTTGTCATGAGGAGAAGCAGTTACTATATTTATTATGAAAGTATCCTTTACTAGTATAATGATTGCATGTAAAGTTGCCATAAAGAGACTACTGCCCCAGTATAAGCAATGTTATTCAGCAACCTCTACATGGAGACAATATTGTGAAACACGAGATCACAAGTACAATTATACCTATAGATCTTTAGTAACAATTGTAATAACAGTTTTTATCCATAAACAAAATATACAATAGATAAAAATTTGGTTACAAATCACACCCCTATTGGAAGCTACAACCCAGCTTAATAGAGTTCACAATCAAGTTCCAAACTCACATTCTAAGTATGCTTGTAGATTGCACATCATTGTTGATGTTAATTAATTGTCCACTGAAAACTTGTGTAGCAATGCAGATATTTAAAATGTGATCATATGTTCCCACACTTACTGTATGATTCAACCAGCGCTTTGCTTAATCTCCCCATATAAGGTATACATGTACATTGCTGTTTAGGAGGTTTATACAGAACACCCATGTTGCTTTATTTTAAGCGGTGCATCTTGCTGCCTACTTCCGCACTTCTCGATTTGTTGGAATTCGTGGCTACAGATTGTCCGTACTCCCGCTGCTGTCAGGCTCCAGCACTTGGCAGCACACGGGGATCAGAAGCTCAAGGGGAGGGAGAGCACAGCTGTTTTTGGGATGTCTGTTACTTGTGTGGTCCGGAATAGGGTAATCAGCATGGAGCATGGAGAGGCATTGTGTGGAGGATCCCTTGCCTTCTCTCATGCCTTTAAGCCATCCATTGGCTCTATTCTTACCCTCATCCACTAAACAAACCCCACCACCTTTTCATACAATAACGATTTGGACAACTGAATTCTGATTTAAAGAGGTCACAACCAAATTTATTGATCAAATTAAAATTGGTACTCTAAGAGTGCGAGGTGAGAAAGCAGTGCGTGCCTTCGGCTATGGCCTCATTCCTAAATTTGACCTAAACAACCAATGCTGCGGGACTGTAAGTCTGGCCCTTGCGCAATGTAGCTGAGCGGTACCACTTCCCACCATACTGGTATAGCACCGGTCCACCCTTAAGATGGCGACCAGGTTGGCCCTTGAGGCCACGACAAGCTCGCCGCTTATCTGGGGGATAACTACTACAGACCGCCGAGGAGCATTGCTTGCTGTCAATGCATGGATCCCAGAACCAAGGCCCGCCACACGCTGTGACCCCATTGCTAGACCAGCCTCTGTCAGTTGCACTCCATCCTGCCTGAACATACCTTCCTCCCTGAACCTTAATACCGGGTGCCCGATAATCACGTCACCTTCCCCCATCATAAACCGCGCTACGGCCCTGTTCACTTTCCTTTTCTCTCTAAGCCCGCGCCCCCTTGTGCCCTTGGAACTATTTCTGACCACGTGATCGCCATCATAGTCCAACGCCTTTTATCCACTGTATATCTGCTTGTGTTGCCCTGATTAGCTCGATACCTTTGCCTTTCCCTAGATCATTGCCTTTCCCTAGATCTGAACGACCTAATAGAAGGTCTAGTTTAACGACCTAACAGAAGGTCTAGAGAGCATGGTGTCAATTTTTGCAGATGATACCAAATTGTGTAAAGTTATAAATGCGGAGGGGGATGTTGAGTCGCTTCAGAATTACTTAGTTAAACTAGAAGCTTGGGCAGCGAAATTGAGAATGCGCTTCAATACAGACAAGTGTAAGGTAATGCACTATGGTAACAAGAACAAAAATAACACCTGTCTAACAAGAAAAATTGAGAAAGAGGGACTTATCCTGCGCTTCACAATTGTATGACGTCTCAATAGATCCCAGAGTTATTTGTAAACTCGTAGAGATGCCACATAAAAGAGAGGAATATTGTACATATATAGTGAAGTACAGTTTTCATTTTATACACATAAAACAAATTAAGCAGACAATACAAACATCATACACTTTCCAATAGGAATGTATAGCAGCAATTGAATAACAATATAACAATATATATATATATATATATATATATATATATATATATTTTTTTTTTTTATAGCAGCATATCAAACTGGGGTGGGGAATGGTGAGGAAAATACCAGATAGTCTGAACTGTGTATACACTCCAAAGCCAGCTTGCAGGGTTTATTAGGTGCAGGGAAACCCGGGAATCCCCTGTGCCTCGCTGCACTGGAATGGCTCAGTCCTTTCCTGTCCCCTCTTCACAGTCCTGTAGTCACCAACGCGTTTCTACCTGTAACATAGGTCTTTTTCAAGGTGCAATAACATGTGCTACTGTGGAGCTTATTTAAATGGTTTCTAACCAATCATCTCACAGATGCAGCAGCTGGACCCTATACAGAGAAATCACCTAATCAAGTCCCATGGTCCGTTGCCGCATACTGAGATTTCCGGATTTACCCATCGTCATAGTAACTGTGGTAAACTTCCGGTATTGTCATCCAGATTCCTCCCCGGCTGTCATAGTAACAGTTCTCCGCTTTCGGTTACAACGTCCCACAGTATCTTACTGATTATGTCCTCTTATACAACCTACTCCAGACGGATCCCCATCGTGATTAAAATGTTAAAAGAAAGTCTGAGTCTCAGTGCCATTGTAAAATCGCATCACGTCACTTCCTGTAGTTTTTTCTTTGGGGAAACTTAACGGAGTCATTGTTCCAAATAGCGGAACGTCACTTCCGGTCACGTGTATGTAAACAAAAGCGGTGTCTCCCTTGTTATACATAATGGGAAGATACAGATGGGTAAAAATTCAATATGTAATAAGAAAACAATGACATAAATGAATCTTAAAAACTAATCAATACCTTAAAATCGAATTATTCTAAAAAGGGCAGTGATCTTAAAGGTGATTTTTTTTATCAATGCAGAAAATATAGATTAAAAATAGATTAAAAATAAACAGATGGATTAGGACTTAGAAATGGTATTCTCATCAGTATTTAACTCTACAATCCTTCATAAAAACCATTTAATTTTGAAGTCGCAGTTCAGGCCCTCAGGTTTTAATATACCTAACTCATATATTGCCCTCATCTCCGCTTTTGCTAACTGTGTCGCAATATCTTTGCATCTCCAGTCGCCCTTAATATGTCGAATGCACAGAACTGCCTAATCGCACTACATTTGCTCTGATGTACAATGCGAAAGTGTTCTGATAATGCATGGGTAGTGAGGGATTTCCTAATATTCCTAAGGTGTTCTCCTAATCTTACTTTGAGTGGGCGGGAAGTTCTCCCGATATACCAGAGACCACAACTGCACTCAATTGCATAAATGACGTTGTTTGTGTTACAGGTGACGAAATCATGGATTTTGAAATTCGTCTTGTTGATCATTAATTCTGTGATTTTACTCCCAGACCCAATGATCCTCCAACAACCCAAAAAGCTACCACATCGAAAAAAGCCTTTAGACTTTATCGTATTCATCTTCTCCTTGGTGGTTTGTGCACTCTTCACTAAACTAGTTTTGATGTTTGGTGCTTTTTTAAAGATACATTTCGGCTTGGCTGGTAACAGACCCCCTATCACTGGGTCTTTTTGCAAGATCCTCCAGTGTCTGTTGAGCGATCCTTTCAGTGTTCTATACTGGCTACTAAATGAGGTAACAAAAGACCAGTCATAGTTCCTATTGTCAGGTTTCTTCTCTTTAATGCCCAGCAGATCTTTCCTAGCAATGCCAGATGCTGCGAGTCTTGAGTTGGTAACCTTTCCCGGGTCATATCCTGATGCCTCAAATTTCTCTTGTAGTTATTTCGCCTGATCTTCAAAGACTTCTAATTTAGTACAGTCATGGCGTAGGTGCCTGAACTGGACCCCCGGGATTGAATCCAGCCAATTAGGATGATGACAGCTGGTGGCGCCAATATAGCAGGGCCGGCTCTAGGCACGTTCGACTAGAGCGGCCGCGCGGGGCGCCACCCTTAATGGGCGCCGCGCGCTGGCGCCGCCATAGTCTTACCTGGAGCCGGCCCTGTACACTGCAGGCAGCTCTCCCCGCCGTCCCCGGCCTTTCAAAACTGTGCGCTGCGCTGCGCTGCGCGGCGCCGGCGTCTGACGTCAGACGCCGCGCAGCGCGCACCAAGCGGCCGGGAACAGTCGGTGGCCCTCAGGCTCAACAGCAGCACGTCCCCTCCCAGCGTCGCCGCAGGTATGTTGGGATCGTCGGGGCCGGGCACTGGCACTGTGTGTGGGGGCACTGGCACTGTGTGGGGGCACTGGCACTGTGGGGGCATTGGCACTGTGTGGGGGCATATCTGCACTGTGGGGGCACTGGCACTGTGTGGGGGCATATCTGCACTGTGGGGGCACTGGCACAGTGTGGGGGCATATCTGTCGCTGTGGGGTCATATCTGCACTGTGGGGGCATTTATGAATCTTGCACTGTGGGGGCATTGGCACTATGTGGGGGCATTGGCACTGTGTGGGGGCATATCTGCACTGTGGGGGCACTGGCACTGTGTGGGGGCATATCTGCACTGTGGGGGCACTGGCACAGTGTGGGGGCATATCTGTCGCTGTGGGGTCATATCTGCACTGTGGGGGCATTTATGAATCTTGCACTGTGGGGGCATTTATGTATCTGGCACTGTGGGGGCATTTATCTGGCACTGTGGGGGGCATTCATTTATCTGGCACTGCGGGGGGGGGGGGCATTTATCTGTGCACTGTGAGGGGGCATTAATGTATCTGGCACTGTGTGGGCATTTCTGGCACTGTGGGGGCATATCTGCGCTGTGGGGGCATTTATGTATCTGCACTGTGGGGGCACTTATTTATCTGGCACTGTGGGGGGCATTTATTTATCTGGCACTGTGGGGGCATATCTGGCACTGGGGCATATCTGGCACTGTGGGGGCATATCTGGCACTGGGGGCATTAATGTATCTGACACTGTGGGGGGCAATAATGCATCTGTCACTGGGGGCATTTATGCATCTGGCAATGTGTGGGCATTTATGTATCTGGCACTGGGGGCATTTATGTATCTGGCCCTGTGGGGGCATATCTGGCACTGTGGGGGCAATTTTATATATGGCACTGTGGGGACATATCTGGCACTGTGTGGGCATTTTTATATCTGGCACTGTGTGGGCACTTATGTATCTGGCACTCTGTGGCCATTTATGTAGCTGGCACTGCTGGGGGGGGCATGTCGCGTGTAGCTGGCACTGCTGGGGAGCATGTCGCGTGTAGCTGGCACTGCTGGGGGGCATGTCGCGTGTAGCTGGCACTGCTGGGGGGCATGTCGCGTGTAGCTGGCACTGCTGGGGGGCATGTCGCGTGTAGCTGGCACTGCTGGGGGGCATGTCGCGTGTAGCTGGCACTGCTGGGGGGCATGTCGCGTGTAGCTGGCACTGCTGGGGGGCTTGTCGCGTGTAGCTGGCACTGCTGGGGGGCTTGTCGCGTGTAGCTGGCACTGCTGGGGGGCATGTCGCGTGTAGCTGGCACTGCTGGGGGGCATGTCGCGTGTAGCTGGCACTGCTGGGGGGCATGTCGCGTGTAGCTGGCACTGCTGGGGGGCATGTCGCGTGTAGCTGGCACTGCTGGGGGGCTTGTCGCGTGTAGCTGGCACTGCTGGGGGGCTTGTCGCGTGTAGCTGGCACTGCTGGGGGGCGTGTCATGTAGTGTTCCCGCTAGGCGTCTGTGGCTAGGCAATGTGTCTCAGTGCTGTGCCTGGCGCAAAGTGTATAGGAGGTTCTACCTGGTGCAGTGTGTATTAGCTGCACTACTGTGTGGTGTAATGCAAATTGCCACTATTATGTGGCCACGTACCTTCCCCACGAAGTAACTCCCCTTAATTTTTGCTGCGCGCCTTCGGCGCGCACTGTCCATTCTTTGACATATAGGTATGGGAACAACAAGCAGTATGTACATCATTTTGCCCTCCTAACTTAAAAATGTGCCCTCCCTGTGATCAGCACCATGCCCTAAAAAGTGAACACTATCATGTGTAGCTGGCACTGCTGCGGGGCATGTCATGTGTAGCTGGCACTGCTGCGGGGCATGTCATGTGTAGCTGGCACTGCTGCGGGGCATGTCGTGTATCTGGCACTATACTGGAGACGTGTGTAAGGAACACTACTGTGGCTATGTGTAAGGCTGCTAATTGTGTGAAAATATGTTTATAGTTTGATGATATGAAGTTATGAGGCCACGCCCATTTTTCCAGAGGCCACACCCACTTTTCCAGGAGCGCGCGCGCCGAAGGCGCGCGCATGGGGGGGGAGCGCTTTTACATTTTCTCGCTCAGGGTGCTAGTAGGCCTGGAGCCGGCCCTGCAATATAGGCTCCTGAATCCGTCGGTTTAGTAAAGTTCCTGGTGCTCAGGCCATTTTCGGCCACCAATACTGTAATGTCAAGGAAATTAGTAGTCTTCCGACTACTTTCAAATGAGAATCGGATGTTTTTTGCATTCGTATTTAGATATGTGAAGAACTCATTTAAGGTTACTTCATCGCCCCTCCAAACAAAGAATACGTCGTCAATATACTTTTTCCAGGTCACCAGGTTTGCCCCAAAGGGACAGTGGTTCCATATGGTGTCTTCTTCCCACTGTCCCATGAAAATGTTTGCATAACTTGGGGCGAACCTGTTGCCCATCGCGGTTCCGACTTTCTGCAGGTAATATGAGTTATTAAAAGAGAAATAATTGTTCTCTAATATAAATCGGACCCCCTCCTTTATGAGATTTTTGAGATTCATAGATGTCTTTTTGAGGGTGTCGTCCAGTGCTGTTAAACCGTCCTCATGGTTAATGATGGTGTAGAGCGACCTTACAACAGCCCTCTCTCCATTCCAAGTTTTCTAATACTTTCAAAAACTCGGTGGTATCTTTCAAATGGGAAGGGTATTTGGTGACCAGGGGCTGTAAATTGAAATATATAAATTCTGACAGGTTTGATGTCACAGAATCGATACCTGACACGATAGGCCTTCCCGGTGGTTTAATCAGATCTTTATGTATTTTAGGTAACACATAAAGTATTGGGATGACTGGATCTTTATTGTACAAAAACTGGATTTCCTTGTCTGATAAAGTTCCCATGTCCCCATATTTCGTCAGGAGGGTATGCAATCTATCAAGGGTGCTCATAGTGGGATCTGTCTTGATTTTCCCATATGTGTGACCATCGTTCAGTTGGTTCAAAACCTCCTGATTGTAATCTTCCTTGGACATGATGACCACTCCCCCCCCCCCTTTGTCCGCAGGCTTAATAATAAAATCTTCCTTGTCTTTTAATTTAGAGAGAGCTTGACGTTCTTTCATTGTCAGATTATGATTATGCAGTTTGTGTCCCATTTCTTTTATATCATCTGATACCAATTTTAAAAAAGTTTCAATAAAATTACCTCTCATGTGGACGGGATTAAAAATGGATTTAGGTCTAAAGGGGGTATTGGGGACATCCGTAGACTCCTTCACTGGATTGGTGATAAAAAATTTCTTTAAACTTAATTTACGTATAAATTTGTTGAGATCTACATATGTATTGAATTTATTGAAATCTCCTCTTTGGCTAAGATATGGTTACTAAAATTGAAAATTTTGATTTTCCCTTCAACCGCAGAAGGGAAAAATCTAAATTTTCAATCTTAGTAACCATATCTTAGCCAAAGAGGAGATTTCTGTCCTTGAAAAAGGTTTGAAGTTTGCTCCTTCATTACCCCTCAATAAATTCAATACATATGTAGATCTCAACAAATTTATCCGTAAATTAAGTTTAAAGAAATTTTTTATCACCAACCCAATGGATGAGTCTACGGATGTCCCCAATACCCCCTTTAGACCTAAGTCCATTTTTAATCCCGTCCACATGAGAGGTCATTTTATTGAAACTTTTTTAAAATTGGTATCAGATGATAAAAAAGAAATGGGACACAAACTACATAATCATAATCTGACAATGAAGGAAATTTCAAGCTCTTCCTAAATTAAAAGACAAGGAAGATTTTATTATTAAGCCTGCGGACAAAGGGGGGGGGGAGTGGTCATCATGTCCAAGGAATATTACAATCAGGAGGTCTTGAACCAACTGAACGATGGTCACACATATGGGAAAATCAAGACAGATCCCACTATGAGCACCCTTGATAGATTGCATACCCTCCTGACGAAATATGGAGACATGGGAACTTTATCAGACAAGGAAATCCAGTTTTTGTACAATAAAGATCCAGTCATCCCAATACTTTATGTGTTACCTAAAATACATAAAGATCCGATTAAACCACCGGGAAGGCCTATCGTGTCAGGTGTCGATTCTGTGACATCAAACCTGTCAGAATTTGTAGATTTCCATTTACAGCCCCTGGTCACCAAATACCCTTCCCATTTGAAAGATACCACCGAGTTTTTGAAAGTATTAGAAAACTTGGAATGGGGAGAGAGCTGATGTAAGGTCGCTCTACACCATCATTAACCATGAGGACGGTTTAACAGCACTGGACGACACCCTCAAAAAGACATCTATGAATCTCAAAAATCTCATAAAGGAGGGGGTCCGATTTATATTAGAGAACAATTATTTCTCTTTTAATAACTCATATTACCTGCAGAAAGTCGGAACCGCGATGGGCAACAGGTTCGCCCCAAGTTATGCAAACATTTTCATGGGACAGTGGGAAGAAGACACCATATGGAACCACTGTCCCTTTGGGGCAAACCTGGTGACCTGGAAAAAGTATATTGACGACGTATTCTTTGTTTGGAGGGGCGATGAAGTTACCTTAAATGAGTTCTTCACATATCTAAATACGAATGCAAAAAACATCCGATTCTCATTTGAAAGTAGTCGGAAGACTACTAATTTCCTTGACATTACAGTATTGGTGGCCGAAAATGGCCTGAGCACCAGGAACTTTACTAAACCGACGGATTCAGGAGCCTATATTGGCGCCACCAGCTGTCATCATCCTAATTGGCTGGATTCAATCCCGGGGGTCCAGTTCAGGCACCTACGCCATGACTGTACTAAATTAGAAGTCTTTGAAGATAAAGGCGAAATAACTAGAAGAGAAATTTGAGGCATCAGGATATGACCCGGGAAAGGTTACCAACTCAAGACTCGCAGCATCTGGCATTGCTAGGAAAGATCTGCTGGGCATTAAAGAGAAGAAACCTGACAATAGGAACTATGACTGGTCTTTTGTTACCTCATTTAGTAGCCAGTATAGAACACTGAAAGGATCGCTCAACAGACACTGGAGGATCTTGCAAAAAGACCCAGTGATAGGGGGTCTGTTACCAGCCAAGCCGAAATGTATCTTTAAAAAAGCACCAAACATCAAAACTAGTTTAGTGAAGAGTGCACAAACCACCAAGAAGAAGATGAATACGATAAAGTCTAAAGGCTTTTTTCGATGTGGTAGCTTTTTGGGTTGTTGGGGGATCATTGGGTCTGGGAGTAAAATCACAGAATTAATGATCAACAAGACGAATTTCAAAATCCATGATTTCGTCACCTGTAACACAAACAACGTCATTTATGCAATTGAGTGCAGTTGTGGTCTCTGGTATATCGGGAGAACTTCCCGCCCACTCAAAGTAAGATTGGGAGAACACCTTAGGAATATTAGGAAATCCCTCACTACCCATGCATTATCAGAACACTTTCGCATTGTACATCAGAGCAAATGTAGTGCGATTAGGCAGTTCTGTGGCATTCAACATATTAAGGGCGACTGGAGATGCAAAGATATTGCGACACAGTTAGCAAAGCGGAGATGAGGGCAATATATGAGTTAGGTATATTAAAACCTGAGGGCCTGAACTGCGACTTCAAAATTAAATGGTTTTTATGAAGGATTGTAGAGTGAAATACTGATGAGAATACCATTTCTAACTCCTAATCCATCTGTTTATTTTTAATCTATTTTTAATCTATAGTTTCTGCATTGATAAAAAAAATCACCTTTAAGATCACTGCCCTTTTTAGAATAATTAGATTTTAAGGTATTGATTAGTTTTTTAAATTCATTTATGTCATTGTTTTCTTATTACATATTGAATTTTTACCCATCTGTATCTTCCCATTATGTATAACGAGGGAGACACCGCTTTTGTTTACATACACGTGACCGGAAGTGACGTTCCGCTATTTGGAACAATGACTCCGTTAAGTTTCCCCAAAGAAAAAACTACAGGAAGTGACGTGACGCGATTTTACAATGGCACTGAGACTCAGACTTTCTTTTAACATTTTAATCACGATGGGGATCCGTCTGGAGTAGGTTGTATAAGAGGACATAATCAGTAAGATACTGTGGGACGTTGTAACCGAAAGCGGAGAACGGTTACAATGACAACCGGGGAGGAATCCGGATGACGATACCGGAAGTTTACCACAGTTACTATGACGATGGGTAAATCCGGAAATCTCAGTATGCGGCAACGGACCATGGGACTTGATTAGGTGATTTCTCTGTATAGGGTCCAGCTGCTGCATCTGTGAGAGGATTGGTTAGAAACCATTTAAATAAGCTCCACAGCAGCACATGTTATTACACCTTGAAAAAGACCTATGTTACAGGTAGAAACGCGTTGGTGACTACAGGACTGTGAAGAGGGGACAGGAGAAGACTGAGCCATTCCAGTGCAGCGAGGCACAGGGGATTCCCGGGTTTCCCTGCACCTAATAAACCCGCAAGGTGGCTTTGGAGTGTATACACAGTTCAGACTATCTGGTAATTTCCTCACCATTCCCCACCCCAGTTTGATATGCTGCTATAAAATATATATATATATATATATATATATATATATTGTTATTCAATTGCTGCTATACATTCCTATTGGAAAGTGTATGATGTTTTTATTGTCTGCTTAATTTGTTTTATGTGTATAAAATGAAAACTGTACTTCACTATATATGTACAATATTCCTCTCTTTTATGTGGCATCTCTACGAGTTTACAAATAACTCTGGGATCTATTGAGACGTCATCCAATTGTGAAGCGCAGGATAAGTCCCTCTTTCTCAATTTTTCTTGTTAGACACGTGTGGTGAAGGAATTGGGAACCTTCTTTGGAGAGGGGGGATAATATCCAGCAGCTTTGATCTTTTGCGCACTGAGATCTTCCTTGTATTCCTTTCACAAAAATAACACCTACCTACTAAATGGGGTAAAATTAGGGGATTCTGTACTGGAAAAGGACTTAGGTGTCCTCATAGATAGCAAGCTAAGCAGTAGTACCCAAAGTAGGATTGCAGCAAAGAAGGCTAATAAGATATTAGCATGCATAAAACGGGGTATTGATGCTAGGGACGAGAGTATTATACTCCCGTTATATAAATCACTTGTGAGGCCACACCTTGAATACTGTGTACATTTCTGGGCACCTTACTAGAAAAAGGATATCCTGGAGCTAAAAAAGGTTCAAAGGCGGGCAACCAAACTAATTAAGGGTATGGAGATGCTGGAATACGAGGAAAGGCTTGCAAGACTAGGCATGTTTACACTGGAAAAGAGGAGATTAAGAGGGGACATGATCAACATTTACAAATATATAAGGGGACATTATGCAGATCTTGCGCAGGACCTGTTTTTGGTTAGATCAACACAGAGAACTCGTGGACACTCGCTCAGGTTAGTGGAGAGGAGATTCCGCACAATCCGGCGTAAAGGCTTTTTTATGGTAAGGACGATACGTGTTTGGAATTCCCTGCCTGAGGGAGTTGTAATGGCAGACTCAGTCAACACCTTTAAGAATGGGTTAGATAAATTCCTAATGGATAAGGATATTCAGGGTTACGGGGCATAGTCACGCACTATGGTTATTATAAAGAAGAGGGGTAAATTGTAATTGCAGTCATCAACTTCAGTCAAAATTTTCTACAAATTAATCACGCATAGGAGAACAACAAATAGGTTGAACTCGATGGACAATTGTCTTTTTTTCAACCTTAGATACTATGTTACTATGTTATTGCCCCCTAGGTGTATGACTACCTTATCCGTTATACCTTTTGATTCCTTGTTTATTTTGTATCAGCCCCCTAAAACCATTCCACCTCATTCCTCTGGTTCCTATCCACTCCACCTTCACTCCCCACCAATGCGCTATCTTCCTGGCTGCCCGATGTCTACTGGCCCAGTAAATGTATGAGTGACTGACGATCCGCACTCGCAAGGCCTTTTTTGGTCCTCCTAAAAGAATTCCACATATTTGTTACCTTTTTTCTTTTTTTGACAACCGACTCCACAACGCATTGTAACCCTAGAGTGTGAACTTTCATGCGACCTATATGAAGGTGAAAATCACAAAACCTCTTTTGTTTGAGGGCAAAATTGGAAAGTCCTTCATTCCCCAATGTGGCAGGCAGACAAAGGCCTTGGGTTTCATGAAAGTCACTGCGCATGCTGCCTACTCTTGCTTTTTTGGCTTGTATGTAAACCTTGTACGCTCCAGACTTCCACTAGTCCGAGCTTTAAATTGCGCTTGCTGATGACCCCTTGGCTGCTGCGCAGGTTGCTGCTCCTATTCTAAAAGAATGGGTACCATATTCTGCGCTAGGTAACCGCAAAGCGCTAAGACATTTCTTGAAAACGCTCTGGAACTGGATTTTGGTCAGCGGCGACCCATTGCGATGCACTAGCCACTGGGGCCACTTTCCCTGTGGGTGTCTTTGCTCATACAAGCTTGTCCGCACCACCGCGCACATGGCCTCATCATCTTGCCTTTCTACTGTTACCCAGCTCCAGCGTGTTATTGGCGCCAGCAGGGTGGTACTAGATGGCGCTGTTTCTCATGCCCAGCAGTCCTTTAGCCTCCTGCAGCCAAAGATACCATAGATATTGCTTTGAAGCGGCCCCTGCTATACCACTGCCAGACATACTCTAACAATTATTCGTGCGCATTCTTACCAGCTCCCCCCTTGCCTATCCGAAATGCCTGCCAATTGCAGTAAGCTGCCTCGTATGTCTTCATTGTTTGTGGGGCTAAGGCCCTTCATGCTAGCCTCGCTAGTCTGGCCTGATAATCTGCCAGATGTAAGCCTTCCCAATGGCGTTGGGTGTGAGCACTCTAAATCTATCCCAATGAAACCTTGATAGCGCGTCTTTGATCTCGTTCTCCACTCGCGCTGTGAACTCAATGGGGGCGATTCCGAGTTGTTCGCTCGCTAGCAGATTTTAGCAGCATTGCACACGCTAGGCCGCCGCCCTCTGGGAGTGTATCTTAGCTTAACAGAATTGCGAATAAATCATTCTTAGCAGTTTCTGAGTAGCTCCAGACCTACTCACAAATAGTGATCAGTTCAGTCAGTTTCGTTCCTGGTTTGACGTCACAAACACGCCCTGCATTCGGCCAGCCACTCCCCTGTTTCTCCAGCCACTCCCGCATTTTTCTCTGGCACGCCTGCATTTTTCCGCAAACGCCATGAAAACGTGGAGTTTCCACCCAGAAACACCCACTTCCTGTCAATCACACTACGATCACTTCAACAATGGAAATTCTTCGTTCTGGTGTGAGTAAATCTACTAAGTTTTGAGCTAAAATACTTAGCGCATGCGCACTGTGTACCATGCGCATGCGCATTTTCGCATTAATCGCTCTGTTGCGAAAATCGGCAACAAGCGAACAACTCGGAATGACCCCCAATATTCCTCTGCAAGCAGTGCAGCACTAGATGTCTTAGAAGCTTCAGCGCCTGTGGTGACTCCGCTTTCTAATTGCTTATTGCCTAAACTACCCCCATGTTATCGCACCAAAACACTATGCTTCTGTCTGCTAGCCTGTCCGCCCACAACTCTACAGCCACTATTATTGGGAATAGCTCTAGAAGCAGCATGTTTTTTGTCCAACCCGCTTCCACCATGCTTCTGGCCATGGCTGTGCACACCACTCGGCCTTGAAATAGGCTCCGAATCCAATTGATACAGAGTCGTTGGTGGTTGCACCTTCGAGCCTGTGACAGAAAACCCTTCCCATTGGAATGGCCCTGCATGCAAAATGTAACGACTCCAGCAACTGTATCTGCTTAAGTGTGATTTTTTTTCACCCTGGCGCATTCCTGCAGCCTGCCTCTCATCTTTCCCACTTTTTCTACTGGCAACCGACAAAGCTTTAACTGCGTGTCAATTTCTTTACCCAGGAACGTTAGCATCGTGGTGGGCCCCTTACTCTTTTCCACAGCTATCGGGACCCCTAGAACCTGAAACAGAGCTTGTGTCGAGAATAAAAGCTCTTTGCACACCTGGCTGTCCCTGGTGCCTACTAGAAGGAAGTCATCCAAATAATGCACTACTCTTTTCTGGCCCATGTTGGCCCTTATGCACCATTCTAGTTATGAACTGAAGCACTTGAAGTATGCGCAGGAAATTGAGCAACCCATGGGTAAGCGTTTGTCTATGAAGTACTGGCCTGGCCCCCTATTCTAAATCCCATGTATCTGAAGGAATCTGGGTGCAGTGGGAGCAGGCAAAAGGTGGACTCAATGTTCACCTTTGCCAGCAATGCCACTTCCCCGATGCCTTGTACCATCGCCAACGCCTGATTGAATGACTGGTAGGTGACACTACAATCCTGAGGGTCTAAAGCATAATTTACTGACTGTCATGATCCGGGTGTCTGGTTGCCATTTTCTGCCGGTTAGGTGCCTCCTAAGATTGGCTCAGCATGCCAAGCCCGGGTCATAACTATGCTTTGGTTAGATTTCATTGTAATGTTACCTGCAGCGCCGGCTCAACGGCCTCCTTAGTGTTTTCACCTGGCCTGGTGTGGCGCTCTCAGCCCGTCGCGGCCGTCGCTGCCGCACCCGTGGTCCTGCCGCATGGAGACTGAGTCTGGCATCCTCTGTGAACCGCGGACACCGCTGTCATCCCTGTGGCCGCTGTACGTATAGCGTGGAGTCTACTGCTGCCGTGGCCTCCGCCGCCATTGTTGTTTGGCACATGGGCCCTCATTCCGAGTTGTTCGGTCGCTAGCTGCTTTTAGCAGTTTTGCACACACTAAGCAGCAGCCTACTGGGAGTGAATCTTAGCTTTGCAGATTAGCGAACGAAAGATTCGCAAAATAGCGAATAGAATAGCGATCAGAAATTTCTTTGCAGTTTCCGAGTAGCTCGATACTTACTCTGCCACTGCGATCAGTTCAGTCAGTTTCGTTCCTGATTTGACGTCACAAACACACCCAGCGTTCGTCCAGACACTCCACCGTTTCTCCAGCCACCCCTGCGTTTTTCCCAGAAACGGCAGCGTTTTTTCACACACTCCCATAAAACGGCCAGTTTCCACCCAGAAACACCCACTTCCTGTCAATCACACTTCGATCACCAGAATGAAGAAATTTCTTCGTTAAGCCGTGAGTAAAATACCAAACTTCTTAGCAAATTTACTTGGCGCAGGCGCGGTGCGAACATTGTGCATGCGCAGTTTGCGGAAAATCGCTGCGATGCAAAGAAAAATAACGAGCGAACAATTCGGAATGAGGGCCATGATTCTTTTCCCCTTCAAACTCTGTCAATGGGCACAGCCATGTTGGATAAGGTCACATGTCAAGCTTTCTATCAATCCGCAGCGCTGCTGGTGCCTGTGTCAAGTTGTCAGCCAATGCCTGCTCACCAGTGGGTATAAATATCCTGTTCCAGCACCCAGGAAATCGTCAGTGCTTCAATTGTCTTCCAGTCTACTGCTTCACTAGAGACTCACCTCTGTGTCCATGCTCTTCGGTGCAGTTTGCTTCTCCAGTGTTAACTCTCTGCAGTGCAGTCTGCCTCTGCTGAGATAACTCCCTCTGGTGCAGCCTGCCTCTCCTGTGATAACTCTCTGCAGTGCAGCCTGCCTCTCCTGTGATAATTCTCTGTGGTGCAGTTAGGCTCTCCTGCTATTGCACCTGTGTCGCCAGAGTATATGGTTTGGCTAACAGTAGCTATTCTCCAGCGGAACCCTGTTCACGTGGTTCTCAGTGTCCCACATTATAGCTAAGTGCTAACCTGCGATCTCTAGCATCATTCCTATATTTCTTCAATGTTCTCAAGCATCACTAAAGACCCACAATTACTCTTTCAAGCTCTGGTCTCAAGCCAGTTTAAGTCCAGAGACTCTTTTCCCGTTTATAGTTCTGTTGTACCTTTGATGACTTTTATTATTTAATAAAACCCTTAAAGTCAACTCCAGTTGTCATGGTCATGCCTTCGGGCATTGGTGCTGCAGCTCTTGCACATGTCTAGGAGTCCCATAATACCTCCTAAGTTCCAGTACCCGTCAGCCCCTACAACTGAGGCTTCCCGCTACCAACACCAGCCCTCAGTTGTGACAGTAAGCACTGACCTAATGGAGCTGGTCGGAGATCAAGTCCAAGGGACTAGGCGAATGAAAGAACTGGAAGCCCGCCTTGAACATCAGGAGGCTGCACAAGGCCATGTCATCCAGTGTCTTCAGGACCTCTCGGACTCAGCAATGCTCCAGCAGTATTCCAACACTTCGTGAATGAAATCTTCAGAGACATCCTTTATCGTCACGTTGTGGTTTATCTCAATGATATCCTTATCTTCGCAAATGATTTGGAGGAACATCAGTTCAGGCTGAAAGAGGTCTTGTCCCGTCTCCGTACCAATCACCTATATTGCAAACTGGAGAAGTGCGCCTTTGAAGTTAAATCCATCCCGTTCTTGGGGTATATTGTATCCGGTTCTGGTTTGGAGATGGACCCCGAGAAACTTCAAGCGATCCAAGATTGGCCAATTCCTGTAAACCTCGAGGGCATCCAAAGGTTCACCAAAGTTTATGCTTTCCAAAATAAACTTGGTTTCTACCTCTGATTTTTCTAAATCAGCTACTAGGAAAGACCGCACCGCTTCAATACCTTTTCGCGTGGGGTATAGAGGAGTACAAGGCTTGTACATCAATTGTAAGCCATCTTTCCTAAATGTCCCACACATATCCGTCCAACAACTGTAGCAAGCTGGTAGAGTCTCTCAGATATGAAGGTAAGGTTTTCACGTAGGATTGTAATTTTAAATCAATATAATGTGAAAGATTCGCTGTTAAGGAATCTATTCCCGAGATGATTGGTCTTCCTGTGGGAAACTGTATATTTTTACGGACTTTGGGAAGATGATAAAAAGTGGCGGTGGTTGGATGTTCCACCCATAAATAGTCAAATTCCTTTTTACATATTACATTGATTCTTTGTGCATCATATAAAAGGACTCTTAAATCTTCTTTAAAACCTTTTGTGGGGTCTTCTTCAAGTTTGATATAAGTTAATGTATCGTTAAGTATATTATATGCTTCTTTGAGGTAGTCAGTTCTGTCCTGTAAAACTATTGCTCCCCCTTTATCTGCACTCCTAATAATGATGTTATCCTCTTTTTTAAGTTGGTTTAAAGCCTTTTTCTCTTCTGGATTCAAATTGGAAGTGTATTTATTATTTTTTACTTTTAATTCCCTGAAATCATCTTTGACTGGCTCGTAAAAGATATCTACATTACTTCCCCTTGATTCCACCGGGTAAAATTTGGATGGGGGAGCTACTAGCGGTTTTTGTGATTCTTGTGTAGCTGAAACTACTGGAGGGTGTTTTAGAAAATGTCGCTGTAATGTAAGAGACCTAATATATTTGTTTTGATCAATGAACACATCGAACTTGTCCGCATGTTGGTCAGGTGCGAATTTCAATCCCTTATTTAATAGCGCTGTCTGTGGTGTGCATAGTTTTCTACCTG
This sequence comes from Pseudophryne corroboree, assembly GCF_028390025.1. NCBI lineage: Eukaryota > Metazoa > Chordata > Amphibia > Anura > Myobatrachidae > Pseudophryne > Pseudophryne corroboree. The sequence goes on along the minus strand of NC_086446.1, from coordinate 80,484,760 downwards.
AGAGGTTGATGACCCCGGTTTTTATCCCATTTTCAGGTGGAACAATAGGCGCCTTCTTTTTGGGGATTTTTCTCCCCCCTCTTTTGCCTCTTCCATTCCAAGGCCTCTTTTTCTGCCTTGTGGAGTGGCTAAATCTGTTCCATCTCCTAAAAAATGGTCATTAGGCCCATTTGGTGAAGGTGACCTAAGAGTTTCATATTTGTTAGTGTGGAAGAAGTGTCATATCTATTCGAGGAGCGGCGCCTTCTTCTCTGGTCACGATAGGAGTTATTTCTATTTCTATATCTGTTAGGGTATGGAGAACAGTAAGACGACCTTCTCCTATCTCCATATCCTTGATGGTGACCATCTCGCCTCCTGGGATTAGTTCTTTGATTGTCTCTGTGGTTATACCGCTCTTGTTGGTATGAATTGATACCACGTTTTTGGGCATGATGTACAACAGGATTATCATTCAGTCTAGCATCTTTTGCCCAATCAAAGATCAATCTTTTTTGGTAATCTTCCTTGTCCCTAGAGAATTTGTTCTTTTTCTCTAGATAATTTCCCTTTCAGTTATGTCAAGTTGATTTTGAAGTCTACCAACATCATGTAGGAATTCTTCGCTAGTTTCAAATCTGGTGACCGAAGTCTCTAGTTTCATTAGTTCCTCCTCTAGTTTAGTCAGATCCCTTTTCCTCTCTACTATTAGTAATCCCATCAGTTTCTTAGAACAGTCTCCGAAGATATCGTTCCAATTTTTCATAAAGGAATCATTTTGTATACCATATGTTGGCTTTTTTAATATACGTAGTCCCCTAGGGACTCTCCCTTCCTCAATATATTTTTCAAGTGTTATTATCTCATACCAATTTTTCATTTCCTTTATAGACAGTTTTTCTATCATATTTAATTGGGAATAATAATCTTCCTCATTACTGAGGACTAAAGGAAATGAAAAATTGGTATGAGATAATATTTATTATTATTTTTTTTGAGTAACCTATACAGTACATTTTTTCGTGTCTGCACGTTGTAATGCGTGAGTAATTAGGATCACACATTGCAGAAGATTGGGGTTACCACCTTTTATCGCCTGGTATGAGAGTTTTGAAAGTAAAAATATATTTATGGGATTATATATAATAGGATGAGATTTTCAACCAGGAGTTTATATATATATATATATATATATATATATATATATATATAAACACAAGATATTCGGCACTCACTGCTTTTCCAAGAGATTCAACTTGCCGGGTGCCCTCCGCAGCAAACAGCATACATATACACACAGATGTCGGCGGCACTCATGGGCTTTTCAAAGCCAAAAGACCAGACCAGTCAATTAGCGCTTAACGTTTCGGTTTATTTCAACCGTCATCAGAAGCATGCTTCTGATGACGGTTGAAATAAACCGAAACGTTAAGCGCTAATTGACTGGTCTGGTCTTTTGGCTTTGAAAAGCCCGTGAGTGCCGCCGACATCTGTGTGTATATATATATATATATATATATATGGGACCATATTGAATAGACAATAGAAAGTTCAAGGTACCATCATTTATCTTCCCCCTATAGGAAGTTTGGAAATAACTATATGTCTACATTATATTTCCCATAATTTCTATAACAGGTCCAATTATAGTGTATTTTTAATTTAATACACAATTCACCTCACTCTTTATTCTACACAGAGCACTACACAATTGATACATAGACAAATCACAGTAGCACACGGTCCGTATCATGGGACATAATATAATTTCATGGCACACTGTAAGCAGGTTATCTTAAAGACACACAATTTATCATAAAAGTTTTGGAAGCAAATATATTTTTATCACAAAGATGCACACTGTAAGCAGGTTATCATAACGATGCACAAATTTTTTTCACACACTAGTTTAATTACAGCAGCTAACGGTCCCTAGTATGGGGCATATTCATATTTTATCCCCCATTATATTTTGAAGCTTAATGTGGTAGTTATTAATCAAATAAATTTCTTTTCACCTTTATCAAACAAAAATACACACATATTCACTACAAAAATCATTATAACCCTAATAGTCACATGTACACATTAATACATAATTTAAGTACTTAGGAGTGATTAAGTAATAAAGTTTTTGGCCATGAAAAATGTTCCCTAGAGGGGAAATAAGTGATTCCATTATAAACTTCATGTCACTGAATGAGTTCATATCAAAGTAATGCTCTCTGAATGACAAGTAAACACACTATAAATTAATAAATTAATAAAATCCTTGTCACTAAATTAATTGCAATTAAAGTTAAATATGTTCCCTATAATGCTCTCTGAACGGCAGATTAGTAGATACATATATATTACATTTCTAATTGAGAATATACTGTTTAATGACAGAATATTGGATCTCAGTTTATACATACTGGATCAGTGTGGAGGGGAAGCCTACAGGCGATGTTTTGTCTGTGGGCTCGCTGATATCAGAGGTTGCTAGGAGACCATGACGCGCTTTGCGCCATAGGCTGATATCAGAGGTTGCTAGGAGACCATGACGCGCTTTGCGCAATGGGTAAACAGACGATGGAGACCACGTGGGGGTGCGCATCAAGGTGTACGTGTCGCGTCACGTGCCCATGATGCGCTACATACGGAGATTACCCAGTAGTAGTGACGCGTTGCGCGTCAGAGGAAAACAGACGTGCCCCATGATGCGTTGCGCGTCAGAGGGGAGGTGCGGCCCGCGGAAGAACTTGCGCCAATAAGGCAGCCTTCTCTCTGATGCTACCCACGGAGCTCTGTATGTTTTTGAGGTCTCGCAACAAAGATCTCTCCCGGTGTGTCGCTCCTGAGTTGGCGCAAGATAAAGATACTACTGTGTTTTTTATATATATATATATATATATATATATATATATATACATACACTCAGGGTAGGCACACGTGCAGCTGTTCATTGGCTAGTGCCGGGAGGCGGACCTGCTCGGCGGGAAGTACAGTATGAGATACGACATCATGATGGGCCAGGACTACAGAGCGTAGCAGCACTGTCATCTGACCTCTACTCTCTGAGGTGAGCCTGGAGAGGATGGAGATTTCACCATGAGTACACCCACTGAGGAAGCTGATGAAGTGCTGTGAACATTTAAGAGGTTCTGAGGGCTGAAGAAGGTGCTGAGGATGCCAATGAGCAGCTTAGGAAGGTGCTGAAGTGATTTGGCAGGTGATGAGGGCTGAGGAAGGTGGTGAGGGGCTGAGGATGGAACTGAGGGGCTGTGGATGCTTATGAGGGCTGAGGATGGTGCTGAGGAAGGGGATGAAGGCTGAGGAAGGGGATGAGGGCTGCGGATGGTGCTGAGGGGCTGAGTAAGGACAGCAGCCACATCAGAAGAGTCCTTCACCTACGTCTCTGACATCCAGAGACAACCCGGTCAATAACGTACAATAGCGATAGATACACCAGATAGGCGATACTAGACACACCCAATGGGCAGTGGTAGACACACCCAATGTGCGGTGCTAGACACACCCCTCAAGCAGTGCACACCCTAATAAAATGTGGTGCGCACGCCTATGAGCCTGATACAGCCTCATGCCCAGCCTAATAGCATCAGATGAGCAATGGTCTGTACTCACCTCCCTCACTGCTGCCACCTCTGACCTTTCCTGGTATTGGCCAGTGTGCCAGAGGCTGGAATCTAATGACAAACCTATATAGTGATCCAGCGCGGTACTAATCATCTACCCCAGCACAGTGTGCATGTAATTATATTCTACTCTATGGCACACAGTGTATACTATTTCTATATAATACTAATTATTGCATGTGCTTTATGGTTTCATTATGTGCAGTAACTGTTTGTGTTTCTGTGTTTTCCTCAGTATCTCTGCAAGCAAGTTTCAGAATAATGAGGAAAATGATGGTCATTCTGGAGACAGTATATCCGAGATGTTTACACACTGTCAGAAACTAGAGGATCTAGAGTAAGTAGTTTATATTACAAATCCCAAACAACAAAGAATTGGGAAAATTATTTTCTTCCTCAGGGTCCATAGTCTTCACAGGGTTACCTTTGTTTATGATTGGTGGAGACCAGAATAGGCACCGATCAGCAAAGCTTTTTACAAGTTCCTAGGATGCACTGGATGCCTCTCCGCTCATACCCTGCCCACAGCTCGGGCCAAGGGCATAGCTACCATAGGTGCAGGCAGTGCAGCTGCTATGGGGCCCAGAGCTGAGAGGGGCCACCTTCCCTGTCACAGTTACACGTGTTATATACAGGGTGTAGCTACCATAGGTGCAGGCAGTGCAGCTGCTATGGGGCCCAGAGCTGAGAGGGGCCACCTTCCCTGTCAAAGTTACATGTGTTATATATTTTTTTGGCCATTGGGTGGTACGTAGTGGTCCTTTTAAACTTTCTCCTTGGGGCCTGCAATATATCTGGGTATGCCCCTGGACATTGTAGTGTGGTATATAATGAACTGAAGGACATTTTAATGTTATATATTATGAACCTGGGCACTGTAATGAGGCACAATATGAACGAGTAGCACTATATATCATAATGTGAATTGGGGGCACTGTGCGTCATAATGTGTACTGACAGCTCTGAAATGTGACATAGGGTTAACTTAAGCAGTACTGTGATTCATAAAAGAAACTAGGGCACTAATATGTACTATGGGGCATAACATTAAATAAGGCTCTACTATGGTTCAGAATATGAACTTGGGCACTATTATAGAGCATAAAATTAACAACTGCTGCAGAGAAGTGTCTCTCTAGAAGCACTGGGGCCCACAAAGTTCTGACTATGCCCCTGGCTCAGGCTCTTCAGTTTTTGTTTGGTGCCAGCAGGAGCTGGTCACCAGATAGCAGTGGGGCTGCAGTTTGTAGCCCAAGGTTTTTATTTTTATTTCTGATTTTAACATTTTTTTCTTTTTCTTTAACTGAGCAAGCAGCGCTATGCAGTCCTGTGGACACCATCCACAGCTCGGCGATTTTAGTGGGACCCTGCAGCCTTCCACAGGGGCATAAAAAGGCAACTGGACTCTGGGGGACAGTTAAAGCAGCCCATACCTCCGGTTCTGGGGGATGGACCGGAGGTTTGCTAACATGGATCCAGACCATGGCATGCCTTGGGCTTCACTAGACCACCAGGGCAAATATATTACCGACGCTGTGGACATTAATTAAGGCCAGGGAACTGGTGGTGGATGTCATTAAGGAGAGGCAACACTTCCTTAGTGGTAACTCCCCCATCCCAGGGTGCCATTCCACTGAGGTCTTCCCACTGTGGGCTGCTCCTCCTTCACCCTCCTTCCTTACAGAGATGCTGGTAGCCATTATAACAACTCTACGGGTCTCCAGGAATGCTGGGTTTGGTCTCCCTGTATACCCCTCCTTGGAGTCAGGTTATACACAGCGCTATTTTCTACCAGCTCTAATCGCTGGACAGTTGGAATCAGTGCCCACTGCAGTTAATTTGTATCTTCTGCTTTGTATGTGACTTATGCTTGATCTGCTGTCTGTGATTTCTGACTGTACATTACAGGTATATCACTTTCTGCAGCGGGGTACACTGGGCTCCACAAGGAATGGACAATAGGGTGTAGAGTAGGATCTTGATCCGAGGCACCAACAGGCTCAAAGCTTTGACTGTTCCCAGAATGCATAGCGCCGCCTCCTATATCACCCCGCCTCCCTGCACAGGATCTCAGTTTTGTAGTTGGCGCTGCAGTAGCAGGCACTTAACAGAGGGGCTGCTCCAGGCAGCCCTAAGAAGAGCTTTTTTTCTAAGGAAAAAAGTGAAGACTTCAAGGGCAGCAGCAGTGTTACATGTCAGTGGACATTCACAGCTGCAGCTCCGGCTCTCCCCAGCGGCGCTGTACACTCCCGAGCCCTGGTTGCCGGGTAATTACAGCAGGAGGCTCCGGTTTTCTTGTTGTCAGGCACACACGATGGGGTCTCTCCAGGATCACGTGGCCACGCTTCTGGAGGTGGTAAGTGGGTCCCACTTGCGGGACCCGGTCTTTATCGCGATCCGGCGCGGTCAGTGGGAGGCGGGCCGCGCACGCTGGCAGTGGACACCACGGCATGGGACAGGTCAGGTTTTCTCTATAAACCGTTTTATTAGAGCCCACAGTACCCGGTGGTTTTGCCAGCAGGGGGATAGAGCTTGGACCTGAAGCCCCTCCCCCAGCCATTTTCTGCAAATGTTCCCGCCCTGGAGCTGCATATCTGTCTCTCCCTCACTACATGGCAGTGTCTGCGGCGCCATTATTCCTCAGCTCACTGTTCCTGGGAATGCTTGGGCAAATCCTCCTATGTAAAGCCGCCTGGTTGCCAGTGCTGTGACTTTACAAGACACTTAAGTATTCTACCTGCCTTTTTTAGTCAGTGGTAGTTAAGAAAGAGTGCACTTAGTCAGGGTTTCCTAGTACAATTACCCTGAGATATACATCCAGTTCTTACTGTGTACTGTTATATCTATTATATAGCTGTGTAAGCTAGTCCAGTGCAGTATTATTGTTAGTAATAACCTCTGCATTGTACAAACTGTGACTATTTGTGTGTGCATTTGATAGCTGAGTGGTGTCCATTTCGTGTCTTTCACTCAACCTGCTATCCCTATATTCTATAACCTGAGGGGGCTAGGTGTGTCAGGTTTTATCTAATATAGGATTTTCACAAAGATATACTGTATTACGTATATTTCTCTGTGATTTAGTCACCATATCTCTCCTGTATCTCTGCTGGTGCTGACTACACTGCACAGGGGTTTGGGCTAGAGGTATCGTGCTGCTGACAAATTGTACTGTGTTACCTGATACTGCAAGTTATATCATGTCTGCTTCTGAGGGTAACGGTTCTGGGGCTGAACACACTGCCGGTGTTGCTGAAACCGCAGATACCTATGAGGAGAATATAGCAGCTTTGGGCTCTGGTTCTGGGGGCGCCTTGCCCCCCAGTGGGACTGTGGCAATGGGGGCAAATAATGACCCACCGTGGGCCGCTTTTTCCACGCTTCTGCATACACTAGTTCATAAACTAACACCCCCTTTGGGACCCCCAATGCCGGTGCAACCGTCTGTGGTCCCTGCAGCTAACCCGCTGAGGGCGGATAAATTATCTGCTCAAATAAAGAAGTTGAACCAGTCCCTAACTACTAAAACGTCTGACCGTCGCTCGTCTAGGTCCAAGGGGTCCTCTAAGCGAGCACTTGTCTCCTCACAATCCACTGCTGTTACTGACACCTCATCGGATGAAGACGGCACTTACACTGACCCCACAGATTCTGACTCAGATATGGCTGATGGGGAGGGTGGTTCACATGTGGATGTTCCTGATCTTTTGAAGGCTACTAAGTTAATTTACAGATTACGGATGATCCCGAGCGTCAGAAGGTGATTAAACAAGTTTTACCTCACTCTGACCACCTAATTAATATACGTCAGGAACCCTGGGAAAACCCCTGTACGAAGTTTGTGCCTCAAAAGAAGATGCTGGCTCGCTATCCCCTTGCGCCGCAGCTGTCTAAGAATTGGGAAATGCCTCCTCCAGTGGACTCGCATGCGGTTAGGATGAGGGTTTCCTCAGCTCTATCGGTCACCACCGTCACATTTCTAAAAGAGCCTACGGATAAACCTGTGGAGGGTTGTCTGAAAGCGATTTACACCCTCACGGGTGTTGCACAAAGGCCCACTATTGCAGTTACTTGGGCTGCAGAGGCCATTGAGGCATGGGCCTTGGAGTTAGAAGCTGAAATCTCCTCTGACCATGCTAGACAATGCTTGTCTCATATTGTCACAGCTTCTCGTTATATTAAAGAGGCGGCTTCTGATGCCGGTATCCTTACAGCCAAGGCCTCTACTACGTCAGTCCTGGCTCGCCGGATATTGTGGCTGAGATCCTGATCTGTGGATTTGGACTCTAGAAAAACCCTGGAGGCACTCTCTTTTAAGGGAGATATTCTGTTTGGAGAGGATTTAAATAGGATTGTAGCTGACTTGGCTACTGACAAAACTGCCTGTCTGCGAAGTACTGCTCCTTCTGTGTCGAAGGCTAAAGGTACTTCCTTTCACCCCTTTCGTCCTTCAGGTAAAGCAAAAGGTCAGGCATACAACAAGCAGGCCCGCACTTCCAAACCTGGTAAGCCTAAGCCCAAAAGAGCCTGGGCAGCCCCTCAGCCAGCTTCCAAGACAGATAAGCCTGCTGCCTGATGGGGCGGGCCTGCCTCTAGGGGATCCCAGGGTGGGGGGCCGGCTACTAGGGTATACCCAGGAATGGTTGAAGACCAGTTCAGATGTCTAGGTACGGGAAGTCGACACTCGATGTTACGCCATAGCCTTCAAAAACCGACCCCCTCATCGATTTTGCCAGACAGATGTCCCGTTGGACAAGACAAAGGCAAACACTCTACATTCGGTGGTACAGACCTTCCTGGAAACAGGAGTCGTAGTACAGGTGCCTCTTGCGCAGAGGGGACGGGGGTACTATTCTCCGCTGTTTCTAGTCCCGAAACCGAATGGGTCCTCCCGGCCCATTCTCAACCTCAAGGCATTGAACAGGTTTGTGAAGGTTTCCAAGTTCCGGATGAAAACCCTTTGCTCTTTAGTTCTGGCCTTGGAACCTGGGGACTTCATGGTCTCCCTGGATATACAGGATGCTTACCTGCATATTTCTATAGCAGTGTCTCATCAGCAATACCTGAGATTTGCGATTGGTAACTGCCATTACCAGTTTCGGGCGTTACCTTTTGGTTTAACAACGGCTCCGCAAGTCTTTACAAAAGTCATGGCGGTGGTGATGGTGGTACTCTGCCGTCAAGGGGTAAGGATACTGCTGTATTTGGACGACTTGTTAATCCTGGCAAATTCCCCAGAACTTCTCCTGCGTCATCTAGATGTGACGGTCCGGTTTCTGAAAGCCCACGGGTGTCTCATCAACTGGAAGAAGTCATCCCTGATCCCTGCTCAGAGCACAGTGCATCTGGGAGCACTATTGGACACTCACAACCAGCGGTTGTTCCTGTCTCAGGAGAAAGTCCTGAAACTTCAAGACAGGATTCGTTGCTTCCTATCTCGTCCGCAAGTGTTGATACATTCGGCGATGCAGGTGCTGGGCCTCATGGTGTCAGCATTTGACATTTTGGAGCACGCTCAAATTCACTCTCGCCCTCTCCAGAGGCTGATTCTAGCCAAATGGGATGGCCTGCCTCACTGGATCAAGTCTCAAATGATCTCATTGACTCCGGAAGTCCGTCTGTCGCTCCGGGACCAACAACTGTGCAGGGGCCATCCGTTCTGGATATCCGACTGGGTCCTGTTGATGACAGATGCCAGTCTAAGAGATTGGGGCATGGTGCTGGAGCAACACTCCCTTCAGGGGCGGTGGACCAAGGAGGAGTCCCTCCTCTCGATCAATATTCTGGAGTTGCGGGTGGTCTTCAATGCCTTGAACCTAGCCCAGCATTTAATTCAGAACCGTCCTGTTCAAGTACACAGTCGGACAACGCCACCACAGTGGCTTACATAAATCATCAAGGCGGCACTCAAAGCCCCCTAGCAATGAAGGAAGTCTCACGGATTCTACAGTGGGCAGAACGCCATCTACCGGCCATATCGGCAATATTAATTCCGGGAGTCCTGAATTGGGAAGCAGACTTTCTCAGTCATCAGGACGTGCATGCCGGCGAGTGGGGCCTCCATCCAGAAGTGTTTCAACTCCTAGTGGAAAGTGGGGCCTTCCAGACGTAGATCTGATGGCGTCTCGACACAATCACAAGGTTCCGGTCTTTGGAGCACGGACAAGGGATCCTCAAGCAGCATTCATGGATGCGCTGGCGGTACCGTGGAGGTTTCGGCTGCCGTACGTGTTCCCTCTGGTGTCACTCCTGCCCAGGGTAATTCGGAAGTTCAAGCAAGAAAAAGGAATTCTGCTTCTCATAGCTCCAGCGTGGCCCAAACGGCACTGGTTCTCAGACCTGCAAGGCCTATCGTCAGAGCGTCCAATTCTACTTCCACAATGCCCAGACCTCCTCGTTCAGGGCCCCTGTGTCTACCATGACCTAGCCTGGCTGTCTTTGACGGCGTGGCTCTTGAAGCTTCCGTCTTAAGGGTTTTCTGAGGCGGTCATTCAAACTTCGTGTTATGCACACCAGTGCCTGCAGGAATGTACTGGTGTCAGAACTGTTATGCACTCCAGTGCCTGCAGGAATGTACTGGTGTTTGAACTGTTATGCACACCAGTGCCTGCAGGAATGTACTGGTGTCTGAACGGATAGGTATGCAAAACAAATGAACTCACAGACAGACTGGGGAATATGACATTACGTACACAGAAGGTGATAGGGTAACAAAATACACACAAAGTGAACAGAGAAGCCCAGAGGCGAAGGAACTGGGTGTCTCCCTAGTATTAGTAATGCTCAGATGGGAAAAGCAAGATGTTGTGTTTTAATACGTAGAGAACCCGAAATGCTGTTGCTAAGGGCAACAGCAAAACCCTAAAGGGTTACCAACGGGTGTGGCAGTAAACTCCTTGGTCAGAGATGGAATGATAGACACAAGGAGAGTCTCCACAATCCTAATTCTTACTTGCAGTGCACAGGTTCAGCTTACTGCCACTAAACTGACACCTGACACCTTGCACAGTGAGACAGGATTTAGGCAGGCAAGTCTTAGAATACAGCCGCAAACTTGCTAAGTTCACAGAGTAGTAAAAGAACCCCAGCAAGCTAAACGACTGACTCCAGTCTTACTGCTAGGTCTGGATTGGCAGAGTGTAGTACCAAATCCCCAGGCCTATTTGCAGTAAGCAACAACAAATACAAAGCTACACAGTACTGGCTAACTTTCAGGAACTGACTAACCAACAAAGATTCAGCAGCATCTGCTTAACCTGAGAAGAGGCCTTATAAAGCAGGTGCTGTCCACGCCCCACTCAGACCTCACAGACTGTGAGCACAAAAACCAGCACCGGATCCCCTGCCGTGCACAGAGCCTGTAACCACTGCACAGCAAAAGACCCGAACCAGAGTATCAGCTGCGCTCAGGTTACTCCGCTAGCACTTGTCTCCCGGTTGCCATGACGACGTGGCAGCACAGGGCAGGAGACCCTAACAGTACCCCCCCTCTGACGAGGGGTCAAAGAACCCCTACCACCGGGTTTATCGGGGAACTGCGAGAAGAAAGAGCGTATCAGTCTGGGGGCATGAAGATCACAACTGCGCACCCACGACCGCTCCTCCGGGCCATACCCCTTCCAGTGCACCAAAAATGACAGCCGACCCCGAACCATCTTGGAGTCAAGAATCCTTTCAACAACAAACTCCCTCTGGCCACGTATCAGAAGAGGGGAAGGTCTTCCACTGGAAGAAGGATTACTAATTGCCCGTTTTAAAAGGGAACAATGAAATGTTTTATTGATACCCAAAGAACGGGGCAGATCTAACTGAAATGCCACCGGATTGATAACCCTGGTGATCTTATAAGGGCCGATGAACCGGGGGCCTAACTTATGAGATGGCTGTCTCAACTTCAAATTCTTGGTAGACAACCAGACAAAGTCTCCTAATTTGAAGCTGCAGGGTCTTTTCTGCTTATCAAAAACCCTTTTGGTCACTAATGACACAGACACAAGGGCTTTCTTCACTTTCCGCCAAATACCTCTAAGGACCGAAACCACCGAGGAACCACCAGGCGTGGAGTCCAGGGGGTCAAAAGAATTGGCCTTAGGATGATGCCCATACACACAAAGGAAGGGAGAGATCCCTGTAGCAGAGTGAGCCGCGTTGTTATAGGCAAACTCCGCCATGGACAGATGAGCAACCCAGTCAGTCTGACACTTGGAGACATAACACCTGAGGAACTGCTCCAAGGACTGGTTCACCCTTTCAGTCTGCCCATTAGACTGCGGATGGTAGCCTGACGACAAGCTGACAGAAATCTGGAGATCGGAACAAAATGCCCTCCAGAATTTGGCCACAAACTGGGATCCGCGGTCAGAGACCACATCAAGTGGCAACCCGTGGAGACGCACAACATGCAGCATAAATAATTCAGACAGGCGTCTGGCTGATGGCAGCCCAACCAGTGGAACGAAGTGCGCCATCTTCGAAAACCTGTCAACGACAACCCAGATGGCTGTCATCCCCGAGGATTTGGGCAAGTCCACCACAAAATCCATTGAAATGTGGGTCCATGGCTTAGATGGGATAGAGAGTGGATGTAATGGGCCAACAGGAACCCCTCTAGGAGTCTTATTTCGGGCACAGATGTCACATGCCCGAACCCACTGATCCACATCCTTAGCCACCGCCCTAGATAGCAACTCCCGAGTTCTGGCAATACCCGGGTGACCTGCCGACTTCTTGGCATGGAATTCCAGGAACACTCGCTGTCTTAACCTAGGAGGCACAAACAAAAGACCTACCGGAAGGTCTGGAGGAGCCTGCTCCTGTGCTCTAAGGACTAATGATAAGAGGTCCTGGGTAATGCCCACTTTAATACATGATGGGGACACAATGGGCAACGGCTCCTCGGTGGTCTCCTGGATTGGAGCAAAACTCCGCGAGAGCGCATCAGCCTTGATGTTTTTTGACCCAGGGCGATATGTTATCAAAAAATTAAAGCAAGCAAAAAACAAAGCCCATCGTGCCTGCCTGGCATTGAGACGCTTCGCTGACTGTAAATATGCCAGATTCTTATGGTCGGTGAGAATTGAGACCACAAACTTAGCCCCCTCAAGCCAGTGTCTCCACTCCTCGAGTGCATCCTTAATAGCCAACAATTTCCGGTTACCCACGTCATAATTCATCTCGGCAGGCGAAAATTTACGGGAAAAGTAAGCACAGGGATGAAGGCGATTATCAGACACTCCCATCTGAGAAAGCACTGCCCCAATACCCATCTCAGAGGCATCCACCTCCACCACAAAAGGACGCTCTGGATCTGGGTGTCGCAGCACCTTGCCGATACAAATGCCCTTTTGAGACGGGCAAAAGCCGCTTTAGCCTCACAAGACCATTGAGCAACATCCGCCCCTTTCTTAGTGAGTCCCACCAAGGGCACCACTATAGACGAAAATCCAGTGATAAATCGTCTATAAAAATTTGCAAAGCCCAGGAAACGCTGAAGCGCCTTCAAACTAGTGGGCTGCACCCAATCCAGGACTGCCTGTACCTTGGAACCCTCCATTTGGAAACCTTCTGGGGAGATAATATATCCTAGAAATGCGATTTGCTGAACTTCAAATTCGCACTTCTCCAGCTTCGCCCCAAGCCGGTGGTCTCTGAGTTTCTGGAGGACTAAGCGTACATGCTTCCGATGTTCCTCCAGGGAATGGGAGAAGATTAGGATGTCATCTAAGTATACAACTAAGAATCTATCCAAATATTCCCTGAGCACATCATTCATGAAATCCTGGAAGACTGCCGGGGCATTACAGAGCCCAAAAGGCATCACCAAATATTCATAATGCCCTGAGTGGGTATTAAAGGCAGTCTTCCATTCATCCCCCTCTCTTATTCGGATTAGATTGTACGCACCGCGTAGGTCAATTTTAGAAAAAATGGTGGCAGTACGAAGCTGGTCAAACAAGACCGAAATGAGAGGCAGTGGGTATGAGTTTTTAATCGTGATATGGTTCAATTCCCTGAAGTCGATGCAGGGTCACAACGAACCGTCCTTTTTACCCACAAAGAAGAACCCCGACCCAACTGGGGACTGTGAAGGTCTGATAAATCCCTTAGCCAAGTTCTACTGAATGTACTCTGCCATAGCCTGAGTCTCAGGATGTGACAGGGAGTACAACCTGCTCTTGGGAAGCTTAGCATTTGGCAACAAATCAATGGCACAGTCATAGGGGCGATGGGGAGGTAGTACCTCTGCAACTTTTTTGGAGAACACGTCCGCAAAATCTGCATAACACCCTGGCAATCCTGGCAAACTTAGCTGCGAGAGCCTGACTGGAAGGCTCAAGCAACTCCTGAAACAATCAGTACCCCAACTAAGAATCTCCCCAGAGACCCAGTCAAATTGAGGATTGTGGGCCCTTAACCAGGGTAACCCCAACACCAATGGGGCAAAAGTACAGACAGTCACATAAAAGGACAATTTTTCAGAGTGTGTGGCTCCAATAAACAAAGAAATCTGGCTAGTGCAAGAGGTAATTTTACCTTAGGATAATGGTTCCCCGTTTAACCCACAAATCTCAATTTCCGATGCCAAGAGTACTAAGGGAACAGAGTGTTTCAGGGCGAATTGGCGGTCCATAAAAACCCCGTCGGCCCCACTGTCCACAAAGGCCTCAGTCTTGACAGTTTGACCGAGGATATTCAAGGTCACCGGAATGATAAAAGTCTTCTTGGGAAATTCTGACTTCTGGCCTGACAGGATATTTCCCATCACCCTCAGGCCCTGAAGTTTTCCGGCTTTTCTGGGCATGATACTACCACATGACCTTTATTCCCACAGTACAAACACAACCCCTGCTGTCTCCTCCGCGTCTTCTCACGCGAGGAGAGGCGGGTAGCCCCAATCTGCATAGGCTCCTCGGAAAATTCCTCAGAGTCTGAGGTTCCCTTGGGAAAGAAGGAAACCTCAGTCTCCCTTTCAAGCCTATGCTCTCTCAGCCGTCTATCCACCCGGATGGATAACTGCATGAGCTGATCCAAGCTATCAGGCAAGGGATATTGTACCAGTTGGTCCTTTATCTGGTTAGAAAGACCTCTTCGGTACTGGTGTCTCAGGGCTGGGTCATTCCACTGGGTATCATGGGCCAACCTCCGAAACTCCGTACAGTAAACCTCAACTGGCCTTCGCCCTTGCTTAAGGATCGAAATCTGAGCCTCGACTGAGGCCGTCTTGTCAGGGTCATCATACAACATGCCCAGTGCCGTAAAAAAAGCATCAACACTTTTAAGCGACGGACAGTCAGGATGCAACCCATATGCCCAGACCTGTGGGTCTCCTTGTAGCAAGGAAATCATTATGCCCACCCGCTGAATCTCCGACCCAGAAGACTGAGGCCTAAGCCGGAAGTATAGCTTGCAGCTCTCCTTGAAACAAAAGAACTGCGAGCGATCTCCAGAAAAACGATCCGGGAGATTTACTTTCGGCTCCTTAACCCCTGAAGGTGCTGCTGCTGCGGGAGCTCCGCCAGCGGCCTGGGAGGTGTGCATTTTAATGGACAAATCATTAAATTGTCGAGTCAGGACCTGCACCTGATCGACCACCTGTTGCAACGTATTTTGAGGGGTATGCTCCATATTCCCACAAAATTTCAACAGGAGTATTAGGCTGCTGAATATGTTATGCACACCAGTGCCTGCAGGAATGTACTGGTGTCAGAACTGTTATGCACTCCAGTGCCTGCAGGAATGTACTGGTGTTTGAACTGTTATGCACACCAGTGCCTGCAGGAATGTACTGGTGTCTGAACGGATAGGTATGCAAAACAAATGAACTCACAGACAGACTGGGGAATATGACATTACGTACACAGAAGGTGATAGGGTAACAAAATACACACAAAGTGAACAGAGAAGCCCAGAGGCTAAGGAACTGGGTGTCTCCCTAGTATTAGTAATGCTCAGATGGGAAAAGCAAGATGTTGTGTTTTAATACGTAGAGAACCCGAAATGCTGTTGCTAAGGGCAACAGCAAAACCCTAAAGGGTTACCAACGGGTGTGGCAGTAAACTCCTTGGTCAGAGATGGAATGATAGATACAAGGAGAGTCTCCACAATCCTAATTCTCACTTGCAGTGCACAGGTTCAGCTTACTGCCACTAAACTGACACCTGACACCTTGCACAGTGAGACAGGATTTAGGCAGGCAAGTCTTAGAATACAGCCGCAAACTTGCTAAGTTCACAGAGTAGTAAAAGAACCACAGCAAGCTAAACGACTGACTCCAGTCTTACTGCTAGGTCTGGATTGGCAGAGTGTAGTACCAAATCCCCAGGCCTATTTGCAGTAAGCAACAACAAATACAAAGCTACACAGTACTGGCTAACTTTCAGGAACCGACTAACCAACAAAGATTCAGCAGCATCTGCTTAACCTGAGAAGAGGCCTTATAAAGCAGGTGCTGTCCAGGCCCCACTCAGACCTCACAGACTGTGAGCACAAAAACCAGCACCGGATCCCCTGCCGTGCACAGAGCCTGTAAACACTGCACAGCAAAAGACCAGAACCGGAGTATCAGCTACGCTCAGGTTACTCCGCTAGCACTTGTCTCCCGGTTGCCATGACGACGTGGCAGCACAGGGCAGGAGACCCTAACACTTCGGCTCGGATTTGCTATAGGGTCTGGCATTCTTACTTTGTTTGGTGCGCATCTAATGATTATGACGCTTCCAAGTTTAATATAGCCAAGTTGTTTGCTTTTCTTCAGCAGGGCCTGGACTTAGGCCTGCGTCTGGCCTCCCTCAAGGTTCAAATATCTGCCTTGTCGGTGTGGTTTCAGAGAAAAATTGCGACCTTACCTGATGTGCATACCTTTACTCAGGGCGGTTTACATATCCAACCTCCTTATGTCCCACCTGTGGCTCCTTGGGACTTGTCGGTGGTTTTGGAGGCGTTACAAGAGTCTCTGTTTGAACCTTTTTGTTCAGCTGACCTTAAGTGGCTTTCCCTTAAGGTGGTGTTTCTGCTGGCTATTGCTTCAGCTAGAAGAGTGTCGGATTTGGGTGCTCTGTCCTGTAGTTCCCCATATCTGATATTTCACCATGACCAGGCGGTACTTAGGACTTGTCCCGGCTATCTACCTAAGGAGGTTTCTTCGTTCCACCTTAATCAGGAGATTGTAGTTCCGGCACTTGTTTCTCCTGATCTGTCTCCCAAAGAGCGGTCTTTGGATGTGGTACGGGCTCTCCGTATCTATGTGAAGAGAACTGCTCCTATTAGGAAATCTAAATCTCTTTTTGTTGTGTTTGGGTTTCACAAACGGGGCTGGCCTGCTCACAAGCAAACTTTGGCCAGATGGATTAGAATGGTGAGTGCACATGCCTATGTGAAGGCTGGTCTCTCTGCTCCTGATCACATTAAGGCCCATTTTACTCGGTCAGTTGGACCTTCTTGGACGGCCCAACGTGGTTTGACCCTTGAACAATTGTGCAAGGCAGCTATGTCGTCCTCTGTGAGCACGTTCATAAGGTTCTATGCCTTCGATACTGCCGCTTCCCAGGATGCTTCCTTTGGACGCCGGGTTCTTGTGCCCGCTACAGTGCATCCCCTCCCATAAGGAACTGCTTTAGGACATCCCCATTGTCCACTCCTTGTGGAGCCCAGTGTACCCCGCAGTAGAAAACAAGTTTTATGGTAAGAACTTACTTTTGTTAAAACTCTTTCTGCGAGGTACACTGGGCTCCACAAGGCGCCCACCCTGACGCACTTAGCTTCTTTGGGTTGGTATGGCATTAGCCGCTGACACGTCTCCTGTCAGGAGAACGCGGTGTTGTGGCTACTAACCGTTGTCGTCTCTTTTCCTGCTACTGCATTGGGCTGGTTAACTAAAAACTGAGATCCTGTGCAGGGAGGCGGGGTGATATGGGAGGCGGCGCTATGCATTCTGGGAACAGTCAAAGCTGTGAGCCTCAAATTCAAAAAAAACAAAGAAATCCCGCACCAGAATATTCTGATAATAGATAGTGGCCACAGGGATATAGTCTCTTTAATAACTTATGAATTACAAATACATAGTTTTAGACTGGTGCTACCCACTGATCCTAAAATACATGCGAACAAAGTAAGGAAAAGGGGATCAGTTTCTCTGGGTGCACTCCTTCCCAAGACCAATAGAAATTTTTGGTATTAAATCTGTGTTTCTATACTTTTATATATATATCTATATTAACACTTGATTTATATTACCTACCAATACCCATATGGAATAAATGAACTTTATTAATGTCCCATATGAAGTATTATGACCCTAAATTGGGCCGTAAAAGTGAAGTATAAAAACAATATAGAAAGATAGACGTGAATCAGAAAAGCGGACAAATAAAGAAAAAAGAGAATTTATTTGTCCTAGTGTCAAATAATAAAGAGGATTAAAATCAAAGCCGTGTGCCGCCTGTCATTCATTGATGTTTTATACAGCTTTATATTACAATGTTATATATCTAAGAAGAAAAGAAATGGGATATATATATCTCTATTTGTGTATTTTTAATGTGATAATCCCTGATTGATAAAATTCTTCATAAATTTATAACGACCTTATTGTATTATTATGAACAAAATTTGTTCCTGATTTATATATAAGCCTTCTGTTATTTTTGATAAGGGCAAGGATTCCCAGTACAGAAATTCTATGCTTCAGTCCTACCAGAGATACTTTTAAATGTTGCACCTGGTCCCACAGTGCTGTCTCGATACAAATGTTGCTAATTTTAAGCACAGTATCTAGCTATATTGTAACCATACTGTCTTATAAGTAGAGAGCTGCGTCATCTCTTACTGAATATAGTATGGTTAGAAATGGTTTTTTATTTTGAGCACAATACACATTGAGATCTTTACTATAACAAAGCAGTCATATGTGGCTGTGTAGTGCAAGCGTGTAAGATTTATTCATTGTGTTATACAGTCTTTCAAACTGATGTCATTGCACAATGATCACACACACACACCTTTCTGAAAAAGATCAATTTATGTTCTCCTGCTCGGATTGTTGTACATTCGTGTGCTATATAGTCCCCATAAGAAATAATGCCTCTATATTCAACTAGTGCTCAATTGTGTGCTGACAGTAATTAAACTTGGTATCCTGTAATATGATCCACAGTTATTAATCACTTTTATCTCCTGCTCAATATGCGTTTTTCTTATGCCCATATCATATTCCACACCCTTCAAAGATGAGGTTATGGGACAATTTCAAGGCATATAATATTAGTGCAGTGACTGCACTAATATTGTCCCATAACCCCATCTTTGAAGGGTGTGGAATATGATATGGGCATAAGAAAAACGCATATTGAGCAGGAGATAAAAGTGATTAATAACTGTGGATCATATTACAGGATACCAAGTTTAATTACTGTCAGCACACAATTGAGCACTAGTTGAATATAGAGGCATTATTTCTTATGGGGACTATATAGCACACGAATGTACAACAATCCGAGCAGGAGAACATAAATTGATCTTTTTCAGAAAGGTGTGTGTGTGTGTGATCATTGTGCAATGACATCAGTTTGAAAGACTGTATAACACAATTAATAAATCTTACACGCTTGCACTACACAGCCACATATGACTGCTTTGTTATAGTAAAGATCTCAATGTGTATTGTGCTCAAAATAAAAAAAACATTTCTAACCATACTATATTCAGTAAGAGATGACGCAGCTCTCTACTTATAAGACAGTATGTTTACAATATAGCTAGATACTGTGCTTAAAATTAGCAACATTTGTATCGAGACAGCACTCTGGGACCAGGTGCAACATTTAAAAGTATCTCTGGTAGGACTGAAGCATAGAATTTCTGTACTGGGAATCCTTGCCCTTATCAAAAATAACAGAAGGCTTATATATAAATCAGGAACAAATTTTGTTCATAATAATACAATAAGGTCGTTATAAATTTATGAAGAATTTTATCAATCAGGGATTATCACATTAAAAATACACAAATAGAGATATATATATCCCATTTCTTTTCTTCTTAGATATATAACATTGTAATATAAAGCTGTATAAAACATCAATGAATGACAGGCGGCACACGGCTTTGATTTTAATCCTCTTTATTATTTGACACTAGGACAAATAAATTCTCTTTTTTCTTTATTTGTCCGCTTTTCTGATTCACGTCTATCTTTCTATATTGTTTTTATACTTCACTTTTACGGCCCAATTTAGGGTCATAATACTTCATATGGGACATTAATAAAGTTCATTTATTCCATATGGGTATTGGTAGGTAATATAAATCAAGTGTTAATATAGATATATATATAAAAGTATAGAAACACAGATTTAATACCAAAAATTTCTATTGGTCTTGGGAAGGAGTGCACCCAGAGAAACTGATCCCCTTTTCCTTACTTTGTTCGCAAAGCTTTGAGCCTGTTGGTGCCTCAGATCAAGATCCTACTCTACACCCCATTGTCCATTTCTTGTGGAGCCCAGTGTACCTCGCAGAAAGAGTTTTAACAAAGGTAAGTTCTTACCGTAAAACTCGTTTTCCCTGGTGTGTGTAGGGTTTAGTTTGCTCACATTACAGTTGATTGTATTTGTGGAGTCTCATTGTCACATACTGTTCTCAGTTACACGTTGCACATTACCATATTGTGTGTGTACTCTCCTTGCAGTTATGTCTTATAAAAGCAACTGTTGTATCTGATATTGAGTTCAATGACAGACAGAGTTACGTGATTTCAGGGATGCACCTCTGTTTATGATCAATCGGAGTGAATAGACACAAACTATCAGTTGTGTTTCCTGTACACTGGGGTTTTAATTTGGTGTGTGCCCCTTTATATACTGTAACAGTTCCATCAATGTAAAACAAAGGAAAACATTCTGCGCATGTCTTAATTAATATTAATTGCTTAAAAAGGAGTAATTTCCTTATCTAATGTTTATAGCTTTGCTGAGGTCGTATAGCCCTCTAATCAAATGTCAGGTTTCATCCTTAAAATGTCCTGCCAAATATTTAATTGCTAGTCAATAGCATTATCTATGTTGTGCATTATTGTTCTAGGCATAGGTACATTTCTCAAACATTCATAACATTGCTGAAAAATATTTTTTACTGAAAACTTTATTTCACTTATGAATAACTATCTACACCATTTTGACACAAAATGGAGTCATGTTCGATGGATATTCTGATATCTAATCTCACACAAGGCTGCTAAAAGGACTGGGGCCCCTACCCTAGTATCATGTAGGACCTGTTCAGTGGAGGTATCACCTCAGGATATAGTACAAGGCAGTCAGTTCACCTCTTGTTTTGTCGCCCCTGGCCTGTCATCTCCCCCTGTGCCAACACAGGAGCCTCCTGGGGCCTCATTTTCTCACGTTAGCTAAAGTTGCTGACCATATTACAGCCCCGTCTGTGGCTTCCCCCATGGGTATACCACAGCAACTGCAGCCTGTTTATTAGTCCACACCAGCCCCACCTGTCACTCCTCCCTGGTTGGACATGTTTTCTAATGTCGTTCAGAGTCTCACAGTTCCATCAGCTGCATTTAATAACATTTTGCAGGGCCAGGTTCCAATTTCTGCCACCAAGCGTCCTGTGCCATTCTCACAGTCTACACCACTCTCAGATTCTGAAGGATTTTCTCTTGCGGCAGATCATGCTGATCTCTCTGATACTGACTCCCCATCTGGGGGGGGGGGGGAGGTGAGATCAAAATTTCATGTGGCTGCTTTAGTTAGGGCAGTTATATACTTGCTCCAGCTAAAAGATGCTAAACAGGCAAAAGATAAAAAAAATCCCTTGAGTAAATTTCAAAAAGTGGTAGTGGATGAGTTTCCACACTCGGACCAATTCTCAGATGCTATGAGCGAGGCATGGAAAATCCTAGCAAGAAATTTAACGTACCTAAAAGGCTCGGCTCCTTTTATCCGTTACCTGCCAATGATTTAACAAAATGGGAGACTCCACCTACTGTGGATTCTCATGTGACATGCTTAATATAGAGTTCCACTCTATCTATTCCTACAGCCTCCTCCCTCAGGGACGTCCCTGATAGACAATTGGACACATGTCTCAAGTCTTTGTATTCACTTATAGGTGCAACTGCTAGACCTGCCATGGTTACAGCCTGGGTGGCAAAGTCTATTGATAACTGGGCTGATGCCCTTGATAACAGTTTTACTTCTGAGGCTACCAAGGAACAACTGTCCCTTATTGTCAACTTCAGAGATGCTGCCTATTACATTGGAGAGGCTGCTCTGGCTACAGCTCTTCTGTTATCTAAAGCTTCGGCTACTACCGTGGTAGCCTGAAGCATTGTTTGGCTCCATTCCTGGAAGGCGGATGCTGATTCTGAAAAGGCACTGCAAGCACTTCTGGCAAAAATTCAGGAAAATTTATTTTTGGATCAGAATTGGACAAAATAGTCACTAACCTGGCAGCCTCTAAAACAGCTTGTCCTCAGCCTGGACTTCCCTAGACTGTAAAATTCCACAAAGGCTTCTAAGCCCAAACCCAAGCAGGCCTGGGCTCCTAGGCACCAAACTACAAAGCCTGAGGCTAAACTCTCAGCCTGATGGGGCGTGCCTCCCCCTGGGGGATTCCAGGGTTGGAGGTTGACTTCTTCAGTACACCCAGGCTTGGTGTCACATCACAACAGATGCCTGGGTTCAAGATGTGACCTCTCAATGATACGCTCTCTCCTGCTGGAAGCGTCCTCCCAGACAATACTTTCCTACCAGTCTTACAACAGACCTCAAAAAAGCCAGGGCACTGAAGATCGTTATTCACTCCTTACTGCAGTCAGGCATGATTAATCCTGTTCCAGTGTCCCAACAAAGCATGTAGTTCTATTCCACACCCTTTTTGGTTCAGAAAACCAATGGTTCTCATCAACATATCCTCAATCTGTAGTTGCTGAACAAATATCTCGAAGTGCCCAGGTTCCGTATGGAAACTCTATGCTCAATTGTACTGGCTATGCATCCGGGGGATTTTATGGTTTCCCTGTATATACAAGATGCTTACCTACACATCCCTATAGCACCATATCAACAGTACCTTTGTTTTTTTGCCCTCCATCAGCATTTCCAGTTTTGTTTTGTTTTTCCCAAAACTGTTTATTAAAGAATTTTGTCAACATACAACAGGCATGACAGTCGGAGGAAGGGAGGGAAGATAGAAGGAAAAGGAGGGAGGAATATAAAAGGGAGGGGGGGAGTACAGCAATACATATATGTTTAATTAAATATATAGATAGATTAGAATCCCATGTATCAATATACAGACTACGAAATGAGTCAAGTCAAAAACCATAAGTCAAAGAAGGGGGGGGCTTTATAATAAGCTAACCAAGGAGACCATGTATCAGTAAAAGACAACGCATTGTTATGAACCACGCTGGAGAGGAATTCTCTACTTAGTAGAGAGCCAGTATTATAATGGTCCAGATGTTACATTGGGGGTAATTCCAAGTTGATCGCAGCAGGATTTTTTTTTTAGCAGTTGGGCAAAACCATGTGCACTGCAGGGGTGGGGGCAGATATAACATGTGCAGAGAGAGAGAGAGAGATTTGGGTGGGGTGAGTTCAATCTGCAATCTAAATTGCAGTGTAAAAATAAAGTAGCCAGTATTTACCCTGCACAGAAACAAAATAACCCACCCAAATCTAACTCTCTCTGCACATGTTATATCTGCCCCCCCTGCAGTGCACATGGTTTTGCCCAACTGCTAAAAAATATCCTGCTGCGATCAACTTGGAATTAACCCCATTGTTTTTGAGATTGCTTAAATTGGTCCTGAGGAGGAATTATTTTTGGTTTTATGGGGAGTTTTTTCTCACAGATGTATTCTTTCTGTAGTTGGGTACTAAAAATTAGGTTTTGGTGATGATGGATGAGATTAATGGGATGGACCAAAATGTGAAATTCACCTTTGTTGTACAACAGAAGGTGATTCACTTCCTTGATGTGGAAGTTATGATCCTTGATGGACAATTTAAAACATCACTTTATAATAAACCGACTGATGTCAATAATTTATGATTGGCCTCTAGCCATCACCCAACACCCCTGAAAATGGGGTTACCTTATTTCCAGTACCTCAGAGTGCATCGTATTTGTAATAATGATGAAGTGCACCAAATGTCTTTGATGACTTAAAGGTTCTTGGAGAGAGGTTATTCGAGCAAAGTACTTACACAGGCTAGATTAAAACCAGAACACATCACTGCTAAAAAGCACCTAAGTTAAAACTGAATGCTATAACAAATTCACCCGTGCGCTACCATAGGGCACTGTGTATGTGTCTATAAATTTATAGGACAAATAAAGCAAGAGAGACGGCTGCGCTCAGGGTAATGTGAAATAACAAAACAAAAGGAGAGCTGACGTTTATAATCTCTAAAAATATTTATTGTAGTCTCACATTAATATAATAGATGGATGAAAAGCAAATATAAAATATACAATATGTATAATGCGTATATGTACTCTGAATCACCGTGAACTGTTTAATAGCAGTAGTGTCCACACAGTGGGGAAACCCCCTTTTTTTGTATTAATCTGGTTAGCTCAATCTTGTAACAAAAAGAGATACTGTCCAGTAACTGTAACACTTAGTGTGGCTGTATGTTGTTACAGTGTATCTCATCTGGTGGTTCTCTCTATATGAACAGTAGCAGAGCTTCAATCTCTGTGTATGTGCAGAGGCAACAAGCACATTCCGCTAATTAGCGGTGTGGGTCCCGGCAGTCGGCTGTATAGGCAGGTGGCATGTGTAATGAATTTTACATCTCCAGTGGGCTGGCGACATCGAGCGTCCTCGGTGAAAGTCCACTGTAGTGCCCGCTGATACACTTGCAGAGGAGAGGGACGTAGCACAATTGCGCTGAGCGAAGCCGCTGCTTGTAGCGGGAAAGGTCCTCTGGTGAGGGGAGCCGTTCCTGTGCTAAGAGAGAAGCCGGTGGAGACTTAGCGGTGAGCAGAGTGTCAAAAGGAGGAGGAGCTAACGCGTTTCATCACGAATCACGTGACTTTCTCAAAGGTAGATTTAAAGCTTTAGCTGCACCAAAACCTAGACCAATTAACACAATGAGTACTGATAAATCTATAAATTCAGTGATATGGGTTAATGATTATACGACTGCTAGTGCAAAATTAACCTCTACAGCTAAACGGTTTTGGACAGTCGTTCAGACTGACCCGAACCTAACCATGCTTAAGAGTAAGTGATTACTCCCTTGTTAGAAACGTGGTAAGAATTTGAGGGACTTTGTTGTGCACACGGACATTACGAAACAGTCTGCGAGTCACAGTGAACATTTTATGACTAAAAGGGCAGGTAATTACAAGTGCCTTGGAAGACCACTCGCCTGTATTTGGAAGTAGGGGATTATATAGTTCATCTGCACAATATTGCATCAAATGCCCATGCAACCTATATTATGTAGGAAAGACTATATGCCAGTTTCGTGAGCGAAGGGCACAGCATCGCAGTGCCATTAAACTTGCCCTTGGTGGAAAAATAGTGGATCAACCTGTTGATAAGCACTACAAGCAATGTGGGCACAGCCTAGCTACCTTAAGATATAAGATGCTGGACTGTGTGGCAGATGATCTACGTGGGGGGGGGGGAATTGAGGTAAAATTTTGTTGCAAAGAGGAATATTGGATTCAAACACTGTTGTTCCACATGGCTTAAATTAATTATTTCCATTAAGCTGTTTTGTATAATATGCTGCTGTGGGAATTGTTACTTTATTGTTTCTACTGGTTTGCATTTAGCAACATTGTATTTAAACTGAGCATGTGTTGTTCTCAGGCTCAGTTTCCATGGTGACATGAATGCAGTCCCTCACCTCTGATGTGTCTGATTCAGACTGTCTGCAGCTGATAATGTCAGCAGGTTTCTTGGAGCATGCCCATGGGGTGTAGTATGGTTTGCCGGCGGTCTGGCTCCTGGCACCCAGCATACCGGCGTCGGGATCCCGACCGCCGGCATGCCGACAATGGGGCGAGCGTAAATGAGCCCCTTGCGGGCTTGCTGCTCTCGCCACACTGCGGGGACGGTGACACGCTACGCGCACCATGCTATTTATTCTCCCTCCAGGGGAGGGGGGTCGTAGACCCCCAAGAGGGAGAATAGTTGTTGGTATGCCGGATGTCGGGATTCCGGCGCCGGTATACTGAGCACCGGGATCCCAACGGCCGGCATACTGAAGACCACCCTGCACATGTTGAGCCCTGTTTTCACTTGTTTGTTCTTATAAAGGTAAGATGTTTTCACTTATTCTGTTATTCTTGACAAAGGCAATAAAGCCGAAATGTTGAAATACTGACCAGGGTGGTGGGGGGGTATGCCTGGTTATTGAATTCACTACAGTCCGTGAGTGCCACCTTTAACTATTTTATATATATATATATATATATATATATATATATACATATATATACATTGGCACCTGTAAGCTACACACAGGGTCCTGGGGGTGGATGGGAAGTGTGGATGGACCGGGTTCCCATCCATTTGGCCCAGACCTGGGTGCTAGGATTAAAGCAGAGGCTCTCCCATGAGTCAGGGCTCCTAAAGGCAGTTAGTGTCCAGGTGATAGGCCTGCTAGGGACAGTGGGATCCAGGGGGCTGGGCCACTAGTGTCAGGATGCCGGGACCTGAATGGTTCCTTATTAAGAGGGAGTGAGGCAGGGCCTAACCTCCCTGGTAGTTTATGCTAAAGACAGTGATCTTTGTATTATGTATATCTTTGTTTTTGAGCTACCTGAATAAAAGATATATGTTGTTTTTGCACAAGCCTGGAGTCGGTCGTTGGCGGATTTTTGTAGCAGAGCACATTCTAGCAAGTCTCCTGTTACAAATGGCGCCTGAACAGGGACCCTTCTGCTAGTCGTGTTACACGTGACAGAGGACCCAACAGCCGCAAGGTAGCGGCACACATACCAGCGAACTACAGACCAAGCTGAACTCATGGGCATCATTACCAGAACAAGGGTGTCGTGAGCAGTGGTTAAGACCAACCCCACAGGGTAAAAATAATGATATGTTTTGTTTAAACTGAATGTGTTCGATTTTGGTGGAAAGGTTTGCATTGGCAGCAAAGAGGTTAAACAGGGTGCATGGCCTGTTCTGTCTTATATGCTTTGTCCCATTCATTGAAAGTAGCTGTGCTAATTTGCTCTAAGGTGTTGCAAGCAGCTGATAATTTATGACTGAATTTCTTTTCCAAGCTTATTTCTACCTGTGCTTGCAAAATCTGGTAATGGGAGTCTGGTGTCCCTGTTATTTAGCTCATTAAGACCAATCAAGCAAAGTTGAAACCTTTTATAAATGTGGTTCTATTTAAATAGAGAAATTTGGTGGCACTATGTGTCCCAGCAATCCCTGATTTCTATTTTAAGAGCCTGATGGGAGAAGTTATTTATTTGCACTACCAGTGTAAGGTATTTGGGACCACTATGTACATGCTATATTTCAGTGCTTTGCTAAAAGCTTAATCTGTGCTAAAAAGAAAAAAGGAATTTTTATTTTCCCCTTCAATTACAGTTTTCAAAGGTAACAGGGTGAATAAAGATTTTCAGATATACAGCATATTCTGAAGTGTCCCTTCAAATGGGTAACAAAGAGAATTCATGCTAAAAAAAACAAAAGGGGTGACAGCTCTAACACCTCATGTCAGGACTTTATGTGACCCTATTAAAGCCCCACAATTGGAGAGTGAAGTGGAGAGCTTATTGGGGAGTAATCCAGATCTTGGGGAAGATTTTAGCATGGAACCTTTTTTTTTTGGTGTCACACGATAAGCGACCTTGAAAGCAATGTCCAATTAAAGGACCAGGAGCTACAAAAGCTTAAGGAAAAATTTGATTTCATTCAAGAGCAGGTGAACACCTTAACGCAAAAGCTGGAAGAGAAGGACTCTCTTTTGTCTGACTCTCTGACCAAATTGGGAAGGAGTAGAGAAGAGAGTGCCAAGCTCTCAAGCCATGTGTCAGAGTTGCAGAAAACCTTGACAAAAGCTAAACCCAGATCTGAAAACTTTGTAGTACATAGCCAAGGACGATTAGAGGAAATCTTCTGTGACCAGACACGATCTGGGAGTTTGGTGCTTGCCAATAAGGCTCTGTCGCAAGACTTGGCGGAGCTTCAGGAGGAGGTTTCTAAGCTAAAACCATTGGCTATGCCTAGTTTCAGTTCAGGCACAGGCGTAGCTATACCAATTGCTGAAGACGTTATGCCGAATGTTAGGTCAGAGACATTATCAGCCGAAATAGAGATGCCATCTTCGGGGGAAATGACGCCAACGGTGGTGCAGGCTATGGAAGAATGGTACCGTACTCTATTGGAACCCGGCTAAACTGGATTCCCTGTTCCAGCCAGAAGGAACAGGAAAGTTGAGCCAGAGCTGCCAGTGCCTAAGGCCCGAAAGGCTCCCTGCTATGCCACTAGTAAGGCCATCTGCCTGGAAAGTGGAAATGAGAACCCTTCCTCAGAGGTAGAGCATTTACAGGCACTAATGTCCATTCACTTGGTGTTTCCATTCCAGAGCATGGAGGAAGCTGCAGCCATTATTGGGCAGTGCACAAAAAATCCAAGGGAATTTTTCAAGCAGCAAGAGAGAGACACATCAGATGGCAGTGTTTTGTTGTTAACCCCTAGGTTGGCAGTGAGAAGTTCCTCCAAAGCAGGACACCCTCATTCTCCGGAAAAAGAACATCATAGTAGCTTGGGTGAAGAGTGGAACAAAACCCTGAGTTCAGTGGAACCTGCCCAAGATGGAGCATGGCAGCCACAAGGGCTCACAGAAGATATGTTTATGGACACACAAGATGATGATGTGGGATTCCCGGATGCTCCTCAGTTGACAGGGAGTGAGGAGGAAGCGGTAATGGAGCTGGGAGAGGTTGACTTGATGTCAAGTGATCATCCACCTCCAAAACAAGAATCCTCTAATCTGCTGGATCTGTGGCAGAATGATGAACCCCAGGAATCTACCTGGATACCTGGACAGATGGCAATTTGATGACTACTCAAGAGCCCATCCTAGAACAGGAAATCTTATCTGAGCTGGAGATTGCTTCTGTTGAGGTCTTGGAAACCCAGGATCCTTCTCCTGTTGATACGATGTACGTTCAGAAGTTAATCCCTGATGGGACATCACAGGTTCAGAAGCCCCCGGCTCTGTACATCCAGTGTACATGTAAGACTTTCTCTGATGAATCACCGAAGAAGACCATACCTTTGGAGGTGTCTCGCCTATGTGAGCTAGTCATGGCTAAGCTAGTTGCAATACAGAGTCCACTTCCGAAGTCATCCAGAAACCTGCTTCTGAAGGGGTTCCCCTCATGTATGATGAGGATAAAGTGCAAGATTTCGATCTTGGGGTTGTTGCACCCCGGCATGATCCACCACGGGAGGCTCAAGATCCAATTGCTGAACTGGGACAGTTTATAAAGAATACACTAAGTAAGGAGCAAGAACCTGTGTCAGAGGAATCAGTGCAGAGTCCAATTTCTGAGGTTGCTCTACCCAGGGAGAGTTCTCTATATGAGAAATGAGAGCTGGAAACTTTTAGGGGAGAGTTCCAAAAGCTGGCCCTAAGTAACAGCCAGCTAAAAGAAGTAGTGAAGGTGAATCCTGAACTACGGAGTCGAATAAGAAACCTGGACAAGAGAATTAAAATGGGTTATGTGCCAGTCATAGAACAGCAAGAGTCGATGGCTAGGGTAAAAGATGGGAGATCGAAGGACGAAGCAGTCACATTAATGAAGAAAATGTTATCCAAGCTGGAAAGACTGAAGGAAGCACTAAAAGTTCAACAAATGAAAGGACTTTCTGAGTCTCTGGACCAATGCCTCGCTCTATGGGAAAGGGTGGGGGCAAAGTTGGACCATGACTTCAGAACAATTAAAGTCAGGGCAGAGACTAGGTGTTACCGGTGCCAAGAGTTTGGCCATAAAAGGTGGAATTGTCCATATAGGCCAAGACCAGTGAGGGCCGGGGTGACTACTATGCCCAGAGTTAACTTAAAAACATTCCCCAGTCCAGAGTTGGTTAATGTCAGGTGTCACAAACACCCAGAAAAAAGTGAAACAACTTCCTCAGTAGCCAGTAAATCCAAGCCCAATAAGGGAAACATCCCTAAAGGTGGAAAGGTGAAGAGAAGGGGAAGTTTAGTGGGCAACAGGAAGTTGTCCATTAAAATGAGCACTTCAGCCACTATGCCAAAGTAGAGGGAAAGGGAAGGTGGCACCATGGAGTCGGTGCCACCAACCTTTAATGGAAATAGATTCCAAGGTCAGTTAAAAGGGCCTCGGACGTGTACTTGGGAGAGGAACTTGGGATCCAGGTGTATGGGCCCAAGTTATGTCCCAAAGATTTGTCAGCCCAAAATAATTGGCAAATGTGAAACTTTGCCAATGTCACATGCTGCTTTTCTGAGCCAGGAAAAGCTGAGGGAAAGGGTATGTGGCAGGAGAGGTACTTTGTCACCTGAAACTACACACAGGGTCCTGGGGGTGGATGGGAAGTGTGGATGGACCGGGTTCCCATCCATTTTGCCCAGACCAGGTCTTATAAGCTTATAGGCCCAAGAAGCTCAGCCCAAGAAGCTGCTTCATCAGCCAGCACCTGGGTGCTGGGTTTAAAGCAGAGTCTCTCCCATGAGTCAGGGCTCCTGAAGGCAGTTAGTGTCCAGGTGATAGGCCTGCTAGGGACAGTGGGAACCGAAGGGCTGGGACACTAGTGTCAGGATGCCGGGACCTGATGGTTCCGTATTAAGTAAGCGGGAGTGAGGCAGGGCCTATGTATATATATATATTGTGACAAGGATCACAAACACGGGGACTCAGATTAACACTTTCAGTGTTTATTTTGAACATCAGGTTACCACATAGCAAGTTAAATACACATGCAGTCGGTATTACAAGCAGTAGCATACAGGCCCTCTCAGCATAGCAGACTCTTGATAGGCTCCAGTGGTCCCTAGACTAACCCATACAACCCGGCCTATCACCTGGACACTAACTGCCATCAGGAGTGAGGTGACTCTGTCCTGGAAACCCTTATATCAGGAAATCCCAGGTGCTGCTGATCACACACTTGGGATTCTGCTACTGCTGCCCAAACCTGATCTGGATCCTCCACATTACTTTCACATGGAAAAATGCTGTCTCTGCCACACTCCTCCCCCTTAGCTTCAACCACCCTGCTGAAGCTACACTATTTTCAGGTGAGCTCTCTGCCTCGCCCACCCCTACCTGTGTCATCTGCCCAGGTACACAGCCTTCCCCCACCTTCCAGAGGTCACCCACCTCGCCTTCTTCCTCCTCCCCTAGCTTCACCATAGGGTTGCATGGAGAAACAGGACCTACAAACCTCCTGGAAAGGGCATCGGCATTGAGGTGCTGTTTCCCCAGATGATGCCTCACCTCAAACTTAAATGGCTGCAAAGACAAAAACCAATGGGTCACATGAGCATTCACCTCTTTGTTTGTATGCATCCACTGTAACGGTGCATGGTCTGTGACCAACAAAATTCTTGTCTCAATAAATAATATCTTAATGACTCAACTGCCCATTTAATGGCCAAGCGCTCCTGCTCTACAGTTGCACTCCCTGGGCAAAAATGTACGGCTAACGTAGAAGATGGGCTTCTCCTCTCCATCTACCTCTTGGGATAGGACTGCTCCTAATCCTGTCCCAGATGCATCCGTTTGTAACACAAATTGCTTTTTAAAGTCCGGAGCTTGCAAGACAGTACACAAAGCTCGTCTTAAATCCTGCCAAGCAGTTGCCACTGGTCTAGACCACATTATCTTGTCTAGGAATTGTTTTTTAAGACATTCGGTTAGTGGAGCCGCTCAAGTGGCGAAATCTCGAATGAGCCTGCGAAAATATCCGACCAAACCAAAAACTGTCCTAAGTTGTGATTTACATTTAGGTCTGGACCAGGTGAGGATTGCTTCGACCTTACTAGGCTGAGGTTTAACCTGTCCTCTGCCCACAATGTACCCCAAATACTTGGCCTCAATCATACCAATGGCACATTTCTGAGGGTTGGCGGTAAACCCGTGTGCCGGTGGAGATTTTAAAATGGCTTCTACCTTTGGCAGGTGTGACTCCCAGTCATAGCTGAAAATAACAATGTCATCAAAATATGCAGTCGCATATTCCCTGTTGGTCCGCAGCAACTTATTCATAGCTCTCTGGAAGGTTGCTGTGGCACCATGTAAACCAAATGGGAGCACTTTATATTGGAATAAGCCTTCTGGGGTAGAGAAGGCTGTTTTTGCCTTAGCAGCTTCTGTTAACGGGATCTGCCAATAATCTTTTGTCAAATCAAATGTAGTGAGATATTGACTATTGGCTACATTTTCTACAAACTCGTCCACCCGAGGCATAGGGTAAGAATCAAACTGGGACATTTGATTTAATTTTCGGAAATCATTGCAGAACTGTAAGGCACCTGAAGGCTTCGGTACTAGGACAATTAGATTATTCCACTCACTGGTGGATTCCTCTATATCCCCTAGGTGTAACATCTCTTCCACCTCCTGCTTTACCGCTGCCCGCTTCAGGTATGCAATATGGTCTGTTTAATGACCACCCCGGGTGGAGTCACCACATCATGTTGGATGATTTGTGTCTTTCCCAGAATGGCAGAAAACACATCTTGGTGGCGTTTCTCCAAGCTCACCACTTCCCATTTCTGGTCAGTAGTAAGCGTGACTTCAGTGGGTACCTGGCATTCTGAAACCTTTTTAGCTACCAAAGTGTGCCGATTGGCAATTTCCTTTCATGGTTTTAACAGGCTTACATGGTAGACTTGTACCTCCCTCCTTCTACCCTCCTATTGGACCCTGTAATTGACCGTTCCCGCTGCCTCGATGATCTCATAAGGGCCCACCATTGTGCATACATCTTGCTTTCTGTGGTGGGCACCAGCACTAACATTTTGTCTTCTGGATTAAAGGACCGGTTGACTGAGGTGACGTCATACCTCTGTTTCTGATGTTGTTGGGCCCTTGCCATGTGTTCGTTCAGCAGTGGCACAATCTGTCTTAGGCGGCCGTATAACTGGGTCACAAACTGAATGACATTCGGGTCCTAGCATGGTTGTTCTTCCCACCCTTCTTTTAAGAGATATAGAATCCCTCTGGGCTTTCTCCCATAGAGGAGCTCAAAGGGACTAAACCCTGTGGAGGATTGGGGTACCTCTGTGACCGCAAACATCAAGTAAGGTAGGTGTAGATCCCAATCTAATTTTTCTTGTGACACTACCCTCTTTATCATTTGCTTAAGGGTTTTATTAAATCTTTCTACCAGGCCATCTGTCTGCGGGTGGTACACCGAGGTGGTAATCCTGTTTACATTTAGCAACCAACATAAATCTTTCATGAACATGAAAGGTGTACCTTGGTCCGTTAAGACCTCTTTCAGTAATCCTAAGCGGGTATACATGGTTAGTAGTTCCCTGGAAATAGTGCCAGATTTCATATTGCGCAGGCGTATAGCCTCTGGGTGAAACAACAAAGAAAAAAAATGCTGCATCTGTGTCTCAGCAAACAAATCTAATAGCCTAAACCAGGGACTAAATAATGTTAAATGCACAAGCGCCTCTATAAGTAGATGTGTGAACTCCAATATACAGTATATTGATTGAGCAAAGAAAGGAGAAAAATAGAAGCGCTCATATCATTATAACATTATAGTACCTTGGATATTTTACAACCAAAGAGTCAATGAAAATTAAAAATATATATTTATTAATCAGAAAAAAAAAATATATTAAAAACACTTTCTTTAAAAAAAGCTATTATATAAATACAGTGTACTATCCGTATTTTCACTGAAAGGCCACAATAAGTAGATGTAGAAAATTCACACGGATTAAATTTATAATGTTCCAAGAGCTACTTAGAGCTGTAGGGTGAACTGATTGCAGTCCAAATATAAACGTCTGTTTACAATAAACATGCAACACTGTAGCAAATACTGCTGTAGAATAATGTTTCCTTTTAGATTGAACACAGTTGCTTTTGTGTATAATGATTGCTGATTGCAAGTACAAGCTCTTAGAGGTGTATTTAGCCGTTACAGGAAAACCTCAGAGTTGAAGGTGCCGATGTGGAGACAGTGATTGTAGTATTTTGTTACCTCTCCAATGGGGCTGGTAAACCCGAGCATCCTCGGGTTAATCCCACGTATACCCAGTCTGATGTATGGCTGGAGTGATACTTTAACCAGATCCACCCACAGCAGCAGTGAGACACATTGTAGGACGCTATGCACTGCACAGTGGATTAGTGAGTGTGAATCTTTAACCACTTAACTGATGCTTTTTCCCCAAAAAACCTGCTCTGAAATTGTCGAGTATTTTATGAGTGAATTAGGTGAAGAACATGAATTTAACCCTATCCAACATCGCGAACATCAGAAACATGGTGATCATTGCGGATTAAATTTTCAAAGCCGGGACAGCCTCCAGGTACACTGGGGGGGGCTTGGGGCAGGGGGGTTAATTTACACTCCCCAGAGTCTGCTATTGTCTGCAGCCACTGGAGAGGGCGTCCTCACCTGGTCCAGACCTAAATCAGCAGTGATCGGCAGCACGGCATTCAGTAGGGGAAAGTGTAGGGAGGTCCCTGACAGCAGCGGCGTGGGGAAGTTTCCCTTCCCTGCTGCTGCTACCACTGTTTATCTGACTGGTCGCATCCTGTGCGACCAGGTCAGATAAAGCACTTGCAGGATGGTCGCATCTGATGCGACCATGCCAGGCAAATGATTAAAGCAGATACATGCATATGTGATGTTTTGCAAGCTGTGCTCACTAGAAAGCACATGTCAATCCCTGTGTTTGGGGCTAGGAGCCCAGGGTGTCATGGATGAGGTTATTTGTGAATTCGGACTAGGTCAAGCTTACTGGGTTCTGGCTAGAGATCTTAGGACAGAAATGGGCAGGCTTAATATTAGATCTTTGCATTCAAAGACGTGGCAGTTTGGCTTTGATAGAGTACCAGCTAAATGGGAACTGGAACACTGGTAAATTGTGA
The DNA here is from genome assembly GCF_028390025.1 of Pseudophryne corroboree. NCBI lineage: Eukaryota > Metazoa > Chordata > Amphibia > Anura > Myobatrachidae > Pseudophryne > Pseudophryne corroboree. The sequence continues at coordinate 80,450,057 of NC_086446.1, read as the reverse complement.
CACCAGTGCAAAGTATTGCTGGGATATCACCTGTAGCTGAATGGCACTGGGATAATGGTACCAGTGACCGGGATGCAGTATTTAGTCCACAGAAGCAGTCTTTCAGAATCACTGGGATTGGCTGCACCAGTGAATTACTAGATGCTGCAATGGATTTGTAGAAGCAGGTTTTCAAAATTACTGGGATTGGCTGTACCAGTGAATTAGAAATGCTGCAATGGTATTGCAGGAGCAGGTTTTCAGGATCACTGGGTTTGGCTGTACAGCAAATTTGGAAATAACGCAATGTTAAACAGGAACAGTCCTTCAGGATCACTGGGATAGGCTGTACTAGCGAATCCGCATATGCTGCCAGAATGGAACAGGAGCAGGTTTTCAGGATCACTGGGATTAGCTGTACCAGTGAATCTGGATATGCCGAGATGGTAAGGCAGGAGCAGTCCTTTAGAGTCACTGGGAGTCAGGAAGTGCTGTAGATGGAATTGCACTTTGTCTATACCCATCAGGAGAATCAGGAGCTCACAGAAGACTAATAGACAAAGCACTGACAATTTGCCTGTGCTGGTAATCAAGATTTATACCCCTGGCTGGCTGCTAATTGGTGGTGATGATCAAATGATGAGTAAGTGGTTCCTGATTGGACTCTCAGCAATCAGCTGACCAGAACTGTCATGGAGCCATCCATGGCTGATGCTGTTGGGAATCACCAATGTGGTGCATGTAGCAGAGGCTAGCAATGGGCACCAGACCTGAGAGCACTGGCAATGGAAGCACACCACAGCGGCAGAGCAGGACCTCAGATGGGCAAGCAGATGATGGACAGCGATTTGAAGTGCGGCGCAGGTAAGACAGAGCGCGGCTGGGGAGTGCTGAATACCTACAGCTTTTGATACATAATGTGCTGGGAATCTGGTTTATCCTAGCCAGTTTCAGAATTTGATGTTTGGATGTCTCTGGACCTGTATCAGAGTCTCTGGTAACTGGACTAGTGTTGTGCTGGAAGCTAGGTGGTCTGATATAGTTCCTACAGGAGTTACAGAAACCAGCACCAGGTAGTTGCCTAGACCCAGAACAGAGGCGAGGAATTTTATCCTGCCAGTGGTCTTTTCCAGGGAACCCCGCAAGGGGCTTTGGGTTTTGCTGCACCAGATGGGCTTGTTGCGGCCCCCTGTCTGGGTTACCTGAGCTTGTGTAATGGTATCAGTGATAATGAATAGGAACTGATGTAAACTAGGATATTAGACAAAGGAGAAACGGCTGCGCTTGGGGTACTGCAGATGGGTAAAAAATGTGTGGAGAGTTGACAAGAATAATTAATAAAAAAAAGTTTTTATTGTTATATTCAATACAGGTATATCAATAATGAATAAACATTGCATTAAAAAAACATAAAATGTCTATACTAAACACACCAATCTATAGGAACACAGTATCAAAAGGAATTAATGTTCACCTCATTCAGAGTATAGTGATGATACTTTTGTAGCAGCAATTGTGACTAAATAGTTACAGTTTATGTCTCCAGGGATTGTTCACTCAATATCATATATTATCCATCACATATTTGACTGCCGGGCTCCTATCCGTTTATCATATTGGAAAAGTGGCTGCTGTATGTACACATGAATAAGTTTATTTTCTTAGCCAACTGAGTGAACAATCCCTGGAGACATAAACTGTAACTATTTTGATACTGTGTTCCCATAGATTGGTGTGTTTAGTATAGACATTTTATGTTTTTTAATGCAATGTTTATTCATTATCGATATATTGAATATAACAATAAAAACTTTTTTATTAATTATTCTTGTCAACTCTCCACACAATTTTTACCCATCTGCAGTACCCCAAGCGCAGCCGTTTCTCCTTTGTCCATATTTGTTCCCTAAAGGCACACGCACAGTGCCTTTCCGGCAGCGCTCAGGTGCTACTGCACATTGGTAAATTAACTACTCAGGCGCTTTGGCAGTTTTTTTAGTAGTTTAAACTAGGATATTAGGCTGGAACCGATGGAGCCTGTGATAATGTCAGAGTAAAGCATGGCTACAGCCAGAAAAAACATACGGCTCCACTTATAGTAGAGGTTATTGCTTTAGACCATGTTATACAGGTATTTTACTGTGGTAAACTACACTGGGCCCAGCAGGCTGACCCTCAGACATTTGATGAGTTAGCAGTGGTTATTGAGAGGTACCTGACCCTGGGTAAATTGAATAAAGCCAAGCAAGGGTTACAGCCAGTACCTAAGACCAGAACCCAGGTCCCCGTTGTTAAACCAAACAACCTGCCTACTGTATAGTATGATTGCCTAAAGCAGGGGGTAGCCGATGGATTGCAGCACAGGAAAAACAGCATGACCAGTAGTCAGCATGGCAGCTGGAAGTATTTGCCCAGCTGAAACCATGCTGTTTCATATGATGGTACACATTGAAGGCCAGGATATCTGGGCCTTAGTTGATACTACCAGTGAATTGTCAATCATCTCTGCTAACCTGGTTCCTCTTGGATCTGACCATGTTTTACCACCATGGATGCTGTGTATACATAGGGACATAGAAGAATACCCACAAGTGCACCTCCTGGTGGGGATTAAAGAATGACCAATAAAAATGATACGAGTTAGAGACATATTGGTCCCCCATTGGTGAAATGTGTCTTTACAGGACTTTGGATGACATCAACACACTGATGGCAACTTGTCCAATGCTTTTGAAAATGTGATAGTGGTAAATGGTTAGGTAAACTCTGCGTCAACACCTGAAGGTGTACCTTACTTTGTGGTGAAAAACAATTTATTGTACCATGTAACTTATTTGCAAGGTAAAAGGGTAGACCAGTTGCTGGTTCCCCGGAAACATCAGCAGCTGGTATTGAGGGAGGCTCACATGCATTGATGGGGTGGCCATTTAGGGGAGGAGAAAACTCTCCAGCGTATCCAGCTATGGTTCTTCTGGCCAGGCATTAATGCCGCAATAAAAAATATTGTCAAGAATTCCAGGTGTGCCAAAAGACTGCACCCCAGCCAGAATTTAGGGGACCCTTGGTTCCCCTGCCAATCATTTCCATGCCTTTTGCTCAAATTGGTATGGATCTGATAGGGCCAGTGTAAAAATTGGCTTGTGTGCATCAGTATATATCGGTGGTGGTGGTGGACTATGCCACCAGGTACCCGGAGGACATACTGTACCACTACGTAACATGAAATCTAGAATTATTGCCGTGGAGTTGCTGATGCTGTATACCTGTCTGGAATACCAAAAGAGGTCCTGACGGGCCAAGATACCCATTTTGTGTCTAAATTAATGAAAGACCTGTGTCAGATGGCCTGGTCGAATGCTTTAACCAAACCCTTAAGCAGATAAAAAGGGCAAGCGGGATTGGGACCTACTCTTACCTTATTTAATTTTTGTTGTCCGAGGGGTACCCCAAGCCTCTATGAGGTTTAGCCCACTCAAACTTCTCTATGGTACACAGCCCAGGTGGGTACTTTATCTATCAAAAGAAGGGTGGGAACAACAATCGTTCCAAGAGCCTAACATTGCTTAGTTCGTGTCCCAATTATATGGCCGTCTAAGACAAATTGTACCACTTCTGAATGAGCATATGGAAAGGGCTCAACAGCATAAAAAATGCAGTTAGGACATTACTGCTGTCAACCAGACCTTTAATCCAGACAACAAGGTACTGGTACTCCTGCCTACTACTGAAAGTAAACTCTTTGCCCAATGGCGAGGCCCTTATGAGATCATAGAGGGGGTGGGACCTGTGAACTATAAGGTATGGCAAGTGGGTAGAAGGAAAGAGGTACAATTTTACTATTTGAATTTGTTGACTCCTTAGATACAGAAAGTGACAGTCAGCACTCTTTAGTGGCCATGAAAACCCCAGAATGCCATGTGCCCATTGAAGTCACCTTGAGTCCTAGTCAGAAACAAAAAGTAGTAAACTCAGTAGCATGGTACCAGGATGTGTTCTCTGCCCTCCCGGGAAAACCCAAATCACACAGCATGATATTGTTACTCTATCCGGGGTGGTGATAAAATAAAGACAATATCGTATACCTGAGGCCAAACGGGCAGCAGTCACATTGGAAGTGGAAGAGATGCTGCACCTAAGGGTCATAGAGGAGTTAAACTGTGAATGGAATAATCCCATTGTTTAAGTGTCTAAGCCTTCAAGAGCTTTAAGATTCTGTAACGACTTCAGAAAGTTAAATAAAGTTTCTCAGTTTGATTCCTATCCTATGCCCCGGGGGTTAATGAACTGGTAGAAATTTTAACAACAAGCCAGTATCTTACGACATATATGTTTAATGAAGGGGTACTGGCAAATTCCTCTGATGGAAGCCAAACAAAGACACCTTTCTCTACCCCAGAAGGTTTGTTCCAGTATAAAGTGCTGCCCCTTTTGGCACCCCTGCAACTTTGGCACCCCTGCAACTTTCTAAAGAGCTATGAATAAATTGCTCCAGCTGAACAGGGAATATGCAGCAGAATATTTACATGACATTGTAAGTTTTAGCTCTGACTTTGAGTCACACCTTCCAAAGGTGGATGCAGTGTTACAGTCTCTATGGCCACATGGGTTCACAGCTAACCCAGAGAAGTGTGCCATTGGAATGGTGGAGGCAAAATATCTGGGGTATATTGTAGGCCGAGGGCAAGTTAAACCTCAACCCAGCAAAGTGGAAGCAGTCCTCGCATAGCCTAAGCCAAAATGTAAGTTGCAACTCAGGACTTTCCTTGATCTAGTGGGCTATTATCGTAGGTTCATACGCGATTTTACCACCAAGATGGCACCCTTAAATGAATGTCTGAGGAAACAGTCCCCAGACAAGACAGTATGATCTAGGCCCGCTTAGACTACTTGGCAGGATTTAAGGCAAACTTTATGTGCAGAACCTGTGTTGAAAGCCCTTTCAGAAAGCAGTTTGTGTTGCAGACTGGTGCCTCTGGGACAGGATTAGGAGCAGTCCTTTCTCAAGAAGTGGAAGCGGAAGAGAAAATCATCCTCTACCTTAGCCAGAAATGGCTGCCTAAAGAACACAAGTACTCAATTGTTGAGCTGGAGTGCATTGGTGATTAAATGGGCAGTAGAGTCTCTGAGATACTATTTGTTGGTGTGAGAAGTTGGGCTAATCATTGACCATGCACCCTTACAGTGAAGCCACACAAACAAGTAGGTGAATGCTTGTGTGACTCACTGGTTTCTGGCCTTACAGCCATTCAAATTTGAGGCGCAGCATCATTCAGGAAAACAGCCCCTCAATGCAGATGCCATTTCCAGAAAGTTTATGGGTCCTGATCATCCTAGCATCCTAGCAACCCTGTGGTGAAGCTAGGGGAGGAGGGTTAAGAAGGGGATCTGTGGAAGCTAGTTGAGGGGTATGTTACCAGACAGATGGCACAATTAGGTTTGGGTGAGGCAGAGAACTCGCCAGGTGAATTCATAGCTTCACCAGAGTGGTTGAACCTAAGGGGGAGGTGTGTGGTAGGGACAGCATGATTCCACATGAGCTTAATGTGGAACGACAGGCTTTTGCAGGATTGGAGCAGCAGCAATAGATCTGATGGAATCCAGTCCTGGTTTTAGCGGAGTCTGTTGTAACCCACAGTTGGGCTAATCAACTTGTCTGCTACCTTTAAAAATGTGTTTGTTCACTTAGTCATTGCTCCTGATGCCAGAAAGGGGCCAAGTGATAGGTTGGGGGTCTGGGTTACGTAAGGAGCCATTTGGAATCTGCACTATTTGTGATTACCAGAACTTGGAATGTTGTGCTTCTGTTTAAAGACTGCCTATAAAACCTGACCTGCAAAACCTACATGTATTGTGTATATTGCCTGAGGTGGAAATAAAGTGAATTGGACTGTAGTCCATCTGTGTGTTTTTGTCACCTACTCCTGTCACTTAGCTTAGTCAGCCTGCTAGCTCGGTACAACATTTTGGCATAAACTGGATACAAACAATTTTGTAAACTGTGAGGTGGTCTAAATTGAATAGAAATTAATGTGATTGAGGTTATTATTAATACTGTAGAGAGGAAAACAGACTCAAATTGTGTGATTTTAGCAGTTTTTGTAAATGTTGGTAAAATCAAAATGTGAAGTTAATGCAAATCCAAAACCAAAACATGGGGGTAGGTAAACATATAAAATCCTTAACATTATCAGTGAATCAACTTATAGCCTAATAACTGATGCAGTATATACACCAACGTATCTACATTACACAGTGTTATTCTCAGTGATGACGTCAAGCTGAGTGTGAGGCTGAAAATGGTACTTATGTAATACAGATCCCTCATCTCTCATCAGGTTACAGGATTGTGATCTGACCTCCTCCTGCTGTGATGATCTCTGCTCTGTTATTACTACACACCGCTCTCTGACCAGACTGGACCTGTCATTGACTGCTCTGCTGGACTCTGGAATAAAAGTTCTGTGTAAGGGACTGAGGCATCCAGCCTGTACCCTAAAGGATCTTCGGTAAGACTATTTATATATGTGTTCTTTTAGTCATAGTTACCTACTTTGCTGCCTCCTCCTCCGGGAGAAGGCAGCGTTGTAGGTGTAGGGGGGGCGTGGCCGGCAGCAGGATAGGTGGTCCAGGGGAGTGGCTGGCAGCAGGATGGGCGGGCCGGAGGCGTTACACCAGGGTCGCGTCATCGTGACTCCGCCTCCCGCTGTGCTGTGCCGAGAAACGAGCCACTGCATAGCGGGAGGCGGAGCTACGATGACGCAATTCAGCGCGAATCGCGTCATCGGACCCCTCCAGCCGCCCGCTTGTTCTCTGCTGCGGGCGGCCGAGGAGGAGAGCGGGAGGCTTGCCCACCTTTCCGGGGGGCCTGGAGGGTCACCCGATTTTCGGGAGCCTCCCGGCCATTCCTGGAGGGTAGGCAAGTATGCTTTTAGTACAGTGCTTATACCACACAGGACACATTCACAGAAGTATTAGCTACTGTAATTTATTTATTTACCATTTCTTATATAGTGCAGCATAAACTGTTGCACTTTACAATTGGAAACAACAATGATAAAACAAAACTGGGTAATAGTCACAGAGGTAGGAAGGCCCTGCTCGCAAGCTTACAATCTATAGGTAAATTTGCATTGATACACAAGGATATGTGCAATCTATTGCATAGTTGGCCACCAGATTGCAAAGGTTTTTGGTGGGCTGTATGATATGGCACACAGTGATGTTGGCCTGGGGTCAGGAGGATGGGAAAGTGAAAGAAGAACTATGTGAGGATATGTGTGGGCTGTACAGAGGGGATGCAACTGGATATGAAAGCTTATGAAGGCTGGGTGAGCGGTTCTGGAATGTGATAAACGAGCCTGAAGAGATGAGTTTTTAGGGAACGCTTAAAGTTTTGGAGACATGGGGAAAGTCTTATTGTGTGTGGTAGATCATTCCACAGAGTGGGTGCAGCCCTAAGAAAGTCCTGCAATTGTAAATGGGGGCGAATAATGAGTGTGGATGAGAGACGTAGATCTTGTGAAGAACGGAGAAGTCGAGTTAGGGGGAATTTTGAGATAAGTGAAGAGATGTAAATTGGTGTTTGGTTAATGGCCTTGTGTGTGAGTAAAAGTATATTTTACAGGTTGAGTATCCCATATCCAAATATTCCGAAATACAGAATTTTCCGAAATACAGAATTTTTTTAGTGAGACTGAGATAGTGAAACCTTTATTTTCTGATGGCCCAATGTACACAAACTTTATTTAATACACAACATTATTAAATATATTGTATTAAATGACCTTCAGGCTGTGTGTATGAGGTGTATATGAAACATAAATTAATTGTGTAAATGTACACACACTTTGTTTAATGCACAAAGTTATAGAAAATGTTGGCTAAAATTACCTTCAGGCTGTGTGTATCATGGCCCTCATTACGAGTTGTTCGCTCGCTAGCTGATTTTAGCAGCCGTGCAAACGCTAAGCCGCCGCCCTCTGGGAGTGTATCGTGGTGCAGTTGTTAAAAATAAAAAGTACACTGCTGTATGCTGTAAAATATAGGGGTGCTGCTGGATCTGTATGTTGTAAAAATTCAGTGGTGCAGTTGTTAAAACTTAAAAGCATGACTTCCGGTGGCCGGACCAACTACTGTGTCTGCTTTTTATCACAGCGCCTCACCACACGGAGGAATTCTTCAGCTTGACATGATTATTCAGGTATCCTTGTGTTGTTGAATCTTTAGGCTGCCTGGAGATGTCTTAATTGTGGTGGAGTGCTAAAGCTACCCCGGGAGCCCGGCCATCAGCAGAGATGGCCTGTATAACCGCCAACGTGGCGTTTGGCACCAACACCCTATGGTGGCTTAAAGAACGCTCCCTGTACAAAGATACACCTGTTATCACAGGGCAGATTGTGCAAGATCTCATTGCCTCTCACCCGGTACTGCCACAGAATAACTGCTGGTTGATGAGCCACCTGGCAGCGGAGGGTCGTTGGTGTGGAGACTGGAGTGTGCTCTTACCTGTTGCGGCCAGCTGCTGAAGAGACTCGCAGCGTGGCTTGTGCTGTGCATAGCAGATCTGCTGTGGAGGATCATGGCTACCTGGCTCTCCTCACCCGAAGCTGCCCAGAGTCCTAGCCCCTCTGTGCGGAGCGGCCCCCTGTGACGCCGCGGTGTGGACCTACAACCTCCTTGAGCCCGCTGCGAGGGAGATCATCGCTGCTCCCGTTCTGCCCCTCTCTCCTGCCGGTGACCCAAACATGACTCTGACACGGGAGTCCAAGACCAGCAGGAGCCTGTCTGCTGTAAATGCGGCACTGCATTGGTTGATGGGGGAAGTGCTGCGGCCGCCTACAAGCTGTTTCACAGAGTGGCGGCTAATACATCTGATCCGTCCCGGTTGAGTTGGAGTGGTGGCAGATGGGGGAGGTATCGACGACGCCGGGGACCTGCGCGGTATAGTGGATGGCCCATCCAGATCCCTCCCGCTTGGAGTAATTCACCCTGTGGAGCTGTGCTGGCCGTTTCAGTTGTTGACTACACTCCTGCTTGTGGTTTGGCTAAGTAGACCCCAGCTGAGGGGTACAGAGCCCCTGACCCAGCATTTATATACCTCCTTATCTGTGGGAGACAGTGATCACTAACTCTGGTGATACCGAGCTGCAGTATACTCTTTATTGAGACTGTGCTGTGCACTGGGAACTACATTATTGCCCTGGCTCGGATTGCATTCTTCCTCCTTTTTCTTTATGTTAACATTTTGCATGTTTCCTGCCCCTTATTTTAGCCCCTTCCTGCTCACTGTGGGGACACATCCGGATTTGACTCTTTTTTTCCCCCTGCATAATAATGTTGCTCCCCACCTTTTTTTTTCTGCTTGTTCCCCATACTATTTTCACAAGGAAACACTGCTTCCACTACAGTTTGGGATTCCTTTTATTCAATACAGCTGGAATTCGAGCACAGCTTGTTACTTTAACCATTTTCCGTCTCCCTGGAGTGTTACTGACAGTCTCCCATATCTTGCTGTACCTGTCGAATGGACATTTCATTATTTTATTTATTATTTTCTTCTCCCTCATATTTATTTACTATATGGTATTATTCTACTTTAGTTGCGTGATTTACATGGTATTGTCAGTACTCTGTATCAATGTACGTCCGCTGCACTCTATTATTTGATTACACATCTGCCCTTCTTTTTAGTTATTGTACATGGTAATACCATTATATACAAACTAAACTTTGGATAATAGAGTGCTCTCGGATACTTTCAGGCTCCCTGTAAATTGTTCCTGGATGGCATGTTGCTGCATATAATAGTCTTGTAATCTTGAGATGCAGCATTGATAATATGATTTAACTGTTATACCTGAAGGGTTATAGTACAGAATTTTGTTTAGGCCCACTTTTCCTTGCGACACATATTTTCTGCAGTTGCGGAGGTTTGGGGTTACAAACAGGGCCTGACACTACATGTCTCCCTGGTATGGACAGATTTTTGAAATGGCCTAGTTCATCAGATTCCAACATGCTATCCAATAGTAATAAAGCTGGCCAGAAAAAGGGATCTAGTAAAAAAATCAGCTGTCTAAAATCCCCCTTTCCCGTTATTGAAAATAGACGATACTGTCTCTCAAACTAGTTCCAGGGGTATTGGCATGTCGTGACCTACAGAACATGCTAAGGAGGTCATCTCCATGTTAATGCCACTTATGGATAAAAAATTTGAGGACTTGCATGCAAGACTCAATGCTTCTCTACCCAAAATAGAATCTAACACAACTAGATTGAATACGCTGGAGCAGCGAACTAGTGATGTGGAAGATTCAGTCCACGCATTATAACAGGAATTAGTGGCTAAATCCAAGATGATCCAAACTTTAGTTGGAAAGTTCGATGACCTTGAAAACAGGAACCAGCGTAGTAACCTGCGTTTTGTCTGCATCCCTATGACAGTAACAGATGACCAGTTACAAAATTTTGTTAGTGTGTTGATCCCTAGGGCAATAGCGTTTGTTGATTCAGATATACCAATACAAGTGGAGAGAGTTCATAGGATGGTAATTTTTGCAGGGACAGAGATAGCCAGCCATGGCCCACCATTGCAAAATTCCTAGACTTTATGTCAGGTTCGGTCTGGTTTGTGTCCCCGGAGGGGGCGCTAGTGGGTCAGTGGAGGTAGGATGGAAGAATGGAGGAGACTGGATTGGATTCCCGCGCATGTGCGCAATGTTATTTATTAACATAAAAGTTCACACAATAAGGCAGCAGAATAACGAGCAGGAACAAACAATAAAAAGTATGCAATGGAAATGGTGCAGCTTGGAAGCTGAGAGTCTATGGAAGGAATGGCAATATGACAGTATGATGGATAAGTCCACTGGTGTGGAAACCAGAGTGGTTTAAAACGTGGAGCCAGCAGAGATGGTAATAAATGTATAGCAAAAATAAAAGTAACCTGGTAGCAGATGCAGGAGACTCACATGAATGTTCACAGTGCAGTTCGTTAAGCACAGGCAGCTAGCAAGCTGCTTCACAGGTGAGGTGATGGAATGCACCTGGAGAGAGTCTCTACTGCGGAGGCTGAAGCACACTGTGGTTGTAGATAGGTGTGGAGCCAAATACAGATGCAGGGGTTGCTGATGCTTGTAGTTCCACGGAGCTGTAGTAGGATAACCAGGAACACGGAGTAACAAGCAGGTAACCAGGAACACAGGGGATCTGGAGACTGGAACACAGGGAACCACTGGAGGCTGGAACACAGGGAACCACTGGAGACTTGACACACCGAATGTAGCAGGAGAGCTGGAGTGATTGCTGGAACTTGTAGTTCCACAGGAACACTGGGACCGCTGGTAACTGGAACGTAACTGGAACAGCTGGGACCTGTTGTTCCACAGGTCTAATACACAAGGATCTCTGAAGACAGAGGACTGCAAACAGGAGACGCCTGTTCACAGAATGTGACTTGCAGGAGAGTTGGAGTGGTTGCTGGAACTTGTAGTTCCACAGGAACACCGGAACTGCTGGAAACTGGAACGTAACTGGAACAGCTGGGACCTGTTGTTCCACAGGTCTAATACACAAGGAAATCTCTGTAGACAGAGGATTGCAAACAGGAGCCGCCTGTTCACGGGATGTGACGTGTTGTCCAAGGCGATGTGAGAGAGCCACAAACTGGAAGTTATACCTCCTGCACAGCAGTGATTGGACACAAACTGCAGGCAGAGATACTAGCTGGATTAGGTGTCCAGATCAGCTGTGAGTTAGCTGAAGCATTCCAGGCTGCAGAGGACTGAAAACCAGAACTGGAACAGAACTGAACTGGTTAGGTGGAGCACGGAGAGCTGTGGGCTGCAGGAGACTGAAGACTGGAACAGAACTGGAACTGCTGGGACCTGTAGTTCCACAGGTCCAATTCACAGGGGATACTCTGAGGACAGAGGACTGAAGCCAGGAGAGCCCTGTTCACTGGAAGTGATGCAATGGAGACTGCGGATTCCTGACACTTTAGAGATAAAGAAAAATTGTTACAGACATATCGGAACAGTTCCAATTTATCGGTAGGAGACAATCATATCTTGATATTGCAGGATTTCTATGTAATGTTGTCACAGAAAAGGAAAGCCTTTTCAGGGGTCTGCCAGCTATTGGTGGAGAAAAACAGTAGATTTGCACTTCTGTACCCTGCTACGTTAAGGGTGATGGTAAATGGCCGGCCCACAATATTCACTGATCTTTCCCTTGCAAAAAAACATTTCTCTACTGTAGCTCCACCTTTGCCTGCACGATCCTCTGCAAGCTCTGGTGGTGATTAAATCTTTATTCTCGCTGGATGCTATGTACTCTATATTTTTACGTTACTGTTAGAATTGAGCACTCTGGTGGACTCTTCCATTTGCTACAACTCTTCAGGATGCTGTCTGTCGGAGTGGGGGGGGGGGGGGGGGGCGGTCCATGGCCAATAATTCTGCTATTTTACTGGTTATTTTGCAGATGATCAGCGAAAATGAGTATTCTGCCTGGGGTCCATTGCCTCCTTGCCCCACCAAGAGTTGGTATCTAACGTACTTGGGAGATGGAGCTGTTAAATGCCACCCAGGGTGGTACTGTTATGCGAAATGTTGTTACTTGTAATACTGTTCATGCATTTTTTTTACGTTGGCTTGGAGTGCTCCCACTGTTAAAGGTGGGATCCCTCCTCCACAACGAGTGGGTCATATTGATGACCATCATTTTATTTTTGTTGTTAAAATAATTGCGTTGCTTCACTTTGTGGTTTTCAATGATTGGAACTGTATTGGATGTCATTGGCCAAAATGGAAGTCCAGTGGGGCGTGGGAGGGCTGGAGGTCTAGATACTTGAGGATAGAGTCATGCTGGTACCTTTTCCATACGACTTTGGCAGTAGGAATCTGTAAAAGTTCCACATTTTTATTTAAGGATGGCGGATAGATGTATGCCTGGAACCACGGATAACACTCACAGTGGGGCCCCTTCAGTATTCTCATGGAACGTAGGGGGCCTCAATACCCCGATTAAGAGGATAAAGGTTCTCACTCACATACGCAGACACCATCCAGCCATAACTTTCCTTACGTGCCCCGTGGATTGCAGATTGTATACAGTCCTCCCACTCCACTAAATCCAGAGGGGTAGCAATTTTGTTACACAGGAACTTACGTTATGAGATATTGAATACACTAATAGATTCAGAGGAAAGGTATTTATTTTTATTTATTAACAGTTTCTTATATAGGGCAGCAAATTCCATTGCGCTTTACAATTGGAAATAACAGTGATATAACAAAACAATGATATAACAAATCTGGGTAATAACAAACAGTCATAGAGGTAGGAAGGCCCTGCTCGCAAGCTTATAATCTATAGGAGAATAGGCATGGATACACAAGGAAATATGCTATCTATTGCATAGTTGTCCACCAGATTGCAAAGGTTCTTGGTGGGTTGTATTATACGGTCATACAGCATGATGAACCGGGGTCGAGAGGAAGGATGAGAAGACATGTGAGGATATATGTGGACTGTGCAGAGTCGATGCAATTTGATAGGAAAGTTTATGAAAGTTATGTGGGCGGTTCTGGAATTTGATATGCTTACCTGAAGAGGTGAGTTTTCAGGGAACGCTTGATGGTTTGGAGACTAGAGGAGAGTCTTTTTGTACATGGTAGGGCATTCCACAAAGTGGGTGCAGCCTGATGAATGTCCTGCAATCATAAGTGGGAGCGAGTAATGAGTGTGGATGAGAGACGCAGACCTTGTGAAGAACAAAGAGGTTGGGTTAGGAGATATTTTGAGATAAGCAAAGTGATATACGTTGGTGTAGTTTGGTTGATGGCCTTGTGTGTGAGTAAAAGTATTTTATATTGAATACAGTAGAATACAGGTAACCAATGGAGGGACTAACATAGTGGATCTGCAGATGAACGTCTAGCGAGGAAGATTAGCCTCGCAGCTGCATTCAGAATGGATTGTAGTGGTGAGAGTCTCGTTTTGGGTAGACCAGTTAGGAGACTATTGCAATAATCGATGCGGGAGATAATGAGAGCATGGATTAGAGTTTTAGCAGTGTCTTGTGTAAGGTATGGTCGTATTTTGGATATGTTTTTTAGATGCATGTAACATGATCTTGAGACAGATTGAATGTGGGGAACAAAGGACAGATCAGAGTCAAGGCTGACACCTAGGCAGTGAGCTTGTGGCGTAGGGTAGATTGTAGATTTTTCAACAGTGATAGAGATATCAGGTTGGTACCTACTATTGGTCGGTGGAAATTTAATTAACTCTGTCTTTGAAATATTAAGTTTGAGGTGGCGAGATGTCATCCAAGATGAAATGGCAGATAGGCATTCATTGACATGGCCCAGTACAGATAGGGACACATCAGGGGAGGATAGGTAGATTTGAGTATCATCTGCGTACAGATGATACTGAAATCCAAAAGAGCTGATTAGTTTACCAAGAGATGAGGTATAGATAGAGAAAAGCAGAGGACCCAAGACTGAGCCTTGCAGTACTCCAACTGAAAAAGGTAGCGAAGAGGCTGTAGATTCAGAGAAGCGAACACTGAAGGAATGATTAGATAAGTAGGATAGGAACCAAGAAAGGGCTGTGTCTAAGACCTAGGGATTGTAGTGTTTGTATGAGAAGAGAGTGGTCAACAGTGTCAAAGGCAGCAGATAGATCTAGAAGACTAAGTAGTGAGTAATGGCTTTTAGACTTCGTAGTGACCAAATCATAAACCACTTTAGTCAGTGCTGTCTCTGTGGAGCGTTGGGAACGGAAGCCTGACTGAAGTGGGTCCAATAAATTGTGTGAGTTAAGAAAGTGTGTGAGTCTGGAGCCATGGATAACACTCACAGTGGGGCCCCTTACATTTCAGTATTCTCATGGAACGTAGGAGGCCTTAATACCCAGATTAAGAGGAAAAAGTTTCTTACTCACATACGCAGACACCATCCGGCCATAACTTTCCTACAACAAACTCATTGGGTGAAAGGAGATGACTCCACCTTACGTGCCCCATGGATTGCGGATTGTATACAATCCTCCAACTCCACTAAATCCTTAATATTAGATATAGATATAGAAGGTTCAAAATACACCTTGTGAATTTATATGCTCGCAATGTAAATACGGTGCATTTTTACGCCACCTCACTCAGATTTTAGCTGGTAGTAGGTGGTGATTTTAACGCTGTCGATGACCCCTTGAAGGATAAATCTTCTCGTCCTTCTATCTTGTCCTCCCCGTGCTGGAAGTACATTCAGGAGCTTAAGGGAATTTTACAGCTCAGTGACCCATGTCGTTTGTTGAATCAGTCTGGTAGGTCATACACTCATTTATCTAGGGTGCATGGGACCCTATCTAAATTGATTACTTGCTAGTATCCAATCATTTATTAGATCATATTTGGGGAACCATATGGGAGATATTGTGATCTCTGACCACGCACCTGTGAGGCTGGATATTTTCGGGCAATCATCTATTGACACTGACTGCTTTTGGCGCTTCCCTGATTATCTCTCTCGTTCAGATTACTTTTTGAAGTATATCAGGTATTGCTGGAATACCTATGTCGACGATAACATCGGACATTGGGATGACCCAGTGTTGTTTTAAGAGGCGTCAAAAGCGGTGATGCGGGGGGCATGTGATTAGTTATGTGGCCAGAATTAAAAGATATAGTTCAAAAAATATTATACTCTTTGGGAGGCGATGGTACAGAGCTTCGCTGTTTACCAGCGGACTCCCTTAGAAGATGCTCTTAATTTGTATCTGCAAGATAAACAATTGTTTTAATCCTTTCTGATGACCCAGGCTCAACAACGTATTGATTACACTAAAAACAGATATCACCGCTGGGGTAATAAATCAGGAAAAGCTAGCGACCATGTGGAAACCCTATAAAGCAAAATCGCATATAGCGGCGTTAAGAGATAACTCAGAATAAAACCGTCACCAATATGATGGATATGTTGGCTTTATTTAATTGTTTTTATTCTGAGTTGTATGGCCCTATACCGGTCCAGGTGGGTTTGCAAGAGGAGCTAATGTCTGCGGCTAACTTACCACCATTGACACAGGTACAGAAGGACTCTCTTAAGGGGGAAATCACTGAGGAGAAGCTGAAGGTGGTCATTGCAGGCCTCAAACCTCCCAAGGCCACGGGCCCGGATGGCTTTACGGACTGTATTATAAACTATTAAAACAAGACTTTCATGCCTACTCTCCTAGAACTATTTAATACTATTTACTGAGACAAGCCCCTCCTTCACTCAGGCATTTACCACCTTGATCTCTAAACCTGGGCGAGATCCTCTTTTAGTGGACTCTTATAGGCCAATAACCCTTCTGAAATCAGATTATAAAATATTACAAAAATTTGAGCTAATAGACTACAGGCCATGCTTCCAGACTTATTGACACAACACCAGCAGGGCTTAGTTCAGATCGTCATTCTGTGAAGGCAATCCGTACTGCCATAACAGCTACAGTAGCCTCCACTAATAACTTGGACTCTAAACATATGCTGCTCAGTCTCGGCACGTACAAGGCCTTTGAAACCATTTCCTTGTATCATTTATTCAGGGTATAAGAAATCAGAGGCTTTGATGATACATTTATACACTTAATCAAATATTTTTACTCGGATCCTAAAACTTCTTTGCTAGTAAATGGCAAATGGGGTGACCTGGTAACAATGCAGAGGGGCACTAGACAAGGATGCCCCTTGTCGCCGTTGCTCTTTAATGTATCAATAGACCCCCTCTTTCGGATACTACAATCCTCATCTTTATACCAAGGCATTCTGATTGGACATACCCGTATAAAGTTACCGGCTTTTGCAGATGATCTGCTTTTATATATAGATAACCCAAGGGAATCAATGAGCGGTATCTTACAGTTGTTAGCAGATTATGGCATGGTCTCGGGTTATGAAGTAAATTTATCTAAAACAGTGGGTTTGTATCTGGCAGCACGTGTGACGAAACCAGGTTGGGGTAATGGATTCCCGATACTTTGGGCTAAATTTTTTATAACATACCTGGGGGTTAAAATCCTCAAATATCCCTCAGAATTATATTGACTAAATATTACGGAGGCTCTCCGATCTATAAGATCTGAACTGGAGGGTTAGAATAATGTGTTACTGTCTTATATAGGAAGAATTAGCTTGATTAAAATGTGCACTTTCCCAGACTGCTTTATAGCCTACAATCTCTGCCGGTGTTGGTCAGTAATAAGGATCTGTCTACTCTAACCTTTTTATTTAGACGTTTTATTTGGAAGGGGAAGAGACCGCAATCGCCATGCAGAAATTACAACAAACTAAACTAAATGGGGGTCTCAATTTCCAGAATGTACAACTTTATAATCACGCGGCATTAATGAGGTTTCTACAGGATTGGCTTAATGACACAGATATCTATACTGATAAACGATTGGATGCTCAGTTTCTTAAAAAGGGGAACCTAGTGACAGTTTTACATGAACAGGAGGCAGAAATAGGACAGGACCTGAAGGACAATCCCTTACAGTAGTGGCTCTTGCCACGAGCAAGCAGGCTTTTTGCCCAGGGCGCCGCTATCCCGAGGGCGCTGCCGGGCAAAGAGCCGCTTCTAATCCACCCTCCCGCCCTGCTTCCCGGCTGCAGCGAGCGCCGTGTGCGCCCGCTGCAGCTGGCGTCGCTGACTGACGCTAGAGGTCAAAATTGACCCCTAGTGTCAGTACGGCGCTGCTATGGAAGAGACGTCATGAGGCTCCCATAGAGAGAAGCCCGGAGACAGCAGCAGCAGCGGCAGCTGTCCGGAAGCAGGAACGAGGTTGGTAAGAATTTTTTTTTTTAGGGTTTTAAAGCACCGCTACTACAGGGGGCACATACTGGGGGCACTACTGCAGGGGTACTACTACAAGGGGCACAGCTACTGGGGGCAAATCTACAGGGGGCACTACTACAGGGGGCACTGCTACATGGTGCAAATCAACTGTGGGCACAACTACAAGGGGCACTGCTGCTGGGGGCACAGCTACAAGTGGCACAACTACAGGGGGCTCTACTAAAGGGGGCACTGCTACAGGGGGAACAGCTACTGGGGGAAATTAACTGGGGGTACAATTACTGGTGGCACATCTACTGGGGGCACAACTACTGGAGGCACAGCTACAGGGGGGCACAAGTACAGGGGGATAACTGTGGGCATGCCCCTTCCCTATGAAGAAGCCACGCCCCTTCCCTATGAATAAGCCATGCCCCTGTTTGGGGCGCACGCACCAACTGTATTTTACCTGGGGGGCGCCACAGGAAACTTTCACCCTGGGCGCCACAAGGTCTAGAACCGGCCCTGATCCCTTACTGTCGTCAATTTACCGCCTTTGGCACCTGTTACACCGCAATAGAAATTTAGGGATTCACAAATTTTCCTATTTATCCTTCTTGGATAATAGTGAGTTCCAGCACGTGGAGGCGGGATTTCTGTTTACTGCTTTTTTTCAAGAGGGTCTGACGTATATAGGGAAAATAATTGACATGCCCAGTGGCACGCCTATGACTTTTTAGCAAGCTACACAAAAATATCCAATTTTGACTAGATACCCAATGGCATTTTTACAAATGCAGCATTATACTAGTTCAGTTCTTATGGGCCCTACACACATGCCGATATCACTGCACGATATGAACGATCTTGCTCATTAATGAATGAGATAACGTTCATATCGTGCAGTGTGGAGGCACCAGCGATGAACGATGCGCGGCCCCGCGCTCGTTCATCGCTGATGCTATGTCGGCTGTGCATGCAGGCCAATATGGACGACATCATCCATATTTGCCTGCAAGTCTACAGAGCCGGGTGATGGGGGGAGTGAAGAAACTTCACTCCCCCCGTCACTGCCCCCCGCCGCCGGGTCGCCCGTATCGGCGGTCGGGCAGCTCGGCTGCACATTGCCGAGTGTGTAGGGCCTATTAGAGTATTATCGCAATCTGATTTGGATAACCCATTGGATTGTATGGTAAGAAAACCTCCGGCTTCCAAAAAAGCTATGTCCATCTGCTATAGATTTTTAACCACACCCATGGATCACTCTATGGTTCGCACGGGCATGAAAAATTGGTTAATCAATTTCCCCTCACTTGTGAAACATTACTGAAAAGTCTGGTAATATCCTGCAAATTGATGCCTTTGGCTCAATATTACGAGATGTTTCTAAATATTACGCATAGGGCGTATTTTTCCCCTAAAAGACAGTATATGACGGGAATGATTGACTCTGACAATTGTTTGAAATGTCGAATGTCAAATGCGGATTTAATACAGTGTTTCTGGAAATGCCCGCTGATCCATCGGTTTTATGTACTGGTACGGCAATACGCCATGGAATTTTTGGTTAACTACCTTCCTTTCACAGCAGAGTGGGCGATTTTTGGGATAGTACCTAATGGTCAGAGAACCACAAAAGGTTGTAAAAATCTATTGATGACTATTGGTTCGGCTATACTACAAACATGGATTTCACCAAGCCCTCCCACTCTGACACTGTTTAAGAGTAAGTTACATCATGTATTTACAATGGATTTTGTAGAAACCAAACTGAGCAGAGACACTTTGGTAGGCAACTTCTTTGACTGCTGCTAAAGTTATATAACTACGCTGTCCATTGAATACCAGAACAGAATTAAATCTGCGTTGCATAACACTGAATGGTATGAAAGGGTGTAGTATGGTATGCCGGCGGCCGGGCTCCCAGTGACCAGCATACCGGCGCCGGGAGCCCGACAGCGTGGTGAGTGCAAATGAGCCCCTTGCGGGCTCGCTGCACTAGCCACGCCGCAGGCA
Organism: Pseudophryne corroboree; assembly: GCF_028390025.1. NCBI lineage: Eukaryota > Metazoa > Chordata > Amphibia > Anura > Myobatrachidae > Pseudophryne > Pseudophryne corroboree. The sequence continues at coordinate 80,430,234 of NC_086446.1, read as the reverse complement.
CGGTGGCTATTTTATTCTCCCTCCAGGGGGGTCGTGGACCCCCACGAGGGAGAAAAAGTGTTGGTATGTCGGCTGTCGGGATTCCGGCGCCGGTATACTGTGTGCCGGGATCCCGAAAGTCGGCATACTGAAGACCACCCGTATGAAACATGGGTGTTCTTGGAGGATCCTCCTATTAAATAAATATAAATGGAAATAGTTTTTGTTGGCTCAACAGTAAACAGATGAGCTCTGGATTCTGGACCTCCCACGCTACCGGGACGAATGACATAGATATGTAATAACATGTTCCATTTTTTTTTGTCATGTTTCTGTTATTCAATCTGCTCCATGACAAACATGAACAATTTACTGTTGATGTTTCGAAACAAGGGCCCTCATTCCGAGTCGTTCGCTCGGTAAATTTCTTCACATCGCAGCGTTTTTCTGCTTAGTACGCATGCGCAATGTTCGCACTGCGACTGCGCCAAGTAAATTTGCTATGAAGTTAGGATTTTTACTCACGGCTTTTTCTTCGCTCCGGCGATCGTAGTGTGATTGACAGGAAATGGGTGTTACTGGGCGGAAACAGGCCGTTTTATGGGCGTGTGGGAAAAAACGCTACCGTTTCCGGAAAAAACGCAGGAGTGGCCGGAGAAACGGGGGAGTGCCTGGGCGAACGCTGGGTGTGTTTGTGACGTCAAACCAGGAACGACAAGCACTGAACTGATCGCAGATGCCGAGTAAGTCTGAAGCTACTCTGAAACTGCTAAGAAGATTGTAATCGCAATATTGCGAATACATCGCTCGCAATTTTAAGAAGCTAAGATTCACTCCCAGTAGGCGGCGGCTTAGCGTGTGTAACTCTGCTAAAATCGCCTTGCGAGCGAACAACTCGGAATGAGGGCCAAGGTTTCTATCCGGAAATGTTCTTATGTTTGTATTGCATGACCCATATTGTTGTACTTTTGTTATGATGATTATGTTGTGAAGTGATGCAAGATAAAAGAAATATTGGAAAAAACAACAACCTTAAAAGCACACTGCTGTATGCTGTAAAATATAGGGGTGTTGCTGTTCAAATAACACTACACTGGCCCTGTATGTTGTCAAAATTCAGGGGTGCAGTAGTTAAAAATTAAAAGCACACTGCTGTATGCTGTAAAATATAGGGATGTTGCTGTTCAAATAACATTACACTGGCCCTGTATGTTGTAAAACTTCAGGGGTGCAGTTGCTAAAACTTAAAAGCACTCTTCTGTATGCTGTATAATATAGGGGTGCTGCTGGCCCTGTATGTTGTAAAAATTCAGAGGTGCCGTTGTTAAAAATTAAAAACACACTGCTCTTCTATGCTGTAAAATATAGGGGTGTTGCTGTTCAAATAACATTACACTGACCCTGTATGTTGTAAAGATTCAGGGGTTCAGTTGTTAAAAGTTAAAAGCACACTGCTGTATGCTGTAAAATATAGGGATGTTGCTGTTCAAATAACATTACACTGGCCCTGTATGTTGTAAAACTTCAGGGGTGCAGTTGCTAAAACTTAAAAGCACTCTTCTGTATGCTGTATAATATAGGGGTGCTGCTGGCCCTGTATGTTGTAAAAATTCAGAGGTGAAGTTGTTAAAAATTAAAAGCACACTGCTCTTCTATGCTGTAAAATACAGGGGTGTTCCTGTTCAAATAACATTACACTGGCCCTATATGTTGTAAAAATTTAGGGGTGCAGTGAAAATCAATGTACACTCGCCTTGTATGTTGTAATAATTCAGGGGTGCAGTGAAAATCAATGTACACTGGCCCTGTCTTGTATGCTGTAATTATTCTAGGGTGCAGTGAAAATTAATGTACACTGGCCCTGTCTTGTATGCTGTAATTATTCTAGAGTGCAGTCAAAATGTGCAGTCTTGTATGCTGTAAAATTACAGGGGTGTTGTGAAAATACTGGGGTGCTGGCACTGTCTGTGGTTGCGATGTCTAGGCCTGACCATCACAACACTGCATGGGAAGAGGAGGCTCCTACCACCATTTGTACGCCCCCTGCAAGTGCTGGGAGGAGCACCGCCAGTCCAGTTGCTGATATTGAGATTGAGGATATCACTGTAGAAGTACACCAGGATAAGGAGGATATGGGTGTAGCTGGTGCTGAGGAGGAAGTTGATGATGAGGATTCTGATAGTGATGTGGTTGGTTTGAATAAGGCACCAGTGGAGACAGTTGTTGGCCATGGGATGAAAAAGCCCATTGTCATGTCTGGGCAAAATACCAAAAAAGCCACCTCTTCAGTGTGGAATTATTTCTCCACAAATCCGGACAACAGGTGTCAAGCCATCTGTTGCCTTTGTCAATCCATAATAAGTAGGGGTAACAACGTTAAACACCTAGGAACATCCTCCCTTTTATGTCACCTGCAGAGCATTCATCATAAGTCATTGTCAAGTTCAGAAACTTTGGAATATAGCATAAGCAGTCTTACTGACACCTAAATGATATGGTTTTGTTTAAATATTATTTCTCTGTGAGGATGAGGATGTAAACACAGAAGAGGGGGGGGGGGTCTGAGGATGAGGAAGACATCTTGCCACTGTAGAGCCAGTTTGTGCAAGGAGAGATTAATTGCTTCTTTTTTGGTGGGGGCCCAAATAGAGCTATCATTTCAGAAAATGATTGGTTTGTTAAAGTGTGCATGTCCTATTTATACAACATGAGGGTGGGTGGGAGGGCCCAAGGACTATTCCATCTTACACCTCTTTTTTTTCTTTGCATTATGTGCTCTTTGGAGCCTAGTTTTTAAAACTTCCATCCTAGATGTGACAGTTGTTTGTGCTGCCCACTTGTGTCGCCTAGCTTAGTCATCCAGCTACCTCTGTGCAACCTTTTGGCCTAATAACAATATTGTGAGGTTTTCAAAATAGACTGGAAATGAGTGAAAATGAATGTTATTGAGGTTAATAATACCGTAGGATCAAAATTACCCTCAAATTCTGATTTTAGCTGTTTTTATGTTTTTTTCAAAAATCATCCAGATTCAAAACCAAAATCAAAACCCGAAAGTGAGGTTTTGACAAAACCAATCCAGATCCAAAAAACGAGCGGGGATCCAGATCCAAAACAAAAACACAAAACCCGAAAAGTGTCCACGCACATCTCTAGTTTGCATGCACGTTTAAATATGTTACTCTAATTATAATTATTTGTTGGTAGTCCGGTATGTATGTAGGGTGAATGGTATGAATGAAGGCAGGATTGTGGATAAATGGAGTGTATGGAGGTGGAGGGTTTATGATAGATGGACAAATGTGTGTTAAATGTTGAGTCAGCTAATTGGGGAATGTTGGGGGTTTCCCTGAAATAGATTCACCGAAATTATGTGGATCAAGGAAAATGTTTAGAATGAAGGTATGATAAAGTGATGCAAAACAAATTTGAGTTATGTAAACGGTAAATATCATGATGTAATGATCTCTATTATGTATATAATTGTAAATATGATTATAATGTTTATAGTTTGTTATAAAATGGAAGCTGTGTGTAAATGAAAACATGCCCAGGCGCATATACTATCGCTCTCTCCTGGTGTAACCCAGGTATAATATACTACTGTTCTCTCCTCGTATAACCCAGGCGCATATACTATGCTCTCTCCTGGTGTAACCCAGGTATAATATACTACTGTTCTCTCCTGGTGTAACCCAGGCACATATTACTGCTCTCTCCTGGTGTAACCCTGGTATAATATCCACTGCTCAAAAAATAAAGGGAACACTTAAACAACACAATGTAACTCCAAGTCAATCACACTTCTGTGAAATCAAACTGTCCACTTAGGAAGCAACCAGGAGACTGTTTGTGTAAGGCCAGTACATTAGGAGACGTGGAGGAGGCCATAGGAGGGCAACAACCCAGTAGCAGGACCGCTACCTCCCCCTTTGTGCAAGGAGGAACAGGAGGAACACTGCCAGAGCCCTGCAAAATGACCTCCAGCAAACCACAAATGTGCATGTGTCTACTCAAACGATCAGAAACATACTCCATGAGGGTGAGCCTGATGTCCACAGGTGGGGGTTGTGCTTTCAGCCCAACACCGTGCAAGATGCTTGGCATGTGCCAGAGAACACCAAGATTGGCAAATTCGCCACTGGTGCCCTGTGCTCTTCACAGATGAAAGCAGGTTCTCACTGAGCATATGTGACAGACGTGACAGTGTCTGGAGACTCCAAGGAGAACGTTCTGCTGCCTGCAATATCCTCCAGCATGACCGGTTTGGCAGTGTGTCAGCAATGGTGTAGGGTGGCATTTCTTTGGGGGGGCCGCACAGCCCTCCATGTGTTCGCCAGAGGTAGCCTGACTGCCATTAGGCACCGAGATGAGATCCTCAGACCCCTTGTGAGACCATATGCTGGTGCGGTTGGCCCTGGGTTCCTCCTAATGCAAGACAATGCAAGACCTCATGTGGCTGGAGTGTGTCAGCAGTTCATGCAAGACGAAGGCATTGATGCTATGGACTGGCCCGCCTGTTCCCCAGACCTGAATCCAATTGAGCACATCTGGAACATCATGTCTAGCTCCATCCACCAATGCCACGTTGCACCACAGACTGTCTAGGAGTTGGTGGATGCTTTAGTCCAGGTCTGGGAGGAGATCCCTCAGGAGACCATCCGCCACCTCATCAGGAGCATGCCCAGGCATTGTAGGGAGGCCATAGAGGCATGTGGAGGCCACACACACTACTGAGCCTCATTTTTACTTGTTTTAAAGACATTACATCAAAGTTGGATCAGCCTGTAGTGTGTTTTTCCACTTTAATTTTGAGTGTGACTCCAAATCCAGACCTCCATGGGTAAATAAATTTGATTTCCATTGATAATTTTTGTATGATTTTGTTGTCAGCACATTCAGCTATGTAAAGAACAAAGTATTTAATAAGAATATTTCATTCATTCAGATCTAGGATGTGTTATTTTAGTGTTCCATTAATTTTTTTGAGCAGTGTACTACTGTTCTCTTCTGGTGTAACCCAGGCACATATACTACTGTTCTCTGCTGGAGAAACACTAGGCACATATACTACTGCTCTCTTGTGGTGTAACCCAGACACATATACCATACCTCCCAACATCTGAGTCAATGAAAACGGGATTCATGAATTCTGTGCACGTATAGTGTGTGACCACGCCAAAAAGAGGGTGTGCCCTATGCAAAATGGGGCGTGGTGATCGCAGGTCATGCCCCCATGTTTTGTCACTAAGGGAGCATGTCCAGCGCTCTGTGAGCTGTTGCCATGCCTCCTCTCCCTCTGTCTCCATTGAATAGACGCTGTGTACATGCACACAGCATCTATTCACCTCTGCTCTGCTAGGCAGAGCAGTGATTGACTGGAGCCTCCCAACTGCCGCCCCCACCGTGGGACATTACTGCCCATGGGTGGGACAGTTCCAAAAAAGCGGGACTGTCCCGCTAAAATTGGGACAGTTGCGAGGTAAACATATACTACTGTTTCCTCCTGTAGTAATCCAGGCACATATACTACTGCTCAAGGGCATAGCTACCATAGGTGCAGGGAGTGCAGCTGCTATGGAGCCCAGAGCTGAGCGGGGCCACCAGCCCTATCAAAGTTACATGTGTTATAAACATTTTTCACCATAGGGGCACTTACAAATTTGTACCTTGGGGCAACATATCTAGTTATGCCCCTGGACCTTCTCATTGTAATGTGGTTCAAATAAACTGGAGGGAATTATAATGTTACATAATATGAATTGGGGCACTATAATTTGGCACAATATGAAGTGGAGGCACTATATGTGGCATAATATTAACTGTGGACACTGTGGCATAATGTGAATTGGGTGTACTGTGTTGCATAATGTGTTCTGGCAGCCCTACAATATGATATAATGTGAACTTAGGCACTACTATGGTTCAGAAAATGAACTAAGGCACTAATATGGGGAATAACATTAACAACGGCTGCAGAGAGGTGTCTTTAGAAGCTTTGCAACAGGGGCCCCTTGCTATGGGACCCTCAAAGTTCTGGCTATGCCTCTGCTACTGCTCTCTCCCGGTGTAATCCAGGCACATATACTACTGTTCTCTCCCGGTGTAACCCAGGCGCATATACTACTACTCTCTCCCAGTGTAACCCAGTCACATACACAACAGCTTGAAGTGGGCAGCGAAGCAGAACTCCTTTCTCTTACGTCCTAGAGGATGCTGGGGTTTGATTTAGTACCATGGGGTATAGACGGATCCACTGGGAGCCATGGGCACTTTAAGAGTTTAATAGTGTGGGCTGGCTCCTCCCTCTATGCCCCTCCTACCAGACTCTGCAAGTTTCATGGTGGAGGCCTTGAAGGATATTGGCATGCTGAATGCAAGGGCTGCTTCCATGGCAGTCTCGGCACGCAGAGGACTCTGGCTACACCAATGGACTGTGGATGCAGAATCCAAGAAAAGTGTGGAGAACGTACCCTTCACAGGTCAGGCCCTGTTTGGGGAAGCATTGGATGCATGGATCTCCACGGCAACTGTGGGTAAGTCAACCTTTCTTCCATCAGCAGCACCACTGGCTAGGAAATCTTATCCTACATCTACACTGCAGTCCTTTTGGACTGCAAAATAAAAAAAATCCAAACGCCCGTCCACTTTCTTTAGAGGAGGTCGGGGAAATCCAGAAAACCTGCACCAACAGGTTCTCAGGAACAGAAACCAGGTTCTGCTTCCTCAAAATTCTTCAGCATGGGCAGGTGGGAGCGAGACTAAAAGATTTTAGTCACATCTGGGCATCATCCTGCCTAGACCCCTGGGTAAAAGATATTGTTGCCCAGGGGTACAGACTGGAGTTTCAAGAACTCCCATCTCACAGATTCTTCAAATCAGGCTTACCAGCTCCACTGACAGAAAGTGCTATCCTACAGGAAGCCATTAAAAAATTGGTTCAAACAAATGTCATTGTTCCAGTTCCACCTCACCTAAAACAGAAGGGTTATTACTCAAACCTGTTTGTGGTACCAAAACCGGACGGTTCGGTAAGGCCGAAATTAAGCCTAAAGTCATTGAACCCCTACTTGAGGGAATACAAATTCAAGATGGAGTCTCTGAGAGCGGTGATCTCAGGTCTGGAGGAGAGGGAATTCCTAGTATCCCTGGATATCAAGGATGCGTACCTTCACATACCGATCTGGCCGCCTCACCAGGCTTATCTCAGATTTGAGCTGCTGGACTGACAGTTCAGTTCCAGGCACTGCTATTTGGCCTCTCCACAGCACTGTGGGTGTTCACAAAGGTCATGGCAGAGATGATGCTATTTCTCCACAAGCAGGGAGTGAACATAATTCCATATCTGGATGATCTGCTGATAAAGCATCTTCCAGGGAGAGGCTGTTACAGAGTAATGCTCTCTCAACTCGACTACTCCATGATCCTGGGTGACATGAGCCAACAGAGAAACTTCACTTCCTGGGGATAATACTCACAATGGAAGTGCAGAGGGTATTTCTACCGGTGGAGAAAGCGTTGGTGATCCAATCAATGGTCCAGGATGTCCTAAAGCCAGCCCGGGTATCGGTTCATCAGTGCATTCGCCTTCTGGGGAAGATGGTGGCTTCCTACAGTATGGAAGATTCCATGTATGGCCCTTCCAACTGAATCTCCTGGACAAATGGTTGGGATCACCTCTTCACATGCACCAGCGGATACGCCTGTCGCCGAAAGCCAGAATTTCACTCCTCTCGTGGCTGCAAATGTCTCACCTTCTCGAGGGCCACAGGTTCGGGATTCAGATTTGGATCCTTCCAACCACGGATGCAAGTCTCAGAGGTTGGGGAGCGGTCCCCAAGGGGAAAACGTCCAAGGAAAGTGGTCAAGTCTGGAATCCATCCTTCCCATAAACATTCTGGAACTAAGGGCCGTATACAATGGGCTTCTACAAGCGGCACATCTTCTGCAAGATCAGGTCATTCAGGTTCATTCGGACAATGAAACGGCAGTGTCCTACATAAACCGACAGGGCGGAACGAAGAGCAGAGCGGCAATGTCAGAGGTAACAAGAATCCTCCTCTGGGCAGAAAAGCATGCAGTGGCACTGTCGGCAGTCTTCATTCCGGGAGTGGACAACTGGGAAGCGGACTTCCTCAGCAGACACGATCTCCGTCCAGGAGAAAGGGGCCTCCACCCGGAGGTATTCACAGAGGTGACAAGCCGATGGCGTGTACCTCAGATATACATGATGGCCTCTCGCCTCAACAAGAAGCTTCGGAGGTACTGTTCCAGGTCAAGAGACCCACAAGCAGTGGCGGTGGATGCACTGGTAACTCCGTGGGTGTACCAGTCAGTGTATGTGTTCCCTCCACTTCCACTCATCCCAAGGATTCTCAAACTAATAAAAAGAACAAGAGTTCAGGCGATCCTCATTGCTCCGGACTGGCCAAGATGGGCTTGGTACGCGGATCTTCTGGAATTACTGCTGGAGGATCCGAGGCCTCTTCCTCTTCGCGAGGACCTTCTACAACAGGGGCCATTCACCTATCAAGACTTACGCGGCTACGTTTGACGTCATGGAGGTTGAACGCCACATCTTAGCTCGGAAGGGCATTCCGAACAAGGTCATTCCTACCCTGATACAGGCTAGGAAGGGAGTAACATCTAAACATTACTATCGGATTTGGAAAAAATATGTGTCTTGGTGTGAATCCAAAAAGTTTCCTACGGTGGAGTTTAAACTGGGACGGTTTCTCCTCTTTCTGCAAGCAGGTGTGGATGTGGGCTTACGCTTGGGCTCCATAAAGGTCCAGATTTCGTCTTTGTCCATTTTCTTCCAGAAACAATTGGCTGCCCTCCCTGAGGTTCAGACATTCTTGAAAGGGGTTCTGCCCATCCAACCACCCTTTGTGCCTCCTACGGCACCTTGGGATCTTAACGTGGTGCTGCAGCTCCTGCAATCGTATTGGTTCAAGCCTTTATAGGAGGTGGACGTAAAGTTTCTTACTTGGAAGGCAGTCACACTGTTGCCATTGGTATCTGCTAGATGTGTGTCTGAATTGGGGGCATTGTCCTGCCAGAGCCGCTATTTGATTTTCCATGAAGATATAGCTGAACTCAGAATGTGCCAGCAATTTCTTCCAAAGGTTGTGTCAGCTTTTCATATCAACCAACCTATTTTGGTGCCAGTGGCTACTGGCTCCTCAATTTCCTCAAAGTCCTTGGATGTTGTGAGGGCTTTGAAAATATATGTTAAGAGAACTTCTTGTCACAGGAAGTCGGACGCTTTGTTTGTCCTTTATGATCCTAACAAGGTTGGGTGTCCTGCTTCTAAGCAGACGATTTCTCGCTGGATCAGGTTTACTATACAGCATGCTTATTATACGGCAGGCTTGCTGTGTCCAAAATCTGTTAAGGCCCACTCTACACGTAAAGTGGGTACTTCCTGGGCGGCTGCCCGGGGTGTCTCAGCTTTACAGCTTTGTCGAGCAGCTACTTGGTTGGAGTCGAACACGTTTGCTAAATTCTACAAGTTCGATACTTTGGCCTCTGAGGACCTAAAGTTTGGTCAATCTATTCAGCAGGAACCTCCACACTCTCCCTCCCGTACTGGGAGCTTTGGTACATCCCCATGGTACTAAATGGAACCCCAGCATCCTCTAGGATGTATTTATTTATTTATTTATTCATTTATTTATTAACAGTTTCTTATATAGCGCAGCAAATTCCGTTGCGCTTTACAATTTGAAATAACAATAACAAAATGGGTGATAACAAACAGTCATAGAGGTAGGAAGGCCCTGCTCGCAAGCTTACAATCTATAGGGAAATAGCACCTATCCTTGTGTACATATGCCTATCTATAGCATAGAATGAGAAGACATGTGAGGATATGTGTGGACTGTACAGAGTGGATGCAATTTGATAGGAAGGTTTAGGAAAGTTATCTGGGCGGTTCTGGAATTTGATACGCTTGCCTAAAGAGGTGAGTTTTCAGGGAAAGCTTGAAGGTTTGGGGACTAGAGGAGAGTCTTATTGTGCATGGTAGGGCATTCCACATAGTCGGTGCAGCCCGATGAAAGTCCTGCAATCGTGAGTGGGAGCAAGTAATGAGTGTGGATGAGAGAGAGTGTGGATGTATGAGAAAATAGGATTTTAATTACCTGCCGGTAAATCCTTTTCTCGTAGTCCGTAGAGGATGCTGAGCGCCCGCCCAGCGCTTCGTATTCCTGCATTGTTTCTTGGTTAAGTATTGTTGGTTCAGTCGTAGCTGAATCGTTTCGAGTTGGTTAGCTTGGTTTTCCTTTTGTTATGTGTGAGCTGGTGGGAATCTCACCACTATCTGTGTTAAGTCCTTCTCTCGAAGTATGTCCGTCTCCTCGGGCACAGTTTCTAGACTGAGTCTGGTAGAAGGGGCATAGAGGGAGGAGCCAGCCCACACTATTGAACTCTTAAAGTGCCCATGACTCCTAGTGGACCCTTCTATACCCCATGGTACTAAATGGAACCCCAGCATCCTCTACAGACTACGAGAAAAAGATTTACCGGTAGGTAATTCAAATCCTATTTTTCTTTATATACTGTTCTAGGTGGCACCTATAATGGCTGGTCACTCTTCTCTAGTCAGGTGGCCACACCCCTTCCAGCATATGGCAGTGCCCCTTAGTGGGCACCTGTGATTGTATTTCCCTGGTGGTCCCTTCATGCCCCACAGAGCCGGACATAGGCATAGGCAAACTAAGCAATTGCCTAGGGCATTTGATATGCCTAGGGGCATCAGCAGCTTCTGCCGATTAAAATGATATGTGGCATGCTTATATTCTGTATGTAGCATTTCATATGCAGATACAGCCACAGTCTCACACAGTATATAGGCATGCTGCATATCAGTTTAATCAGCAGAAGCTGCTTGTGCATCCTTGCCACATAGCAATGCAAATAAGATGCATTTTCATAAAAAAATAAAAAAGGTGCCCGACGTTAGCATTGATGCAAGATTTGTGAGGACACATCTGTATCCAAGCAGAGGCAGAGATCACAGTGTTAGTGGAAGTGTGAGTGCTGTGTGCACGTGAGTGGGTTGGTTGTGCAGTAATGTTCGCAATATGTGTCAGGAGCATTATGTGTGTCATGTAAAAATGCATTAATAATGTGCAACATGTGTAAAGGGCCACGATGTGTGTCATTATGTGTATAAGGGCATTAATAATGTGCGGCATATGTGTAACAGGGTACTACTGTATGTGTGTCATTATGTGTATAGGGGCACTAATGTGCAGCAAATATGTAGGGGGCACTATGTGTATCATTATGTGTATAAGGGCATAAATAATGTGCCCCATTTGTGTAAGGTACATTATGTGTAAAAGTGCATTAATAAAGGTTATCATAATGTGTAAGGCGCATTATGTTTATAAGGACATTAATGTGTCTCATATGTGTAAGGGGCATTACTGTGTGGAATGGTGTATAAATGCATTACTAATGTGTGGCATTATGTGTATAAAGTGCTCTACTATGTGGCGTTGCATATAGAAAGGGCACTACTGTGTCGTCTAATGTGAATAAAGAGCAATAGGGTGTGGTGTAATGTGAATAAGGAGCAATTCAGTGTGATGTAATGTGAATAAGGGGCTCTACTGTGAGGAGTAACGTTTATAAGGTAAAGTGATACTACTGTGGGATGTAATATGAATTATGGACACTATCGCAAGATAAAATGTGAATTAAGTTGCAGTACTGTGTGGCGTGATTGGAATTGGGGTTACTATTGTGTGGCCATGCCCCTTCCCAGCAAGAAGATGCCCCTTTTTGGGCTGTGCGTCAAATGTGCGAACTGTTCCTATTTAAAATATAGGGGATACAAGGACTGCTATGGGTGAGGGGTGATGGTGCTGGGAAAGAGGTGCAAGGTCAGAGGCAGAATCAACGGTGGTGCTAGGGGGCACCAGCCAAAATCTTGCCTAGGGCATCATATTGGTTAGGGACAGCTCCGATGCCCCAGTCACTGAGTGTTTCTATTCTCATATGGTGCTGTCTGTAATGTATGGGGCCAGATAAATAGTGACTCTAGTCACAGTTTTACTAAAATGTTTATTGTTTGACTACTAGACAATGGGAGCCCCTACACCAACATTGTATCTACATTATACAGTATATTCTGTCAGTGATGACATCACGTGAGGCTGGAAATGATAAATTACCTAATGCAGATCCCTCATCTCTCATCAGGTTAAATTACTGTGGTCTGACCTCCTCCTGCTGTGATGATCTCCACTTTGTTCTTACTACAAACCGCTCTCTGACCAGACTGGACCTGACACACAATGTTCTGGAGGACTCTGGAATAAAACTTCTGTGTGGGGGATTGAGACATCCAGCCTGTGCCATACAGGATCTTACGTAAGAATTATTTTAAGGGCATATCCATTTAGAAGCAAAAGTAAAAATGTTCCCATGGAACTGTATATTTCCTACAGCCACAAAGTTTTTCCTATTCAATTCAGAGCAGGTGAAAAGTCAGGGAAAATCCTTATTTAAGGTGAAAATGGCAGGATGTTGGGAAACCCCCAACTAATTACAAATTAGGCAATTGGCAGTTTTCAGTTAGCTTACTTGGGCCAATAATTACATGTATTGTTTATTTGGCAACAGTTTCTTATATAGCACAGCAAATTCTGTTGCGCTTTACAATCATGTAATTTTTGTGGTAAAAAAAAAGGCCTCACATTACCCCAAAATAAACCTTTTTTAATTTTTTTTATTTTTTTTTAAATCAGCAAACATTTTCAATGTTGGTTTTGCCTTGTAAACGTTTGTTGCTTTAAAAAAACGTACCAGATCGGCTGGAGTCTCGAAGCTCTGGCCGTCTCGCAATCCATTACATCCGGCCCATGATCATTTAAACTATAAGAAGGAAATTGGTTGTGATTGACAACAGGATAGATATTTAACTCTTACTGTGTATTTTGTGTGACGGATGCTACTTTACATGGTTTAAAATGATTTTGGTTAAAACTTTTTTTTTTTTTTTACTTTCCATTTTTTATTTAAAAGTGCCCCAACAAAGAGTCTCTCTTTTCTTGTTAGTTCATAGAAGATTCTGGTTCATAAATAAATAACAGCATATAGGCCCTCATTCCGAGTTGTTCGCTCGCTAGCTGCTTTTAGCAGCATTGCAAACGCTAGGCCGCCGCCCTCTGGGAGTGTATCATAGCTTAGCAGAATAGCGAACGAAAGATTAGCAGAACTGCTACTAAATAATTTCCTGCAGTTTCTGAGTAGCTCCAGACCTACTCCTAGATTGTGATCAGCTCAGTCCGTTTAGTTCCTGGTTTGACGTCACAAACACGCCCCGTTTCTCCAGAAACTCCTGGGTTTTACCCTGACACCCCTGCGTTTTTTAGCACACTCCCGGAAAACGCTCAGTTACCACCCAGAAACGCCCTTTTCCTGTCAACCACTCACCGATCAGCAGTGCGACTGAAAAGCGCCGCACGTACAACAGCAAAACTGCTAAGTTTTTAGTTAAATAACTTGCATGCGCGCTGCCTAAAATGTGCATGCGCATTTAGCTGCAAATCGCAGCATAGCGAAAATCGGCAACGAGCAAACAACTCGGAATGACCACCATAGTCTGCAAATAAGGCTAGTTTTAAGTCTACATCACCAAGTCAAATGCCTTTGAAAGAGGGAGAGGACCTTGGTGCTATTAGCTAGTGGTTCCAGGGCTATAGCAAACAGGAGCGGTGAGAGAGGACAACCCTGTCTTTTCCTTTCTGAATGGAAATTGGTGAGGAAAGAAATATAACAGTCTTAAAGAATTTATAAAAGACTCTGTAAAGCCAAAGTGAAGCAATGTCTGGAATAAGTGTGGCCACTGCACTAGGTCAAAAGCTTTCTCAGCATCTAGGGATAAAATTAAATTATTATGAGAGATGGGAGACAAAGAAGAAGAATAGATAGCTGAGAGGTCCCTACAAACATTTACCACCGAGTGGTGACACCATATAAAGCCAGTTTGATCTTGGTGGATAATATGGGGAAGAATTAATTTCAACAAATCCTCCAGAATCTTGCTTAAGAACTTATAATTAAGCTTTAGTAATAAGATGGGACAGTATGAACCAGGAAGAGTGACGTCCTTACCCAGTTAAGGCAATGGTGGTCATTCCGAGTTGATCGCTCGCAAGCTGCTTTTGGCAGCTTTGCACACGCTAAGCCGCCGCCTACTGGGAGTGAATCTTAGCATAGTAAAATTGCGAACAAAAGATTAGCAGAATTGCGAATAGACACTTCTTAGCAGTTTCTGAGTAGCTCCAGACTTACTCGGCATCTGCGATCAGTTCAGTGCTTGTCGTTCCTGGTTTGACGTCACAAACACACCCAGCGTTCGCACAGACACTCCCCCGTTTCTCCGGCCACTCCCGCGTTTTTCCCCGAAACGGTAGCGTTTTTTCCCACACGCCCATAAAACGGCCTGTTTCCGCCCAGAAACACCCACTTCCTGTCAATCACATTATGATCACCAGAACAAAGAAAATACCTTGTAATGCCATGAGTAAAATACCTAACAGCATAGCAAATTTACTTGGCGCAGTCGCACTGCGGACATTGCGCATTAGCAACTAATCGCTCCGTTGAGAAAAAAAATAACGAGCGATCAACTTGGAATGACCCCCAATACCTTTAAAATAGCTGAATTGAAATGTGGAGGAAGGGACTGGGAAGTAAGGAATGCATTAAAAACTTTAACCAGTGTCTCTCCTAGCCTAGTGGCAAGAATCTTTTAAAAGTCCCCACTTAAACCATCTGGCCTTGGATCTTTGTCAGATTTTAAATTTTTAATGGATCTGTAATTTCTTTAAGGTTTATCTGGGATTGGGGTGTTTTAGCTAAATGGGTGGAGGGATGGGGAGTGGGGCGAGGGGGGTGGGGAGACGTGGCAGAGCGTCCCTATAGGAAAAAGTGTAGTCCGTATCAGGAGAGAGTGAAGAAAAGGGATCCACCAGGCTGGAAGAGGGAAGAGGGGAGGTCATCTTAGCAGAGTGCAGGGTTTCATTAAGTTATTTCACTAGCTACACTATCTGAGCATTTGATGTAGTTAATCCCCCTGAGTTGTTTTAAGGGGGTGCATCGTAATAGGAGAGCAGGAGCCACGCAAGATATTGGTCAGTAGGCGACAAGCCTTGTTGCTGATCTTGTGGAATTTGACACTAACCAAAAACATATACCAGTCTCCCATCCCTTGCATGAGTTCCTCAAAATGTATTTTTGCTGTAAGATACATGTTTTGAGAGGAGAGAGTGGTTTGACTTACAGTATACTGTTGAAAGGCTACTGACAGGGCTGTCTGGAAGGGATGTACTTACAGTATGTGACCACCAGTGACATTATTGATGGCTAAATCCCGCACCCCAGGAAATCCCAACAGTCGGAATGCCGACTAGCAGGGACTATTCCCATAGAGTGGAAAAAGAACCTGTGGCCGGCGGCGGTAACGCATACCCAACCCATCTGGAATTCCAGATAGTTTTGTGAATACTTCTTGTTATTAGCTGACACAAAGGAAATAATTTCCCCTCTTAATAAAGTCTTGGCTGCCATGCAGAATGTGACAGGGTTAGATTCCAGTCATGGGAGGTTGGTGTTTTTATAATCTTCCCACGCAGCTTCTAAACGGTTCCTAAATTTAAGGGAAAAAGGATCCTATTTATCACCATCTGCATCCAAGGATGCGGATGTGAGGTGATAAAATCGCCCGAATCCGCACTACGATAATTGATTACATTTATTTTTTTTAACAGTTAGTTATATAGTGCGCACACATTCCGCAGCGCTTTAGAGAGAATATCTGGCCATTCACATCAGTCTATGCCCCAGTGGAGCTTACAATCTATATTCCCTACCACATGTATAAGCACACACATTCACGCTAGGGTTCATTTTGATTGGAGCCTATTAACCTACCAGTATATTTTTGGAATGTGGGAGGAAACCGGAGTACCCGGAGGAAACCCACACAAGCACAGGGAGAATATACAAACTCCACACAGTTAGAGCCATGTCCTCCATGACCTCAGTGCTGTGAGGCAGTAATGCTAACCATTACACCATCCGTACATCGCACAGATGTATCAATTATCACATGCAGGGTCAGGGCTTGCTAGCAAGCTCAGTCCCTGCAATGCTTCTCTGCCAGTGGCGTAACTACTGCCCCCGCAGCCCTCGCGGTGGCTTGGGGGCGAGGGGCTGTGGGGGAGCCGCCACTGATTTAGCGCAGATTGACATGTGGACGAGCGTCCACATGTCAATCTGCTGTCTCCTCTCCCTCCTTCCCTCCGCTGCTGTGTTGGAGGGACACGGAGGGCACAGCGCGCGCCTCTCCTGTGTCCCTCCTGGGTCTCCGGCGGGTCTAATAAATGAAGTGCTGTTCGTGAGCTCTGATTGGCTCACGAACCGGCACTTCCTTTAACAGACCCGCCGGAGACCCAGGAGGGACACAGGAGAGGCACGCGCTGTGCCCTCCGTGTCCCTCCATCACAAAACAGTGGGGGAGCGCGGGGAGGGGGGGGGGCACTGGGGGAGCATATGCGGCCCAGGGGCAAGGGGACATATGTGGCACTGAGGGGGCATATGTGGCACTGAGGGGGTATATGTGTACCTGGCACATGCGGGATGCTATATTTGGCACTGGGGGCAAGTGAGTACCTGGCACTGTGGGGGAATATCAGGCACTGGGGGCATATGTGGCACTGGGAGCACAGCCCTAGCAACAAGCACTACCCTCTAGCAACGTGCATGACACCCAGTGTATGAAACCCCTGGCAACGAGCATGACACCCGGTACATATAACCCCTGGCAACGAGCATGACACCCTGATCATGAAAACCCCTGGCACCGTGCATGGAACCAAGAGCATGAAACCCCTGGCAATGATCAGGTAATTTAAAAGTAATTAGAAGCCTTACTGTAGGACTTAATGTGTAATGGGCATTACGGTGTGTGGCATAATGTATCACAGACATTGCGGTGTGTGTCATAATGTGTCACAGGCATTACGGTGTGTGGCATACTATATCACGGGCATTGTTGTATGTGGTATAATGTCTCAGGGGCATTGCATTGTGGCATAATGTATAACGGGCATTGCGGTATGTGGCATAGGGTATAACGGGCATTGCAGTATGTGTCACAGGCATTACGGTGTGTGGTATACTATATCACGGGCATTGTGATATGTGGTATAATGTCTCAGGGTCATTGCAGTGTGTGGCATAATGTATCACGGACATTGCAGTGTGTGTTATAATGTGTCAGGCCTTACGGTGTGTGGCTTACTATATCACGGGCATTGTGGTATGTGGTAAAATGTCTCAGGGGCATTGCAGTGTGGCATAATGTATAACGGGCATTGCGGTGTGTGTCATAGGGTATAACGGACATTGCGGTATGTGTCACAGGCATAACGGTGTGTGGTATACTATATCACTGGCATTGTGGTATAATGTCTCAGGGTCATTGCAGTGTGTGGCATAATGTATCACGGACATTGCGGTGTGCGTCATAAAGTGTCAGGCATTACGGTGTGTGGCATACTGTCAGGTTCGGTTTGGTTTGTGTCCCCGGAGGGGGCGCTAGTGGGTCAGTGGAGGTAGGATGGAATAAGTGAGGAAACTGGATTGGATTCCTGCGCATGTGCGCGATGTTGTTTTATTGAATGAAAAGTAAAACAATATGGCAGCAGGAATACTTTGGAGAAATAAACAATAATAAATGCAATGGGTATGGTGCAGCGTGGAAGCTGAGAGTCTATGGCAAAACAGTGAGAGTCTATGGCAAAACAGTAAGAGTCTATGGCAAAACAGTATGATAGTATGGTTGATCAATATGCTGGTATGGGAACCAGAGATGATAAACACGTGGAGCCAGCAGAGGTGATGATAATAGTAGCAAACCTGGTAGCAGATGCAGAAGACTTGATGCAGGGTTCACAGTGCTATTGGGAAAGCACAGGCAGCTTGCAAGCTGATACACAGGTGAGGTGATGGGCTGCACCTGGAGATGGAGTCTCTACAGCTGAGGCTGAAGCACCCTGTGTTGGAGATTGGTGTGAAGCCTGTAAATGAATGTAGGAGTTGCTGATGCTTGTAGTTCCACGGAGCTGTAGTAGGATAACCAGGAACACGGAGTAACAAGCAGGTAACCAGGAACACGGAGGAACAGGTAGGTAACCAGGAACACGGAGTAACAAGCAGGTAACCAGGAACACGGAGGAACAGGTAGGTAACCAGGAACACAGGGGATCCAGGAGGGTAACCAGGAACAGGGAGGATCCAGGAAGGTAACCAGGAACACAGGGGATCTGGAGACTGGAACACAGGAACTTGCACAGGAGAGCTGGAGTGGTTGCTGGAACTTGTAGTTCACCAGGAACACTGGGACCGCTGGAAACTGGAACAGAACTGGAACAGCTGGGACCTGTTGTTCCACAGGTCCAACACACAAGGATGTCTTTGTAGACAGAGGATTGCAAACAGGAGCCGCCTGTTCACGGGATGTGACGTGTTGTCCAAGGCGATGTGAGAGAGCCACAAACTGGAAGTTATACCTCCTGCCCAGCAGTGATTGGACACAAACTGCAGGCGGAGATACTAGCTGGATTGGGTGTCCAGATCAGCTGTGAGTTAGTTGAAGCACTATGTACTCCAGGCTGCAGAGGACTGAAAACTAGAACTGGAACAGAACTGAACTGCTGGGACCTGTAGTTCCACAGCAGTGATGCGATGGAAAATGCAGATTCCTGACAGTACCCCCCCTTTTATGGGTGGGCACCGAACACCCACGCTGGAACTTGGAGGAACCTTGAAAAAGAACTTAGGAAACACAAAAGCAGAGGTCCTCAAAAGTCTTCCCAACTTTCATCTTCAGAAGACAGATTTTCCTCCTCAGAACAAGTAGACCATTCAGGGTCATTTGAGACAGAATTTACTTCCTGGGAAAAGGCATAGCTAGGAAGGATAGAACCTCCCATAATGTAACTTGAGTCTTCATCAACAAACTCACTTTCAGAGTCAGAGTCCAGGTCTAGTGTGGTCATGGGAGCCTTTTGTTTAGGAACAACAGAATCTGAGACAATCTGTGGACCAGTGAATTTGAAGCTATATGAGACACCAGGACTAGGGTTTACGGCAGCATAGCCAACACTTACGTCAACAGATGGTAGACTTTGAACTGGTTTTTGAGCTCTCCAATTCTTGTAATTCTTGAAATCTCTGATACATTGATTCAACAGAACCTGATCGTGTTTGGAAAGAGTTGAGTCGAAAAACTGAGAACTGGAAGACTGATCAGAAGACTGAGCAGATGTTGAATCTGGGGAGTCAATACTTTCAGAAGTGTTGCTGTAGGATGGAGACACGGAAGTATATGCCACTTTCAAATCTGAAGTCTGAGAACCTTGTCTTGACTTTGCAGCTTGGAAATCTTTAATAGCTTGGTCTATTGTATCCTGATCTTGCACAGAGAGAGATGTTGGAGAGGATTTAGCAGTAGACAAACTGTTGACAAATTGGGCAGAATGCCCAAATGACTTTGAATGCATAAACTTTGGAGCAAACTCCTGTTTTACGGCTTCGCAGAAAGCGGGAAGATCACTCAGTAGCGGATCTTTAGATTCAAATGAGAGGATTCGCCCAGTCCAGTGCTCTACCTTTGAAGAACAGGAACTGGAGAAACAACAGAACTTGGAAGGGATTGCTGCAAGGTATCCAAATGGATAGACATTCCCTGTAGAAACTGGAACATCTGCTGCTGCGCAGCCTCTTGACCATCCAAACAGGAGACCAGATTTTGTAAGGCCCCTGACCCCACATTCTGACCACCATCCGAGTCCATTGGCCTTGGACAAACTGTCAGGTTCGGTTTGGTTTGTGTCCCCGGAGGGGGCGCTAGTGGGTCAGTGGAGGTAGGATGGAATAAGTGAGGAAACTGGATTGGATTCCTGCGCATGTGCGCAATGTTGTTTTATTGAATGAAAAGTAAAACAATATGGCAGCAGGAATACTTTGGAGAAATAAACAATAATAAATGCAATGGGTATGGTGCAGCGTGGAAGCTGAGAGTCTATGGCAAAACAGTGAGAGTCTATGGCAAAACAGTAAGAGTCTATGGCAAAACAGTATGATAGTATGGTTGATCAATATGCTGGTATGGGAACCAGAGATGATAAACACGTGGAGCCAGCAGAGGTGATGATAATAGTAGCAGCAAACCTGGTAGCAGATGCAGAAGACTTGATGCAGGGTTCACAGTGCTATTGGGAAAGCACAGGCAGCTTGCAAGCTGATACACAGGTGAGGTGATGGGCTGCACCTGGAGATGGAGTCTCTACAGCTGAGGCTGAAGCACCCTGTGTTGGAGATTGGTGTGAAGCCTGTAAATGAATGTAGGAGTTGCTGATGCTTGTAGTTCCACGGAGCTGTAGTAGGATAACCAGGAACACGGAGTAACAAGCAGGTAACCAGGAACACGGAGGAACAGGTAGGTAACCAGGAACACGGAGTAACAAGCAGGTAACCAGGAACACGGAGGAACAGGTAGGTAACCAGGAACACAGGGGATCCAGGAGGGTAACCAGGAACAGGGAGGATCCAGGAAGGTAACCAGGAACACAGGGGATCTGGAGACTGGAACACAGGAACTTGCACAGGAGAGCTGGAGTGGTTGCTGGAACTTGTAGTTCACCAGGAACACTGGGACCGCTGGAAACTGGAACAGAACTGGAACAGCTGGGACCTGTTGTTCCACAGGTCCAACACACAAGGATGTCTTTGTAGACAGAGGATTGCAAACAGGAGCCGCCTGTTCACGGGATGTGACGTGTTGTCCAAGGCGATGTGAGAGAGCCACAAACTGGAAGTTATACCTCCTGCCCAGCAGTGATTGGACACAAACTGCAGGCGGAGATACTAGCTGGATTGGGTGTCCAGATCAGCTGTGAGTTAGTTGAAGCACTATGTACTCCAGGCTGCAGAGGACTGAAAACTAGAACTGGAACTGAACTGAACTGCTGGGACCTGTAGTTCCACAGCAGTGATGCGATGGAAAATGCAGATTCCTGACACATACTATATCACGGGCATTGTGGTATGTGGTATAATGTCTCAGGGGCATTGCAGTGTGGCATAATGTATAACGGGCATTGTGGTGTGTGGCATAGGGTATAACGGGCATTGCGGTATATGTCACAGGCATTACGGTGTGTGGTATACTATATCACTGGCATTGTGGTATGTGGTATAATGTCTCAGGGTCATTGCAGTGTGTGGCATAATGTATCACGTACATTGCGGTGTGTGTCATAATGTGTCAGGCATTACAGTGTGTTGTATACTATATCACGGGCATTGTGGTATGTGGTATAATGTCTCAGGGTTATTGCGGTGTGTGTCATACTGTGTCACAGACATTGTATGTGCTATAATGTATCAGGGGCATTGCAGTGTATAGCATAATGTATAACGGGCATTGCGATTCCTGTCATAATGTGTCACAGGCATTACGGTGTGTGCCATAATGTGTCGGGGGCATTACGATGTGTGCATATTGTGTCATGTGCATTATTGTGTGTGGCATAATGTCTAAGGGCCATTGCAGTATGTGGCATAATGTATACTGGGCATTACTATAAGGAGGAAAAATTACAAATAATGTAAGGGGCATGACTCAGGATTATTTTTCTTTCCTGTGGTGGCCAACGTCTGGGCGTGCAGGTTGCAAAACTGGGGTATAAGGTAGTCTTTTCCTGCAATGCCACGCCCCTTTATGCGAAACCACGCCCATTCCAACGAAGCCACACACCCTTTTTGCGGCGCGCGCATGTTTGTCCCTTTACTAGTGACAATTATGGCGGATGGGGTGGGGGGGGGGGGGGCGAAGCATTTTTTGGCTTGGGGGAGAAAAATTTCTAGTTACGCCACTGCAACATCATTGCCAGAAAATACCCGATGTCCTGCTGCGCACACGCCACCACCGCCAGGTCGACCCCCCCGCACTGTAAATATACTCACCAGTCCAGGTAGCCTGTCATTGCTGCCTCTGCAGGGCTGCCAGTCATTGGATCCTGTGCGCTGCTGTGACCCCCGGTGCTGTAAAGTGAGCTGCCATTTTGCAGCATCACTTTACTGCACCGTGGGTCACAGTGCAGCACATAGAGGGCCCGGTGCTTAGACTGGTAAGTACGTTTTTTGTTTACTTTTTATTTTTAATTTTTTTTTACAAGTGATCAGCTTGTGTGTCCATCAGACACACAGAGCTATAACACTGCCGTGTCCCGCACAGCTTTCTCTGAAGGTTGCAGATCGCAATGCTGCCATGTGATTTCACCAGCCTGAGCTGGCATAATTATCACGGGGCTCACTGCAAGTTTTTTTTACATTTTTATTTTTTGTAAATTCGTCCCAGATTATATTTCCCATTAAAAGTATGGGGCATGCAGTCTCGGTTACTAAATAAAAGGGAATTAAAGGGTTTGGAGCAGTTTTTCATGAAAACTGCTCCAAAAGCCCTTTAATATATTTAAGTGATACTAACATAATGTGAAAAGGGAGTGAAAACACCCTTTTTCACATTATTTTAGTAAAAATAATGTTAATAAATAAGCCTCCATGTGAGGTGGAAGGGAAATTTCCACATCTTCATTATACTCGGTTCATTAGGACTGTGTAAGGGGTGGCATTCTGTATGCCGGCGGTCGGGCTCCCGGCGCTCAGTATACCGGCGCCGGGAGCCCGACCGCCGGCATACCGACACTTATTTTCCCTCGTGGGGGTCCACGACCCCCATAGAGGGAGAATAAAATAGTGTGGCGCGCGTAGCGCGCCACCGTGCCCGTAGCGTGGCGAGCGCAGCGAGCCCGCAAGGGGCTCCTTTGCGCTCGCCACACTGTCGGTCAGCCGGCGGTCGGGCTCCCGGCGCCGGTATGCTGGGCGCCGGGAGCCCGACCGCCGGCCAGCCGTAGTGAACCCCTGTGTAAGAGCAGGGAAGTGCAGTCAGGGGATGCAGGGGAGGCAGAGCCTCACCTGTCATTTTCCAATGAAAATAGCTGTTTTTCCACTGATCTGTGGTATAACAATGGTCAATGGAAATAACTGCTATTTTCATTGGAGTATGAATTAGCGCTCCCCCGCACGTAGAGAGGGACAGATTTGAGGCAGTGAAATATCTGCCTCCCTCCGGCAACCAGAATCTGCTTGGAGCTGGGGGTGGAGCTGGGGACGGGGCCACAGCTCATGCATTTTCACTGCATTGAAAAAAAGTGCAGGTGAAGGCAGCTCTGACATATATGCCTTGACATGGGCTAAAGGAACGCCCCCTCAATGATGTAGAAGATGTATGGCTACCTCTCCCTGGTACTAACCATTCCCACTGGCTTGGGCCGGAGTGGAGCGGTGTCAAAGTGAATGTGGCAAAGGTATGATCATTATCTCCACTGCCTGATCACCATCGAGGGTACTGGTCGGGGAAAGGGGTGGGAAGAGAGGGCGAACAGCTAGGGCTCTCACTATACAGTAGCTCTGCCTTCACACCCACCGGCCAAGAAAGTGAGGACTTTTAGAGGTCTTGCATTCAACAAACTGGTCACCTTTTTCCTGGGACCCCCCTGACCGTTCAGACAGTAGAGTGTGGACCCTGGGCTCTGTACTCCAGGTCCTTCATGCTTGGAGGAGGCAGCAGCTGACATGTGGGTGCTGGGGAGAAGCGCTATGCGGAGAGCTGAGAAGCAGGTAGCAGCCAGCATGTAGACACTCCAACATTTCACACATGAAAACCAGTACAAATTAGGAAATAGGGCGTGACCACGGGAAAAGGGGCGTGTCCACACCCCCTTTCCTATACTTTCAATTTTAATTTGGACAGTCAACCATCCGGTACAAAGCCCGTTTTGAAATCAAGTGGTTTGCGTGGAGCGCACAGTATGTGTATCTTGTTAAAGGGGGGCTGCTGGTATCTGGAGAGTTGTCCAGACTCTAGGGCTAGTGTTATCGTACAGGTTTTGGATACCTGCGCTCACCCTCTCTTTGGTGTTTGTATGTGAGAAATGATGTATCTCTATGATCTGTAAATACCTTTATAAGTCACTATGCTTAGTATAACAGATGGTACAATAATTCATATATAATTTATGATATTGTGATTACACATAATTGCCCTTATTTGCAAATAGTAACATGCATATTGTGTGAACATCCGATGTATAGGGAAATTAAACACAAGATGAAATAAAATATGGTATTGCCGCTTGATGAATATCCTAAAAAAAAAAAAAAAAAAAAGTCTTGTGAGAAAAGGAGTGTCTTTGTTCCAGATATATAGGAGTCAGTCTTTATCTGAAGGGATTTCCTTTCCCCTCAGTGTGAGTCTAAACAGTGTGCCCAGAGACGGTTCTTTTGTCAATAATTGATCGTAGGTGAAGGTCGTGTTCTGGGAGGCCGGCGTCCCGGCCTGCCAGGTGCAACTTACCCTCACGATGTGATGTTTAGTTCTCTTTGTTCACTCTGTGGTGAGTGATGATGTGGCCACTCGCGCTGTTTCCGCTGTATCCGTCCCCGGTGGTGCTCCTCAGCAGACAGGGCTGGAAGCCTTCCTGGCTCTGCTGCTAGGCTGCCGGGTCCCGCCGGAAGCCGCACTGAACAACCGGAAGTTGCGTTGCCGCAACGCTCCGCTTCTTCCTATGTCCTGTGCGGTCTCAACGGCCGCTCCACTCGCCGGCCGGCGAGGAGTCTTGTGGATGTAGTTTGCGGTGATGTGCTGGCAAGCTTGAGGTGTCTGCATGGATCTGTTTCCAACCGGTTTCGGCCGCAACTGGCCTTCTTCAAGGATTCAGAGTGCTGTCCCATGGGGTTCTTTTATTGGTCTTTCTGACCAATCGGATGTGGTGGGTGTGGTTCCAAATGGATGATTGATGTTGTGGTGGGTGTGGTCCAAATGGGTGATTGATGTTTCCATGGAAATGCTTCACTTAGTGCATCTGTTCATTTCAAACAGTAGTGTGCCCGACTTTTTTACTTTTATGGTATGGGGTTTGATGACAACGTGTATGTCCCATATATAAATAGTGGTTTCTTGGTCATATGTATCAACATACATGAATAGTAGTTCTACGGTTAAGTAGAGATATCATTTTCTACAAACATATCACATTTGCATATGTATTCATGTCTATGTATAAGTGGATATGGGTGTCTGGTTTTCCAGTGTCCGATAGTGTGCTCCAACCTGTAATAATTAATTGACTAGTAAGTTGCACCTGGCAGGCCGGGACGCCGGCCTCCCAGAACACGACCTTCACCTACGATCAATTATTGACAAAAGAACCGCCTCTGGGCACACTGTTTAGACTCACACTGAGGGGAAAGGAAATCCCTTCAGATAAAGACTGACTTCTATATATCTGGAACAAAGACACTCCTTTTCTAACAAGAATTTTTTTTTTTTTTTTAGGATATTCATCAAGCGGCAATACCATATTTTATTTCATCTTGTGTTTAATTTCCCTATACATCGGATGTTCACACAATATGCATGTTACTATTTGCAAATAAGGGCATTTATGTGTAATCACAATATCATAAATTATATATGAATTATTGTACCATCATTTCTCACATACAAACACCAAATAGAGGGTGAGCGCAGGTATCCAAAACCTGTACGATAACAAAGCCCGTTTTGGCAGGTACAGACCATCAGTGTTCACCAGAGAAGAACTGATGGTGGGAGGAGTGCATAACGACAGTGACACTAATGATTGGTGGTTAGATACTTGTTTAAGTGAAGAAGTAGTCCGGAAGAGACAAGCAAAATTAAGATTAATAAATCACTTGGTCCACCTAGCAAGACCCCTATACTTGATTTTCAATAGTTCAATTAGATCAGGCATGGTACCAAAGGATTGGCGTATAGCTGAGGTAGTGCCATTATTTAAAAAGGGATCCAAAAATCATCCAGGTAACTACAAACCGGTAAGTTTGACGTCTATAGTGGGGAAAATATTGAAAAGGAATTCTAAGGGATAGCATACAGGAGTATCTACAGACTGCTATGGTTATTAGCAAGAACCAGCATAGGTTTGTGAGGGACAGATCAGGTCAAACTAACTTAATTAGCTTCTATGAGGAAGTGAGCAATAATCTCGACCAGGGAAAAGCAGTGGATGTGGTCTAGTTAGATTTTGCAAAAGCCATCGATACAGTGCCTCACAGGAGACTGATCATCATTAAAGGAGCTTGGTCTAGGAAAAACTGTACATGGATAAGCAACTAGCTGGATAACAGGGTACAGAGAGTAGTGGTCAACGGGAAGTCCTCAAGCTGGACCCAAGTAGTCAGCGGAATACCACGAGAGTTCGTACTCAGGTCACTACTGTTCAACATATTTATCAATGACCTAGAAATAGGCCTGGAAAGCACAGTATCAGTCTTTGCAGATGATACTAAACTGTGTAGGGTAATTAATTCGGAAATGGATGTGGAGTCTCTGCAGAATGACTTATCTAAACTTGTTACCTCGGCGACTACATGGAGAATGAGGTTCAATATAGAAAAATGCAAAGTTATACATTTTAGGACTAAAAACAAACTTGCATCCTACATATTAAACGCGGAAAGTCTAGGGGTAGATTTGGGGGTACTCATTGATAATAGGCTTAATAACCGTACACAGTGTCAAAGCACAGTAAAGAAGGCAAGTAAGGTGCTAGCAAGCATTAAACGGGCCGAGGATGTAATCCTGCAGCTGTATAAATCATTGGTAAGACTGCACCTGGAATATTGTCTTCAGTTTTGGGCACCACTGTATAAAAAAGATATAGGTGAACTCGAACGGTTCAAAGACGAGCTACTAAATTGATTAAAGGCCTAGAGGGACTGGACTACGAGGAAAGGCTTACTAGGTTGAATATGTATACACTGGAAAAGGGGCGTCTAAGAGGAGACATTATTAATATCTTCAAATATGTAAAGGGGCATTACAAAGAGTTATCAGAGGAATTATTTATTAAAAGAACACAGTTAAGGACACGCGGACACTCGCTGAGGCTGGAGGAGAGGAAATTCTGTACGCAACTGAGGAAAGGGTTCTTAACTGTTAGGGCAATAAGGATTTGGAATTCACTCCCTGGGAAGGTGGTAATGGCGGACTCTGTAAATGCATTTAAAAAAGGATTGGATAAATTTCTGATTGAAAATAATATCCAAGGTTATAACATTTAAAATATAGACGTTGTTAATCTGGGTGTAACATGATTTATAGTTGTTAACTAGTCATAAAAAATTATTTCAGCCGGTACATTGTAATCAACACAATTTAATACAGGTTGAACACGATGGGCATTTTGCCTCTTTTCAACCTCAATTACTACCGTATGTTACTATGTATGATCATAAAAAAAAAAAAGGTACTGTAGCTGCCAAAAAGGTACAGTTGGAGGGTATCATGTAGATGCTGGGGAGAAGTGCTGAGTGGGGAGCAGGGGTGGTCAGCAGCCTGCTGTTCAGGGAGACTCGCTGAGGGCACTTTGCCAGGGGTCCATTGCTCTCCAGCCCCTTGAAGTGAGACCCAGCATTAAAGCAGCAGCCCTGTCAGCCGGACATACGGTGGGGAGCCGCGGCTGCAGTGCTCATACTGGCTTCGTTACAACCTGGGCACACACCAGAAGAGAAGGGCATTAACTAACTTATGTCTATCCCTGTCAGCCGGACGGTACAGGTGCAGAGAGTCAGGGATGCGGCTGCAGGTATGCAGGGAGAATAGTGATACTTAAATCGGTCACTGATGCAAGCCAGTGCCTCCCCAGCCACTGACCTTACCGCACGTCACAGTGTAAGAGTGCTGTTACTAATGCCTGGACCGACAATGAGATGGTTTCTATTTAAGAATCAATTACCTTAGGAAACAGAATGTGAGAAATTAAAATATAATCAATACAGGAAAATTCATTGTGAGACGCTGGGACTTGAGGTGACATCAGGGACTTGGGGTGTAATTCAGACTGGATCGCTGCAGCGATTGCAGTCTAAATCCTTTTGTGGAGTGCGCACTGGGAGCCCAGTGACATGCTAACAGCATCTCTTGGCTGCGATCGCCTCTGCCTGATCGACAGGCAGAGGTGGTCATGTAGTGGTAGGGGGTGTGCCGACGGTATTAGAATGCTGCTGGCGGGGCAAAGTCCGGACAATGCAGGCATGTTTGGACCATTGCGGGGGCAGGCCGCAGTGGCTGAGTGATGTCACATGCAGCCGCTGCAGCCCAAGATGTGGCATGTAGTCGCCTGCCAGCGCGCAGTAGCTGCACTGGCAGGGAGCTACTCCCCAGGTGCAAAAGCATCGCCACCGTGGCAGGGCCTGACATGCGGTCTAGCCCTGTGCTTGGCGCCCCCCCCCAGCATGTCAGAGTAAGAGATCATAGGGGGTAATTCTGAGATGATCACAGCAGCAAGTTTGTTAGCAATTGGGCAAAACCATGTGTACTGGAGGGGGGGGGGGGCAGATATAACATGTGCAGAGAGAGTTAGATTTGGGTGGGTTATTTTGTTTCTGTGCAGGGTAAATACTGGCTGCTTTATTTTTACACTGCAAATTAGATTTCAGTTTGAATACACCACACCCAAATCTAACTCTCTCTGCACATGTTATATCTGCCTCCCCCTGCAGTGCACATAGTTTTGCCCAATTGCAAAAAAAATTGCTGCTATGATCAACTCAGAATTAGGTCCATTGATGTGCTAAATTTAGCACATCTACGATCAACTCTGAATCACCCCCTTGTAGTCATGTAGCAAATAGCAGGAAACCTAATTTAGGCCCTCATTCCGAGTTGATCGCTATTCGTAACAGCGTTTGCATGGGAGCGAACATGTTGCAAGACTGCAAATCCACGCCCTATGCGCACGGTTGCAAAAGCATGTGTAATAGTGCAAAAAGGAGGTGTACACCATTCTTCATCTCACGGTAGCAATGTGTGTGCAAGGTGACAAATCGCCTTGCTACCAGTACATGCTGTTTTGCAAGTGTGAGGTGCAAACAATTTGTACTTCGGCGTTGCATTCGCTAGCTTGCGCATAATCGCACAATGGGGTTTTTTTTGTTTTGGTTTTTTTATGGATTTTTTTTCAGTTTTTTGTGTTTTACAAAACAGTGACCCACCAATAATGTTATACTATTAAAGTTGGAGTTATCTAAATGGACACATTGAATAATCTGAGGCTAGCTGAAATTGTTTAAATTATGTTGTACATTTTTAATGTACTGTCAAATAAACACACAAAACAATAGCTTAGTAAATTATGATTTCATTTTATTTTTAATACAAACTTTGTTTTTGAATTAGTTTGGGTTTATCAAACATTTTACAAATAAAAATAAAAAATTTGAAAAAAACAAATAAACCGATCCACAGTGGCCAGAAGGGCCTGGATGTGGCCTTGCATGGCCACTATTTCTGCCCGTATGGCCATATTTCAGGCTCCTTGGTCAGGATCTAAAATAAGTGGACATGAATGTGTGAACTATTACATGAGCACACAATGCCATTTTTTTTTAAAAAAGAAACAGAAATACTGAACATTTGACATTCCACTGTAAAGATGATTATGTACTTCACATATGCTACTTACAGTATTAATGTATTACAAATTGTTAACAACATTTACACTCAATTATTAGTCGAGATACTGTATTTCAAATGAAAATATATATCTCTGTCCTTATATATACTAAACAGCTAAAACCAAGCTACACTGCATGTGTTATGTTTACGTATAACTTCTTTCCAAATTCTATTTATGGAGTGTTTAAGGCCACAACCCATCTTAGGTAATGGCACTACACACATCTCATGATGTGCAACAAAACAAGTTTGTTAGCCTAGGCCTTTATTATTCCTTTTTAAAATCATTTACCATAGATAAATGACTGCTTTAGCAATGTGATTGCAATACTATTGTTAGGTTCCTGGTGCTCAGAACAAGGGAGATGTTACGTAGAGAGTCCAGAGCACCAGAACGTGACGCTGAAATCAGGTGTGGTGTGGAAATAGCCCCTAGCACCCTACCTCTATTGTTTCACCCGTGTGGTCAGTTCATGCCTGAGTGACTATGGTTTCTTGAGCCCACGGCAGCCGCGTTTGAAGGGCGGATTAGATCTGCCCAACTCCGATGCCCCCAGGTCTTAGATTGAGACAAGGCGTGAACCGAGACAGGATAATAACCAGGGGACCTCTAACTAAAGCAAACAGAAGGCTAGGGGCTACTAACAACCCTAAAACTAAATATATGTGCGGCACACCGCCAAAGGAAAAGAACAACAAAGGAAATGCTGTCCACACGCCGACACAATACTGTTGTGTACCGGCGGTGACAGCATAAGCAAAACCCTCTGCAAAACACCAGTAACAAAATATAACCAAAGAATACTGCGGCCTAGGCCGACGAACGCGGCAAAGCCGCTACTCACGGAACCGGTACAAATTCTGGCAAACGGACAGGAACCCCCAATGCAGCCGACACAGACTCTCAGAACCGGAGGACAGGCAGAATCCCAAATGACAGACCGGTGGACACCAAGAAGCCAGATACTCGACCAGGCACAGACAAAGCCACAGGCCTTCTGGACAGGAATGCTTCACGGCAGGACACTGGGATCAGATACTGGGATCAGAAACTGGAACCGACACTGGAACCGACACAGGAAGCAGCTAGACAGAAAAGAAAATACCCGAAGGTAATTGGGCGCTTTAGGTGTGAGATGCTTCGTCGAGCTGCAGTCACAAGAAAGGGGGGAGAGTCACTCCCGTATGTTATAGCACAAAAAAGAGGGGTTTTTTTTTTTTTGTGCCCGGGTCAATATAAAGCTACTATCGGGTCGCCTAGCAACCGTTCCTACACTCTGTCGTATGCTGTGTATTCAATACAAGCAAATCCCGATCACGTGACACTAGTCACGTGACCGGAAGTAAACAGAATATCGTAACCTCAGTCCCGTCTCGCAATTGTTTCCCCACCTATAATGCCGGTTGCTTGGCAACCGCTTCTATATTCCGCCGCATGTTGCGGACATAGTAGAAGAAAAACTCCGATCACGTGACGAGTCACGTGACCGGAATAGAATGTTACTATATAATTCCGGTTCTCGTCTCTATCTCTTCCCCTACCTATAAGGGAAGCTAATAACCTTGTCCCCCAGGCAACAGGAGTCACAACAAACATAGCCATTGGCTAAGGTCCGTTTGCACACTTCCTGTTTGCCCTTATTCATTTATTTACATATTAATAAAAACCTTTTGAAACATCTCGTTTTTACAAATAATATACACATTTGTTACTTAACACATGTCATTTGAAGTAGGTCTGTCTCAGCTTTCAAGATTATTATGATTTTATGTATTTAGCCTAAAATATGGTCATGTAATTGCACTCATGTGTTCTAAGGGGCTAATTAGCCACCATATTAGAGGTGGTATATAAACCCCTCATGTTTTAGACTGCACATACCTTTGAGAAAGCTGCCAGTTGGTTGCAGCGAAACGCGTCAGGTGCTACCAGGGACCCCTGCCAGGAGTGACTCTAAGGAGGACCGAACCATTCCCCGAAGCTTCGTCCAGACGTCCTGCTTTATTCTTGGACTGCATATGGCAATCGTCGCTTAAAGGACAGCATACACCGTAATGCATGAGGAGCTCTCCACTACAGATTCTGGAGCATATTACCCTCTAACGGTAACAAGTCCATTCATTGAACATTGCCTAAAATTCTGAGACTATTATTTAAGCTGGACTATGCTAATATAGGGGAAATACATCAGGAACGGTCATTGCATAGATCTCCACTGAGTCCTAATATAACACCTGGCGAATTGGGTAGTCCTTCTATATGCTAATTTTATATTTTAATAATTGTTATTTAATACTCGATATATGTGCATATTTTATTTAATATCTTACGTATACCTATTGTGCTATTTTAGAAATAAATTTGTTTTATTGAAATATACATCAGTGTTGTGATCATCAAAACCTAGCAGCTAGACAGACACTGCTAGACAGGAGCTCAGGAACTGGCAGGGACTAGCTCAGAACTCAAGAACTCTGGAACTCTGGAAATATCACCAGCGTCTGTGAATTGCACTGAGCCAGAATATAGCAGAGAGTCTTAATTAATTATGTCGTGCAGCTGCCCTGCTGCACAACTGAAAGGTGCAATCAACAGACAGGTGAGGCTGAACACATGGGAACAAGCTGTAATCACACAGACTCACCACCGGCAGCAAACAAGAGTCTTCTCAAACCAGAGCAACGGGAAATCCTGGCCTGCAAGACAACTATAAACATAGAATAGGAATGAACCACTAC
The DNA here is from genome assembly GCF_028390025.1 of Pseudophryne corroboree. NCBI lineage: Eukaryota > Metazoa > Chordata > Amphibia > Anura > Myobatrachidae > Pseudophryne > Pseudophryne corroboree. The sequence continues at coordinate 80,397,866 of NC_086446.1, read as the reverse complement.
CTGTGGTTCATAACAGTACCCTCTCCTTAAGGGTGAGCTCCGAACACCCCATGACACCCACGGGGAACATAAACAGAAGTATAACATAAAATACATAACCAAAATGCAAAACAGGAATGAGCCACAGCCGTGGCTCATAACAGTACCCCCCCACCCCTTGAGGAGGGGTCATAGGACCCCAAAATTCAGACTTTCCAAAACAAGGGATACAAAAAAAAACCTGACACACTGGTCTAACAGAAACAAGCTGTGGCAACAGCTTGTAACGGTGCTGCCCCCCCCCCCCCCCCTTAACGATGGCCACTGGACACAAGACAAGGGAAACAAATATTTTTGTATTTTTTATATCAAGGCAAGAGTCAATACTTATTTATTTTTCTTATTATTATTTTTACAAAGTTCTTGAGGTCTGACCAAGGTAGTTCCCCAAACATTGTCTGAACTGATGGTACCTCCCAGCAAGGCTGGGTTCAAATCAGAGATTGGTTTCTTAACCTTGGGAGCTGAACTTTCAGGCAAAGTACTACTATTAGAAGAAGACAGAAAAGCACATCCTGCAGTCAAAACAACGGGCTGAGACTCTTGTGCCAAGTTTACAGTATAGGGTGAACTCTCAGCAGATAAGACGGGTGACCTAGAAGAACCTGAACCAATTTCTTTAGAACCATATCTTTTAATAACTGCATCACTGAATGCTGGGGGATCCTGAAGAATGGGATCTTCAGCTTTCATTAGGCTGGTTGCCCACTCAAAAGGCTCTCCTCTAAAGGAATATATCAGATAGAGCACAAGGTTCCCTGAAGTGATGCCCAGAAATGGTCTAGACAACAAAATGGTGTAATAGTGTTTGTAAAGCGCCAGAAATTGGACTAAGTCCCCATCAAAGATTATAGATGTTGAGATATCAACAGTCAGGATCTGCTTCCTTCCCATCCGACTGACTAGAGTGCTTTGCTAGGACCTGGTCACTATTGACCTTACTGGAGGCTGAGACTTTCTGAACCCCACCTGGGGCAGTGACTTTCTGAACCCCACCTGGGGCAGTGGCCCTCGGAACCCCACCTGGGGCAGTGGCCCTCGGAACCCCACCTGGGGCAGTGGCCCTCGGAACCCCACCCGGGGCAGTGACTTTCTGAACCCCACCCAGGGCAGTGACTTTCTGAACCCCACCCGGGGCAGTGATTTTCTGAACCCCACATGGGGCAGTGGGCTTCGGGAACCCCGCTGGGGCAGTGGCCTTCGGGAACCCCGCTGGGGCAGTGGCCTTCGGGAACCCCGCTGGGGCAGTGGCCTTCGGGAATCCCGCTGTGGTCAGCACCTCGGATTCTTTTACTGGGACCGGGCCGTCGGCCTCCCTCTCTGGGACCGGGCCGTCGGCCTCCCTCTCCGAGTCGATAATTATCGAAACTTCTCCTGGGATTATGACTTCCGGGACTTTTACTGAAGCTATAACCTTCAGAACCTCCACTAACGCTATGCCTCTTAAGTTCTTCCCTGGGGAAGCGACCTCTAGACCCTTCTTTGGGGCTGCGTCTCTCGAGCCCCCACTTGGGGATATTTCTTCAAAGATCCCTTCTGGGGTTTTGCTTCTCAAGTTCCCTTCTGGAACTATGGTTTTAGATACCATTTCTGGGGTTGCGCTTTTCAAGTACCTACCTGGGGTAACAGCTTCTGAGACCCCTTCTGGAATTGACACCTGAGCTGTAATATTCGATGTCCGTCTATAACCTAGGGCATCGGGTACCGTTCCAGGACTCTGGGCATCGGGTACCGCTCCAGGACTCTGGGCATCGGGTACCGCTCCAGGACTCTGGGCATCGGGTACCGCTCCAGGACCCTGGGCATCGGGTACCGCTCCAGGACCCTGGGCATCGGGTACCGCTCCAGGACCCTGGGCATCGGGTACCGCTCCAGGACCTTGGGCATCGGGTACCGCTCCAGGACCCTGGGCCTTGGGCATCGCTCCAGGACCCTGGGCCTTGGGCATCGCTCCAGGACCCTGGGCATCGGGCACCGCTCCAGGACCCTGGGCATCGGGCACCACTCCAGGGGTTTGCAACTCTGCTTCAACAGGAAAATCAAGAGAGGAGAGAAACATTCTCCTTTGGTTCCTGAATCTATAATGGGGCTCCCTAGCCCAAGGACCCCAATTATAGGACAGAGTGCTTTTTAGTGTGGGTTGTGTGACAAGTACCTCTGCCACAGTAGAGACAGGAGTAGGTCTTGTATCCTGACTCAACTTGGCCAGAGGGCAGGACTTGTCGCCACACTTTGGCTTGCGCAACTCACAGGTCTGCAGATAGTGGCCTAAACCCCCACAATATAGGCATAAATCTAAGTTTCTGCGACGCAGACGCTCCTCTTCTGAGAGCCTGGGCCGCAGAAAACTTTCAAACTTTTTCTCTCTAATTAAACCTGAGGATTCACTTGTCACCATACTGTGAACAAGAGTCTCTTTAGAGAATTAACTCTCAACTACTTCTGGCAAGATAAGCAAAATTTTGGTCAGAAGGTTTTGCAGTTGCTTTAAGGATTGCTGCAAAACTTCCAGCAGCTCATGTTTCAAAGCACTGAAAGCAGAGTTCAGGGCTGAGAGAGACGCCTGCAGGGCTTGCATAGCAGGCATAGGAGGATTTTAAACTAGACAAGACAAGACTAGACAAGACAAGACTGGACTGGATTTTAAACTAGACAAGACTGGATTTTTAAACACCGGACTGGATTCTGCACACTGAGTTCTAGAAAGGACTGGATTCTGCACACTGAGTTCAAGACAGGACTGGATTCTGCACACCGGACTGGATTCTGCACACTGAATTCTAGACAGGACTGGATTCTAAAACACTGGACTAAAAAAGAAAAAAACTTCTATTTAGCTTTGTTTCTTTTTTGTTGTATGGCTGGTGATAATGTTAGGTTCCTGGTACTCAGAACAAGGGAGATGTTACGTAGAGAGTCCAGAGCACCAGAACATGACACTGAAATCAGGTGTGGTGTGGAAATAGCCCCTAGCACCCTACCTCCATTGTTTCACCTGTGTGGTCAGTTCACGCCTGAGTGACTATGGTTTCTTGGGCCCACGGCAGCTGCGTTTGAAGGGCGGATTAGGTCTGCCCAACTCTGATGCCCCCAGGACTTAGATTGAGACAAGGCGTGAACCGAGACAGGATAATAACCAGGGGACCTCTAACTAAAGCAAACAGAAGGCTAGGGGCTACTAACAACCCTAAAACTAAATATATGTGCGGCACGCCACCAAAGGAAAAGAACAACAAAGGAAATGCTGTCCACACGCCGACACAATACTGTTGTGTACCGGCGGTGACAGCATAAGCAGAACCCTCTGCAAAACACCAGTAACAAAATATAACCAAAGAATACTGCGGCCTAGGCCGACGGACGCAGAAAAGCCGCTACTCACGGAACCGGTACAAATTCTGGCAAACGGACAGGAACCCCCAATGCAGCCGACACAGACTCTCAGAACCGGAGGACAGGCAGAATCCCAAATGACAGACCGGTGGACACCAAGAAGCCAGATACTCGACCAGGCACAGACAAAGCCACAGGACTTCTGGAAAGGAATGCTTCACGGCAGGACACGGGATCAGACACTGGAACCGACACTGGAACCGACACAGGAAGCAGCTAGACAGACACTGCTAGACAGGAGCTCAGGAACTGGCAGGGACTAGCTCAGAACTCAAGAACTCTGGAACTCTGGAAATATCACCAGCGTCTGTGAATTGCACTGAGCCAGAATATAACAGAGTCTTAATTAATTATGTCGTGCAGCTGCCCTGCTGCACAACTGAGAGGTGCAATCAACAGACAGGTGAGGCTGAACACATGGGAACAAGCTGCAATCACACAGACTCACCACTGGCAGCAAACAAGAGTCTTCTCAAACCAGAGCAACGGGAAATCCTGGCTTGCAACACAACTATAAACATAGAATAGGAATGAACCACTACCTGTGGTTCATAACAACTATGATACGGTTTCAATTTAAAACTAGTCTTGCTTTAAATTACTAATTAATTTATCTGCAATTATGAATAATCAGGGCCTTCCTACCTCTATGTCTGTGCAGTCCAACTTTGCACATTTTTTTTATGTGAAATGACATCTGTAGCACTACCTGTGTGTTGTCCCTGTGTATCTGTAGCTGCTGTGGAACTATGCATCCCAGCATGGCCTGCAACAGAGACAGCCTGCCTTAATAGTCTAACTGTGGTTCGGAATGGTTGGATGTGGTTGCACACAGCAGTTGCAGGGACACAGGTTGAAGACACATGTTTTATATTTATAATCCTGTAATGTTTTGGAATAATAAATTTGTACTTACAAGTCTCCATTTCTGGGCCATCATGTTCTGGGGCCATAGTGGCCCACTCGCCCTCTTCCTCAGTTTCATATCCCAAAGAGGGGGTGGGAGGTTGGATGTGGGAAGGGTGTTGAAAGGGGGTGGGAGGTAGGATAGGTGAAGGGGCTTGAGAGGGGGAGGGTAGTTGAGAAGGGGGGCAGATTGAGAGGGGGGCAGATTGAGATTGGTGTCAGATTGAGAGAAGGAGGGTGGTTGAGAGGGGGAGGAGGTGGATTGATGGGGGAGGGTGGTTGAGGGGGAATGGTGGTTGAGAGGGGGAGGAGGAGGAGGATTGATGGGGGGAGGGTGGTTGAGAGGGGGAGGAGGAGGAGGAGGAGGATTGATGGGGGGTGGGTGGTTGAGGCTTGATTATCTTCCTCTTCAGTTTGCTGCCTTTGTACTGTGCCTAAAAAGATAGAAACACACATATATGTCATTATGTTTTGAATTTCAATTTTTAATGTCCTTTTTGTATTTTGTTTTTTGGGGGTAATATTTATTTGCATTTCAACATTCCACAGACATACAGGAGTGTCAGGGCCGGTTCCGGGACATCTGGCGCCCCGGGTGGCATTAGGGTGCGTGGCTTCGTACAGGGGGCATGGTCATTTATGCCCCCTGTACAGACTGAATTGATGTGTTATTATCTTTGTATTTTAATCATAATGACAGGGGAGGCACTGCCTCCCCTGACTGCACGTCCCTGGTTCATAGACCCACTATAGCTGCCTTTTGGGACATTTTGTTTGGGGGAAGACCTGAATAAAATTGTGCATGAACTGGTAGCTGCTAAAACAGCTTTTCTGCCCACTGCTAATCAGAAGGTAAAAAGTACCACTTTTTGCTCCTTTTTGCCTCAAGGGAAAGCAAAAGGTTAGTCATACCCTGACCGCTAATGCCCAGGATCCAGCACAAGGTCAGAGACTGCAGTGGTCATTGTTAGTACTGGATTGCCAGATGTGTATTACTCTAAACTACAATAGAGTGTGAGATACACAGAATACACATTTTGAGCCTGATTCAGAGGTGGACACTGGCGGCATCAGACACAAGTGAATAATGTTTTCAGTCTGCACATGAGTCCGAAACACTGCACATGAGTCCGACACACACTGCACATGAGTCCGACACACACTGCACATGAGTCCGACACACACTGCACATGAGTCCGACACACACTGCACATGAGTCCGACACACACTGCACATGAGTCCGACACACACTGCACATGAGTCCGACACACACTGCACATGAGTCCGACACACACTGCACATGAGTCCGACACACACTGCACATGCATCCTGATGGCTACAGCACAATTATGCAGAATGAAATTACACAGAGATAAGCAACTTAGATGGTGTTTCTGGGTGGTAACAGGGGGGTGGCTAGTTAGATGTGGGCGTGTCGTGGTTTGTGACTGCGCCTGAAAATGCAGTTTTACTGTCTGCCTTTTGTTTTTGTAAGTGGGTGTCGGGGGCTAATTCACCAATCTGGGGACCTTCTTGGAGGATTTTTTCTACTAAGGATCACTCTACCATGCAAGTTTCAGATAACAGCTGTGATATCTGAGATGGAGGTCTTATAATAGGGTTTTCTATAGAAAGGAAAGATGATTAAAGTTGCTGTGTAGTTGAGGAGGGAAGATACTTAAAGCATAAAATGGCTTCAGAAATATATTCATACAGTAAGTTATGAGGACATGATTCCCAGCCACCTTGTTGCAGTGTACTTTTCTGTGTTTCACTGTGTAAGTGCAGGGGGTGGGAAAAAGTTGTGTTTTCCTCTATGCAGTGAACTTCTGGTGTGCTCAAAGTAACTGTGCTTTGGACATTAACAGACATTATATTAATGAATATTAACATGTCATATTACTGTTTGTAATGTGTAGGCCAGAGGTGGCCAACCAGTCAGGGGCGAAGAGCCAGAAAAGATCTGTAGTCAAGGGGAAGAGCCACTATCATGCGTGCGCCAAAGGCGTGCGTGTAAAATGGGGGTGTGGCCCAGTTGTCACAAAGCCACACCCCATTTTTGTGTGCACACCTTTCAGTATGATGTTTGCAGGAGTATGACCTTGTGTCATAACCTTGTTTTTAGTCATGTTGTACAGAACCACATAGATATAATGCACCAGTAAAATTCCACATACATATAAAAACACCAAACAACGGGTGCCTCCACAGTGCCAGATACATATATGCCCCCACAGTGCCAGACTCATATGTGCCCCCACAGTGCCAGATACATACAGATGGGTCCACGGTTATCTTTGCTAGTTTGCTGCGCCTAGGCACAACATGACTTATTAACATAAACCCTTCATCTATTGTTCTCAGCTGCAATACAATACAGAGAACAATACAGCTGGGGATTAAGTAATTACAACAGGGGATTAAATCCGACTACCCAGTCTCAATTAATCCTATTAAAGGTCAAGATAAACATGGACCCATCTGTATATGCCCCCACAGTACCAGATACATATATACCCCCTGTGCCAGATACACATGTGCCCCACAGTTCCAGGTACACATATGTCCCCCAGTGCCAGATACACCTATTCTCCACATTGCCAGATACACAGTGCCAGATACACATTGCCATGCCCCCACAGTACCAGATACATATGCCCCCACAGTGCCAGATACATATGCCCCCAGCGCCAGATACACATGCCCCCACAGTACCAGATACATATGCCCCCACAGTGCCAGATACATATGCTCCCAGTGCCAGATACACATGTCCCCACAGTGCCAGATATGCCCCCAGTGCCAGATACACATGTCCCCACAGTGCCAGATATGCCCCCAGTGCCAGATACAGATGTGCCCCCAGTGCCAAATACACATGTCCCCACAGTACCAGATATGCCCCACAATGCCAGATACACATGTCCCCACAGTACCAGATATGCCCCACAATGCCAGATACAGATATACCCCCAGTGCCAGATACACATGTCCCCACGGTGCCAGATATGCCCCACAGTGCCAGTTATACAAATGCCCCACAATGCCAGATATACCCCCAGTGCCAGATACATATATGCCCCCAGTGCCAGATATGCACGTCCCCACAGTTCCACATATGCCCCCAGTGCCAGATACATATATGTCCCCACAGTGGCAGATATGCCCCCATGTCAGCAACATATATGTCCCCACAGTGTCAGATGTGCCCCCAGTGCCAGATACACATGTCCCCGCAGTGCACTACCCCCACCCCCAGTGCTGCTCAACACGCTGCTGCTCTGCTGCGTATAAGGGGAGGAGAGAGCAGCGTGCGCCTCTTCTGCCCCTCAGTCTCCGGCGGCGGTGACTATCTTCATTTCGGCGCTGGGCTGTGAGCCAATCAGAGCTCGCGGTCCGGCAGCCAATCAGGACCCTTAGCTGCCGGTCCGTGAGCTCTGATTGGCTCACGGACCAAAGATAATCACCGCCGCTGGAGGAGACCGTAGAATAGAAGTATGTGTGTGTGATATGATATGTTTAAATCTGTGACTTTGTAACACACTCAGCTGTAACCGCTTAGTCATCTGATTGTAACATTCCTCTGTCTGACCCAGACGGCATCTTTATTATTCACATTGTTAACTTATGTTCACTGTGAAGTAACCTTGACTACACTGTTATGTTTTTCAATGTGTTACTTTATAGCATCTTTAGCTGTGTTAAACAACACGGTTGGTTGGATATAATAATACGCTGATATAGACAGTATGCTCTCTGCTAGTGCATTAAATTGATTTAGGTGCACTACATAGCACAGGGGCATTCTCTGTCTAAACTCCCTCTGATACGCTTTCATTTGTGGTTTTGCAATATTTTCAGCTGTAACAATTTAGCCAGCTGATTGAAACATTTTATTTGTCTAATTCAGACGGCAATCCTATGATACATATGCTTACTATGAAGTAACCTTGATTGCATTTGTTTAAATGTGTTACTTTGTAGCATCTTCAGCTGCAAACATCTCAGTTAGCTGGATATAATACTACTCTGATTAGCTGTGCAATAATCTTGTCAACTGGATATAAACAATACTCTGTCTTATTTAGACAGCATTAAGCACTGCTCATCATTTTTGTCTATTTTTTATTGTAAAGGATATTGGTGCAATATACAGTACAGGGGCATTTGCTGTTTAAACTTTTTTTTTGATAGGTTTCAATTGGTGATTTTGTAACATTTTCAGCAATGTAACAACTAAAGGGCCCTACACATTTAAAGATCCGCCGCCGAGCTGCCCAACGGCGGATATGGGCGACCCGGCGGTGCAGGGGTGGGGGAGTTTCTTCACTCCCCTCGTCACCTGGCTCCACAGATCGTCCATATTGGCCTGCATGTACAGCCGACAGGGCACCAGCGATGAATGCAGACCTTCCAACATGACCCGCCCCACTAGGTACAAAATGCTCTGTTTCTGGACTTCCCTCTTAATTTATGATTTCCATCACCTGTGTTGAACTAGTTAAATGATAAGAAAGCTGTTTCTTCACAGGTGATAGTGATAATAAATTAAGAGGGAAGTCCAGAAACAGAGCATTTTGTACCTCGTGGGGCGGGTCATGTTGGAGGGTATGTGAACGAGCGCGGGGCCGCACATTGTTCATCACTGGTGCCTCCACACTGCCCGATATGAACGTTATCTCGTTCATTAATGAACGAGATCGTTCATATCTTGCAGTCAGATCGCCCAGTGTGTAGGGCCTATTAGTCAGCTGGATGCAATATTTCTCTATCTGATCTAAATGACACTCTTATGATTTGTAGTGCCAAATTGTGTTCATTGTGTAGCAATTTTGACTGTACTGTCATATGTTTCAACTTGTTATCTTTCAACATCATTAGGTGTATAATAATCTGGTTAGCTGTATATAATATTACACTAATTCAGACCAGTGGCGTAAGTTCGTCCTAGACGCCCGGAGGCAATATAAATACAGGTGCCCCCCTATATAGAGGCAAAAAAAAAAAATTATATATATACATACACACACCACACCAATATTGATCCTGCAGGCTATATATATATTTATACATATATCCTGCCATTCTTTGCAAGCATAATGGCCTGTGCATGAAGAAATTTCCAAAGGACAGCTCTTGCGGTGAGAGCTATTCTTTGCCATGATACAGTAGAACTTCCCGGTGTATGATCCGGAGTCCTATCTGTGCATGCGTGGGCTGATGCGCCCCACTGGGGGGTGCTGGGAGGGGTCCAATGGGAAATGTGATAGAAGCCCATCTAAAGATGGTGTTGCCCACCGCATCCAAGCCCTGGGGTCTAGGCTTGGTGGATAAGTAGTAAGCCGCCAAACCTCTGAAAACTGCATTTTTGGAGGTTTGGCTGCATTTTTAACCTTGTGCTAATGATACATCCCAGCAGACCAGTGCCAGTTTAGGGTCCACATGGGCCTGGAGCTGAAAGTGAGTCTATTATGTGACCGATACTGCGGGAGGGGAGGCAATCATTTTGCTGGCTGTCGGGATTCCTAGCGGTCAGGATACCGACACCAGAATACCGTCTCACAGGTCTTATTCCCATTCGTGGGTGTCCACAACACCAATAGAGTGGGATGGGAACCACCGAGACCACTGCGTTGCGAGCGCAACAAGCAAGGGCATTCATTGCGCACGCCTCCTGCCAGCATTCTGACGGACGGGATGCTGCTGTCAGGATGCTGACAGACGGCATCCCGTCTGTCGGTAAAACATATGTATTCCCTGCGGGAGGACAATTAATTATGGGAGGAAGATGGGGCGGGATGGTCGCGGGCGGGCAGAAGGACTTGGCAAATGGGGGCGGGGCAGATGGAGTAACAGAGGTCTGGAGGACGGGATGAGGCAGGATGGGGGTCATTGTATATATGACAAAAATGCAGATTCATTAAACGGGCATTGAAACGTTGCACTACTTCAATTGGTGTCAGTGTGCAAATCATTGGAGTGCCGCACCACCTCTATTTTGCTAAACTACTTTGCTGTGAGGGCACCCAATGTATTAGTCTATTATGTGGCTGTGCCAGACCCCTACCTCTATCTATATATACAAACATACATACAGTATACTGGCAGTGCACTTATACAGGGAGAAAGGGAGCATAGATGGATACCTTGTGTAGTGAAAGAAGGCTCTTCTCTCCTCCCCAATTACCGGAATCAGAGCGCAATTAGGAAGTGGAATCCAAGGCAAGCGTGGTACCAGCTCTTAAACACCGCCTCGCACGTGTGTCCATCCGTCCCGTCCCCCCCTTCCCCACAGCAGCGGGGCAACGGTAGCAGCAGCTCCTCTCCTACCTCCCACAGCAGGCGCGCACCAGCGTACTCTCCTGGGGTTTGCGCTGTAGTGGCGGCTTACAGGAATGAGTCAGTTCAGTGACGTAACTAGAAATTTTTCTCCGCCAAGCCAAAAAATTCTTCGGTGCCCCACCCACCCCCCTCCATAATTGGCAGTATAGGGTGTGTGGCTTCGTTGGGATGGGCGTGGCTTACCATAAAGGGGCGTGACATTGCAGGAAAAGACTGCGTTATACCCCAGTTTTCCAACCTGCACGCCCAGACGGGAAAGAAAAATAATCCTGATTCATGCCCCTTACATTATTTGTAATTTTTCCTCCTTATAGTAATGCCCAGTATACATTATGCCACATACTGCAGTGGCCCTTAGACATTATGCCACACACAATAATGCACATGACACAATATGCACACACCATAATGCCCCCGACACATTATGCCACACACCGTAATGCCCCCGACACATTATGACAGGATTCGCAATGCCCGTTATACATTATGCTACACACTGCAATGCCCCTGATACATTATACCACACACCGTAATGCCTGTGACACATTATGACAGGATCACAATGCCCGTTATACATTATGCTACACACTGCAATGCCCTTGATACATTATAGCACATACAATGTCTTTGACACAGTATAACACACACCACAATGAGCCTGAGACATTATACCACATATCACAATGCCTGCGATATAGTATACCATACACCGTAATGCCCGACACATTATGACACACACCGCAATGTCCGTGATACATTATGCCACACACCGTAATGCCCATTATACATTAAGTTCTACAGTAAGGCTTCTAATTACTTTTAAATTACCTGCTCGTTGCCAGGGGTTTCATGCTCTTGGTTCCATGCACGGTGCAAGGGGTTTTCATGCTCAGGGTGTCATGCTCGTTGCCAGGGGTTTCATGCACTGGGTGTCATGTTCATTGCCAGCGGTTTCATGCTCTTGGTTCCATGCACGGTGCCAGGGGTTTTCATGCTCAGGGTGTCATGCTCGTTGCCAGGGGGTTCATGCTCTGGGTGTCATGCTCGTTGCTAGGGGATAGTGCTTGTTGCTAGGGCCGTGCTCCCAGTGCCACATCTGCCCCCAGTGCCAGATATTCCCCCACAGTGTCAGGTATATGCCTCCAGTGCCAGGTACATGCCCCCTGTGCCAAATATACCCCCCCCAGTGCCACATATGCCCCCTCAGTGCCTGCTCCCCCCAGTGCCAAATATTTCACCACAGTGCCACATATGCCCCCTCAGTGCCTACTCCCCCACAGTGCCAGCTATATGCCCCCAGTGCCAGATATTCCTCCACAGTGCCAGGCATATGCCCCCAGTGCCAGATATTCCCCCACAGGGCCAGGTATATGCCCCCAGTGCCAGATCTTCCCCCACAGTGTCAGGTGTATGCCCCCAGTGCCAGATATTCCCCCACAGGGCCAGGTATATGCCCCCAGTGCCAGATCTTCCCCCACAGTGCCAGGTATATGCCCCCAGTGCCAGATATTCCCCCACAAGGCCAGGTATATGCGCCCAGTGCCAGGTATATGCCCCCAGTGCTAGATATTCCCCCACAGGGCCAGGTATATGCCCCCAGTGCCAGATCTTCCCCCACAGTGCCAGGTATATGCCCCCAGTGCCAAATATACCCCCCTCCCCAGTGCCAGGTATGCCCCCCCCCAGTGCCAGGTATATGCCCCCCCAGTGTCAGGTATATGCCCCCCAGTGCCAGGTCTTCCCCCACAGTGCCAGGTATATGCCCCCCAGTGCCAGGTATATGCCCCCCAGTGCCAGGTCTCCCCCCCCCAGTGCCAGGTATATGCCCCCCAGTGCCAGGTATATGCCCCCCAGTGCCTGCTCTCCCCCCCCCTTGTGTTGGAGGGACACGGAGCGCATAGAGCGTCTCTACTGTGTCCCTCCCTGGCTCTCTCCCCCGGCCGGTCTAATACAGGAAGTGCCGGTTCGTGAGCCAATCAGAGCTCACGAACGGCACTTCCTGTATTAGACCGTCCGGGGGAGAGAGCCAGGGAGGGACACAGGAGAGACGCGCTATGCGCTCCGTGTCCCTCCAACACAGCAGGGAGGGAGACCGCAGATTGACATGCGGACGCTCGTCCGCATGTCAATCTGTGTAAAGTCAGGTGCGCCACTGCGAGGCGCCCTCTGCAGGTCAGGAGCCCGGCGGCAGCAGACTCCGCTGCCTCCCAGAGTTCCGCCTCTGATTCAGACAGCATTTTTATAAACTATGCTGCTAACCTATGTGTTTTGTGAAGCACCTTTGTGGCCTCTTTTCCAGCTGTGCAACTATCTTGTTAGCTGGTTATAAACATTATTCTGCCTGATCAAGACAGAAAAAAAACCTTTTTTTTATCTATTATTCTGTCAGCAACTGTTCACGTTGGTACAGACCCTAAGCTTGACATTTACTTATTTATTAATATTTTTCCTCAACAAGAGGAATAACACAATCCTGTATACATGCTTATTTTTTCTTAATTTTTCATACTTTTCTATATTCAGAACTCTCATTGGCGATTTGGTGAGGTCCTGTATGGTTGATAACGCCAACAGCAGATCCACTTCCTTCACTCTTCTCATTACATTTGAAATTATTATTTTTTCCTCTTTTTCTTATTTATGAACTCTCATCAACGATTCTGGGTAAAATACGGGATTTTTTTCTACTACCAAACCACACTTAAAATGCTCAATCTCGTCTGATCTTGGAAGCGATAAAGTGTTGGGCCGCATCAGTACCTGGAGGGTGACCTCCAGAGAATATATACGGTGTAGTAGATTAATGCGAATTTAAAATCCAGCCTAACATTGACAGCAGATTCATACTTTTTTCTGACTTCCTTCCATTCTTAAGCTTACATCCACCACCATTTGATAATGTTGGTCAAAATGGGGAACTAGATATCAATCTCTATTATGTTCATTTATTGAATGATAGGATATACAACATACCTTGAGGGCGCCGTTGTCCAATTCCCTAATATAAGAGTATTATTGGCATCCTGCTGCATGTTGGGCTAATATGCCTTAATTAATTTGATATTTTCAGATTATCTGTTTACTATATATATATGTATTTGATATAAGTACGAAATTCTGCATGGTATCGTGGACAAAGGGCCTATGAATTAATTTTTGTTAATAAAAACAATTTTATAGAAATGTAATTAAAAGTTAGGTTTTAACTTCTATATGGTTTTCTTAACGAGTGCGCCAACAAAGGGTCTTTATTTCTTGTCTCTTGTACATTGACTAACCAGTAGCTCTTATAGAGGCTATCAGAGATGTTCTGCAAATTCCTGATAAGGTGACAGTGGAGTGTGAGGAATCTTATTTTAATGTAAAAAAGAAATCCTCAGTCACTTTTCCTGTGTCAAAGGAACTGAATACCCTGTTTGAAGAACCATGGGTTAATCCTGATAGGAAATTTCAAATCCCTAAGAGGTTACTTTCATCCTTTCCTTTTCCTCCTGAGGATAAGAAAAAATGGAAAAATCCACCGATATTGGATGCATCAGTATCCAGGCTGTCATGAAACATAGTATTGCCTGTCCCTGGTGCAGCCTTCCTAAAAGACACGGCTGATCGTAAAATTGAGATCACACTCAAATCATTGTACACACCTGCTGGGGTGCCTAGAGACCCACTATTGCATGTGCCTGGATCACAAAAGCCATTGCTAAATGGTCAGGTAACCTAATTGAAGGGTTAGTTTCCTTATCTCGGGGGGAGATTGTTTTACTACTGCAACATATACAGGACTCTGCAAACTTTATGGTGGAAGCCATAGTAGGCTTGCTTAATGCATGCACCACTGCTATGGCAGTGTCAGCATGCAGAGGCTTATGACTACGCCAGTGGACTGCTGTTGCAGACTCCAGGAAAGGTGTGGAAGGCCTACCATTTACAGGAGAGGCCTTATTTGGAGATGAACTGGATAAATGGATCTCCAAAGCTACTGCGGGTAAGTCCACATATCTTCCTTCCGCAGCTCCCCCAGCCAGGAAGGCCTACTCAGTTTTCAATTTGCAGTCCTTTCAGACAGCCCAGTTTAAGGGAAAAACCAGAGGTTTTTCTACAGCCACCAGAGGTGCTAGAGGTAAACCACACAAACCAGCAGCTGCCGGTTCTCAGGAACAGAGTTCAAACTCTGCTTCCTCAAAGCCTTCAGCATGCCGGTGGGCCACTGGGCCTGGAAGACTGGCAGGTGGAAGCCTTGCTACAATTCTTCAGTCACATCTGGATAAGTTTGTGCCAGGATCCCTGGGTCATAAATCTTATTTCCCAGGGCTACAGACTGGAGTTCCAGGAGCTCCCACCTCACAGATTCTTCAAATCAGGCTTACCATTTTCGCAAGAGGCAAGTATAACTTTACAGGATGCCATTCAAAAACTGGTACAGACTCAGGTCATTGGGGTCATTCCGAGTTGACCGCTCGCTACCGTTTTTTGCAGCGCAGTGATCAGGTCTCTACTGTGCATGCGTATGCACTGCAATGCGCATGCGTGTCGTATGGGTACACAGCAGATTGTTGCCGAGCAATGGATTTAACGAAGAATCCATTTGCACGGGCGATTGCAAGGAGATTGACAGGAAGAGGGCGTTTATGGATATCAACTGACCATTTTCTGGGAGTGGTAGGGAAAACATAGGCGTGTCCGAGCGTTTGCAGGGCGGGTGTCCGACGTCAATTCCGGCACCAAAAAGACTGAAGTGATGGCAAGCGCTGAGTAAGTCCAGAGCTAGTCTGAAACTGCACAAAATGTTTTTGCAGAGATCAGCTGCACAGGCATTCGCACACTTGCAAAGCGAAAATACACTCCACTGTGGGTGGCGACTATGCGTTTGCACGGCTGCTAAAAGTAGCTAGCGCGCTATCAACTCAGAATAAACCCCTTTGTTCCAGTTCCACCTCATCTGCAAAACAAGGGATATTATTCCAACCTGTTTGTAGTACCGAAACCGGACAGTTTGGTAAGACCAATTTTGAACCTCAAGTCGTTGAACCTGTACTTGCGAGTGTTCAAATTCAAGATGGAGTCTCTGAGAGTGGTGATCTCAGGTCTGGAGGAGGGGGAATTCCTAGTGTATCTGGATATCAAGGATGCGTACCTTCACATTCCGATCTGGCCACCTCATCAGGCTTATCTATGGTTTGCACTGCAGGACTGTCACTATCAGTTCCAGGCCCTGCCATTTGGTCTCTCCAGGGCCCCAAAGGTATTCACCAAGGTGATGGCAGAGATGATGTTTCTCCTCTGCAAACAGGGAGTGAACATAATTCCATTCCTGGATGATCTTCTGATAAAGGCGCCATCCAGGGAGAGGTTGTTGGACAGCATTGCCCTCTCAACCAGACTACGGGTGGATTCTGAACCTTCCGAAATCTCACCTAGAACCAACACGGAGGCTTCCATTCCTGGGAGTGATACTGGACACAGAGTCACATAAAGTGTTCCTTCCGTTGGAAAAGGCATTGGTAATCCAGTCGATGGTTCGGGATGTCCTGAAGCCAACCCGGATATCGGTGCACCTATGCATTCGCCTTCTGGGGAAAATGGTAACATCTTACAAGGTGCTTCAGTACGGAAGGTTTCACGCAAGACCCTTCCAGCTCGATCTGTTGGACAAATGGTCCGGATCACATCTTCACATGCACCAGAGGATTCGTCTGTCGCCAAAAGCCAGGATTTCTCTTCTATGGTGGCTTCAGACTTCTCACCTAATCGAGGGTCGACGGTTCGGTATTCAGAATTGAATTCTGCTAACCACTGATGCAAGCTTCAGATGTTGGGGAGCAGTCAGCCAGGGGGTGCAGTTTCAGGGAAGATGGTCAAGTCAGGAAATCATCCTTCCAATCAACATTCTGGAACTCAGGGCCATATACAATGCCCTTCTGCAGGCCTCATATCTTCTTCAAGATCGGGCCATACAGGTCCACTTTGACAATGTAACGGCAGTGATGTACATAACCGACAGGGTGGAACGAAAAGCAGAGCAGCAATGTCAGAGGTGTCAAGAATTCTCCTCTGGGCAGAGAAACACACTTTGGCATTGTCAGCGGTCTTCATTCCAGGAGTAGACAACTAGGAAGCAGACTTCCTCAGAAGACACGACCAGCACCCGGGGAAGTGGGCCTTCACCCGGAGGTGTTCAGGTGCTTGACAAGTCGGTGGAGATATCCACAAATCAACAGGACAGCCTCTCGTCTCAACAAGAAGCTCAAGCGGTATTGTTCCAGGTCGAGAGACCCACAGGCGATTGACGATTCCATGGGTTTATCAGATGATGTACGTGTTTCCTCCACTTCCTCTGATCCCAAGAATTCTCAAAAGAATAAAGAGGGAAAGGGTTCAAACAATACTCGTTGCTCCAGACGGGCCAGGAAGGGCCTGGTACGTGGACCTTCTAGAGATGCTCCTCGAAGATCCGTGGCCTCTAGCTCTTCTCGAGGAACTTCTGCAACAGGGCCCATTTGTCTATCAAGACTTAGCACGGCTATGTTTAATGGCATGGAAGTTTAATGGCTGATTCTAGCCAGGAAAGGGATCCCTGACAAGGTCATCCTGATTATGATCCAAGCCAGAAAGGGGGTAACGTCTAAACATTACCACCCTATTTGGAAGAAAAATGTCTCTTGGTGTGAGAGCAGTAAATATTCTGCTGTGGAATTTCATCTGTGACGTTTCCTGTTTGGAGATGTGGGCCTACGTCTGGGCTCCATAAAAGTACAGATTTCGGGCTTATCCATTTTCTTTCAGAAACAAATGGCTTCTCTCCCTGAGGTCCAGATGTTTTTGAAAGGTGTCCTGCACATCCAACCTCCCTTTGTGCCTTCCATGGCACCATGGGATCTCAATTTGGTGCTGCAGTTCCTCCAATCAGACTGGTTTGAACCGTTACAGGAGGTAGACTTAAATATCTTACATGGAAGACCGTCACACTGTTGCCCTTGGCTTCAGCAAGACATGTGTCGGAGCTGGGGGCCTTATCTCACAAGAGCTCCTATTTAATTTTCCATGAAGACAGAGCTGAACTTGTCAGAAATTTCTTCCTAAAGTGATGTCTGCGTTTCACAACTGCCAACCTATTGTGGTTCCGGTTGTTACTGACACCTCTGCTACTCCAAAGTCTTTGGATGTTGTGAGAGCTTTGAAAGTGTATGTGAAGCGAACAGCTCATCACAGAAAGTCCGACTCGCTGTTTGTTCTTTATGATCCCAATAAGATTGGGTGTCCTGCTTCAAATCTGGATCAGGCTCCAGCATGCTTGTTCCATGGCAGGATTGCTGGTTCCAAAATCTGCCGAGCAACTACTTGATCAGGTTCGAACATGTTTGCTAAGTTCTACAAGTTCGATACTTTGACCAAACTGAAGGTCCTCAGAGGCCAATCAGTTCTGCAGGAACCTCAGCACTCCCCCACCCGGTTTGGGAGCTTTGGTACATCCCCATGGTACTAAATGGATTCCCAGTATCCTCTAGGGCATAAAAGAAAATAGTATTTTAATTACTTACCGGTAAATCCTTTTCTAGTAGTCCGTAGAGGATACTGGGCGCCCACCCAGTGCTTCGTACTTCCTGCACTGTTACTTGGTTAAGTATTGTTGTTGGTTCAGCTGTTGGTGTTCCTGTTTTCAAGTTTGGTTAGCGTTGCTTTCCTCTTGTTTTATGTGTGCTGGTTCGGAATCTCACCACTATCCTTTTATATCCTTCTCTCAAAGTATGTCTGTCTCCTCGGGCACAGTTTCCAAGACTGAGTCTGGTAGGAGGGGCATAGAGGGAGGAGCCAGCACACACTATCAAATTCTTAAAGTGCCCATGGCTCCTAATGGACCCGTCTATACCCAATGGTACTAAATGGATTCCCAATATCCTCTACGGACTATGAGAAAAGGCTTTACCAGTAGGTAATTAAAATCCTATTATTGTTCCATAAAAAGATACATTGTAACACAATTCCTAAATACTTCAGTCCTATAGCCTGGAACAGAAAGAAGGGCACATTCAAGTAATAAGCCTTAGAACCTATACACAAGTTAGTCTGATTAAGTGCTAGAGATATAACAGACTTTATTAACCACTGGCTGATATGTGGGTAATCTTTATGTTCTTATCAAGGGATGACCAGGTTGCACACTCTTCGGTATTATACACTGTATTTAAATAATGAGCTAAGAATGATCCTTAACACAATATATTAAGGTAAATAGGCTCTAATATTCTAAGATGGGCGGCCACTAATATATTTTACCACATAGTATACAGGCTGTACACTCTTGAATATTTTGCTTGTAATAAGATAATAAGTATTTTCTATATGATCAGGATAGGAGATGAGGTATGACACTGGAAACACCTTGCCTGTAGTAATAGGTTGCTACTACTGAGGAATAATTGATATATTGCTGAAGGTGTGGATATACACTCATATATAATCTTCTTATATTTATGTGCTGAAAGAGTTTTCAGAACGATCAGCATTGGAATAATAATACTACACGGAAATTCATCAGAGATGACCTACTAGTGGAAATGCATTATATGTGAGGTACCCACATGAAATATATACCTGGTGTGATGGGATTACCTAAATAAAAGAATGCATTATTTTTCTACAACCCATTTCTGAATAAGAATACACTAATAACCTCTCGGTATAATAATTGATATCATCCTAGTGTAGTGAATAACACATTGTCAGCAGAGAAATAAAAGAAGACAACTGAAAGACATTTGGCTACAAACCAGGATTTATTTCCTTGTTACAGATGTGTCCTCTTCCAGCTTTGCCGTGATGCGTATGCTTAGTGGCAGGTGACTCGCATTGCACGGTAAAACTGCATACACAGCCTGGTGGGACATAGCATTGCTGTGATGCATTCACCCATGCGTACGCATCACAGCAATGATGGAAGAGGACATATCTGTAGAATCAATAACCTATAGCCTGTGGTAGAACTCTCAAAACTATTATATAGGGTTCATTTACACCATTTAACAGGTATACTATTTCCAGTGCAACAGAAACTCTGCCTTTTCTCCTAGCACACCAACAAGCCCCCCCCCCCCCACCTCACACACCAACATGTTCTATCATCACATCAATATGCCCCCCTTCCCAGCAGCAAATACACTGTGTAATAAAATGTCCCTATGATCATCAACATACCCCCTTAGTCCCCTCGTTGCACTTCTACATACCTTGTTTCCAGTAATGATGTCTGACATAGGAACTGGAACAGCAACAATCTCTGATGTGTATATCATGTGACTGCAGTGGTCACATGACCCATCAGCAGGGAGTTTTCTGATTGGGACCCAAATGTATTAAGCCGTAACAAGAGATAAAGATGAGACGCATAAGGAGAGATAAATGTCCAGCCAATCAGCTTTCTAAATGCCTTGTCACAGGCTGTATTTGAAAAATAACAGGAGCTGGGCTGCTGAACATTTATTTCTCCTTATGCTTCTCAACTTTATCTCTTATTAAGGCTTAATACATTTGGGCCTGGGACCTACAAGGGCAAACTCCCTTCCCTTGTGGTCTGTTAGCAAAAAATGCTGCCCAACCAGTGCCTCCTTCCATCCTTGGTGCCAGGAGAAGGAGTTCCTCATGCTCTGTCCACACTGCACCCTATATCATTAATATGTTTACTTTTTTTTCCCCAAATACTATTTATTGAAAGATTTTGTCAAAATACAGCAAAATGAATAGACATTTGGAGGAAGGGAGGGAATACAAAAAGGATAAAGGGAGCAAACGATACAAGGGGAATAGTATAGCGTCACTCGAGACAATTAAGGGAAATTAAAAAATGAAGGATGCAGACATTCAGATTAACACAATATAACGCAAATACAGAGACTTTAGATTAGGCAGGTAGCCCGAATGTAAGCACATATATACCATAATAAAACCTATCTCTTTAATAACCAAAAGTTAAGGGAGGCGGGGCTTTGATGAGCTAACCATGAGCTAACCATGGAGCCCATGATTCAGTGAAAGATGATGCATTATTATCAACTATACTAGATAGGAATTCCATATGATATGTGTCCCACATAGCCGCCGAAATTGCGGCCATAGAGAGGACAGTTTGGGATTTCCAATGAGATGCAATTTTGGATTTCACTGCACAAGTAATATGCCAAATATGCTTTTGAGAGGGTTTAGCAATATCCGATATACTGCGAGGGAATAGGAAAAAAGAAGGTGAAAAGGGTATATCTATTGCCATAATGCGTAAGATCAACCTTCGAATAGCCTTCCATATGGGGGATATTTTGGGACATTCCCAGAAAATATGGAGCAGGGTGCCCACCGAACCACAGCTTCTCCATCAGCGATCTGAAGTATTCGGAAAGATACGTTTCAGCCTTGTTGGAACCAGGTACCAATGTACATACATTTTAAATGCATTTTCTCTATGTCTAATCGCAGTAGAGGAAGATACTAGGTTTTGTCTTCTTTGAACCCAGGTGTCGGGTACTAATTGTTCCTCTAAGTCAGTGTCCCAGGCTATCTCATGTGATGCTAGTATAGGTAGATTATGTGGAAGCAAGAGCCGATATATCGTTAAAATAAGGCCTTTTGAGGAAGAGCGGAGAATACCTAGATTCAAGGGAGGTCCTTACCAATGAGGTAAGTGAATGAAGCCAAGACAAGTGGAAATTACGAAGTTGCAGGTATTGGTAAAAACACTGAGAGGGCAAATGATAGTTATCTTGCAAAACCATGAAATATGGGAAAGATCGTAAAAGAGCAATATCGTTAATAAAAGTAAGTAATTACCGAGCCACTATTTAAATGTCTGCCTATGTTTACCATCTGGGAAAGCTGGGTTATCCCAAAGTGGACATAGTGTGGGGGGAAAAGACAATAGCGAATAAGTTTTTCAAAGGCTATCCCACAGAGATATCGTAAACGCAATAGACGGAAACTTGGACAAACTAGAGGGATCCACAAAAGAGAGGAAACAGAGAACATTTGTACTAGTTCTGATTCCAGCTGAACCCATCGACAGGAATAAGTGCTAGAGTGCCATTGGACAGCTTGAGAAAGATGAGCCGCATAGAAATATAATTTTAAATTTGGAACGCCTAGTCCACCTTCTTTAGTTCCACTATAGAGTCTTAAGACAAACACAAGGTCTTTTACCCGCCCACAGAAATAGTGATAATATTTTTTGTAGATTTAGCAAGATATGTGAGGATATCATTACCGGAAGAGCTTGAAAGAGGTAAAGAAGACGGGGTAAAATATTAATTTTTAAAGCATTTGCGCGATATGTTCGTGATATAAATTGTCCAGACAACTTGAGAAGATCTGACGGTATAGAGTTAACTAAGCTGGGATAGTTAGCTGAGAATAACTGGGTGTAATGCTTAGTAAGATTGATACCTTAATATTTTATACGAGAGTTTTTCCAATCAAACTTGAAGCTAGAGGCCAGACAGAGAGTGTTTCAAGGAAGAAGAAAGATGTAGGTCTAAGACCTCTGTTTTTGATGTGTTAATTTTAAAGTTTGAGAGAACACCAAATTCCTGTAGGATCTTGAAGAGGTTAGGTGGAGATATGAGGGGTCTTGACAGAGTGAGTAGGATATCATCGGCATAGAGAGAGATTTTAAATTCCACAGATGCTATTTTAAGACCCAAAATATCCGGGCAGTCTCTAATTTTTGAAGCAAGAGGCTCCTCCATTAAAGCAAAAATTAAAGGGGAAAGGGGACAACCCTGTCTAGTACCATTTGTTATAGTGAAAGGCTGAGACATTAGACCGTTAACTAGAACACATGCAGAGGGGGAGTCGTAGAGAGAATGAAGTCCCGTAAAAAGAAATCGATCCTTTAAACCAAAGTGGTGTAGGGTCCGGTTCATATAAAGCCATGATACATGATCGAACGCTTTTTCAGTGTCTAAACCCATAATCATGGAGGGAGTTTTAGAAATATCAGCAAAGTGAATGGTATCTACCGCCCTTCTATTATTATCAAAAGCTTGCCTGCCGGGGATGCATCCCACCTGATTCGGATGGACCAGGGAGGAAATTACTCAAGCGAGACGATTTGCTAAAATTTTAGCAAATAACTTGAGATCAGAATTCAAAAGCGATATAGGCCCTCATTCGGAGTTGATCGCTCGCTAGCTGCTTTTAGCAGCAGTGCACACGCTAGGCCGCCGACCTCTGGGAGTGTATCTTAGCTTAGCAGAAGTGCGAACAAAAGGTTAGCAGAACTGCTCGAAAATCTTTTCATGCAGTTTCTGTGCAGCTCCAAACCTACTCCTACCTTGCGATCACCTCAGTCAGTTTAGTTCCTGCTTTGACGTCACAAACACGCCCTGCGTTCGGCCAGCCACTGCCCCGTTTCCCCAGGCACGCCAGCGTTTTTACCTGACACGCCTGCGCTTTTTAGCACACTCCCGGAAAACAGTCAGTTACCACCCAGAAACACCCACTTCCTGTCAATCACTCACCGATCAACAGAGCGACAGAAAAGCGTTGCTCGACCTTGTGTAAAACTGCATAGTTTTATGTGAAAGTACTTTGTGCGTGCGTACTGCAGCCTGTACGCATGTGCAGAAGTGCTGATTTTTTTGTCTGATCGCTGTGCTGCGAACACCGGCAGCTAGGAATCAACTCGGAATGAGGGCCATAGGACGGTAACTACCACACACAGTAGGATTACGACCGGGTTTTGGAATGGCGATTATCTCTGCTCTAGTAGTAGCAGTATCGAATGATGAACCTGATAAAATATAATGTTTACAAAATTTCAGAAAAGGGGCTAGAGCAGAGGTTCCCAAATGTAGTCCTCAAAACACCCCAACAGTCCAGGATTTAGGTATATCCATGGCTCAGCACAGATGGTTAAATCAAATTGACTGAGGCCAAGCATGGATACATTAAAACCTGGACCGTTGGGGTGCCTTGAGGACCGCGTTTGGGAACCTCTGGGCTAGAGTGTTTCTAAACTTCTTATAATAAAGGGCAGGTTGACCGTCGGGGCCAGGGGCTGACGAGTTCCTAAGGGATTTAATTGAACAGTCAATCTCTTCAGAAGAAATTTTCGCATTAGAAGATTTAAGTTGGGAGTCAGAAAGTACTGGGAGAGAGCAGCTGGAGAGAAAGGTATCAATACGATCTTGTAGGACTATATTATCAGCTGAGTTGGGAATATTATATAAGGCTTGATAAAATTCTTTAAAGCACTGAGCAATTTTCTGGGGATCATAAGTCAGTTTATGCTGTGAGTCATATAGAGAGAGGATTCAATTTCTCTGCTTACGAGAATGCAAATGAGCTGCTAAGAGAGAGTCCACCTTATCTCCTTTCACATAAAATTTATATTATAACCGTCTCATTGTTTTGGATGCCTTAGCCAAGAGTATTGGTGTAACTGACCTCTAAGGGCTAAAAGCTTACTATAAATCGAGCGTTTATGGGGTCTGCTGATGCTTGATCATCAAAGCCTCTATCTGATGTTCTAAATCTATAATAGCTTGTTTATCTTTTAATTTTTGAGCCTTAGCTAAGGAAATGAAATGCCCTTGGATGGAGGCTTTATGTGCCTCCCAAACTATAGCCGAAGAAATCTCCTCAGTCGTATTAAGAAAAATTCTTCTAAGATTTTATCAGTTTGGGTGACAAAGTCCTGTTTCAAAAGAAGGGAAGAATTTAATCTCCAGCGAAAAACTGAAGATGGTGTCTGAGTAGAAGAGATAGCCAGGGAAACTGCTAAGTGATCAGACCATACAACTGGTATGACCCAAGGGGTGGTCTTCAGTATGCCGGCTGTCGGGATCCCGGCGCACAGTATACCGGCGCCGGGATCCCGACAGCCGGCATACCGACACTTATTCTCCCTCGTGGGGGTCCACGACCCCCCTGGAGGGAGAATAAAATAGTGTGGCACGCTCGCCACACTGTCGGTAAGCCGGCGGTTGGGCTCCCGGCGCCGGTATGCTGGTCGCCGGGAGCCCGACCGCCGGCAATCCGTAGTGAACCCGACCCAAGCCTTGGTTAAGACGAGGACTGAATTGGCGTCGATCAGAAAAAGATCAATTCTAGAGTACAAAACATGAGGGATTGAGTAATGTGTGTACGTACGCTCAGATGGGTATAATACCCTTCATGCATCAAAGTAGCCCTGCGAGGTGATAGATTCAACAAGTCTTTTAGATTCTTTTATTGTGGAGGGGCTCGGGGTATGAGACTGAGAACAATACCAATGCAAATCAGGTACTGCATTGAAATCTCCTCCAATAACAACACGTCCTTTAGCTAGTTTTTCTAGTCGAGAAAAGAAATTGCTGTGGAAGGCACCCTGCTCCATATTCGGGGCGTGTACTGAGGCTACAGTCAAATAGGAATGACCTAGGTTGAGGACAACAATATTAAATCGTCCCTTAGGGTCAGAAAAGGTTTGTTCTACTGTACAACTAAGCATGGTATGAAGCAATATGGCAGTGCCTTTTTGCTGTGGTAGAATTGAAAGCTTGAGGGTAAGCTTGAGATGCTAATGAGGGGTAAGACATTTTTAAATGAGTCTCCTGTAGGAGAATTAGATCGGCTTTTTGTTCTTTAAAGAATTGAATGGCCATAGTACATTTACGCAGAGAATTCAGACCATTTACGTTTAAAGTTAAAATAGTCAAGGTCATGGGGGATGCAAAGAAAAAGAAATTGCTAAAATGGAGTCTGACAATCTGTAGTGTAGAGTAAAGCTATACATGAGCGGGGTGGGAGGACCAAAAGAGAAAATAGACAAGATACAAGAGGGATGATGGCCCATAGGCCAACCAGGAAACAGAGTGAGGTCGCAGTCTCAAGGAAACGGCGAACAGCACAACAATAAAATCCAATCTAGTCAGAGAGGATCTATAATGCTTTGGGGGGGGGGGAGGCTATGAGAATAGTAAGGGCTAGCCTAACAGACAGCAAATATACTACTATAAAGAACATAGGCGGGGCTGGGCAACCCCAATAGTAAATAAGAAAACTTAGCGTTAGAAACTTAAATATATGGGAAACAAACCTATACTCAATTATAAGTGCATATCAAAACACGTATTATCAGTTAACAAGCATCGTTATCAAACCGAAGTAGAGTAACTGAGTGTAACCATGGGAACTAGAGAATTTGAATTAGCAGAAAAAATCCCGCTAGTAAGAACATTTATATCAAACATAAATTGCCTGAACAGAGGCACGAGGCGAACACAAGTCTGTGGGTATGAGATGCATATGAAATTGTAGCAAAAAGCCAAAAATACAATTGTAAATTTAAATAGTTATAAGGAATGCCATTTATTTAGCAAAAGACAGTCACCCCGTGTCTCCGACCAGATAGGTCAGAGATTTTCAACCATTTACAACTCACGGCACACTGAACAAGATTTGAATATTGCCAAGGCACACTCAAATATAATGGTGATGCATGGTACAGTTGCGTGTCCTAGGATGTCATGTCGCAGCTACTCCATAGGTAACGCCTGAGCCACATCTTAGAAAGCCAGAAGAGCCCAACACTGCCTGGGCCCAAAATTAGAACTGGCTCTGCAACCACTAAACCCACCAGTATTGATTGTTCCAGGGCCTCAGTAGTGGCAGAACACTGATGGTCCTGGCTCTGCTTCTATGGTGGCACACCTGGAGACTGCTCAGGGAACACTAGTGTGCCACGGCACAGTGGTTGAAAAACACTGAGATAGGTAGAAGCGATCTTTGAGTCACAAACTAAATAATATATCATCTATAAAAGCGGCAATCTACTTATATGCAATGTATCTCAACACCTCCTCCGTTCTTCAGAGGTGATGGAGGTGTTGAGAGACCGGAAGCTGTACACCATTACCGGAAGTCTTTGGGACCGGCGTGTGCTGAGCGCGAGTGAGAGCAAGCAGCGGGGGAATCGCTGCCACTGCCAGCCGTCAATGTTTGTGATTATGTGTGAGGGGGTGTTATGATTCTAATACTCAGGTCTGGGGTGATCTTATATGAAGGGACCTGAATACCAGAACGTAATGCTGGGAATGGGGAAAGGAATGGGAATAGCCCCTGGCACCCTATCTCCGTTGTCTCGCCCGTGCTGTCAGTACACTCTTGCGAGGCTATGGTTTCTTGGGCCCATGGCAGCAGCGTTTGAAGGGCAGATTACGTCTGCCCAACTCCGATGCCCCCTCAGGTCTTAATGAGAGACAAAGAGTGAACCGAGACAGGGTGATAACAAGGGGCCCTCTAACTAAACAACAAGGCCAGGGGCTACTAACAAACCTAAAACTAAAGTATGCGCGGATTACCGCCAGGGAAAAGAACAACCAAAATACTCCACTTGTCCACTCTCCTACACGGCACGCCGAGTACCGGAGAGGACTGTGGAAGCGGATACCTCAGCAAATGCTCCAAAACCAGAAAACAATATAAAGCGGCCTAGGCCTCAGCACGCGGCAGAGCCGCCACTCACGAAACCAAACGAGATTCGCTATAGACTGTCACAGGTAACTGAGGACCAGGAGAACTCCTTGGGATGAGGTGACAAACACCAAGACTCAGGAACTCAGAGGACTGGAACGACCGGGCACAGCAGACCAGGAACAGACGTTCACCAAACATGAGCAGCATGCAGGAAACTATCACCGGCGTCTGTGTGAGATCCTGAGAAGACATTTAGCAGGGAATCCTCCAATCAGAGTACAGAACCTGATTACAATAAATGTCGTGCAGCTGCCTTGCTGCACGACCAGAGAAACATGTGTGCACACTAATTAATTAACCCAGCAACGGGGAATGCGGTCCGCCTGTGGCGTCCCCGTTGCTAAGGTCCCGGCAGCTCAGCGCGCCCGGCATCCTAGCGTTGCTAGGGACCCGGCGGCTCAGCGTGCACGGCGTCCTATCGTTGCTAGGGACCCGGCGGCTCAGCTCACCCGGCGTCCCTAGTTGCTAGGCGCCGGGCAATGCAGTGCCTAACAGTACCTCCCCCCCCCCTTGAGGAGGGGTCAGACCCCTAAAGCCAGGTTTTTGAGGAAATTCCTGAAAAAATTATCTCTTGCGTTTAGGGGCATGTAGATCCTTATCCAGGACCCAAGACCTTTCCTCCGGACCATAGCCTTTCCAGTGAACCAAAAAATAAAGCCGGCACCTGGGACACTTTAGAATCCAAAACCTTCTCTACCAAGAACTCCTGTTGTCCCTGCACATCCACTGGAGATCTACCCTGGGAGGTCCTCCGAGGAAATCTCCTGGAAGAAACATATTGTTTCAACAGGGAACAGTGGGAGGTATTTCCAATTCTGAGAGATCTTGGCAAGCGTAGCCGAAAAGCAACTGGGTTGACCTTCTTAATGATAAGAAATGGTCCAATAAATTTGGGTCCCAGTCTAGCCGAGGGTTGTCGAAGCTTGATGTTGCGAGTTGGGGAGGCAGAATGTCCGCATTGCCTTTGGAGAACACATCGGCAAAATCCTGATATTCCACAGGAATAAGCTCTGGGACGACTGCTGCAACCCGGACTGGATAAGAAATACATTCCTTAACACAAAAAGGATCCCATTGGGAAATCTCCCCGGACCGCCAATCAATGGTGGGATTATGAAAGGCAAGCCAAGGGTGACCCAAAACTACAGGAACTGCTGGACAATGTGTAAGGTAGAATTCTATATCTTCAGAATGTAAGGCTCCTACTGTAAGTAATACTAGAGGTGTGCGGTGAGTAATTATCCCATTGGAAAGTGGACCCCTATCTAACCCGTGCATGGTGATACGTTTATCCAACGGTATCTGTGGAATGCCTAAGGCCTTAGCCCAAGTTAAATCCATAAAATTTCCTGCAGCTCCACTGTCGACAAAGGCCGACACCAATGAACTGAGGCTGCCAAAGGAAACCTTAACAGGAACTAAGAGAGAGTCATTTGAGGAGATAAGCTGCAGACCTAAGTGAACCCCCTCACAATTCACTTGGTCAGAGCGTTTCCCGACTTGTTCAGAGAATAGAAATGAATCTTCTGTTTTTTTCCTCTGGGGACAGCCGGGAGAGACCCATCTGCATGGGCTCCTCGACGTCCTATGGAAAGGTATAAACACAAGGACTAGGCCTAAAAGTTGTTCCTCTTTCAGCCCTCCGCTCTCGGAGACGACGATCTATTTTAATAGCAAACTCCATGAGCTTATCGAGAGTCTCAGGAGCGGGGTACTGAAGGAGACTGTCTTTAATAAGTTCAGATAAACCGAGGCGAAACTGACTGCGCAAGGCCGGGTCATTTAAGCCACAGTCATTCGACTAACGACGAAATTCGATACAATACACCTCTGCTGGATTTTTACCCTGTTTAAGAGCACGAAGGTGACTCTCAGCTGACGCCTCTCTATCTGGGTCATCATACAACAGACCTAATGATTTAAAAAAGGCGTCTACTGATAACAAAGCAGAATCTTCAGCTTTTAACCCAAACGCCCAGGTCTGTGGATCCCCCTGGAGCAATGACATAATAATCCCAACCCGCTGAGATTCAGTATCAGAGGAACTAGGCCTTAAACGAAAATATAGCTTACAAACTTCTTTAAAATTAAAAAAATATTTTCGGTTACCCGAAAAACAATTGGTTCTGGGACCACCCTCGGGGAGGCTCGCAAAAGATCTTCCTGCGATCTCACCCGAAGAGTAAGGTCCTGAACCATCTGAGTTAGTTCTTGAATTTGGTTAACTAAAAGCTGACCGGGATTTGGTCCTAACCCTGCCGGATTCATGAAGCCGGTTTTTACTCTCACCAAAACAGAATGGGAAAAAATTTAAACACCCCCCCCCTTTTTTTTTAAGTTTTGGGCCGGTGATGTTATGATTCTAATACTCAGGTCTGGGGTGATCTTATATGAAGGGACCTGAGTACCAGAACGTAATGCTGGGAATGGGGAAAGGAATGGGAATAGCCCCTGGCACCCTATCTCCGTTGTCTCGCCCGTGCTGTCAGTACACTCTTGCGAGACTATGGTTTCTTGGGCCCATGGCAGCCGCGTTTGAAGGGCGGATTACGTCTGCCCAACTCCGATGCCCCCTCAGATCTTAATGAGAGACAAAGAGTGAACCGAGACAGGGTGATAACAAGGGGCCCTCTAACTAAACAACAATGCCAGGGGCTACTAACAAACCTAAAACTAAAGTATGCGCGGATTACCGCCAGGGAAAAGAACAACCAAAATACTCCACTTGTCCACTCTCCTACACGGCACCGCCGAGTACCGGAGAGGACTGTGGAAGCGGATACCTCCGCAAATGCTCCAAAACCAGAAAACAATATAAAGCGGCCTAGGCCGCAGCACACGGCAGAGCCGCCACTCATGAAACCAAACGAGATTCTCTATAGACTGTCACAGGTAACTGAGGACCAGGAGAACTCCTTTGGATGAGATGACAAACACCAAGACTCAGGAACTCAGAGGACTGGAATGACCGGGCACAGCAGACCAGGAACAGACGTTCACCAAACATAAGCAGCATGCAGGAAACTATCACCGGCGTCTGTGTGAGATCCTGAGAAGACATTTAGCAGGGAATCCTCCAATCAGAGTACAGAACCTGATTACAATAAATGTCAGAGAAACATGTGTGCACACTAATTAATTAACCCAGCAACGGGGAATGCGGTCCGCCTGTGGCGTCCCCGTTGCTAAGGTCCCGGCGGCTCTGCGCTCCCGGCTTCCTAGCGTTGCTAGGGTCCCGGCGGCTCAGCGCGCCCGGCGTCCCTAGTTGCTAGGCGCCGGGCAACGCGGCGCCTAACAGGGGGTAGCGCTGAGCCGCAGGACCAGGGGGGTGGGGGTGCACACTATGGTCTACACAGCTAGACCATAGTATAGTACCGTATCTATATAGATATATATATTGGTTTTTTTATTTCTTATTTGTATTCTTTTTTGGATTTATTTATTTATTTATTTATTTAGTTTTTTCTCTTCTCTCAAATTTAAATTTTCCTAAGGTAAACAGGGAATTACTACTTATTAGAAATGGGGGTGGCGGAGATTGGGAATGTCACTCAGTGTGTGTCGTGCGTGCTGTATGCGCACCTGCAACAACAGTCCGAGTTTGAGTACAACTGTGCGAGATGCGAGTGAACGGCTGCCCTGGCAGCCCAGGTAACTGATCTAGAGCAGACTATTACGCGACTGAGGAATATTCACAATCTCGAGCAAGTTTTAGATAGAATGGTGGAGGAGTTGCAGGGGGGAGCACTGGTAGATGAGGAGGATCAGGTAGACAGCTGGGTCACGGTTAGAAGGAAGAAGAAGAGGGGGAGGGGGAGACAGGACATCTCCGATCTGCCAAACTCCAATAAATTTGCTTGATTGGATGAAGATTCTGAGGATGGCAGTGAGGAAATGATGGAACCAGAGGTGACTGTTACCTCTAGCAACCAGAGAAGCTGTCCCTCCGGTACAGATAGGAAAATAGTGTGGTACCTAGTCAGATTGTGGTGGTAGGGGATTCTATCATCAGGAGAACAGACAGGGCAATCTGCTACCGGGACCATGATCGCCGTACAGTCTGTTGTCTCCTGGGTGCTCGGGTACGGCATATCGCAGACCGGGTAGATAGATTGTTGGGAGGGGCTGGTAAAGACCTGACGGTCTTGGTGCATTTTGGCACCAATGACAAAGTTAGTGGTAGGTGGGATGTCCTTAAGAAAGACTATAGGGAATTAGGCAAGAAATTTAAGGCAAGGACATCTAGGGTAATATTTTCTGAAATATTACCAGTGCCATGCGCTAGACCAGGGAGGCAGAGGGAGACTAGGGAGGTAAATGTGTGGCTTAGAGACTGGTGTAGGAAGGAGGGGTTTGTGTTCTTGGAACACTGGACAGACTTCTCAGTCAGGCGCCATCTTTTTTGTCGCCATAGATTCCACCTGAATGAGGAGGGGGCTGCGGTGCTGGGGGGCAGGATGGTTAGAAGGTTGGAGGAGCTTTTAAACTAGGAGCCTGGGGGGAGGGTTTAGCTAGAAGTTATGGGTCAAACAGTGAGTACAGTAAGGATGGGGTTAGTGAACAAAATGAGGATGATGAAGGGGTTCAGCCAGCAGGGGCATTGACACAGGAATTACTGACATAGATATTGCCCATGGAATTCCCACATTATTAATTTATGACGATTATGGTTCAACAGTACGGTATATACAAAATAATGTCCATAGCATAAGGGAAAATACTAACATCGGGTAGGGGATGGGAGGGTTTAGAAAGTCCTAATAGTGCAATTAGGGATAGTACTAAGAAAGGCAGTATTGAGTATGATGGGGGGGGGGGTAAGGGAGAGAGTAGAATAACAATCGGTAAGAGTAATGATAGAAAGGCACTTGTAAATAATGGTAAATTACCATTAAAGCAAATGGGCAAAGAAAATAACATAAAATGTATGCTTACGATCGCAAGAAGCCTATCAGGTAAAATGGGTGAATTAGTATGGCTCGTATCAAAAAATCAGTATGATATTATAGGAATTACGGAAACTTGGTGGAACGACTCTCACGACTAGGTTACTAATTTGGAGGGATATTCACTTTTCAGGAGGGACAGGGCTACCAAAAGGGGTATGTCTCTATATAAACCATCTCTAAAACCAAACATAATAGATGTTATTTCTTTTTCATCCACTAGGGGTCACTGGAGTACTCTTGTGATATGGACGGCTTTAGCAGAACAAGGGCACTGAATATTTACATTTAGTAACTCTCCTCCCCTCCATATTCCCAGAGTACCTCAGTGTTTTTTCTGTGCTCATAGTAGCACAGATACTTATTTGCAGCACTTATACTTATTTTATTTTTTATTTTATTTTTTCTAAACTTTATTGCACATCCCTTCCTCCCTTACCAAAAGGCGTGGGTCCGGGATAGTGGAAGCTGCTACAAGCAGCTCTGGCATCTCGGTCCTCAATACAAAGCACCCTCACAGCCAAGAGCAGAACTACCTGCAGGAAGGCTGGACGGAGCTTACAGATGAAGCCCCATCATAGCCCCTCAACACAGGCGTCCGGTCAGTGCTGTGACGCCGCCGCTGTTTAGTGTTAAAAGCGCCCGGCAGAGCCACTCAGACCCGCCGCTCAGAGCCCATACGGCGGCTGCACTTCCGCCCACTCCATACCGCCGCACTATTGAGCGCGCTCCCCGTACCCGCTCTCCGCCTCCCTGTACCCGCTCTCCGCCTCCCTGTACCCGCTCTCCGCCTCCCTGTACCCGCTCCCCGCCTCCCTGTACCCGCTCCCCGCTGGAAGAGGCAGCAATACCCGGAGCACAGGGGGGATGAAAAAGTCTTCTCAGGCAGCACAGGGGGGGGGGGGGGGGGGGGGGATTGGAAGAAATGCCCATAGCAGCAGCAGCTGCAAAGGCTGCATGGGTTGTAAGAATTGCATAGGCTATTAAGCCTCTATTAACAGGGTTTGCTATTAACAGGATATTTCCAGGTTATACATGTCTTTACACGGGGTTCTAAGCTACACTGTGATTATAGGTGTAAGCATGGCATGGGGGCCATTTTAACCATGCTTCCTGTTTCTTCCTGTTTGTGATTCCAGAACATTCCTGTCCTACAACACTACTCCACCGGAGGCGCAGGGGTGTTAGTGGGCATTTTGGATCAGATTTCTTATAGTACTGGCCACATGCACTGCACTTTGGCCATATATATATAGACACACCTTAGTAACAAGTTTACTGAGTCGTGCAAGTTGTCTGTCTTTGTATATTGTATTGTCTGTCTGCATAATGAGTAAGGCAACAGCAAAAACTAAAAAGCAGTTTCACTGCAAGGTCTGTAACTGTGTGTTACCGGATGGATCTACCACATGTAGAGTATGTTTTGTGAATTCAGCTACGAATACAATTTCCGCTCCGGTTTCATCCCCGGATACTCCATGGCCCTCATTCCGAGTTGATCGGTCGCAAGGCGAATTTAGCAGAGTTACACACGCTAAGCCGCCGCCTACTGGGAGTGAATCTTAGCTTCTTAAAATTGCGACCGATGTATTCGCAATATTGCGATTACTAACTACTTAGCAGTTTCAGAGTAGCTCCAGACTTACTCTGCCTGTGCGATCAGTTCAGTGCTTGTCGTTCCTGGTTGACGTCACAAACACACCCAGCGTTCGCCCAGGCACTCCCACCGTTTCTCCGGCCACTCCTGCGTTTTTTCCGGAAACGGTTGCGTTTTCAGCCACACGCCCCTGAAACGCCGTGTTTCCGCCCAGTAACACCCATTTCCTGTCAATCACATTACGATCGCCGGAGCGAAGAAAAAGCCGTGAGTAAAAATACTTTATTCATAGTAAAGTTACTTGGCGCAGTCGCAGTGCGAACTTTGCGCATGCGTACTAAGCGGATTTTCACTGCGATGCGATGAAAAAGAACGAGCGAACAACTCGGAATGAGGGCCCATGTGCAATGCTAGCCAATGTAATGGCTGGGTTGCAATCAGAATTGGCCGCCGCTCGACACGAGCGGGAAGCGGCAAGATCTGAGTCTCTGGTGAGACCGCCAGAACTACCGGAGGGGTCTCAGCCATGCCAAAGGTCCAAGTCCACTTTGGGTAGAAGGGATAAATTTAATTTGTCTTATGATTTACCAGTTTCTGCTATGTTGCATTCTGACGATTCTATGCCAGACCTCACTGCGCAAGATGAGGGTGAGGAGGGCGAATTAGACCAGCAGTCAGATAGTGAAGATTTTGACAGCCCAGGCATTGAAAATCTCATCAGGGCAGTGCGTCACATTCTGAAGTTTACAGAGACTGAGGAGCCTGTGACAAATGATGAAGTCGTATTTACTAAACGACAGAGATCTCCAATGTGTTTTCCTGTTTCTGAATCTCTTAATAAGATGTTAGTAGAAACACGGAAGAATCCGGATAAACGGTTTTCTATACCTCGCCGATTTAATTCTAGTTACCCATTTCCAGAGTCTGTGACATCTACATGGGAGAATCCACCAATGGTGCATTCGTCTGTGTCAAAACTTACAAAAAAATTAACCATTCCAGTACCAACGGCTACTCTGCTTAAAGACCCTTCAGACCGGAAAATAGAAGCTATGCTAAAGTCCATGTATATAGCAGCAGGAGTGTTGCTTAGACCTGGGTTGGTTGGCATTAGGGTAATTAAGGCGCTAATTGTATGGATAACAGAAGTCTGGCCTACATGACGATCACCTTATACTTCTCGCTGATCAAATCTGTGAAGCTGCTGAGTATCTATGTACAGCTTCTACTGACGTCTGTCAGCTCACTTCTCGCCTTTCATCGTCGCTAGTTACGGCATGATGAGTACTCTGGCTGCGGTCTTGGCAAGCGGAGGCAGAGGTTAAGAGAGGTATAGAGGCGTTACCTTACGGTGGCGAGAAGTTGTTTGGTCCTGAATTGGACAAATGGATTTCTGAGGCCACGGGAGGGAAGTCTGATTTCCTACCATTGCCTCCAACGGTACCTAGACGGAAATACTCTGGGCCGGCGTTCAAATGCTTTAGACCTCAGCCCTTTCGAGGCCATGGTAGAGGAACAGCCACGCCTGGTAGACTAGGTCGAGGACGTGGTTTTCAACAAACCAACACCAGTCGTCAGGACGCTAAGGTCACCGACAAGCCAGTGGCATGACGGGCTCCCAGCCCATCTCGGATCTCCAGTTGTGGGAGCACGCCTTCAGATGTTCCATTTGGCGTGGTTCCAGACATCCTCAGATGGGTGGATCCGCAATTTAGTGTTAAAAGGTTACAAGATAGAGTTTGACTGTCTCCCGCCACTGCGGTTTTTTAAGACAGGACTGCCTGTGTCGGACGACAAGAGGGCGGTTCTGCAAATTGCCATTCAGTCTCTGCTAGATTCAGCAGTTTTGATTCCGGTCCCTGTACACCAAGAAGGTCAGGGTTATTATTCCAGTCTGTTTGTGGTACCAAAGCCGGATGGCTCGGTCAGACCAATATTGAACTTAAAGGGCCTCAATCAGTACGTCACTTACTACAGATTCAAGATGGAATCTCTGCGGTCAGTAATTGCAGGTTTGGAGCCATTCATGATTGCGCTGGATCTCAAGGATGCGTACTTACACATTCCGATTTGGCCACCTCATCAGAGGTTCTTGCGTTTTGCGATACGGCAGAACCATTGCCAGTTTCAGTCTCTACCGTTTGCCCTCTCGTCAGCGCCTCGGGTATTCACCAAAGTGATGTCTGTGAAGATAGCTCATCTCAGATCCCTGGGAGTGATGATAGTTCCATACTTGGACGATCTGCTCATCAAAGCTCCGTCTCAACAGATGCTCCTCCAACATGCGTTGCTAACGTACAATGTACTAGTTCAGCACGGTTGGATTGTCAACTTCAAGAAATCACATCTGATTCCGTCTCAACGACTTGAATTCCTAGGCATGATTCTCGATACGGTAGAATTTACCAACCTGAACAGAAAGTACAGATTATTCGTCATCTGGTACAATTAGTGCTCAAGCTACGCACAGTCTCGGTACATTTGTGCATTCGCTGTTAGGCACAATGGTGGCAGCTTTCGAAGCGCTTCAGTTCGGAAGATTTCACTCACGTCCTTTTCAACTGGATGTGCTTGCACAGTGGTCGGGCTCGCTTCTGCCTCTGTCTCCACGGGCCAGAGTATCTCTACTCTGGTGGCTCAAAGAACACAATCTAACTGCAGGGAAATGGTTCGGCGCCTGGAATTGGATAATTCTAACGACGGACGCGAGTCTCAGAGGTTGGGGAGCTGTAGTTCAAAATTGTCAGCTCCAGGGTCTCTGGGCGGATCACGATAGATTGCTGTCTATAAATGTCCTGGAAGTTCGGGCAATTTATAATGCGCTACGACAAGCAGTGCACATGCTTCGGTCTCAGACTGTCCAGGTGCAGTCAGACAACGCGACGGCGGTCACGTACATCAACAAACAAGGAGGAACGAGAAGCCGCATGGCCATGCGGGAAGTAGCTCGAATTCTCAATTGGGCCGAGCATCACCAATGTCAGGTCCGGGTGTTTTTGTGAATCCGTTAACCTGGAACCAACCACAGGTGTAGGTGCTGGGGTATGAAGAAAACAGGGAGGACGAAGGAAGTTCCGTTTCATATATTTATTAAAGTAACAATTCAGTAAGGAGTTAAATGACTAGTTGTTAATCATCATTATACTGAAATATTGCAGGAATGGCAGAAATAATATGCAAGAGAAAACTCAGAAATAAATAAAAGAAATGTTCATGGAAACATATGCAAAAACAAGCTGAAGAATAAATGTTGAATTGTCCAAATATAAACAAGCTTTGATGCTGAGCTGCAGATTGAGTTTAACTGGTTAATGCAGACATGGAGAATCAACTGTAAGAATTTGCAATGGAGCTTTAAGAGTTAACTGAGAGACTGTGAAGAATTATCCTTGTAATGACAACATAGAAAATAAAAGTACTGAATTGGGTTACTTGCGGGTTTCCGGAGATCACTGTGAAACTGTAGTAGATGGCAAGGTGATGAATGGGTTAAATGCAGAGTTGAACAAACGAACAGCTGAGGGTATTGGAATCCTCCAGACTTTGTATGAAAGGCAGACAGACAAGGTAACCTCATGCAGGACACTGGGAATCCAAGTATTTCCAATAGGTGTGCAATTGACTGATAGCACAATGGAGAGCCGGTGAATCTTTGGCAGTGAAGGCTGCAAACGGACCTCTGGGAACGGAGGCGATATCTGGACCACGGGAATCACACAGGAATGCACGGAGAGAGTTCAGAGCTAGAGCACAGCTTTGATACAACAAAGCACTGGCCCAGAGTGACATAATCCCAGCCTACTTAAAGGCAGCACAAGCACGGGATTGGCTTACACCTGCTCACAGGTGTTTTCACAAGTGCTCAGTATTAGCTATTTGGTCTCCAACATGGCCACCTCCTATACAGCAGACACACCGCAGTGCCTTAGGCCACCTGGTCCCCGCACTCACAGTTCCCAGACTCTGCATTACCTGTGCCATTGATCACGCCGTGTCCCCACACGGGCGCACAGCACCGCGAGCAACCGCACTGGCAACGGATGAACCCCAGAACCCGCAAAGGTGAGAGACCGGTTTGTGACAACCAAGTGATATTGTCAGCAGTGTTCATCTCGGGAGTGGACAACTGGGAGGCGGATTATCTCAGCCGTCGGGATTTTCATCCAGGGGAATGGGCATTAAATCCAGAAATGTTTCACATGTTGGTCCAGAGGTGGGGTTACCCTCAAGTGGACCTGATGGTATCTCGCCACAATCACCAAACGCCCCAGTATGTGTCCAGAACACGAGATCCAAAAGGCAGTGGCGGTGGATGCTCTCACAATCGCGTGGCCGTACAGCCTTGTGTATCGGTTTCCACCGTTTCCGCTGCTTCCTCTGCCACAGTCATACTAGTGGCGCCTCATTGGCCTCAGAGAGCTTGGTTCTCGGATCTCCGCGGACTACTCGCAGACGATCCTTGGCCACTTCCGCTACGTCCGGACCTGTTACAACAGGGTCCGTTCCTTTACCTAGATTTATCGCGGCTGCATTTGACGGGGTGGCTGTTGAGACCGCCCTCTTAAGAAGAGAAGGCATTCCAGATTCGGTTATACCAACCATGTTACATGCTAGGAAGCCAGTTACGGCAGCTCATTATTATAGAATTTGGCGTGCCTATATAGGTTGGTATGAAGCTCGGAAGTTTCCAACATCATCTTTCAAGTTATCCCGTCTTTTGTTATTTCTGCAGACGGGGTTAGATGGAGGACTGCGTTTATCTACACTAAAGGTGCAGGTATCTGCTTTGTCAATTTACTTTCAAAGACGATTGGCTCTATTGCCGTCGGTACACACCTTTCTGCAAGGTGTCCTCAGAGTACAGCCTCCATTCATTCCACCTACAGCGCCATGGGACTTGACTTTTTACAGGCTTCATATTTTGAACCCTTACAATAAGTGGATATTAAGTTTCTCACTTGGAAACCAATTTTTCTCCTAGCCTTAGCTTCGGCAAGGCGTGTTTCAGATTTGGGTGCCTTGTCATGCAAGCCACCGTATTTGGTGTTTCATGATGACAGAGCGGAACTTAGGACGAATCCCGCTTTCTTGCCAAAGGTAGTGTCATCTTTTCACATCAACCAATAGTAGTTCCTGTGTTAACAGAAGATTCTGGAACTTTGGATGTGGTATGTGCACTACGCATTTATGTATCCCGAACGTCTACAGTTCGTAAGACGGATGCGTTGTTTGTTCTCTATGATGTTGCCAAGATGGGTTGGCCAGCTTCTAAGCAGACCTTATCCAGATGGATTTAACTGACCATACATCAGGCTTACCTTCATGCTAGGTTACAGCCGCCTCCATCAGTACTAGCTCATTCCACACGTTCTGTGGGAACTTCATGAGCAGCTGGTCGTTGGGCTTCTACGACACAGTTTTGCCGTGCAGCTACATGGTCATCAGTGCACACGTTTGTGCGCTTTTTCAAGTTTGATGTGTTTGCGGCATCAGCATCTAGCTTTGGCCGCCTAGTGTTACAGGTGCCAAACAGCTCTCCCGCCCATGGGGGAAGCTTTGGTACATTCCAAGAGTACTCCAGTAGCCCCTAGTGGATGAAAAAGAAAATAGGATTTTGGTACTTACCAGGTAAATCCTTTTCTTTGAATCCATAGGGGGCACTGGACGCCCACCCAGAGCAGTTTTACCTGGTTTGTGGTAAGTTCTTATGGTAACACATTCTCACCTACTGGTTCAAATTTTCAAGTTCTCTCAGTTATGGTGTCAACTGTTTAGTTGTCAGTAACGATATGTGTCAACTTTATTGTTGTCCGTTATGTTATATGTAATTCTCCATTGTCATCCTCTCTATCGCTCCTGTTCGGCTCAGTAAAAAACACTGAGGTACTCTGTGAATATGGAGGGGAGGAGAGTTACTAAATTAAAATATTCAGTGCTCTAGTTCTGCTAAAGCCGTCCATATCCCAAGAGTACTCCAGTGCCCCCTATGGATTCAAAGAAAAGGATTTACCTGGTAAGTACCAAAATCCTATTTTACGAGGGGACTGGTGATAATGTGGAATCACTATGGGTTAAGATCACTAGTGGGGGCACTAAAATAAAGAAACTAGTCATTGGCACATGCTACAAGCAACAAGATATTAGCATACATGACGCGGAACTACTCTTACAGCACATTGAAAAAGCTACGGGAATGGGGGACATCCTAGTGTTAGGGGTTTTTAACTATCCGGATATAAATTTGAGTAACGATTCATGTGTAAAAATTAGGAGCTGTAGGTTTCTAAACACAATAAAGGATCAATACTTATCTCAATTAATCTAGGACCCAACAAGAGGTAATAATATTCTGGACCTAGTTATTACCAATAATGTGGACATTATATCAAACATTACAGTTGCGGAGACCATGGAAAACAGTGATCACCATATGATCACATTCAGCATCAGTTTCAAGAAACATAGCTATAAGGGATCAACCATAACATTAAACTTTAGAAAAGCCAACTTCAATATGCTGAGACAGGCACTAAACAACATTGACTGGGAAGTTTTGTTTCATGGTAAAGACACATCGAAAATGTGGGATGCTTTAAAAGGATTGTTTGATAGCAATATTAACAAATTCATACCCTTGGGAGGTAAACGCAGGAGTACTAAACTCAAACCAATGTGACTTAATAAGAATATCATAGAAGCAATGGCTTAAAAGAGGTGTGCATTTAAAGCATTTAAAACTAATGGAGGGGAGTCATTCCAGTATTATAAGTAATGCAATAAACGATACAAAAAAGTAATAAGAGCAGCTAAAATTGTAAACGAAAAACAAATCACTATAGAGAGTAAAGTCTATCCCAGAAAGTTTTATAAATACATTATCGGTAAAAGGTTAAAAAAGGAGAATGTAGGCACATTAAAAGATTAACTGGGAGCCTTGGTAAATGATGACAAAATAGAAGGGAATATACTGAACAGCTTTTTTTCATCAGTTTTCACCAGGGAGGATCAGACGGTGTTAGTAGTGCATAACGACAGTGAAGGTAATGATTCTTGGCTAGATGCTTGTTTAAGTGAGGAAGTAGTCCAGGAGCGACTAAGCAACATAAAGATTAATAAATCACCGGGACCAGATGGTTTCATCTGAGGGTTATTATAGAGCTTAAGGCTCAGCTTGCAAGACCGTTATACTTGATTTTCTATAGTTCCATTAAATCGGGTATGGCACCGATGGATTGGCGTATAGCTGAGGTAGTGCCATTATTTAAAAAGGGATCTAAAAATCATCCTGGGAACTATAGACCAGTTAGTTTAACCTCTGTAGTGGGTAAAATATTGAAAGCAATTTTGAGGGATAGCATAGAGGATTATCTGTGGAATACTAAATTTATTAGCAAGAGTCAGCATGGGTTTGTGAGGGACAGATCATGTCAAACTAACTTAATTAGCTTCTACGAGGTAGTGAGTGATAATCTTGACCAGGGAAAAGCAGTGGATGTGGTCTATTTAGATTTTGCAAAAGCCTTCGATACAGTGCCTCACAAGAGACTGATCATCAAATTAAGGGAACTTGGCCTAGGATATACTGTTTGTACATGGATAGGTAATTGGCTGGATAACAGGGTACAACGAGTAGTGGTCAATGGGATGTTCTCCAACTGGGCACCAGTAGTCAGCGGTATACCACAAGGGTCCGTACTTGGCCCACTGCTGTTCAATATATTTATTAATGACCTAGGAATAGGCCTGGGAAGCACAGTGTCAATCTTTGCAAATTATACTAAACTGTGTAAGGTAATTAATCCGGAAATAGATGTGGAGTCTCTACAGAATGACTCATTTAAACTTGAATCCTGGGCGTCTAAATGGGGAATGAGTTTCAATATTGAAAAATGCAAAGTTATGCATTTTGGGATTAGAAACAAACTTGCATCCTATTCACTTAATGGGGAAAATATATGGGGTAACAGTAGTGGAAAAAGATTTGGGGGTCCTCATAGATAATTCACTCTAACAATACACAGTGTCAAAATACAGCAAAGAAGGCAAGTAAAGTCCTTGCGTGCATAAAACGGGGTAATGAGACCAGGGACAAGGATGTAATCCTGCCGCTGTACAAATCATTGGTACGACCGCACCTGGAATATTGTGTTCAATTCTGGGCACCATATTATAAAAAGGATATACAGGAACTCGAAAGAGTTCAAAGCGAGCTACTAAACTTATTAAAGGGTTAGAGATACAGGAATACGTGGAAAGGCGAACTAGGTTAAATATGTATACTCTAGAAAAGAGACGTCTAAGAGGAGATGGTAATATCTTCAAATATGTAAAGGGTCATTACAAGGAGTTAGCAGGGGATTTGTTTATTAATAGAACTATTTATAGGACACGTGGACACTCACTGAGGTTAGAGGAAAGAAAATTCTGTACAAAATGTAGGAAAGGGTTCTTCACGGTAAGGGCAATAAGGATTTGGAAGTCCCTGCCGGAGAAGGGAATAATGGCGGACACTGTAAATGCATTCAAAATCAGATTGGACATCTTTCTAGCTGAAAAAAGTATCCAGGGCTACAACATTTAATATATTGACATTAAGTATCTGGGAGTTGTAAGAAATCTAGTTGACAATTGGTATGAAACTATTACTTCAGCTGGTGCATTATAATGTGCACAGCTAAACACAGAATACAGGTTGAACCCGATGGGCATTTCGCCTCTTTTCAACCTCAACAACTATGTTACTATGTTACTATGTAAATCCTGAAGGAGGAGAAAAACAAAACAAAAGCAGCAACTTGAAAGTTCAGCATAGAGCAAATTATGAAGTCGACCATTCAGTTTGCGGAGGGGATTTGGAGTTGGATCCCTCTGCATGGCTATGAGCAGGAGAATCCGAAGGCGTTGAAAGGAGACCCAGTCTCTTAAGAACATCCATACCACTCTCTGGTTTTTTAACAGTATGGTTTTGACCATTGAGTGAGAATTAGAGAGAAAATGGGAATCCCCACCTGTAGGGAATTTTCCGGTTGCGGAGAGCTTTTGTAACAGGTAACATTTCTCTCCTCTTTCTCAAAGTAGAGATGGCTAGATCTTGGAACACAAGCAGGTTAGATCCCTTATAGGGCACCGCTGGCACACCATGACAAGCATCCAGAACTTTCGTCTTAATATGATCAAGGTGCATTCATAAGATGTTGTCTCTTGGAGGTTGGTCTAGGGGAGGTTTTGCACGTAGAGCTCTAACGTGCTCTATCCAATAAGAATTGTTCACCTGAGAGGTCCGGAAGAAGTTGATGGAAAAGGCCAGCAAGGTAACCCGGCAATGTAGAATTATCTACCCATTCCGGAACATTTCTAATCCGTAAATTGTTCCTACGTGATCTATTTACAAGATCTTCGACATGGTCGCATAAGAATTCAACCTCCGTGCCTAATTCTGATACCTCTTGACAGACGAAATCTTGATAATTACAGTTCATCCATTTTTTGCTCTAGGGTGTCTGTGCGTGAACCTAATGAGGTAATTTCTGATTTCAAATCTTGTATCGCTGCTCCTAACTCGACTCTAAAAGTAGTAGCGGCCTGCTGTACCAAAGAGTCATATGGATCAGAGTCTGCCGGTAAAGTTGTATCAGATCTGGACGGAGATGAACTAGGACCTGAAGCCGACTCCAGTGAGGCAGGTTATTGATTCGCATTTTTGCATCGTTTGGGACCGAAGAATGATGCTGTATCTCCTGGTGGGGATTTACGATTTTTACCAAACATGTCCAGAAGAGCTATAAATGAGACAACTTTGTAGGGAGAAGATAAAGATGTCATATATCTGTTATTCTTGCAGTCGTCGACCTTATACGTGAATGATGACTGAGCTGTAGAGATGCAGTAGAAAAAAGGGGAGCCCATATGCCTCTTATTTAATCAAGTGAAAGTGACATATCTTCACTTGGTGCTGGAAGATCTGAAAATAAAGGCTCAGCTTGAGCTTAGTTTAGATACTCCAGAGCAGCAAGAACACTGCTATATCTCTCTGAGGGTGTGTGTATCGTATGGAGAATACTAAGACCTGTCTAGCAGAGTCTATTATATCCACAGACACACTGTCAGAGGTAGAAATGTGAAGGGGAACACTAGAGGTGAAATATCTGCACTCACCTTCTGGATGTCCAGCCACTGCAGGGTTAATGTGCCTCCTGCATCCTATTGATGTGCCCGGCAATCTCTGAATGGAGACAGGTGACTCCTGAGAGAGAGCCGCCTCGTCCCTCCACATACAAACAGGGGAAAGGCTGCTCCTCCACTGTGCCAGGGAGCGGACCACTCAAACCCTGAGCACAGACGCTGCCACCGAGAAGCCCGCATGAGAGGACAGGTGAGCGAGAGGGGTGGGTGACAGCAGGTTGGACGGAGCCAAGTCTTCTCCACTTCGTGCTGAGCAAAGATGGCGGCCGTCCGGGACCTGCAGAGAGAGGCCACCTCAGCAGTTTGGCTTGCAGAGGGTCCAGGCAGTGTAGGGAAGCTACGAACCAGGGAAGAAGGCGTCCGGGAGTCCCAGCATTACCCCAGGTACATACCGCCCAACTTTTATACTTACAA
This sequence comes from Pseudophryne corroboree, assembly GCF_028390025.1. NCBI lineage: Eukaryota > Metazoa > Chordata > Amphibia > Anura > Myobatrachidae > Pseudophryne > Pseudophryne corroboree. The sequence continues at coordinate 80,353,547 of NC_086446.1, read as the reverse complement.
AGAGCATACCTCCCAACATGACCCTCTCCAGGAGGGACAGAATGCTCTGCTCCTGAACTTCCCTCTTAATTTAGGATTGCCATCACCTGTGCTGAAACACCTTTCTAATCCATTGACCTGTTCAACACAGGTGCTGGCAATCATAAATTAAGAGAAAAGTCCAGAAGCAGAGCATTGTGTCCCTCCTGGAGAGGGTCATGATGGGAGGTATGAAAGAAGAAAACACGCGCGGCTTCGCCACGCGCGCTCCCAAAAAAGGGGTGTGTCCTAAGAAAAGGGGCATAGCTTCGTGGGAGGACCCGCAATCGCGAGCCACACCCCCGTTTTCAGCACTGAGGGGACATACCCAGCGCTCTGTGAGTTGCTGGCATGCCCTCTCTCCTTCTGTCTGCACTGAATAGACGCTGTGCACATGTGTACAGCATCTATTCACCACTACTCCCGCAGTGTGTCCCTCACACTGCGGGACACTGCGGGACAGTTGGGAGGTATGCAGGTACTCCGCCTTCAGCAAGGTGCAGGATATCGCTGGTCCCCGTCGGGTCTGGTTCTCTCAACGGAGGCACCTGGCTCGGCAGCCAAGCCTATCCAAACTGAAGTAGGGGAATAGTGGGGATACTACTGGTGTACCAAATTGGGGTGTAATACCCTATTTCAATGTTAAGGCGGATGGAGCTGCCAACAGATGCATTCGTCTCAACCAGCAGTCAGGCCATGCCCCCATGTTTAAATATTTTATAATTGTAGATTATTACATGTAAGAAAGCTCTAACTTAATTTTATATATGATTCATTTAACTCTAAAGTGCATGATAATAAAAGCTCCTGCAGCTTATGGAAAGTTATTCTGAGGTGTTCCTGAGGTCACATGGTCATTGGCTGATCAATACTCTAAGTAGACATTATCCAGCCATACATACTCGTGCCCCATCTATATTCGGTAATTCAATATCCTCATTATCTGGGACATACACTAAGTCTAATAGCTGATATTTGACACCAACATTGTTTCTACATTACACAGCGTAGTCTGTCAGTGATGACATCATACTGAATGTTAAAATTGTAAAAAAATGTCCAACTACAGATCCATCATCTCTCATCAGGTTACAGTGGTGTCACCTGACCTCCTCCTGCTGTGACGATCTCCGCTCTGTTATTACTACAAACCACTCACTGACCAGACTGGACCTGTCAGGGAATCATCTCCTGAAGGACTCTGGAATAAAACGTCTGTGTGTGGGACTGAGAGACCTGGCCTGTACTCTACAGGATCTTAGGTAAGATGTGTCCTAGTATTTGTATATCTGCTGGCTCAGAACAGTCCATAGACTACACAAGGCAAAGCTACAGACACATTAGCTGCTGCCATTTCCTTTTACATCATTTGTAAATATATATTTACCTTTTTCTATTTTTTAGGTTGTAACCGTTTATTTTTCATATATTTGTTTTTTTTTCTGAACAGCAAATATATTACATTAATTATTAATATAACTAGTAAAGTATATGACCCAGGCAGTTAACGCTCTCTTTAGGTATTTGGAAACATAGGCACTGATGGGTGACTATCTCATACTGTACGTAATAGTTTTGTGAAACATCCTTAATACAATAAGGGTTATGTAAGAATAAAATATTGACGAGAAGGACACAAAACAAAAACCAACACACCCAAAGGTTCTCGTCAGATTCATAATCTTATCTCAGCCAGCCCACCGCTGACCCTATTGAATCATCTGCTGTGGTGAACCATCTGATAGAGGCCTACACATCTGGCACTTGGGTCACTACACAACATTTTCTGGGCCTCAGCACTGAAGAATTCATAAAAAAAAATTGACACCTCCTAGACAATTGTGAAGTCCCATAAATTATAAAAAATATTGTGAACAATTTCATAAATAATACTCATGAAAAATACATCCTTTTAAGAAGAAGATCCGTAAATCTATAAAATAGAAACAGAAGAACAATAGTGCAACACCAGATGGTATTCAGCCTTATCAATCCCTTTTATTGGATCCACTCACATGGGGCAGGAATATATTTCGCATATGGGCCCTCATTCCGAGTTGTTCGCTCGGAGTTTTTCATCGCATCGCAGTGAGAATTCTCTTAGTGCGCATGCGCAATGTTCGCACTGCGACTGCGCCAAGTAACTTTACTATGAAGAAAGTAAGTTTACTCACGGCATTTTCATCGCTCCGACGTTCGCATTGTGATTGACAGGAAATGGGTGTTACTGGGCGGATGCACGGCGTTTTAGGGGCGTGTGGATGGAAACGCTACCGTTTCCGGAAAAAACGCAGGAGTGGCCGGAGAAACGGTGGGAGTGCCTGGGCGAACGCTGGGTGTGTTTATGACGTCAGCCAGGAACGAAAAGCACTGAACTGATCGCACAGGCAGAGTAAGTCTGAAGCTACTCAGAAACTGCTAACTCGTTTGTAATCGCAATATTGCGCGTATGTCGGTCGCAATTTTAAGAAGCTAAGATTCACTCCCAGTAGGCGGCGGCTTAGCGTGTGTAACTCTGCTACATTCGCCTTGCGAGCGAACAACTCGGAATGAGGGCCATCATACACATAAAATGTTGTTTTTTCTTAATTCTGAGATCTCACTCCGTAGTACTGAAACTTTAAACAAATGTATATAGTGCAATAGAGTCTGAATAGAATAAACAGACTTTAATAGACAATTACACTCACATTTAACAAATAAAAACAATGTATGTATCACCACACAATATGGTGTTCACCCTAGATGGAATTCCCACTGTTCACCAGTCCCAGAAGCCTGTCAGTCCCAGATGGATATAATCAGGATAGATCTTTCAGCGTCCTGGTGCAGGGTCACAGCGGTCCAACAGTAGAATTAATATTGCTCAAACGCGTTTTCGGTCATATGACCTTCATCAGAAGCATAAATCACACTTAATCCTTGCCCCTTTATATACCCCTACATATTACTCATATCCAATACACCTGGATTGTCAGGTGGAGCTACGGCGTTATTCCGCGGGTAACCCCACCGCTGACCGCAAATTACCCACAATTGAAAATAATGCAGCGGCTGTGCCATGCGCTGTCTGCCAGCTCAGACGCACATAGCCAATCAGGAGAGTGCCACGACATGGCGCTCCCTGATTGGCTGAAGGGACCCTCTGTGACAGGAGTCACAGGAGGTCTCAGCATTCGGGGAAAGGGGTCCCATGTGTAAACATGGGACCCCTTTCAGTCTGTGTGGATCGGGTATACAGTTTGTTTTTTTATGTGGATTACAAATAAAAGAACAGGACACTGGATTTAGGCGAGTATATAATTTTATTTTCAGGTACCCCGGATTCTTGGAGACGTCGACAGATGGAGACGTGGACACAGTCGGCGTGTCAACATAGGCAAGTATGTGTGTGTCGGCACGTATGTAATAAAGTTTTACTTTCAAGGTGTGCGTGTCCTGTTGTTATTTGGGTATTTTTTTTGCAGTAGAACTACAGGTGCCAGCGGGCCCGTTTCCCCCGGCATGCTGGTACTTGTGGTTCTCCGAGTGCCAGCTTGTGGGGGAGGCTTGCTGGGACTTGTAGTTCTTCTGCAAAAAACAATATTCTTTCATTTTACACAAGGCTATCAGCCCCCCATCCGCAGCCCATGGATGGGGGGACAGCCTCGGGCATCACCCCTGGCCCTTGGGTGGCTGGAGGGGGGTACCCCTTGATTAAAGGGGTCCCCACTCCTCCAGGGTACCCCGGCCAGGGGTGACTAGTTGGGGTTTTAATGCCACGGCTGCAGGGACCGGTATAAAAGTGTCCCCCGGCTGTGGCATATATCTCCCCAGCTAGTGGAGCCCGGTGCTGGTTCAAAAAATACGGGGGACCCCTACGCCTTTTGCCCCCTGTATTTTTTGCACCAGGACCGGATGTAGAGCCCGGTGCTGGTTCTAAAAATCCGGGGGATCCCCAGTCAATTTTTTCCCCGTATTTTTACAACCAGGACCGGCTCAAAGAGCCTGAGGCTGGTTATGCTTAGGAGGGGGGACCCCGCGCAATTTTTTTCTGTATTTTTTAACCATTTTTGCGCCGTCGGAAAAGTCGAATCCAGGATGCACTATAATCCGTCAATTGGCCTGATTTTCGACAGCGGGACTGTCGAATCCGTTTTTTATTGAATATGTCGAATTCCGGCCCCGGCGGACGGAATTCGACAGTCGAATTGTGTCGAATTTAAAAACGGTCTTATTCCAGCTGGGATTCGACCGCAATTGCATATACCCCTAAGTCTAATAGCTGATATTTAACACCAACATTGTTTCTACATTACACAGCTTATTCTGTCAGTGATAACGTCTTGCTGAGTGTGAGGCTGGGAATGATAAGAAATGACCTAATGCAGATTCCTCATCTCTCATCAGGTTATCATGCTGTGGTCTGACCTCCTCCTGCTGTGATGATCTCCACTCTGTTATTACTAGAAACCACTCTCTGACCAGACTGGACCTGTCAGTGAATGCTCTGCAGGACTCTGGAATAAGACTTCTGTGTAAGGGACTGAGACATCCAGCCTGTACACTGCAGGATCTTAGGTATGATCTGCCCTAGTGTTATATATATATATATATATATATATATATAATTTGTACTTCTATGTCTGTCTGTTTTTACCCAGTTTGACTTAACCCTGTTGTTTCCAATTGCAAAGCACAATGGAATATGCTGCGCTACATAAGAAACTGTAAATAAATGGATAAACTGTAAATAAATAAATATATATATATATAAGTTCCAAAATAAAGGCACTCAGGAGACTTTCAACTTGACAAACACGATGCATTTGCCAATACATCGTGTTTGTCAAGTTGAAAGTCTCCTGAGTGCCTTTATTTTGGAACTTGTATGCTGCTGTTGAAGTGCACCTGGAGTCATTATTACAGTTGATTTGATTGCTGACTGCTTTGGATCATACTTGCCTACCTGACCCTCTCCATGAGGGAGAAAATGCTCTGTTCCTGGACATTCCTGGTAATGTATGATTGCCATCACCTGTGGTGAAACACCTTTCTTATCAATTAACTAGCTCACCACAGGTGATGGCAATCATACATTACCAGGAAAGTCCAGGAACAGAGCATTTTCTCCCTCATGGAGAGGGTCAGGTAGGCAAGTATGCTTTGGATATATATATATATATATATATATATATATATATATTATATATATATATATATATATATTGAGGTGAGAGGGGTTGCCTCTCACCTGAATTACCAACATTCCTGTGGGATTAGTGCCCTCCACTGCAGTAGCAGTGGAGGTTTGGAACTCTGAGTTTTCTGGTTGCACAGATCCAGCTGGAACTCATCACTGAAGTACAGGAAGGGTTTAAAACTCTTGTGGCTAAGGATCTGATGAGGCAAAACATTATGGTATATGTAAAGGTGCATACACACGGAGCGATATAACTGAGCGATTTTGACTATATAGTCAAAATCGCTCAGAAAGTTAGTGCAGATCGCTCCGTGTGTATACAGGCAGCGATAGCGATGCGCGTCCCCGCTAGGTCGCTATCGCTGGGAAAAATAGTCAGTGCAGGCAAGTCAATTTTGGCTATGTCGCTGCAAAAGTTAGTCAAAATCGCTAATACTTTAAGAGGCCAGCGATTTTTCCCAGCGATAGCGATGTTGCAGGCGGCGGTGGTGCGGGCGGCGGCGGGTTGTGGCGGCGGTGCGGGCGGCGGCGGGTTGCGGTGGCGGTGTGGGCGACGGCGGGTTGCGGCGGCGGTGCGGGCGGCGGCGGGTTGCGGTGTGGGCGGCGGCGGGTTGCGGCAGCGGTGCGGGCGGGGGAAATTTACCTTTATGTTGCAGAGTTTGGCAGCGGAGCGGTACCAGTTTCAAAAATGGCGCCTCAGCGTCATTTTTGAAATTCAAGATGGCCGCCGCGAGCCAATCACGGCTCGTCGCGTCATCGCCCCGCCCCCTCCCGCTGACTTATATAAGTCAGCGCGAGGCAGCGGCTTTCAGTCCGACGGCGGAGGAGGAGCGGAGAAGAGCTCCTGAAGACTGAAGACGCCGTGGAAGTCCTGGATGGGCGGCGGCTATGCAAAAGAGCTTAGCAGCCGCCGCCCACCAGGTGAAGATGCTGGAAGTCCTGGGAAGGCGGCGGCCATGCAAAAGAGCTTAAAGGCCGCCGCCTCCCAGGTGAAGACCCAGTTTAATAAAGGATTTTTTAAAGAATGTGTCGTGTTTTTTTCCCAATATTTTCTTTACAGGTGGACTACAGGTGCCAGCGGGCTCTTTATGTCCGGGCATGCTGGCACTTGTGGTTCTCCAAGTGCCAGCATGCTGGGGCAGGCTTGCTGGGACCTGTAGGCCACCTGTAAAGAACAATATTACTATTGAAAGGCTATCAGCCTCCCATCCACCGCCCACGGATGGGGGGGACAGCCTCGGGCTTCACCCCTGGCCCTTGGGTGGCTGGAGGGGGGGACCCCTTGATTTAAGGGGTCCTTACTCCTCCAGTGTACCCCGGCCAGGGGTGACTAGTTGGGGGGGTAATGGCACGGCCGCAGGGACCAATATAAAAGTGTCCCCCGGCTGTGGCATTATCTCCCTGGCTAGTGGAGCCCGGTGCTGGTTTTAAAAATACGGGGGACCCCTATGTCTTTTGTCCCCCGTATTTTTTAAACCAGGACCGGACGCAGGGCCCGGTGCTGGTTGTCTAAATATGGGGGAACCCTACTCATTTTTTCCTCTGTATTTTAACAACCAGGACTGGCTCAAAGAGCCCGAGGCTGGTTTTACATAGGAGGGGGGACCCCACGCAAATTATTTTTTTAACTTTTAGCTATTTAAATACCAGCCACCCTGTAAAATCGTCCTATATATGACACTCATCCCCTTATTTAAATGAGATAGTCAAAATCTCCCATAGCCAAAATCTCCCATAGCCAAAATCTCTTGCATAGTTAGACAAAATCTCTGGTAAAGTTAGTCAAAATCTCCTACTGCCAGTTCAAGGGAAAAGTTAGTCAAAATCTCTCAAGCCTAAAACTGCAGTTGTATCAAGAAGCCTGTATAACTTGTTAAGCACTGTGAGAAAAATCTGTTGAGTGTACTGAAAGAAAAAACGAACAAAAAAAAGTTTATTTTCTTTACCTTACTGTGGTGCCTCATTCATGTGTTGCTGAATCTGGTTGACCATTGTATTGCTGAAAAAGGAAAAGGGCAGCGAGTTCTTTTTCTTTATATGGTGCATGAGATATGCTATGCTGAACTTAAGTGAATGGCTGCATTGCTGGAAGAGGGAACATTGTTTATTTGGGAAGTTATAAAAGCTTACTCCACACCTGTATATGGGGGGTAATTCCAAGTTGATCGCAGCAGGAATTGTTAGCAGTTGGGCAAAACTATGTGCACTGCAGGGGAGGCAGATATAACATGTGCAGAGAGAGTTAGATTTGGGTGTGGTGAGTTCAATCTGCAATCTAAATTGCAGTGTAAAGATAAAGCAGCCAGTATTTACCCTGCGCAGAATCAAAATAACCCACCCAAATCTAACTCTCTCTGCACATGTTATATCTGCCCCCCCCCCTACCCCCCCCCTGCAGTGCACATGTTTTTGCCCAACTGCTACAAAATTTCCTGCTGCAATCAACTTGGATTTACCCCCATGGTTGTTATTGGAAAACACTGGCTTCTCATTGCCCTTATTTGGAAGTAACTAAACTTTTGTATAAACTTCCAGAGGTTACAATGGAGGAGGTATTTTGCACCATGGCAAATTTCCCTCTCACCAGAGGACAGAGTAACAAATGTTACACCTGGTGACCCAGTCAGTGGGCACAACAGCTGCAGGGCACTTAAATAAAATAGAAATCCATTGGGGCATGGGCAGTGTTTGGAGGGCGTGCTGGTCTCTGTAGTGCTATTTGGAGATCCCAGGGGGTATCTCCAGTTAAGTTAGCTCTCAATTTGGATACATGTGCGGCGCGCAGATGCTATTATCATGTAGCATTATGTTATGTAACCCGGAAGGGTTGTTACTAGTATTATTATTATTATAATTAAGTACCTGGGATGAGTTTGGGGTGCGATTCCCCCTGGATTGGTGGGACTGGGCTGCTTTGGGGTAGCACACTGCGAGATCTTATTTAGCACCCCTTTAACACACTACTGAGCCTCATTTTGACTTGTTTTAAGGACATTACATCAAAGTTGGATCAGCCTGTAGTGTGTTTTTCCACTTTAAATTTGAGGGTGACTCCAAATCCAGACCTCCATGGGTTAATACATTTGATTTCCATTGATAATTTTTGTGTGATTTTGTTGTCAGCACATTCAACTATGTAATGAACAAAGTATTTAATAAGAATATTTCATTCATTCAGATCTAGGATGTGTTATTTTAGTGTTCCCTTTATTTTTTTGAGCAGTGTATATATTTCTGCAGCGGGGTACACTGGTATTCCACAGGGAGTAACATCGGGTTGTAGAGTTGGATCTTGATCCGAGGCACCAACAGGCTAAAAGCTTTGACTTTTCTCAAGATGCAAAGCGCGGCCTCCGTGCACAGGAGCTCAGTTTGTAAGTTGGTGCCCTGCAGCTAGCAGGACACTAACAGGTAGGGGCTGCTCCTGCAGCCCTTAGAAGAGCTTTTTAAGAAGAAATGAAGACTTCATGGGCTGCAGCAGTGGCACTCGGAGTGCTAGATGTCAGTCAGACATCTCCTGCTGCAGCTCCATCACCTCCCCCAGCGGCGCTGTATACTCCCGCGTTCCCTGGTTGCCGGGTACTTACAGCAGAGGTTGCGGTGCTTCACCCAGGGCACACACACACTGGCTGGAGCTCGCCAGGATTGCGTGGCCGCTTCTAATAGGGAGGAGGTAAGAGGGTCCCCCAGGCAGGACCCGCCAAAATCGCGATCCGCCACGGCCATTAGGAGGCTGGCCGCGCGCTGCCGTGGACACTGTGTTGGTACAGGGACCCCACTAGACCACCAGGGCAGGGGCACAGGTCGGGTTACCTCAGGTACCCATTTAATAAGGTCCACAGTACCTGGTGAGGAAGTCTAGCAAGGGGATAAGGCTCTGACCTGTAGCCCCTCCCCCAGCCCCTGGGCACCATTTAGAGTAAATGTTCCCGGCCTGGAGCTGCATCTCTCTGTCTCCCTCACTCCCTGTCAGCGTTTGGGCGCCATTACACACAGCTGCGCTGTTCTTGGGACTGCTGGGCGATGCCTCCTCTGTAAAGCTGCCTGCGTCATCAGTGCTGTGCTTCTACAGGACACTTAAGTATTCTACATGTCGTTGAGACAGTGTTAGTTAAGTAAGAACAAGTGCATAACTACAGGAATATTTAGTACAAGTACCCTGTGATATACATCCAGTTTTTACTGTGCATTGTTATATCTACTGTTATGCATAGCTGTACTCTGTATTTATTACTTAGTATTGCTAGTCCAGTGCAGTTTTACGGTTTGTCATAATTACTGCATTGTATATGTGACTGTATTTCTGTATATGTGTGTGTGCATATAGCTGCTGGGTGACTTCTACTTCGTGTACCTCACTCTTACTGCTATCCCTATATTCTGTGACCTGAGGGGGCTCAATGCGTCAGGATTATTAGATATATAGGTGTTTTCACAGGATATACGTATTTTGTATTTTTCTCTGTGTTTTTCAGTCACATTTTACCTCAGAAATCCTCCGTTTGTGCTGTCACTCTGCACGGTGGGTTTGTACTGGTATTTATCTCCTACTATTGTACTGTATCACCTGTAGTTTAAGCTTTCACAATATGTCAGCTACATGGGGCGATGGGTCTGGGTCCGATTCCGCGGCACGCGGTTATGGCGTCCCAGATGCGCTTGAGGATAACATGGCTGCTGAGGGTTCAGGTTTTGGGGGTTCTGTACCTCCCAGTCAATTTGTAGCACCGGGGGCACATCAGGGTCCGTCCTGGTCAGCCTTTTCTGATATACTGACTACGCTGGTAACTAAACTTATGCCCCCTGTGGGATCTCCTATGCCTTATCAGCCTTATATGGTCCTGCGGTTCATCCACCATGGACAGGTGTCCTGTCCACTCAGTTACAGCACTTGAATAAATCTTTGGTTAAACAAAGTCCTGTCCCTCGCCCGCCTAAGCCTAAGAAGTCCTCTAAGTGGGCTGTTGCTTCCTCTCAGTCCACGCCAGCTCCAGATACCTCCTCTGAGGAGGATGGCATGTATACGGACCCTTCAGATTCTGATCGTGATGGTTCTGATTGGGAGTCTGTTTCACAGGTGGATGTTCCTGATCTCATTGAGGCTCATTCTTCAAATTGATGATGAGCTGGAGCCCACTACTGCCTCTAAGAAATTTGATAGGTTTAAATGTCAGAAGGTTACTAAGTTGGTTTTACCTCATTCTGACCATTTAGTTGACATACGTCAGGAATCCTGGGAGAACCCTGGGAAGAAATTCACCCCACACAGGAAGATGCTAGCTCGCTATCCCCTTGCAGCTGAGTTGTGCAAGAATAGTGAAACGCCACCACCGGTAGACTCGCAAATTGCTAGACTGGTGTATCTTCTGCCCTGCTTGTCACTACCATTACTTCTCTTAAGGATCCGACGGATAAACGTGTGGAGGGTTGCTTAAAGGCTATCTATACCCTTGAATGGGCTGCACATAGGCCCACCATTGCGGCTACTTGGGACGCAGAAGCTATTGAGGCGTGGGCTCAGGAAATGGAGGCTGAGTTTCCTTCCAATTTTTCTGAACATGCCAGACAATGCCTCTCCTATATTGTCATGGCATCTCATTACATTAAAGAATCAGCTTCAGATACTGGCGTTCTGGCGGCCAAGGCTGCTACGACATCCATTTTGGCTCCCCGTATTCTTTGGTTTCAGTCCTGGTCAGTGGACAACCTCTTTGGTGAGGTTTCTCAATAAGATTGTTGCTGACTTAGCGTCTGCTAAAACTGCATGTCTTCCTAGTACTACTCCTTCTGCACCGAAAGCTAAGGGTACTTCCTTTCGTTCCTTTCGACCTCCAGGTAAAGCAAAAGGTCAGGCATACCCGAAAAATTCTTGCACTTCCAAACCTTCCAAGTCCAAGCCTAAACGTGCCTGGGCGGCCCGTCAGCCCGCTTCCAAATCTGATAAGCCTGCGGCATGACGGGGTGGGCCTCCTCCTGCAGTTTACCGAAGTGTAGTTGGAAACCACTTCAGACGCTTGGGTGCGGGAGGTCGTCACTTGCGGATACGCTATTTCCTTCAAAAATTGCCCCCATCCTCACTGTTGCCTGACAGACATTCCCTCGGATCAGAAGAAGGCAACTATGCTTGGTGGTACAATCCCTCCTGCATACCGAAGTGGTGGTACTGGTGCCTCTGGCTCAGAGGGGTAGGGGGTACTATTCCACACTGTTCCTAGTTCCCAAACCGAATGGTTTCTCTCGGCCCATTCTCAACCTCAAATCGTTGAACAAATTTGTGAAGGTGTCCAAGTTCCGTTTAGAAACCCTTCGATCTATTGTCCTGGCTCTGGAACCAGGGGACTATATGGTATCCCTGGATATTCAGGATGCTTACCTGAATATCCCTACTGCCATGTCACATCAGCAATACCTGTGGTTTGCTATTGGCAATCTTCATTACCAATTCTGGGCCTTTCCCTTTGGTCTGACTATGGCCCCTTGAATTTTCACCAAAGTCATAGTGGTTATGACAGCTTCGCTCTGCCGTTGGGGCATCAGGATCCTGCCGTATATGGACGACTTGCTGACAAATTCCCCAGACGTTCTCCTCCGTCATCTGGATATGACGGTCCAGTTTATGCAGGCCCATGGGTGGCTCATCAACTGGAAGAAATCCTCCCTGGTCCCTGGACAGAGCATGGTACACCTGGGAGCGTTGTTGGACACACACAACCAGAGGTTGTTCTTGTCACAGGAAAAAGTCCTGAAACTTCAGGACAAGATACGTTACTTCCTCTCTTGGCCACGTGTGTCGATACACTCAGCGATGCAAGTACTGGGCCTCATGGTGTCTGATTTCGACATGGTGGAGTATGCTCAATTTCATTCCCGCCCTCTACAGAAACTGGTTCTTGCCAAATGGGATGGCCTGCCTCACCGAATCAGATCTCAAATGATATCCTTGTCTCCGGAGGTCCATCTGTCACTGTCCTGGTGGCTACAGGACCAACGGTTGAGCAAGGGTTGTCCCTTCTGGATCTCCAGCTGGGTCCTTCTGATAACAGATGCCAGTCTGAGGGGTTGGGGCGCGGTGTTGGAGTAACACTCTCTTCAGGATCGGTGGACCAGGGAGGAGTCTCTCCTCCCGATAAACATTCTGGAGGTGCGGGCAGTGTTTAATGCTCTGAAACTGGCCCAGCGTATGGTACAGAACAGACCTGTTCAAGTACAATCAGACAACGCCACCACGGTGGCGTACATAAGTCATCAGGGCGGCACTCGAAGCCGCATGGCAATGATGGAATTGTCAACGTTTCTTCACTGGGCGGAACGCCATCTGCCAGCAATATCAGCAGTATTCATTCCGGAGGTCCTCAACTGGGAAGCAGACTTCCTCAGTCATCAGGACGTACATGCCGGAGAGTGGAGCCTCCATCCAGAAGTATTTCAACTCCTAGTGGACAAGTGGGGCCTACCAAAGGTAGACCTGATGGCGTCTCGACACAATCACAAGGTTCCGGTCTTCGGTGCAAGATCAAGGGATCCACAAGCAGCGTTCGTGGACGCACTGGCAATTCCATGGAACTTCCGGCTGCCGTATGTGTTCCCTCTGGTGTCACTCCTGCCCAGAGTAATACGGACGTTCAAGCAGGAAAGAGGAATCCTGCTTCTCATAGCTCCAGCGTGGCCCAGACGGCACTGGTTCTCAGACCTACAGGGCCTCTTGCTAGAGCGTCCCCTTCTACTTCCACAATGACCAGCTCGGATTTACCATAGGGTCTGGAATTCTTACTTTACTTGGTGCGCGTCTAATAACCATGACATTTACAAGTTTAGTACGGCCAAACTTTTGGCCTTCCTGCAACAGGGCCTGGACTTAGGCCTTCTTCTGGCCTCCCTCAAGGTTCACATTTCTGCCTTGTCGGTGTGGTTTCAGAGAAAAATTGCTAACCTTCCTTATGTTCATACTTTCACTCAGGGTGTTTTACGGATTCAACCTCCTTATGTTCCACATATGCCCCCTTGGGATTTGTCGGTGGTTCTGGAGACTTTGCAAGAGTCTCTGTTTGAACCTCTTGCATCTGCGGACTTTAAGTGGCTTTCCCTTAAGGTCTTGTTTTTGCTGGCTATCGCCTCTGCTAGACTTGGGTTCCTTATCCTGTAAGTCCCCATATCTGATATTTCATCGTGACCGGACAGTTCCTAGAATGCGCCCTGGTTATTTGCCTAAGGTGGTGTCTTCCTTCCTCCTTAACCAGGATATTGTGGTTCCGGCCTTTAGTTCTCCTGACGTGTCCTCAAAAGAGAGGTCTTTGGATGTGGTACGGGCTCTCCATATCTATGTGAAGAGGACAGCCTCTGTTAAGAAGTCTGATTCTCTCTTTGTACTGTTTGGTTTTCACAAACGTGGCTGGCCTGCTAACAAGCAGACCTTGGCCAGATGGATTAGAATAGTGATTGCACATGCTTATGTACAGGCTGGCCTTGCAGCTCCTGCTGCCATCAAAGCCCATGCTACTCGGTCTGTTGGACCTTCTTTGGCAGCCCGCCGTGGTGCGATCCTTGAACAATTGTGCAAGGCGGATACGTGGTCCTCCGTGAACACGTTCATAAGGTTCTATTCCTTTTCGTGTTTTGGTTCTAATTCCATTTTCGTGTTTTGGTTTTGGCTTGGTTTTGCCAAAACCACCCTTTCGTGTTTTGGTTTTGGATCTGGATGATTTTTTAACCCCCCCCCCCCCCATAAAAACAGCTAAAATCACATAATTTCATAATTTGGGGGTAATTTTGCTCCTACAGTATTATTAACCTCAATAACAATAATTTCCACTCATTTCCAGTCTATTCTGAACACCTCACAATATTGGTTTTTAGGCCTAAAAGTTGCACCGAGGTGGCTGTATGACTAAGCTAAGCGACACAAGTGTGTGGCACAAACACCTGGCCCTTCTAGGAGTGGCACTGCAGTGGCAGAAAGGATGGCAGATTTAAAAAATAGGCCCCAAACAGCACATGATGCAAAGAAGAAAACGAGGTGCAATGAGGTAGCTGGATGGCCAAGCTAAGCGACACAAGTGTGCGGCACAAACACCTGGCCCATCTAAGAGTGGCACTACAGTTACAGACAGGATGGCACTAAAAAAAATAGTCCCCAAACAGCACATGATGCAAAGAAGAAAAGAGGTGCAGAATGGAATTGTCCTTGCCCCCCCCCCCCCCCCCCTCCCACCCTTATGTTGTATAAACAGGACATGCACACTTTAACAAACCAATCATTTCAGTGACAGGGTTTGTTTGGGCCCCCACGAAAAAAAGAAGCAATCCATCTCTCCTTGCACAAACTGGCTCTACAGAGGCAAGATGTCCACCTCATCATCATCCTCCGATTTCTCACCCCGTTCACCGTGTACATCCTCCTCACTGAGTATTAATTCGTCCCCACTGGAATCCACCATCTCAGGTCCCTGTGTACTTTCTGGAGGCAATTGCTGGTAAAGGTCTTCCCAGAGGACTTTATAATTCATTTTGATGAACATCATCTACAGGGGCGTATCTAGTCATTGGCCAGGATGGCACTCGCCAGGGGCGCCAGCTGAGGAGGGGAGCCGCCTGGCTGTGCCACCCGTGGCCAAGGGGCAGATTCACTATGCCCCTGTGTTCCCCACCTGCAGGGATGCCCAGCAACGACCACAAAAGGAAGAAGCGGCAGCCACTGTTCTTCTCGCCAGGGTCTGGCACCGCACTGCAGTCTGCACTACAATCAAGCAACTCTGCAAAACTACAGCTCCCAGCAGCCATAGCTGCTGTGAGCTTCCAGCAGCAATGGCTGCTGGGAGCTGTAGTTTTGCAGAGTTACTTGACTGTAGTGCGGACTGCGGAGCGGATTCCGACCCTGGTGAGAAGAACAGTGGCTGCCGCTGCTGCATTCTGTGATTTTTGTTGGGCATCCCTGCGGGTGAGGAACTGCCCTCACCCGCAGGGGGAACGATGACAACACAGGTCAGCAGCGGCAGATTGGGACGCCCCTACCCCCCCTGTGGACTTCAGTGGCCTTGCTCCGCCCCACTTTGGTCGATTCCTATATCCAGCTTCTGTGCATGCGCAGAACATAAGCTCATTCAAACTGGAGCCGCGGCAGTGAAGCTAGTGTGTGCTGAGGCAAGTGACCAGGGACAGCGAGCGCACATCCAGGGCCAGGCAAACAGTGTAATAGCAAGGGGTGCCCTGGAGCCATACAACCCTTGGTCCTTAGGACCCAGCAGCCTGCAGCAACTGGAATCAAGACCTTGTCTTCAGACAAAGCATGTGCAGGTTAGTTATTGTCTCTGACTGCAATGTGCCCTCCCAAGTTCCCTTCCCCTTATCTGGATTTTTCAGCTGCATGGTCAAGACGGGGCTGTGCTGTGATAGGAGGTCGGGGGTTGGATGCCTAGGAGAGCTGCAGTATCAGGAAAGTTATTCCTGAATCAGCCAGCTTCCAGCCTTGGGCTGGTCACACAGCCAAAGTGTGGGGGGTGTTAAAAGTTCAGTTTAAGGAGCTATTCAGCTGCAGTTAGCAGAGATGGGCATTTAGTAGCAGCATGTGGGATCCGCTCTCTCCTCACGGCCAAACTACATACAACCTCTCTCCCCAAACTCTTGCAGAGACTCTTCCGCTCTCCCTCATCTCTAGCAGTGACTCTCAAGTCTACCGTGTTCCCCTTTCACCCGGCGG
Source organism: Pseudophryne corroboree (assembly GCF_028390025.1). Lineage (NCBI taxonomy): Eukaryota > Metazoa > Chordata > Amphibia > Anura > Myobatrachidae > Pseudophryne > Pseudophryne corroboree. The sequence goes on along the minus strand of NC_086446.1, from coordinate 80,337,654 downwards.
CAGTGGCTTACACTTTGCCCCACCCCCAACTCCCACCTGGTGGCTGTGGCTTGCACTCCCCCCCCTCCCACTTGGAGGCTGCATGCGGGGAGGCAAGGTACACACATCATGGGACGGTGAAATAGCTTGTATATCAGCGTCTGTCAGTGTCAGCATCTGTGTCAATTTCTGTATGTCAGTAAGTCAGGGTCTGTGTTAACATCTGTCAGTGTGTCAGCATCTATCAGTGTGTCAGCATCAGTGTGTCAGCATGTTTCTGTGTGTTAGTGTCATCATCTGTCTATGTGTCAGTGTATTTCTGTGTGTCTGTGTCAGCATCAGTGTGCCAGCATCTGTCTGTGTGTCAGTGTGTCATTGACTGTCTCTGTTAGCATCATAGGTGTGCGTAGGGAGGGGGGTGCCTGGTGCGCACGGGAACCCCCTAATGTCTGGCACCCTGATCTCAAATGCCTGATGCAGCGATCGCCGAGCAGGTTGATTATTGTCCCCTCTGCGCTGCATCCTGTCAGGACTGCATTACTGACCGGACACCTGGGTTAATCACGGGTGCCACCGCCACCGGCTTTCAAATTCCTCCATTCCTCCACCGCCACCGGCTCCACCTCAATGTATAAAACCAGCGTGATGTGATGTGATGACGTCATGCTGCTCACACGCCCACCCATCACACGCCCACATCTCTCCTTCTATGCTATGCCAACACCAGCCACTGATGTGGAGCAGCATGCAGCCAGCGTTCCTCTTAGGAAGACAAATTCAATACTGGCAGGCGGTCGGCAGCAGCATTGACACGGCACTCGTTTTTCCAGCAGCAGCAGTACTAGTCTGCGACTGTCAGGGTCAGTGAGTGACTGACTTATAAGTAAGCTGCTGCAGCTTGCAGGGGAAAGAGAGGGGGAGCCAGACCAGGCTGAGGAGGAGCACTGTAATTGCAGTGAGTGTCATCAGGGGTGTTTGTATGATGCATGCTACATCATCTGACAATGTATCTGCATTATTAGGATTGGTACAAAGGTGGATATTTTATATGCGTTGACCATCAATAGATGGTGCTGGACACGCCCAAAAGGCGGTGCTAGACACACCCCTCCGACGGTGCACCCCCTAATAAAATGTGCTGCACACGCCAGTGGTTAGCATCAGTGTGTCAGCATCTGTTTGTGTGTTAGTGTGTCAGCTGTGTGTGTCAGCCCCCTAGACAGAGTACCTCCCCGAATGCAAGAACATACACAGTCCATCCCATTTTATTTTTTTTCCCCCATGTGGGAGCCAATCTATTTTTTTATTATTATTTTTTCCTGTTTGGGGTCATTGTGTTTTTTTCCTCTGGAGGCCAATGTGTTTGATTGTTTTTTTGTAGAGGCTCATAGGTGTGTTTGTTTTCTGTGTGTGCCAATATGTGTGTGGGGGGGGGTTATGTGGGGGCCAATGTGTTTATTTTTTCTATGGATGCCAATGTGTGTTTTTTTTTATTTCCTATGGGGGTCAGTATGTTTATTTTTTTTCATGTCGGTGGTCAACTTGTTTGATTGTTTACTTGTGAAAGCCAGTGTGTTTTTATTTTATTTTTTCTGTGTTGTTTAATGTTTTCTTTTCTGTAGGGCCAGTGGTGTGTGTGTTTGTTTTTGTTTTTTCTGTGGGGGTCGATATATTTTTTCTTCGGAGGAGTAGCATAACGTGAATAACGGACATTATTGTGCGTTGTAATGTGAGTAAGGGACACTACTTTGTGGTGTAATATGAAATAAGGGTACAATTGTGTGGCCATGCCCCTTTCTTTTTTGGCACACGCCACTTTCCTATTTCAACTATGAGGGGGAGGGGGGGGCGGCGCCAGTCCCTTTCTTTGCCAGGGGTGCTCGGACCCCTGGATACACCCCTGATCATCTACTCCAGATTTAGTGGAAGTAACCTCCTACGCCGATCGCTGACAAGGTTACCGGCTGCAGTAAACACTCTTTCGGAGTACACACTGGAGGGAGGGGGGGGCAACTCAGGTAAAATAAAGCCAGTTTGTGCAAGGGCCTCCAAATTGCCTCTTTTTCCTGCCAGTATACGTACGGACTGTCTGACATGCCTACTTGGATGCGGTCACTCATATAATCCTCCACCCATCTTTCAATGGTGACAGAATCATATACAGTGACAGTAGACATGTCAGTAATCGTTGGCAGGTCCTTCAGTCCGGACCAGATGTCAGCTTTTGCTCCCGACTTCCCTGCATCACTGCCAGCGGGTGGGCTAGGAAATGTTATCCTTTTCCTTGCAGCCCCAGTTGCGGGAGAAATTGAATAAGGAGCTGTTGACGGGTCACGTTCCGCTTGAGTTGACAATTTACTAACCAGCAGGTCTTTGCACCTCTGCACACTTATGTCTGCTGGAAAGAGAGATACAACATAGGCTTTAAACAGGATCGAGCACGGTGGCCAAAATGTAGTGCTCTGATTTCAACAGATTGACCACCCTTGAATCCTGGCAAAGCGAATGAAGGGCTCCATCCACAAGTCCCACATACTTTGCGGTATCGCTATGTCTTAGCTCCTCCTTCAATTTATCCAGCTGCTTCTGCGGAAGCCTGATGGAGGGGAATGACCTGACTCAAGCTGGCAGTGTCTGAACTGACTTCACGTGTGGCAAGTTCAAAGGGTTGGAGAACCTTGCACAAGACGGAATCATTCTCCACTGCGCTTGAGTCAGGTGCATTACCCCTTCTTTGCCTATATCATAGGTGGATGTATAGGCTTGAATGGCCTTTTGCTGCTCCTCCATCCTCTGAAGCATATAGAGTGTTGAATTCTACCTTGTTACCACCTCTTGCTTCAGTTGATGGCGGGGCAGGTTCAGGAGTGTTTGCTGGCGCTCCAGTCTTCGGCATGCAGTGGCAGAATGCCGAAAGTGGCCCGCAATTTTTCGGGCCACCGACAGCATCTCTTGCACACCCCTCTCATTTTTCAAAAAATGCTGCACCACCAAATTAATTGTATGTGCAAAACACGGGACATGCTGGAATTCGCCCAGATGTAATGCACGCACAATATTGGTGGCGTTGTCTGATATCTCAAATCCCCAGGAGAGTCCAATTGGGCTAAGCCATTCTGCGATGATGTTCCTTAGTTTCCGTAAGAGGTTGTCAGCTGTGTGCCTCTTATGGAAAGCATTGATACATAGCGTAGCCTGCCGAGGAACGAGTTGGCGTTT